>NC_142681.1:17617991-18357991 GCF_964200805.1 Pocillopora damicornis | reverse complement strand
CGAAAGTAGTTGCTTACCCCCTTTATTCGAAAGTAGACTTTGTTTACTCTTTAAAACGATGATTCTTCCGTATGTTTTGCCCTTAATTGAATCTAGTGGTTTGATGTGAGCAAATTTAATTGACTCCATTAACGGATGACTAATTAGGCGGAAGTAATGCTGAGTTCTGACTAATTTCACTTGTCTTTTCATCCAACCTCTTAGTAAGCTTACTCATACTGTAGCCGAGAATTCACCTAATCTTCTGCGCCTGTCATTAAAATCTGCTTAAAGTTCTTTAAGTTGGTAGAATTCGTTTGTAAAATTGAAGCGAGTGTTTTACATATTTCTTCTCGAAGAAATATGTAAAACTTTGATAACTTTTCTTTGTTTCAGTTTTTTGTTTTGGTCTTTACACTCCAATTATTTAACCAAACATTTCGACCTTGTTTCTGAAGCATAGATATTTTCCCATTAATACTATCCTAAGCACAACAAGACAATCTGGTTTTATTAACTGAGTTGTTGATGTACATTGGCCACAAAGACGTTTCGAGCGTTAGCCCTTCGTCAGAGCGAATGATCTGTTTAAACAGATCTTAAATCTTTGCTCTAATTAAATAATTTAGCAAGCCAAATTTGAATACCTGTTTCATGTAATTGTAGATAAAAATATCAATTTCTCCTTTTAGAAAGCTTTTGTTAGGGACGAAACTCTATGGGAATTCCCGTGAATTCGCCACTATACATACCGATTTGGTTCCTTGGTAGAAAGATAAAACGTAAATAAGAAATCAAGCCCTCACTGGAACAGTCTTAGAACTTCTGAGTTTCCTCGGTAGACTCCAAGGTTTTTGTACGATGACCAATGATATCTGTCCTATTGCGACTATGTTTCGTCTCTTTCTTAGATTCACCCAATCTAATATGTGCAGTCAAAGTGTTCTTTACTCAAGATGTTAGTTTCATTTTGCTAACACTTAAATTTCTTTCAGCATCTTTGCCAGGGAAGTGATAGAGGCAAGCAGGTAAAAGTCTACAGTAAATGTTAGCCTTTAGCCTTAAGAGAGTTTCGTCATCGAGCCCTTGTCATCACGTTAAGCTTCAAGGAGACTACGACATAATCCTTCAACAAACAACGAGAGCGGAAAATGAAGAATATCAAAACAGATTGTAAATGGAGAACTTTAGCAATTAACACAGGACGCGAGGCAGCCTTGGTTGATGACAGTAATCATTGCATAATAATAATATTAAGAATAATAACAATCATTACAAAAAAGATATAGATCGAAAAAATGAAAATGAGCGAAAACCTATTCTAAAAACATGCTTTTCTAATGACCTCGAAACATTTGTTTTCTATTTATCTCTCTTGATGTAAAAAAATAACTAGATAACTACTTTCATAAATCAATAAAGTATTGCATTGTCAAAGTAATGCAATACACACATGGTAAATATCAAAGTTGCCGGAGCATTTCATTTATGTTTCTTTAAAATTTTATGAATTACTGGTGTTTTTTTCTTTTTCAGAGCTCCTCCCGTTGTTCAGGCCAGGTAAATTCTGCTTCATTATAGTTACATGGCATTTGGGAAGAATTTTAAGCGGGGTTGTATACGACATATGATTAGAGTCTGGGCAGAAGAGAGGATCTGCAAAGTGTCACGAGGGGTTTGACAAGAGTTCATGCCACATCCATTTTGATGCATGATGTTTTATTTTTGCCTTTTTCAGAACATCTCCCGCACTACCTTCCGGTGGGGAAGTAGTTCTTCGTTCAGAACCGAGGCAGTTCCTTTTTCCTTTTTTAACAATCTTATTCCCAAGACAGGATCTTTAACTAACCAATCCTGTGTCACAAGGATTCTGACAGGAGTTTAAATAAGATCTATACTAATGGAAGATTTAAAAAGAAAAACATTTTTTTTTATTTTGGCCTCTTCCAGGACACCTCCCCCACTACCTCCCCCAGTGGTGGTTGTAGTAGATTCTCCACCATCATCAAAAGACAGCTGTGTAGACTTCTGTTTCAAGTGTGAAAGCGGCTACAGCTGGTACGACTTGCAAGGGAAAGGTAGATACTCATGATCAAATGCTTTCAGAGCCTCACTTGCCAGGACTTATTGTAGCTTATAAATGTGGAGCTTTTTATAAGAAAGAAACGCAAGCAAAACCTATCAGGCATTCAGAACGGTCTGGTCAAATCATTCCTTGATCAAAATCGACGTCATTCATTTACTTATACCTATCAATCTGCCAACGTATTTATCTATCGATTTATACATTTTCAAATTCACTTATGTATTTATTCATTCATTATCATTCGTTCATATCCTTAGTTATTTACTCTCGGAACTAAATTGCATTGAATCAGCGTCCTGACGTTCTTCGATTTGACAGCTTATTTACGGATAAGAAAAAGAAATTTAAAAATTAAGTCATCAGATTCTATTGAGCAAGGTCTATATAGGATAGCAACATCCAAATATGAATATGTGGAATTTTTTCTCTTTAAAACTATTGTAAGAAAATGTTATTATTCTCGTTTGTTACAGCCGAAACGCCTCATACCGTTGAACAAAAAATAGAAAGATCCGTTTTCGTGTTTAGCATTCAAGATGTTACTGAATTAGCAACTCTTAACTCACCTCGCCTTTGCAAACCCACATTCGAAGAATGTAGAACTTCTAGTCTTTGGATTTCTGCAGCGAAGTCAAGCTTCAAAAGAAGAGATGATCCTCTTTGGTGAGGTGCAATATAAGCACTTGCCAAAGAGAAACTGGAAAAATTCAGGCATCATCGGGATTCGAACCCAGGCCTCTCAGATACTAGCTAGGTGCTTCTACCAACTGAGCTACGAAGCAGCACGTTGGGGGAGACGAATTTTTAGGCTTAGAAAATATTTTTAGTTGATTAGGTTTCACAACTTCGATTTGCTTCATCATTTTTCAGGTCTCTGCATTGTCCTGTTGCTGCTTGTGGGTTACTTGATCATTGGAATTTTCGCTTTGGCATGGTTATTGGTGAAATGTCTTCACGAGTGCTTCAAACTCATCTCAGCTTTACTTGAGTGAGATATGGATCACATCATTGGTTTATCTACGGAGATGAATTTAAATTGAATCAACATTCCATAGCCTTTTCACTAAATGTTTTGCACTTAAAAAATATGGGGTTTTCATTTCTTCGAATCTGGCACTCCTGAGCAAATTTACTTCGGGTCAGTCGGATCAAGGTAGCGTTCACAAGCTCCCTACCTGATTTCCCCTAAGGCTCTTGTTATTCTAATGACCCGCCCCACCCCTCCCCCCCCCCCCCCCATTATCAATCAATTTTCCATGGTCCGCCCTCTATACTCTGTTATCGACTACTTATATCCCCTACATTCCCCCTCTTGAAAACCATCTGATCCTCTCAAAATCCTTCAAAACCCACCCCCTTACCCAGGCGATAAAAATTACGACGGGTCGCTTTGGACAAATGATTTGACGGTATTGTCTTATTGATGCAAACTGTCTTACTGGAAACCAGTTCTTTCTCTGGTATTGGCGATCGACTGCTAAACTGTTCCGTGCTTCATCAAAACGTTACCTCAGTTTCCTACTCAGCTTCCAACAAAGCTGTTAACATATTCAGTACAAGGCTAAGAAATGAACTTAACTTGTACAGCACCATACGTGGTTGTTATAACAGCAAAGCTGTTACATAGTTTAGCATATGAGAGAGTGTCATCCAGTAAGCTTTAAGAATTATTCGAATAAAGTTTCTCAAAATAAAATTTATCCTAAGTCATTTTAAAATTCTAGAATCCCCGAGTTTTGCACCAAAAGACAATTTTTGCCTTTCTAGTAAACTGATCTCAGTTCAATTACACGCTTGTCGTAGCCTTTACGACAAATGATTAACAAGTTTATCACAGTTTTGTATATTTAGTCGAATTTGCCAAATTTTTTACCCGGGAAAAATATTTTCGACGGTGCGTTTGAAGATTTTTCCGCTTTGGCCAAACTTTTTCAAGTCACCACAAACCATCTGCACTTGTAAAATGTTGGTGAGAACAGAAAATGTGTCTGAAATATACAACTTAGTCGTTAGTGCGGAAAAGGCCCTAAGTTATGAAAATTTCGACAATTTTGTTTTAAACTGACTAGGACGTAATTGCACACAAAAGAAGGGCGTGCATGGGTCAGCTACTGAGTTTCGACCTTTTAAGTCTCTCAAATACAAATACAATACAAAATTAATCGATGTGTCAATGATCACTAACATGTCATTACTCAGAAATGACTACTTTGAGCTCAAGACCGTGGATTTAAAGCTCATGACGTCACAGTGACGTCACCATTGTTGTTACTAATTGGTTAGAACTAAACAGGCTCCTTCTTTCCCAGACTGAATACCCAAAGTTTAAGTTGTTTATCAGTGGAGTGTAGTTACACCTTGACGATTTGACGTGGAAATGAGTAACAACCCGCAGGCCGTAGTGGCTGTTAAGGAAGAGCACGTCATTATCGATGGAGTTCGATTGAAAAAGACGACAGCAGTTATTGCAACAGAACAAGGGTTAGTTTGATGACACTGAAAATGTTCCCTAAGCTTTGATGTAACGAGTTCGGTTGTGAAGATGCATCAGTTTATGGCGATAAAATCTGGTTGCCCGTTCAATCCCTGTGAAGTAGACTTTGTTTACTCTTGAAAACGATGATTCTTCCGTTAGTTTTTGCCCTTAATTGAATTCAGTGGTTTGATGTGCGCAAATTCAATTGACTCCATAAGCGGATGACCAATTAGGCGGAAGTAATGCTGAATACTGACTAATTTCACTTGTCTTTTTTATTCAACCTGTTAGTAAGCTTACTCGTATTGTGGCCGAGAATTCACCTAATCAATTGAGCCTGTCATTAGAATCTACTTAAATTTCTTTAAGTTGGTAGAATTTGTTTGTGAAATTGAAGCGATTGTTTTACATATTTCTTCTCGAAGAAATATGTAAAACTTTGATAACTTTTCTTTGTTTAAATTTTTTGTTTTGATCTTTACACTCCATGGTTAGGCCAAACATTGTGACCTTGTTTGTGAAGCATTGATATTTTGCTATTCAAACGATCCTAAGCTCAACAGTTGTTAATGTACATTGTTCACAAAGACGTTTCGAGCTTTAGCCCCTCGTCAGAGCAAATGATCTATTTAAACAGATCTTAAATCTTTGCTTTAGTTAAATAATTTAGCAAGCCAAATTTGAATACTTGTTGCTCACCTTCAATAATTGTTTCATGTAACTATAGATGAATATCACTTTCACCTTTTTGAAGACTTTTGTCAGGGACGAAACATTTTTTTCCTCTCTGTTCCAGTACTTAATGGGAATTCCCGTGAATTCGCCACTATACATTCCAATTTGGTTCCAAGGTAGAAAGATAAAACGTAAATAAGAAATCAAGCCCTCACTGGATCAGCCTTGGAACTTCTGAGTTTCCTTGGTAGACTCATGGCTTTTGTACGATGACCAATGATATCTGTCCTATTGCAACTATGTTTCGTCTCTCTCTTAGGTTCACTTTATCTAAAATGTGCAGTTTAAGTGTTCTTTACTCTAGATGTTAGTTTCATTTTTCTTACTCCTAAATTTCTTTCAGCATCTTGGCCAGGGAAGTGATAGAGGCAAGTGAAGTCAATTTGCCCCAAAGGTAAAAGTCTTCAGTAAAAGTTAGTCTTTAGTCGTCACGTTAAGCTTCGAGGAGACTTCGACATAATCCTTCAACAAACGACAAAAGTGGAAAATGAAGAATATCAAAACAGATTGTAAATGGAGAACTTAAGCAATTAACACAGGACGCGATGCAGCCTCGGTTGATGATAGCAATCATTGAATAATAATAATAATAATATTAAGAATAATATAAAATGATATGAATCGAAAAAATGAAAATGAGTGAAAACCTATTTTAAAGACATGCTTTTCTAATGATCTCGAAACATTTTTTTCTATTTATCTCTCTTGATGTAAAAAATAACTAGATAACTACTTTCATAAATCAATAAAGTATTGCATTGTCAAAGTAATGCAATACACACCTGGTAAATATCAAAGTTGCCGGAGCATTTCATTTGTGTTTCTTTAAAATTTTATGAATTACTGGTGTTTTTTTCTTTTTCAGGGCTCCTCCCGTTGTTCAGGCCAGGTAAATTCTGCTTCATTATAGTTGCATGGCATTTGGGAAGAATTTTAAGCGGGGTTATATATGACATAAGATTAGAGTCTGGGCAGAAGAGAGGATCTGCAAAGTGTCCCGTGGAGTTTGACAAGAGTTCATGCCACATCCATTTTGATGCATGATATTTTATTTTGGCCATTTACAGAACATCTCCCCCACTTCCCGTTGGGGAAGTAGTTCTTCGTTCAGAGCCGAGACAGTTCTCTCCCCTTTTTTAACAATCTTAATCCCCAAGAGAGGATCTTTAACTAACCAATCCTGTGTCACAATGAGTCTGACAGGAGTTTAAATGACATCTATACTAATGGAAGAATTAAAAAGAAAAACATTTTGTTTATTTTGGCCTCTTCCAGGACACCTCCCCCACTACCTCCCCCAGTGGCGGTTGTAGTAAATTCTCCACCACCATCAAAAGACAGCTGTGTAGACTTTTGTTTCAAGTGTGAAAGCGGCTACAGCTGGTACGACTTGAAAGGGAAAGGTAGATACTCAAATACTTTCAGAGCCTCACTTGGTAGGGCTTATTGTAGCTTATAGATGTGGTGCTTTTTATAAGGAGGAAGAGGCAAGCAAAACCTATCAGGCATTCAGAACGGTCAAATCATTCCTTGATCAAAATTGACATTATTCATTTACTAATACTTATCAATCCCCCAACGCATTTATTTATACATTTTCAAATTCATTTATGCATTTTTTCATTCATTAAATCATTCATGTCCTTAGTTATTTACTCTCAGAGCTGAATTGCATTGATTCAGCGTTCTTGAACAGCTAATTTACGGATAAGAAAAAGAAATTTAATAATTAAGTTATAAGATATTTATAGAGTAAGGTCCGTATAGGATAGCTACATCCGAAAATTAATATGTTGAGTTTTTTGTCATTAAAACTATTATTTAAAAAATGTTATTGTTCTCGTTTGTTACTGCCGAAACACCTCATACCGTTGAACGTTAGCACTTGCCAAAGAGAGCCTGAAAAAAATTCAGGCATCAACGGGACTCGAACCCAGGCCTCTCAGATACTAGCTGAGCGCTCTACCAACTGAGCTACGAAGCCGCACGTTGGGGGAGACAAGTTTTTAGGCTTAGAAAAGATTGTCAATTAATTAGGTTTCAAAACTCTAATTTGCTTCATCATTTTTCAGGTCTCTTTATTGTCCTGTTGCTGCTTGTGGGTTATTTGATCTTTGGAACTATCGGTTTGGCCTGTTTAGTGCTGTATTGTCTTTGCGCTTGCCTCAACTCAGCTCTCTCAGATGAAGATGACTGAGAAATGGATCACATCAATGGTTTATCTACGAAGATGAATTTATATTGAATCAATATTCCATTATCTATAGCGTTTTCACTTAATGTTTTGTACTTAAATAATATGGGTTTTCATCTCTTCGAATTTGGCACTCTTGAGCAGATTTACTTCGGGTCAGTCAGATCAACTAAGCGTTCACAAGCTCTATACCTGATTCCCCCTAAGGCTCTTCTTATTCTTAAGAACCGACCCTCCCCCCCCCCCCCCATTAGCAATCAATTTTCCATGGTCCGCCCTCTATGCTCTATTATCGACTACCTATATCCCTACATTCCGCTGTAAATCACGTAATCCTCTCGAAATCCTCCAAAACCCCCTCCCTACCGTCCCCAGGTGATTAATTATGACCGGTCGCTTTGGACAATTTTTTGTCCAATTTTTTGTTGTCTAATTGATGCAAACTGTCCTATTACAGGCGATCAAGTGCTAAACTGTTCCATGCATCAACAAAAAATTACCTTAGTTTCTTACTCAGCTTCCAACAAAGCCGTTTTCATATTCAGTACAAAGCTAAGAAATAGACTTAACTTGTACAGCACTGTACTAGGTTGTTAGAACAGCAATGCTATGACATAGTTTAGTATATAAGAGAGTGTTTCCAGCAAGCTTTAAGAATTATTTGAATAAAGTTTCTCAAAATAAAATTACGCATTGATTTATGACGTCATATTGACGCATTGGCGCCCCCATCGTCTTTACTAATTGGCTGCAACCAACCAGGGTCCTCCTTTCACCGAAATACGAAAACTCCAAGTTGTTGGTCAGTGGAGTGTAGTCACACCTTAACGATTCGACTTGAAAATGAACAGCAACCTGCAAGCCGTAGAGGCTATTGAGGTAGAGTTCATCTATGAAGTTCCATTGGAAAACATACAGAAGTTGTTACTACAGAGCAAGTCTTCGTTCAGCTGATAACACTAAAAATATTCTCAAAGCTATGATTTAACGAGTTCAGTCATGCAGATGGATCAGTTTACGGCGATGAGATCCGGTTTCTTGTTCAATCCCTTGGTTAGTTAAACTTATAATATTGAAAATTTTTCCATAGCTTTACTCCAATGAGTTTTCCAGCGCAGGTACAAATGTAGATCTGTTTACGGGGATGGGATCTAATCTACTGTTCAACCTTTGCAAATTAAAGAAGAGTCGTTTTAGTCTGTAAGTAAATTCAGTGGTTCAGTGGGAGTTGACTTCATAACCAGATCATAATTAAGCGGAAATGATTCTGAGTTCTGACTCATTTCAATAATTTCTGCTCTCGACCTCTTGGTAAGCTTGCTCAAAACCGAGAGTTCACCATCTCTTGCTCTTCTCTTTCTCCTTCAACTAAACCTTGGAATTCAGTTAATAAGTTTATTGTCATATGACCACTAAGGAGGCCCTTTCCACACTAGCGAACAAGACTAAAATTGTCCCGACCAAATCAAAGAACAAATTTCGTCATGAAGAATTTTCGTTTCGTCTGTTGCATCCGCACAAAAATTTCAAAGCCGCCAAAATCCGTCAGCGCCTGATCTGTTCATACGACCGTCCAGCATAGTTTCCAAAGGGTTCCACCTGCAATTTTCAGGATTATCCTGAGCCTTTTTAAAATTTTAGAATCCCCGAGTTGCAAAAAAGATAATTTTTGCCTCTCTGGTAAACTGATATCTGTTCAATTACACGCTTGTCGTAGCTTATACGACAAATATTTAAATGTCCTAAGGTGGGGTAACCCGCATAACCGGGGTCGCTTTCATAGCAAAAAGCTCAAAAGCGAAACACATATGTTTTAAAACTTTGTACATTTCCCAGCCGTCTTATAGCAGAAATCACCAGAAACCGCAACGGACACACAAGGTGTGTAAAATGTTCACATTTCGGAATATTTAACGCAGTAAATTGACCATATTTCAAACTATTCCTCATAACATATCACGTCAACGGTTCCTCGCGTAACCTAACACCGCGTAACACAACGCGTGACGCTTTCATAAATAAATACATACGTTTCCGAGAATTTCGTCGGCAGTGCGTTTGAAGATTTTTCCGCTTTGGCCAAAATTTTTCAGGTCGCGACATACCATCCGCACTTGTAATATGTTGGTATTGACAGAAAATGTGTCTAAAATAAACAACTTTGGATAAATTAATCGGTGTGTGACTGTGAGGTTGCAAGTCTAACTTTAAGCAATTAAGAGAATTATTTACACTAGTTGCTCTAATGTCAGTCATCATCGACATGTCATTTCTCAGAAATGGCAATTTTGAGCTCAAGACCGTAGACGCCACAGTGACGCTACCATTGTCGCCACTGATTGGTTAGAACTAAAGCTTCTTTCCCAGAAGGGAATTTTATGTTGTTTATCAGTGGAGTGTAGTCACACCTTAACGATTCGACTCGGGAATGGAAAACAACCCGCAGGCCGTAGTGGCTGTTAAGGAAGAGCACGTCATTATCGATGGAGTTCGATTGAAAAAGACGACAGCAGTTGTTGCAACAGAACAAGGGTTAGTTTGTGCTGATAACACTGAAAATGTTCTCAAAGGTTTTATTTAACGAGTTTGGTTAAGAAGATGGATCAGTTTACGGCGATGAGATCTAGTTCCTGTTCAACGCCTGTAAAATAGATTTTGTTAGCCTTTAAAACGATGAATCTACCGTAGGTTTTTACCTTTAATTGAATCAGTGGTTTGATATGAGCCATTCGATTGACTCCATTGGCGGATGACCAAGGCGGAAGTAATGCTGAGTTCTGACTAATTTCATTTGTTGTTCATTCAACCTCTTAGTAAGCTTACTTCAACTGTAGCCGAGAATTCACCAAATCCTTTCTACCTGTCATGAAAGTCTGCTTAAATGTCTTTAAGTCAGTAGAATTCGTTTGTACAAAGCGAGTGTTTTACATATTACTTTGCTTTCTTAAATTTTTTGTTTTCATCTTTACGCTCCAATGATTTAGCCAAACATTGCGACCTTGTTTGTGAAGCTTTGATATTTTGCTGTTAAAACTATCCTAAGCACAACCAGATAATTTGGTTTTATGAGTTGATAATGTAGATGGTCCACCGTAAAGAGTTTCTAAGCGGACGTTTCGAGCGTTAGCCCTTCGTCGGAGCGATTGATCTGCAAGCCATCTGAACATCTGTAGCTCGCCTTTAACAACTGTTTATTGTAATCATAGAAAAACATTACTTTCACCTTTTAGAAAGCTTTTGTTAGGGACAAACATTTTTTTCCCCTCTGTTTCAGTACTTTGTAAGGATTCTCGAGAATTCGCCACTATACATTCCGATTTGGTTCCAAGGTAGAAAGATAAAACGTAAATAAGACTCAAGCACTCACTGGAACATTCTTGGAACTCCTGAGTTTCCTCGGTAGACTCCAGGGGTTTCGTACGATGACCAATGATATCTGTCCTATTGCAACTATGTTTCGTCTCTCTCTTAGATTCACTTTATCTAAAATGTGCAGGTAAAGACTTCTTCACTTTAGATATTACTTTCATTTTGCTAACACTTAAATTTCTTTCAGCATCTTGGCCAGGGAAGTGATAGAGGCAAGTGAAGTCAATTTGCCCGGAAGGTAAAAGTCTACAGTAAATGTTAGCCTTTAACATAAGAGAATATCCTCATCGAAAATTGAGCCCCTGATGTCACGTTAAGCTTCAAGGAGACTACGACAAAATCCTTCAACAAACAGCAAGAGTGGAAAATGAAGAACATCAAAACAGATTGTAAATGGAGAACTTTAGCAATTGAGACAGGACGCGATGCGATCTCGGTTGATAACAATAATCATTGATTAATAATGGTAATGATAATATAAGGAATAATAACAAGTATTACAGACATAAAAACATGCTTTCCTATTGATTTCGAAACATTTATTTTTTATTTATCTCTCTTGACGTACAAAAATAACTAAATGACTATTTTAAAAATCAATTAAGTATTGCATCGTCAAAGGAATATAATTATGATACACACCTTGTAAATATGTTCTGGCCAGGTAAAATTCTGCTTCATTATAGTTACATGGCATTTTGGAAGAATTTTAAGTGGGGTTGTATACGACGTATGATTAGAGTTTGGGCAGAAGAGAGGATCTGCAAAGTGTCACGAGGAGTTTGACAAGAGTTCATGCCACATCCATTTTGATGCATGATATTTTATTCTGGCCTTTTTCAGAACATCTCCCGCACTACCTCCCCTTGGGGAAGTAGTTCTTCATTAAGAATCGAGACAATTCCTTTTCCCTCTTTTAGCAATCCTAATCCTAAGAGAGGATCTTATACCACCTAATCCTGTGTCACAGGGAGTTTGACAGGAGTTTAAATGACATCTATACTATTAGAAGTAATTTAAAAGGAAAAACGTTCTCTATTCTGGCTTCTTCTAGGACCCTTCCCGCACTACCTCCCCCACAGGTTGTTGTGATAGATTCTCCACCACCATCAAATGACGGCTGTTGTGACTTTTGTTTCAAGTGTGAGAGCGGCTACAACTGGTACGACTTGCAAGGAAAAGGTAGATACTACCCTTTCAGGGCCTCACTTGCCAGGGCCCATTGTAGCTTATAAATGTGGAGCTTTTTCCAAGAAAGAAGAGGCGAGCAAAACCTATTAGGCATTCAGAACGGTCCGGTCAAATCATTCCTTGATCAAAATCGACCTTATTCATTTACTTATACCTATCAATCTGCTAACGTATTTATCTATCGATTTATACATTTTCAAATTCATTTATGTATTTATTCGTTCATTAAATCATTCGTTCATGTCCTTAGTTATTTACCCTTGGAGCTGAATTGCATTGATGCAGCGTTCTGGCGTTCTTCGGTTTGAACAGCTAAGAACGGCTCCGGATAAGAAAAATAAATTTAACAATTAAGTTATAACATATTATATGTAAGATAGAGCAAGGTCCGTATAGGATAGCAACATCCGAAGATTAATGTGTTGAGTTTTTCCTCATTAAAACTATTATTTAGAAAATGTTATTGTTCTCGTTTGTTACTGCCGAAACGTCTCATACCGTTGAACGAAAAATAGAAAGATCCGTTATCGTGTTTGGCATTCAAGATGTTACTGAAATTAGCAACTCTTAACTCACCTCACCTTTGCAAACCAACACTCGCAAAATGTAGAACCTCTAGTGTTTGGATTTCTGCAGCCTTAGGTGTAATATAAGCACTTGCCGAAGAGTGCCTGAAAAAATTCAGGCATCAACGGGATTCGAACCCAGGCCTCTCAGATACTAGCTGAGCGCTTCTACCAACTGAGCTACGAAGCCGTACGTTGGGGACACGAATTTTGGGCTTAGAAAATATTTTTAATTGATTAGGTTTCAAAACTCTAATTTGCTTCATCATTTTTCAGGTGTCTTCATTGTCCTGCTGCTGCTTGTGGGTTATTTGATCTTTGGCGTTATAGCTTTGGCATGTTTATTGCTGTATTGTCTTTGCGAGTGCATCTGCTCAGCTAGAGATAACTGAGAAATCTACGAAGATGAATTTAAATTGAATCAATATTCCATTATCTATAGCGTTTTCACTAAATGCTTTAAAAAATAACTTTAATAGTTTGGGTTTTCATTTCTTCAAATTTGGCACTCTTGAGCAGATTTACTTCGGGTCAGTCAGATTAAGGTGGCGATCAAGTGCTAAACTGTTCCATGCTTCATCAAAAAATTACCTCAGTTTCTTACTCAACCTCCAACAAAGCTGTTTTCATATTCAGTACAAAGCTAAGAAATGAACTTAACTCGTACAGCATTATACATGGTTGTTAGAACAGCAATGCTATTACATAGTTTAGTATGTGAGCGAATGTTTTCCGGTAAGCTTGAAGAATTATTTGAATAAAGTTTCTTAAAGTAAAATTACGCTCACTTCATGACGTCATAGTGATGCCCCCATCGTCGTTACTGATTGGCTGGAACCAACCAAGGTCCTTCTTTTCCCGAAATACACAAAGTTCAAGTTGTTTGTGAGTGGAGTGTAGTCACACCTTAACGATTCGACTTGGAAATAGCAACCTGCAAGCCGTAGTGGCAAAACTAAGGTACAGCATGTCATTATCGATGAAATTCCATTGGAAAACAAGACAGAAGTTGTTGCTACAGAGCAAAGATTAGTTAAACTTATCACACTGAAAATTTTTCCAAAGCTTTACTCTCATGAGTTTTCCAGCGCAGGTACAAATGTGGATCTGTTTATGGAGATGAGATCTAACCTACTGTTCAACCTTTGTAAATGAAAGGAGAGTTTTTTAAGTCTGTAAGCGAATTCAATGGTTCATTGGGAGTCAGTGTAGATGACTTCATAACCAGGCCATAATGAAGCGGAAATAATTCTGAGTTCTGACTCATTTCGATGATTTCTGCTCTCGACCTCTTGGTAAGCTTGCTTATAACCGAAAGTTCACCATCTCTTGCTCTTCTCTTTCTCCTTGCCTGCATATCATTACGTAAGAAGAAATTTTCATAAAACTGGAATGAGTGTTATACTTATTTCTTCTTGTAGAAGAAACTTTGCTTTATTCAAATCAATTATGTTGGTCTTTACACTGTAATGATTCAGCAAAAATATCTCAGTATTTTTTTCCTGATACTTCGATATTTTTTGTTGAAATCGTTCATCGAATGCCAGCTCCGTAATTCAGCACCAACCAAAAATCGATTCACCTGCAAGTACGTGATTCAAAACATCCGAACTTAAAGGTATTCAAATTCAATTTCGAGGTTATGATGATTTGAACTGACTTAAAAAGCCTTCTTCTCTCGATAGGGTTACATGGCCTGTTGGGCATGCCGTAAAGGAAAAACATTTTTCTATTTTGGCCAGGACATCTCCCCTACTACCTCCCCCAGGGGTGGTTGTAGTAGATTCTCGACCACCATCAAATGACAGCTGCGCTGAATTTTGCTTCAAGCATGAAACCAGGTACAGCTGGTACGACTTACGGGGGAAAGCTAGGCATTCAGATGCTTTCAGAGCCTCACTTGTCAGGGCTCACTTTAGCTTACAATCAAGCAATCGGAGTTGTCTAGTCAAATCATACCTTGGTCAAATTGAAGTTATTTATTTACGTGTACTTATCAATCCCCCATCGTATTTCTTTATTTATTCATTTGTTTGATTACTTATCTTGGCTGTCGAACGGTATTGAATCAACGCCCTGCAGTTCTTCGATTTGAACAGCTAATTTACGGATAAGAAAAAAAAACTAAAACCTAGGGAATGAAATTTTGGGAAGAGAGATCTGTGCACATCGAATTAAACGCGGCGAAGTCCCAATAAAAAAGCATTTCTCTTAGTTTTTCCTAATAAAAAGCAGTCAACAAGCAAAGATTCCTGTTGTCGTTGGTTTGTGTTAGACGTCCTATTGTTGTAAGAAAATCGAACAGATACGATTTCACGTTCGGCAAGCCGCATTTACCCAAAATGGAACTAGCTACTCTGAACCCACTTTGCCTTTGCTAAGTCACACTGGAAAAAAAAAGAACTTCAAGTATTTGGATTTCCCCTGCAATTAAAGATTGTGGCCGACACTTCCAACAATTCCTGTTAGGTTGGCAGGTAGGATCTCTTGTTAAAGGTTTTAAGCTGAATAGAAAACATAATCAGTTGATCAGTTAAAAAGTCTCTATTATATATGTGATTAGTTTCATCGTTTTTCAGGTACATGCTTTGTCATGTTGCTTCTAGTGGGTTATGTGATTTTTGGAGTTGTCATTTTGGCATTATAGCTGTTAGCCTGTTTTCTGGAAGATGGGGGATTGATTGAATAATACAGCTGACTGAAAAGATCATAAAATTCATGCTTTGGGAATGATTCGGGGGTTGCATCAGAGTCACTGACACCAATCAGTGTTCGTAGTACACAACAGCTGCTACTGGTATATCAATCGATGATATACCAATACAGAAAATACGTGATTGCAGCAAGTATGGACAAGAATATCATCAAAAAGGGAAAATAGAACAGGAAAAGGCAGCACAAACCTGAAAAAAAGGAATTTTTAAACTTACAATCCAGTTGCAACAGTATAATCTCAAGGTTATTATGACCATGCATTACAGTTTTCTTGAATATGATTGGTGGATGAACTGACTTATTTTTCACTTGTAATTCTGTAGAGTTGTAATCGAAGAGTGTCATCGGACAGTTGGATGTGATCGGAAACCTTTAATGGGACAGTTATGTCAGCCAATCACATTGAGTTTACTTAAATAAATTCACCAATCAAAGAACTGATCACAGTAGCCATAGCTATGGCCCACCATCCCAAGCTAGGCCAGGGATATCACAATATAGAAAGCTGTTTTCTCGAGTTTTTCAGAGTGTTTTTCTCAATGACTGTTATAATTAAATGTTTGAAGATTGGAATTACACGCCCTTCTATAAATGAATATCTATTTTTTGGAAATTGTAATAGCTGTTATCAATTAGTAAAATGACTTTGTGTCGTCCAGTTGGCCAGTAATCATCCTCGTAATTAACAAATCGGCCTCCAAATTTAGGTTTATTCGATTTGGTTGATCACTCGTATGATTTCAGACTGAGTGGACTCCACACAGTCCTATAACCATCATTATCATCATCATTAACTGGATATTCTTATTCATTTATTTATCTATTTGCGACATGGTCCACGTCGAGACAAAATACCTTTTCCTTCTTCATCGTACCACTTATACCGACTGTCGCACCCACAACAAATGTCCACACAGCCTTGTGATACTTCAGATGTTACCTCGAGATTATCTTGGCTGTCAGGTAATGCTATATCTGGGCAGCTGGCAGGTGGTGCGCTTGGGTTTGGGAAAACGCTGAAGTCACAATAACACAACATTTAAACCTCGCCTTCAAAATTTTTAAGACTGTACACATTCGATTCGGATTCAGGGGGGAAATCATATAGTTTTCAGGGAAACAGGGGGGGAATCATTCGCTGCCAATTAACTGCTAATGAGGGAAGATTATAGGACTATCATATAGTCTGATGGGGGGGGGGGGGTGAGAAGGAAGGAAGGGGGATCAGGTAAATTTCATCGTGACTCCGCCAATTTTCCCCTACACCTTTCCTTGGGTGATTAAGACCGGTCCCTTGGCAAAGGTAAGGGTCGTCATGGCGAGGGACTTGAACACGTTGGTTTTGACAATGTTCAATCACTAAAATATCGATTAAGGGCCTAGATTACTCTATTTAGGAAACCAAACATACGCTATTTCTCCATATTTGTCAGTTCTCATAACCAAGTCGTCACATAATCTAGATAATATCCAGTTTACGAGTTTGGCTTTGAAGTTAACGCTTAAGGGCTTCTGAGTTAGCTTAATGTAAGCCTGAGGTTGGTGTCGTATTATCACGCCACCCACAAAAACACATTTTGGGGGAAATATTCGGTTGCATTTATCAATATTAGATTATGGAAATCACAAAACATGAAACTAAATGCCAATGGAAAATAACTTCTCTGTCATTTTCGAACCGTCTAACTTCGGTTTATATCACCACTGAATAGGAATGTAAGTCGAATACTTCAAGGACAAAGAGCTAAGTACCCAAGTAAAACACTGCATCTTCTTCTTTGCAGAAATAAACATAAATGAATTAATAGCTCAGAGCAAACTGAACGCTTTTTTCCTATACTGACCCTTCACCTTCAACTTCGCTTCTGTCAATCCTGACGCGCTGTTCTCGAATAACTGTCATTTCTTCTCCAATTTCCTTCATTCTCAGATTACACTGAACTTATTTTCCATTAAGTTGTTGCCACCAAAATACTAATACATGTGATCTGGTGAAAAAGAGCCTCAATCTGCATCAACCAATCAGCGTCTGAGTAGGCTTTCGTGACGTCATTGACCAAGATGAAGAGATATGTTCAGGTTTAACCGTTAATGACACTCATTTATGCATCACAACGTGTCCTCATTAAATAAATTTCCCCCGAAATAAACAAACTTGCACAGCCATGTCGACCATGAAGTGTATGAAAACCCAATCAGACATGACGTTCTATGAATTATACGCGATAAATCCTGAAGAAAAATGATGAATCATAACAAGATCACAAACAAGTATTACAGCTTCATGAGTTTTACCAGAAACAAGAAACTTTGCATTTAAAGTGAAAATCCCCCGACCAATTTCTCGAAACAACTAATCCATTACCGCAAGGTCTTATGTAAATTAGATGGAAAAAACGGAAAATGATAACACTCTCCATACAGTCTTCAAAATGTCTTTGAACCGTCGAGTTGACATTATGTTACAAATACCAAAAGATACCGTCTTGGTTTTCGAGCAATTTGCTCTAAAAGCTATTTATTTTACTCTTCCTGTAATGAAATTATACATGTTTTGTCTAAAAACTTACACATTCTGCCTTTTGTTGCCGATATCTCTATCCATTAACAGGTTTTTTTTCCACACAAATCTATTATTTATAGCAATGGTGGTTTGGTAATGTTATTTACCTTTTTACTTATTCATAACTTTTTGCATATCGGCAACTCAATACCTTCTTAACGAATTAAGCAATTGATAATAATTTGCCATCGGGTTAAATTTTTATACCTGTTACCGTGAAAAATTCCTCAAACAAAACTCTTCAATGACTACACGCCTTTATAATCTTTGCGCAATTCTAAAGCATTTATCTTTTTTGTTATTTATCACACTGATTCAAGTTAAATATAATTATCACAACAAGAGATCCGACACCTTGCATTGCAAAAGCAACAACAAAGACGAAAAGTAATGGTCTTGTTTTTTTTTTTTTCGTTTTTGTGTGTGTATAAAAAATTTTCGAACCTCAATCGGTTCGAGAAACACCCAAACAATGGCCAATTTTCAACTACCTTGACTGGGATTAGCTAAGCCAGCACCAGGTCCCTCAGGGGGCAAGTTGTTCACTTATCAGCCTTTTATAAGACGTTCTCTGCAAAATTAAAGTAACGAGACAAAGAAAGATTGTTGGCACATTGACGAAACGTTTACGGGCACAATATAATAATCACTGAAAGTGTATTTTATTTTCAATGAAACAAAACTTGTTCAAATGCACAATTCATAATTGATCAAACCCCGGCAAATAAAAAACGCTTGTATTTTGAAAAATGCACATCTCCTGACGTCATGGCGAGTTGTTATGGAACCAAAAGCCAAGGAATTCTGAGGCAGTGAGGGTAGTCATCTCGAGTGTATTTCGCAGCCTCGTGACGTCATGGCGGGTTGCCATGAAACCACTGTCCAGGGAATACTGAGGTAATTAGGGGCAGTCAATTCTCGGAAATATGAATTGGTAACTTTTAACCTGAAAACAAGAAGAATGTAAATAATTGTTTGAATTCATCCGTCCGTTACAAAAAATCAAGTTGTTGTGTTTTCCTTCTTTAATGGAGATTATTTCCACCGCTATATCCAAGAATCTCACGAATTTCCAGCCGACACAAACGCCTCTTCTCCTAAGATAAGTAAATTAGATTAAATACGAGACAAAAAAAAATTTCCTCTTAGGAAATTATTTAACCGGCTAGGATTTCAAAGAGGAGTACGAGCTGTCCAAAATAACAATAGGGGGCAGAAAAATAGAGCGTTCTTAGTAAAGATAAAAACACATCAAATTAGGGGCAGACACTAATGATGGGCACCCACAGACACATACACAGAGGAACTACTTTAATTCATTTTTGATATTTTTTGGAAGTGTAGCTCTGCTGCAAGCAATGTGAAGTTCCATCTTGGATAGAAATGGTACTTCATGAATAAATCACGTTTTAGTATTACAATTTGTGAGAGGGTAACTTTTCTGAATCTCAGAGCGCGTTTTTAGAACAAAAACATTAGCATTTCGTGCGCCTTCAGGTGTCTCATCTGTTTCATCATCACCAAAACAACTAAAAACGATTTTCGAATACAAGCCGGGCTAATTTGAGAGAAATTTTCGTACAATTCTACAGTAATATTTTCGATTGAATAAAATACCATACTGCAATAACCATTTAATGCCCATTTATAATATGAAACGGAAAAAGATTTGAAATTACCAGGATCAAAGAGATGAAATATGCAAATTTCTGACGAAGAATTAGACCAATTGTATGCGGTTTAAGAGTTATAGCTTAATCTTGAGAAAATCTGAATACTAAGATGGTCTGAAAGATTAAACGATTAATTATGCTTTTCATCGGAGGTTGGGAATGTCCCATTGGTCGATTTTGAATATGGAATGGCTTAATCAGATTTGCCGTGGTACAAGATTCTTTGAAGTTAAAATGATTTCATGTTACTTTTATATACTGACGTGAACTTAAGGGTTGCTCGGTTCAATTTAATTCTTATTGAAAAGGTAAGTAATTGTTTGAGAATGCTTTTATTGGGTACATTTAGAAATTTCTAAAAGGCTCTGCTTAAAACAGAATTCTATACATTAATGTTTTCTCGTGCACGTTTTTGCTTATCAACAAGGATGGTTCAAGCTGCAACTCTGTAGCAAGGGAAGACCAGCTAAGCAAATTTTTAAGTAGCTTGACGTTCAGGGATATCTGTAATATTTCTGTTGATTCGACTCCACACAGTTTGCTTCAAGAAATCTTCTGTTTGTGTTAAATATTAATGAAAACTTTCTGTATAACACAGCACGCAGCATGAAAGCATAATTTGCCGTAATGCCCGAGATTCTTCGAAGAAAGCACAGCTCATATGTTTCTAGGGAAAAAAAAATCCTTTGAAACCGCTGTTTAGTCCATATAGCAGCTACCGTTATGAGATAAGGAGTAAATTTGTAATTCAAATATTAAAAAAAAAAAACAAATTATGTTGCTGGAATAAAGATGTCTATTCCAATTATCAACCTTGACATAAAAACATCCACGTTTAATAGTTTCTATTTGAATTTGGCAGCATTGGCGTAAGATCAATGCACTATTATCTCAAGTAAGCTTTCTTTCGGTAGGTAAGATTTTGAACGAGAGTTATGTATTGAAATTGTGGATTGTGGAAATTTGAAAAACTTACCTGTAATATATCGATAGGATGCCAATCTACCTTAAATATTAAATCATTTTCTTTGTTAAAACCTTATTTTGGACCTTCAATTTTAATCAGGGACTCAAGACAAACTTTTAAGGATACAAAAGCCTGAGAGATTGACACGAATTAACATCGGTTTAAATCAGACAGAAACACAATCAAATCGAGATAAGGTAGATTAAAGAGAAACGTCATATTAAGAGCCTCTGCATTGGATAGATACTGACTAATGTTTTTCCGTTTCTGGATTGAAGTCTTCGCGATTTTCAAATTGAAAGATAACATAATCTATGGCTGACTTCAATCGAAAATATCAGTTTTCGTTGGAGCCGACTTTCATGTAAATCTTACACGAAGATTTTGATTTCCATCCCAGCGCACTTCTCAGATAAAATCAGGTAGACAACAAATATCCAGGAAAAGTTGTATAATTTATCACACGGACATCTAGGTTACGTAAATAATCCTTTGTATTACAATTTACTTCTTAAACTTACGACATGGTTCTCCATCTCATACAAAATGTAGATTATCTTTCTTTGTTTGGTTATTATGAATTTTGGTATTGAATTCTTTTTAAACCGTAATGTAAATGGACCTAGAGGCAATGACTTTGTGGTTGAAATTGTTTGAATTATCATTTGCAGTTTTTTTATGAAATAAGCATTCCAGCGGCTGATTTTGATTCCTTCGATTCTGAGTTTTTCTTTTTTCAGTAAACATCAACAGCATCATATTCTGGTCGCCATCACGGAAAAAAAATAATCAACACACGTAAAATTCGCTTAATTTCATCGTATATTGTTTCTTTACAAATTTTTAAATGAAACATTTTGAAGAATGTTTTAATTTGAGCTTGATTCATCCAAAAGAATGAATACTTGTGAACGCTGAAGAAGAAATTATTTAAGTTTAGTCAAAGAACAATTAATTTTTTTTTCATGATGTCGGAGTTTGTATTTCATGTTTTTATTTTTAGTTCTGTTCAAACTATATGACGCTGACTCGGCTTTCTTGAGATGAGCATAGTCTTGCTTTACTTTATATTTACACTAACCTGTAATCAATCTGATTCGTAACATTTCTATTCATTTCTTTGAAATGTTTCTGATACTAGCCACACTGTATCGCAATTCAAACTGTCTCAGATTCAAAACCAGAATCAGTTTATCTCAAATGCATTATAAAACTCATTCCGTAAATTTTAAAAGTTTTGCTTAAGAGATAGTCTTAAGACCATGTTTAAGTTTCCCATGCTTATTAACAAATTTTGCTGCTTGTTAGCACCAAGGAAAATTTTTCAATTCCTAATTACACTAAAACAACCTTTTGCCTGAGGTTCAAATGACACGAGAATAAATTCACCCACGACTCACTTTCCTCCTTATTCCGACGAATAACTCAGTGATCGTTACAAAGAAATGTTTGGGTACAGAGGCCCTTGCGACTATAGAGAGTTTATGTTGAGGAAAATTTTAAAAAAATCGCATCTTCTTTTATTTTTTTGGTTGAAAACAATTTTGAGTGTGTATTGAAAAGGTGCCAAGACCATGACGTAATCCATTAAAAGAAATATTTATTCAAATAGACGACAACAGGGAAACGGCTCTTAAGCTTCGAAATTTTTTGTTGAACTGAATTCGAAATGTAGAATACTTTTCAAAAAGGTAAGTATCCTTGCTTATCTAACTTAAGACATTTAACATTTTTGTTACTTTTCTTTTTAATTATTACTGATTGCTAACTAGGAGTTTTTTTTCGCACTTTCGATGAGGAATTTTTTTCACGACTCTAACAGTAACCATGAGTATTTGCACTGAGGGATTTTCAGCAATTTCCAGAATTAAGGATCGCTCCCAAGAGACACAATTCCTTCTTCTGAGTTCCTATTTAATCAATCCAACCGTGCGTGTTTACAAATTTGAAAATTTGATAAATTCTGTTTTATGTTAAAACTTTAATTTTTGGCAAAATTTCCAAACAGTGATGATAGCTTTTATGAAATATCTCCATTTAAACTCGCGATCTTAGGATCGACGGGAAGAAAAAGGTTTCTGAGAGGAATAGAAATTGTTAACGTTTGAGATACTAGCCGTTCGAACTCTCCGTCACTGACCGTCGAGAAAATTGAGACCAGTGAAGCCAAAAGCCAGGTATTATAAATGGTAATTATAACCAACTAAAAGCTTCCGAATCCCATTGCATGGTACGAGAATTTCAAGCACTTATTTTGTCTAGATCTTGCTGTAACCCCGTTAAAAACATTCCTTGCTGAAGAAATTCTTCCGCGTTGGTGTTTAAGTTGACGGGAATATTTATGCAGGGTACATAGAGACCAACAGACTTAAGTAAATACCATGTGCTTCAATTTCAAGCACTTATTTTGTCTAGATCTTGCTGTAACCCCGTTAAAAACATTCCTTGCTGAAGAAATTCTTCCGCGTTGGTGTTTAAGTTGACGGGAATATTTATGCAGGGTACATAGAGACCAACAGACTTAAGTAAATACCATGTGCTTCAAAGTATATTTAACATATTTTTTAAATAGTTATTTATCAAATTTTGTTGTTGTCGACTGTCACAGACCTCATAACTTGTCTACTTTCATACGATTTTACGTCTTAAGTCTCAATGTCGCAATGACACCAGTTTCAACTGCGGAAGCAGTTAACTCAGACCTCAGTTTTGATAATTCATGATATCCCGCTCAACCTCATCTAATATTTTTTCTTAGAACAATTACTCAGGTGATAAAAGTGATGCGCACGCTCTGATTGGTTGAGGTTGCGTCATATCTCGCTATAGTAACCCCGCGCGAGGTGATTATAGCAGGGCACCAAATTTCAAAATGGCTTCCTTGCGTGTTGTCAATGTTCCCGCAGAAGTGATAAAAAGATAGAAGAAAATTCAGTTATAGAGCTATGAAGTTTAAAGAAACGTGCTAAAACTCCTTGCTTCTCCTGATCGAGTAATTACCACAATTGTAACAAAATATGAGCAGGGCGCTTTCTTTATTTACAGAATATACAACAGAATTTGAAAGCACCTGGGCAATTACGCTAAAACAATTATTCGCCTCGGGCTCAGGGAAGATTTTTTTCACAATTTCCTCGACCTCGTCTCGGGAATTATTGAACAATATTCACTTAGCCTTCAGCGAATAATTGTTAGTTACAAGGAAAAAAACTTCTCCGCTAATTCCTTCAACTAACTTGAACCACAGTATGTTGATTTCTGACTTTCTGTTTGATCCGCTCTCTTTGTAGCTTTTACTTGGACAATTGCCACACCATATTTAGAATATCCAGTTATCTTTCAACTCACATGAAGCGGGAAAAATGGAGACAGAAAAAAAGGAGACGGTTGTAGAGTAAGTAGATACTGAAATATAATCGAGAAAAGCGTGAAAGAAGGAAGAAAAGTAAATAAAAAAAAAGAAGAAAAAAAAGCGAACGAACAAGGAAAAAAAGGAGGACGATCAGAAGAGGGAGCTGTTTAACAGAGCACCATATTTTTTTTTTATTTAACGCTGAAAAGATCGTAAAATGTTGCTCCATAGTTATTTATTTAGTTTTTTTGGGGAACCAGTAATTCTAGTTTCTCAATGATGTAAGCGGGAAAGCGCGGGAATGGCTCCTGGAACTCAAGGGACTTGGAATTATTATTGTTTTACATGCTTATCTTTCTCCCGCCGAATTAAATTTGAGTTGCGCATTGGAATAAACTGAGAAAGAGACTCTGTTCGTAGTCTCAGAGTTTGTGGGGTTTGTTGTGCTGTACTCCATGCTACAGAAAAAAAAACCTGTCACTCATTTGCTTTATTGTACTGTTCTTAGGTGCGGCACTCAAGTAGATATACGAGATTTCGCAATCCGGTAACAACTTTTCAATGCTATGAATCTATGTCAGTTCATGCTGAACAAACTTTCCTTTTAAATGTATAACGTTTTAGCGGTTTTAAAAATAATCCACTCATTTTTTTTTTGTGTGCTTTACCTGTTCAATTTCAATTTCTTTTCTGATGAGTCCATGATACACTGATGCTCGTTTTTATTGTTATTGTTGTTGTTTGCTATTTCACGTAGCACGTGTACAAGCGTGGCAGTACAAGTTGAACCTAGTGACTTTCAAACCGTCCAAGAAGTAACGAAGGACAGGTGAGAGATCTTTTGTAGCTACGGAAATTCCATTTGATCACAGCTTGTTTTTGTGATAATGTCGAGAAGCTGTTCCAGCAAATGTTTAGATAAGGTCAGACACGATTCGACAGGCACGTGAGTAAACAAGATGCAAAATGCAATTAAAAAGCATTGCGTCATGCTTCGCGTGGGTTCTCCCAGCTAGTGCAGTGAAAAACCACGCTTGGTCAGCTAGTTACAGAGCGCCAGACTGCCGTGCGGGAGGTCGTGGGTTCAAGCCTTAGACTGGACCAACACTTAGGGCACGTTTTTCAAACAAACTTTAGTCCTTGTTTTACAAAACCACGTTCTAGGCCATCTTCAATGTAGCCGAACCTTTTGACCTGAACATTTATCTTTGTGAACAGTTTCAAGAGGGCCGGAAGCTTATAGTGGAAGGACCTTTATTCAATGAAATCAACCCTCTTATGGAGAAGCCCTGAGGCCCTCTGCTTACGGAAAACCGCGGTTGGGTTAGACCTCGTGTAACTAAGCGGCCCTCAGGGCGATAAGATAACTGAAGAGAATTTGCCGCTTTTGCTATGACATCTGCAGATAGTTACACATTCTAGTCTTCTCGGATAACAACGACAATTTATAGGCCCTGTCTCCGGCATCTTCCTGTACTGGTTAACAGGGGTCGTTAAAGAACCCACGTATTTCGGGCAAAGAGTCGGGTTTCCTAGTTTTGTTTTGACCAAATCGCATTGGACTTCTCCTAACGAAGTAACTTCCACATGCACTCATACTCTTTCATTCTTTATTGCCAAAAACACTATACAACAATTCGTTTACGACACTACGAAACCCTAAAGTTTCCTGTGTCTTAGTGTCTCCACATCAAGATGCTTTTCTTCCATAAATCCCCTCTATCTACCTCTTGTGAAAAAATTATTTATCTTAGCGATGATAACCTGTCTTTTATAATCATTGCAGCGACGCCTTACCGCTTCTGACAACCCAGCCATCCAGAGAGGAATTCGTCGAGAAAGCGAACCCGGAATACCGCTGCGATTACTGCTATGGATGCTTATTTTGTGAAAAGGGACATGCGTGGTATAGCATTCGTGGTAAAGGTATGGCTTTTTTTTTCCACTGACATCAAATAAATACAAAAGAAAGACCTTACACTTTCAGTCCCAAATTGAAGGAAAATTTTAAACCAAAGAAAGGAGCTAATCAAAGGGAGATAACAAAATGAACCGATTAAAAATCTGAGAAAATGTATGTTGGTTAAGCGCGGAAAAATGGGCGTCGACATCTAAGTAGCGGTTGGCTCTAGTTTTTCATCATATTAATTTACCAGTAGGCGCAAGTTTCTATGCAAAAAAAGAAAAAAAATTCAAGGGAAAAAGTGAAGTAACTTAGAATGCTCATAAATTTATCTGTTACGAGCGTGAGTTTACAAGTCCTTAACCAAAGCACTCCAAGCCAGAAGCATACGTATACTCGTACCCAATCTCCTCAGTTTCCTGATCATTTCTCGCTGTTTGAAACCTAGCTGAGCTTAGTTCATTCAGTTGGTTATTACATGTCTTACATACAAAGCGAATTCTTAGTAACTGGCTAAACTTCTAGCTTTAATAACTTATAAATAACAGCAGACAAAACTCACCAAAATTAGCTTAATGTTTTGATTGCTTTTAGACTAGCCTTGGTATTAAATTAAGTTGCATGTACGATGTCTTACACGATACAATAATTACGATTTGAGACAAGGATTGATTAACGTTTTTTTTAATTTCTCTTACAGCCTGCCTCTGGGTGTTACTTCTAACGCCAGGGTACCTTATATTGGGCGTGTTTCTGTTACCCTTCTTCATTCTAATGGGTATAGCTTACTGCGTCGCTGCCGCCATAGAATGACTAGTTGTTGGCGTATTCAACGTTTTGCTCAAATCAAGAGCGTACGAGAGAAATGGATGGACATTTGTTGAAAAAGCGTATATATAAAAAATCATTTTCGTCTTCTCAGATGTGCTATTATTTATTGCGACAAAAAAAAAACGTTTATGGTGTGTGCAAATGTAAATAAAATTTTCAAATATAGAGATGCCTACACTCGCCTAATCAACTTCATCGTAAAACTGTGATAAGACAACGTCGCGCTGAATTACAGACTGACCAACAAATTAATCAACTTATTAAGTGAAAGACAGACTAAATATTTTTTAAAATGGCCCTTTACTTGCCTCTTTTTCATGCTCTGTGAATACGAGCCCACTGATAACTAATGCAGAGCAGCGGTATAAGCAGATTCACTCAATAGACTGGTCATTATTAATCGTTGTGGGGGAGGGGGGTGATTTTGGTAGTATTACAATACCATATGCTTGATCCCACCTAAGTTTCTGTAGTGTTCTAATACTCCTGATTTGCTGTCAATTTTCTATGGCCCCCCTTTAGTTATATCCTGTTAGCGACGACCGATTCCTCCTCTGTTCCCCATGAAAATCTACCGACCCCCCCTTCCCCGACGAAAAAAGTAATAATTGTTCTCTATAAAAGTGAGCGGAAACTAATTAAATTTAGCCCCCCTCTACCATAATTTGAAAAATCCTTATCTATACGCCTCTGTTTTGTTGGTCTGTGACAGCTTCATCTCTACGTATCACGTACTAGCTCGATTCACACTGCTTCCCTAAAGAATACACGCAACTTTTATCTGTGAATGATAGTATGCTGGCTGTTGGCCATCCTAGTTCCATGCTCACGAAAACTTCAAAAGCTCGCTTTGGAGTGATTTTAACCAATAACCTGAGGAGAGATCCTTATGGGATTTTTTCTCGCGTACGACAGTAGGATGCACTGTGTCAGTCTAATTAGAAATTTCAAACTTAAAATGTATATTTTCGAATCACGTATAACGGTGTGTTTGTGTTATAGGAAAAATCACAATAACGTTCTTTTTTTTTTCGGTCATGGGCACACGCCATTAATAGACCCACTCGTCTGATATTGCGCCCACTTTATTTAGCACGTTCCGTTCCAATTTTCTAATTCCCTCAGGCCGTACGTGACATCTACACTTTGTGGTCTATTGGTTCTGAAGAAAGGTTTTAATAATGAGCGCCACGATCTGCGGATAAGGCTAAAGTTCTGTTGAAGTACATAGATCAAGCAAGTTGATTATTACCATGGATTAATTTTTGTTTCATAAACCCTCTCTTTCATTGCATTCACGCATTTTCAATCGAGTCTTCACGCGCGAACAATTTTAATAAAGACTTCACAACCCGCACTATTTCGCAATCATTTCCGTATTAGTTCTCAGAACGTGTTCGGCATCGAACGAGTTATTTGAACACAAACAAAATAAACATCAGAGAAAGATTATCTTTCAACCGAAACTACGTAAAACTGATATCATCCTACTACTTCCTTGTTTTTGAGTGATGTTTCAGCGCGTGTTTTGAGGAGTGCGTGACAAAACAAAATGCAATTTAAGATTTTAGTCACGTAATTAAACAATCCTTCGTGGTTTTTCTTATCATTTAAATGGCATCCTCCTCTTATGTTTTCTTCAAATTGCTCCGGAAAACAGGTAAGCTGATAGGACGTGTATCGATTTTAGTTACGTAAAAAATGTATATTTATTTTCTTATAATTTGAAAGGTACCCTTTATCTCCCCTTTTGTATTTACTCATAGGGGAATTTACTAAAAACCACGACGGCAACGGCAACGTCACTAAACAAAAAGTTTAATGAGTCAAACAATGGCTGTGCGTGTAAATCTTTTAAAATTTATTCGCCTCCTTTGCCAAACAGCAACATGAAATGACCAAACTCTGGTGAACGGCGACGGCTAATTTTGTAGAATCTCTATTTCTAATTTGACGCTGTGTTCCATACTCAGTTTCGAAATAGTTCTGACAGGAAGCAACAAACTAAATTACTTTAGAGTATCGCGAGATTCGTAGGTAAAATCCAAGTTCATTTTTTAAATCGACGATGTCCACGGCGTCGCCGTCGTCGTTTCTTACACCCTAACATTGCCATCGTCGAACAGGTAAGTTGGCAGGTTACAATTTACCAATTTACAATTTTATTAACGTAAACAGGCTCCTTGTACTTTTTATTATCAAGAACGCTGCTCTTTATTTCCTTCGTGTCCTTCCATTCTTTATCTGTTTATCAAAGCTGAAAGATTAGTGCGTCGCTCAAACTAAAACTTTCCTCACTCATACACGGGAAAATCACGGAAGTCGATCTTCGAAAGGTAAAACTATAGTTAAACCGCAGCAGACATTGTATTAGCCTAAATTCAAGAATTCAAACTCCAAATGAGTATTTTTTTCAACATTTGAGGTATTTTATGAAAACACGCGTTAAAAAAAAAAGACGTTTCGTTCTGGTACAGATGAAAGAGATGGCCCGCTTGCGCAGATTGGGGCCCAGTTTTGTCGTCTTTTCCGGTCCTCGAGCTGAGTCAACGTGACAACAGCTTCATAATCTCGATTCTGACATGTAATTAGCTTGCGAGCAAACTCTCCAGAGTCATGCCTTAGAACTCTGAATGTCTGCGTCAATGTTTGTTTGGCCCATTTGGCCGGGTGATCTTTCTCCTTCTCTCCTCTTTCCGCGCGCGCAACCCGCACCTCGCAAAGGAGCTTGCCAACAAACTAACTTATGGTGTAAGTTATTTGTGGTAAGATTTCTTGAAAACGTTATATCGTAGACAAACATGAATAGAAAGAAACTGAACACACGTGATTCTTGTATATTAACATCATGCCTTTTGAATTCGCATGCTTCCGATCAAACCATGCGAGCCTTTTTTTTTTTTTTTTTGAGACAAAACAAAACAATAGCTCGAGATACTACGTGACGGGAGAATTTCATTCTCGGCCATCAATACGTGATCATACGAAACATGGAGCCGGTCGAAAATAATATGAAATATAATTTGAATCATTCGTTGACCTTTATTCAGCGGATAATCCGCAAAAAGCTGCTGTTTCACACGATTCATTTCCTGTTTTTTTGTGTGCGGTTTTTGTGTTATTGAAAAACATTTAACCGTGTCTCCAAAGGTGTTCGAGACACAATATAATTCAGTTTCCGATTTAAGTCCCAACGTAGAGAAAATTTTCTTGGGAACAGACACGGTCTAAACGTCACGTACTCTCGATAAAGGATCCTTTACACGGCATCAGCCTGACTACGTCTAAAGACTCTTAAAGTTTTGAAAACAAAAACAGGTTTTTGAATCCTCCCCAATTTTCAGTTTTTTTTTCGTTTCCGATGCGGTGTCTGTTTAAGGTGGCGACTACTCAAGAGGAACCTTCATTTCAAAATAATGTTTTTTGAATCACCAACAACAATTTGAGTGAATCACAGAAACTTGTTTAATGCTCCAATGCCTTCCTTCTTTCCTGATTGTCAGGCCGGTGATTTATACACCAACAATGGAAAAGATAATCAGGTTTAGCGCAGCTGATTTTGTTAACTTAAAACCCTTGGATAAATTTGGCATTTTTTCTGATGAGATGTGGCACTTGTTCAGGGGCGGTGTTTATAACTAATATTATTTCCGTTTGCGGCATTGTTTCTGTTCGGGGGCGGTATCTATTTGTATTTTTGCTTCTATCTGCGGCTTTTACTCGAGAGCCGTGTATATTCAACCGATAAATCTAAAATCCCACCCGTTTTATATCCTGGTCTTAGTGTAACTGTCCGACGTTTAAAAGGTAACTGTGTTTCACTTCTTTAAGTGTTGCGTGACAAGCATAAATCTCATTTGGATCATAGTCACGCGAGGTTCTTTGCAATGTTATCCTTGCTCCCTGTGCCTCGTTTTCGCACCGAGACTTGGGAAAATAACGGGATACATCACTTTGTGTCAGAGCAATTATCGGATCAGACACTATTTATAATCATTTATTGCTCTTGATGGGTTGAAGAGATTTCTAACCGCAAGCTACGTACCTTGGCGGAGAGCCTATTGAAGGTCAGAGAACCTTCCTTCACCTTCGTCATTGTCGACTTAAGCTGCGAAGCTTAGTTTAAAGGGGCGGAACTCATTACTGAGGATTCCATTGACGCAGATCGTCCAGGACTGGGGCAAAATACCGTTAATGTGTTTCTTGAAGAATTGAAAAAAGTTCCAGTAGTCTACCTTTATTTAAATTAATATCTATATCGCTTATTGTATGGAAGGGAGAAGAGTGTTCAGACGTGCAATATATTTTTCACCCGGGATCTGCCTGGGAAAATACATCGCGTACGAGAGTATCTTTGACGCGTTTCAAGGTGTCTTGAAAAACACTGAATCACTGTATCTGCTGGAAGCGAAGAAAAAGAACAATTTTGCATAATTTTCTTATATTATTTATTTCTCGCTGTATTATTATGTAACCAAATGATAGACCAGGCATTCATTTTTTTGACATGACTTCATGAATCATGAATGAGTTTCAAAGCAAAATGAAACACAATAACAAGTTCAAAACACACACACACACACACAGTGGCTGGTCATGAAAAGCATACAAGTCAAAAAACATGATAGTGAGCGTGATACTTCAAGAATAACAGCTGTCGTAGTTATTATTCCCTAAATTTGAAAACAGAAACTGGTTCCGCTTTGTTGATAAAAGGGGGATGGTTTTAACGTGATTCTCACGCGATCAGAAGATGTCAGACTTATTTCTCGCTCGATTGTCAGCGATAAATTTAGCAATTTGTTTCTGTCATACAACTTAAAAAAAAAACAATAGAAAGGGGATTTCCAGATGTGTTTGTGGAAAATATTTTATGAGGTCATAAGGCTTTTGAACTATGTTAGTTTAAGCGGATTCACAGAATAAAGACAATCAAGATTCATACAGAAAGGTTTACCGGCGCCAGTGAATGATTTAGAAGAGATCTTTTTTTTCCTAGTCTCCCTCGCGTACATTCGAACTGGACAGCTTTCACCTTCGCTGTAGAGTTTACAGTCATAATATGAACTAACTGCAGATGTAAGAGAAATCACTTCGAGAGTTTTGCCGAATAGTTCTTCGTATATGAGTTTTATTTCAGGCCTTCCTGCCTTTTCTTAAACAAAGCCATGAGGTTCTTCATCAAACTGAAGACATAGGATCAACAAATGTCGATGCAAATTGATAATTTAAAAAGAAATATTTGATTTGAATCAACGGGTGTGGGAAAGCTGTTCGTAAGTAAAACAGAAAATTAACAAGGAATGTATTGCATAAAGTAAATCATTTTCAAACTTGCTTGTGGCTGTCTGGCAAAAACCGTTGTTAAAATAGCCTTTGCATCCTTAAGGAATCTGATAAATTGATAGCGTGCTAACGGGAGAGGAAATTTAATCTACAATTGTGCCGGAATACAGAGTATCTGCCGGTGTAACTCCGTAAAACGATCTCCTTTCTTGGTCTTCGCATGTCAGATCAGACAAGCCGACCACTGGTGGAATTAAAACAGAATCGGATATATTTCTGCTTCCCTGGAAACCCCATGGTTACGTGTGATATATTATATGTCTTAATTCAGGAGGGCAGCACTTCCTGAAACCCTGCTAGACAACAATATTCCCCTCAACACATTACGTATTTTCTAGCAAAGCATATATCTTTTGCGGAAACCACAAGCAAAGAAGTTGAGGGTATCGTTACACGCAAGCAAAGAGGAAATGTTATGGTGCAGTTGCGTTCGCTGATGTCGCTTGCTTGAAGTTTTCTTTTCATATTTTCAGTTGAGCAAACATTTTTTGAGGTATGATAAAACTTTGTCTATTATTTCAGTTATGATTCGAGCAGATGCCATCGTTAACTCATTCCTCAGTCAAGATCAAAGGTTATTAGATATTTGCTGGCACACATCGCAGATAAATGTTGATTTGCTAATCATCCAAAAATAGGTTTCTTATGCGTCCTTTCCGGTCCAAATATCACCACAGCGGATGCAAATGAAACGCGTGCCTCTGTTTACATTACCAAAAGAAAACACGAGACCTCGCAGTGTCGCTAAGGTAGTGAGAATGTGTGCTGGTTCTGTTTGATTAAATTGATTCCTTCATTTCGAACAAGACTCGCTAATAAATCGCGCGAGGGGCGAAACCGCTCACGCTGGGCTTAACGAAGAAGGGGAAAAGTGTTGAAATACAGTGATTTTTTCCGTATCACTTACGTCCTTACTTTTACCAGTGGCAACGTTTCATCAGTTGTCAAGTGATTTTACCTGCATCAAACATAAGGTAAGTTCCCTTATTCAAGCAAGGTGTTGCAATTTTCTGCTCATTAAATTGTGAACTTCAGTTTCTTTAAACCAAGAGTTCGTATTCCGGTTTACAAGGAAATGTTGTGACGTCATTTGAGGTTACTGCGGTTAAAGGCAATCATTCGCGCCCTTTTTTATCACAACCATGATACACAGAAAACAATTGTTCAAAGATCACTTTAGAAGCTATAGAGAAATCTCAACGCTTTTATTTTGTTTATCCTCTTGGCTGTTGTTATCTGTTAGTTTACCTTCTTGTTTTGGAACCGATATAGCGCTCTGTAAAAGGAAAAGTATGTCATTACATTATCAGATATTTTAAGTACCACGTGACCTAAGCGATTTGAAACACGTCGATCAAAAACAAACACGTTGACCCGCCAGGTGCTGGGGTTTAGCACACGTTTTGGCGATTGCGTCAAAATTTCACTATTCTACGTGAAAACTGTTATTCCGCGCTCACCGCTGTGTTCTTCGTCGGTTAAATCGCTTATTCTAGCAGTTAGCACCTCCAAGGATAGATCAGTGTTTCATTCAGCAATCCTGGTGGTCTTTTAGCGAGGTAAGGCGATTTTTTCACAATTGATTACACGTTCCTTCCTACGTGAAATGTGATGTCAAGTTACCGTACCAGCGGTTGTTTCCCTTGATTTCTTCCGCTTGCTTCCCCCAAGCGTTTTCAACGAGTTTACTCCTTTCTAAAGAGAATTATCACCGCAGCTAAGACATTCCTTGTATACTGAGTAATTTTTGGTCTTTTCGGGAGTTTGAAAAGTTACTCGGCAACAAGAATGCCTCAACAATACGGTACGTGAATAATTCTTCGTCAAAACGTGAACGATCGACGACCATATTTAGTAATCACATGCCACGTTCCTCGCAAACTCGTTTATTTCGGTTTTTCTCGCTGTTAACCAATGTCAGTGAGTCATTTTCTTTTTTTTTTCTCTCATTGAAAAGAGTTTTCGCTTTCCCACGAGTGGTAAATCTTGTGTTAAATGGATAGCATGCAATGGTTCACGTTTAGTGTCTTTCCGCCATTCTTGGCGTTCTTGTGATTTTTCGCCTGTCTGTATCACCAGTGTGGAACAGATATGCCTTACCAGATTACAATATGCGTAATTCCTGGCTTTCGTACGTTAATTTGACTGAAAAAGGAGAAGAGAGCTTTTTACTGCCTAAACTCCTTGTAGCCTTTAAAAGAAATTGCACGTGCCAGAACTGTACATTGAACATTAATTTCGGTCATCGAAGTCGCTTTGTCGATTCGTTGATAGAAGATTCTGACTGATGAAATTACTTCGTGGCTGAGTCATTCTCTTAAGGGTATAGTCGGTGCTAACTTGCGTGTAAATATCATTTTTTAGGACAATAATCATCAAGGTTTGTTTTTTTTTTTCCTCCGTTAAAGTAAGTTAAACACGTGTTATTTCGTTAGTTGATGTGCACATGCACGCGTAGCAATCTCCTCTAAAAGCTCATTAACATTTTCGGAAAAAGAAAATAACAGCTCTATCTACTTTTCCATCGTAAGTACGCTCGCGAGAATTCAGTTTAAATTGAGGTCCAAGTTTCAGGTGATGATTGTGAAGTTAAATTCCGCTTTCGACTTAACAAGAAAAAGTGCGCGATTTCAGTCGTTGGCTCGTACTCGTAACTGTTGCTAAGGGAAATTTGGATCGTCCGAAATTTTTTGATCGATAGAATTTTAGCAACGGAAACATTTGGAATTTCTGGTCCGATGTGCGTTAATGGTTGACCTTTACGTCCGGTTCTAGAAAACGTTTTATAAACTAAGTATTTTGACGATATCTTCCATATCGAACTCCTATCATACCCGGAAAAAGACGATTGCTGATTTAATCCAAACGCTGTGCTCCACACTTCCCACGAACGGTTAGAAATCAAATTTTTTTTGGTCGTTAAACGCGAAATCTTTGAAAAGTTTCTAGAAAAATTAATTATGCATAGTCTAAGCAAGTATTTGTTCGATCAAATCTTCCTTCTGCTTAATTAATTTTGGGGTAGATTAATACCAATCTTGGCGCACAGTTTTGTGTTATTTAGCCAGGGATCTTGGTTTTAAGTCGGTTTTGTAAAAGCAAGGTGGAGCATAAGTTTATTATAGCAAAGATGTGGTATTTTAATTTAATGACTTGCTTTATCTGACATGTTTCTAAGACTAAGGTCAAACGTTGTACTTCACATGAGGCGAACACCATTCAGCCAATTAACATGTTGCAAAATGTGGTATTAACCCCTTTAAGGAATTTGGATCATTTGAATCAAGTTACATAGCTGGTATAGCCACAGACAAAGCTGAAGACCGGCTCATTATAAAAGCTGATTATTACGTTAGCAAAGACAAATGCGTAGATGGCATTATGTTGGAGTGTGCACAATGTTTTTGTAAATTCTTGGCATTTGGGTGAGTTCATGGAGATTTGATTCAACATTTGACTCAGCAAAACAACCATGTACATTTGGGTTGGCTTTGAGGTATAAATTCATTGGAATGTAATCTTGGATTTAACCAGTGATTCAAGTGAGGTTATCAAGTTTTTCAATCTGGGATAACAAAATAAATCAATGTCTGTACATTTGGATTTAATTAGAACAAGATGCATTTAATAGACACCTTCGAAGTTGCATTTCTTGAATGCAATGGTACAGTGATAGATGATTTTGGGTTGTTTGATGTATATTAATTCTGGAAACAGTTAGTATTTGCCAAAAGCTAAGTATATGCCTGAAATTAAAGATTTGTGTTCTTCCATAATGATAAAGTTTTTTGAAAGTTCTTGTTGTAAATAAATTTTTTTTTTCAGTCCAACTGTGATGTTGTGAATCATTGTTAAAATCAAGAAGGACTTTGCTGCTAAGAAATATCATTCCAGATATGATACAAAGGTATGTTCTGATGAAAACCTTGATAACTATAGAAGTGTGAAGATGTGCTAGGTGTCTAGATATGAATAAATTTTTAATTATTAATGTTGCGCAACATAGCTCTTGTGTAAGGAAAGGTCTCTATAATAATTTATAAAGGTGTTGATAGCCTTCTGGGCTACATGACAATTTCTTCCACTAGCACATTATGTTGCTAGTTGGTCTTCATACAAGGCAATAAAGTTTATAAAACATTTGCAATTATTTGATTTAAAGATGCACCATCATTGACATTTAGATGATGCCATTGCACCACAGGATGTTCTATTCTGTCTGGTTCACGTAATTTCGCAATAGTTGTGTATACAGATTTCCTAGCGAGGCAATCAACTCTTCCTATTTATCTCTCCATAAAGGAAAACAGCAGGAAAAAAAGCAACTTTAAATCTAATTCCCAAAGGGCAATCTACATGTCATTTTCTTCTTAGTCTTGTGATACTGATCTCCCTTTGCCCCATTTTCTACAGCTTAGTGGTCATTTTGAACAGTCACGTACACTGCTTATGAATAATTAAGTAAAAAAAAAAATTTAGTCTCAGTAATTCTGGAAAGTTTGAACTGTTTAATTAGAAAAATATAACAGCTGACCACACTCACTAAGTAAGAGACTTCAGCTGAGACAGTCACATTCTGTGGCTTTGTTGTGAGTGCCAAGGGGTTTAGTGGTTTGTCGAAAAAAAACATGAACATTCACATGTACATTTGTAAATATGTTAAACAGACAACAATGAAGACTGCATCAATCAGCAAGTGCTATGGACATGCAATCGAAGTTGAATGTTTTGTCTGAAGTGTTTCTTTCAATTCTTCCTCGTTTTGTATTTGGACGTGACCTACTGTATAGTTGCCACTTTTGTGGTGGAGGTAATTGTCAACCAGAGTTGCTTTATCAATCAATGTACTGTTTTGTGTTAATCTAGAAAATTAAGTCTTCAAAGAGTCCATGCAGAGATTGAGATTGAAGGGGATCAAATAACAGAGAATGATGATCATGGCATGCCAGTAAAAACAAACAGGCAGATCTCAAAAGGTGGGAATGAAGAGAGTCATGAAGAGGGTAAAGCTGTGAATGAGGATGAAGCTAGAAATGTGGCCAAGGATAATGAAATGGCAGATGGAGATGTTATTGGTGTTGAGGAGGTCCAGAGTCCTCAAGAAATAGCTGAACAAGGTATGATATATACAGGCATGCTTTCACAAGGTGTGTTTATCCCACACACTCTAACATAATAATCCATATTTTTCATGCCCTTCTCTATTTCTTTTGTTATTGTCACAGTGAAATAATTAAAGGTTACTTCCTGCCTTCATGGGTGTCTTGGGAAAAAATCTGTATGTGCACTAGTTTCACTAAAATCCTAACAAACTATACATAAGAAGAAAGCTTAATAACTGCAGTTTAAGATAACAATGTAATTCAAGCAACTTTTTTTTTATGGAAGTGTCAGGAGCTGGTACATGTAAGGCGTCAAATGACCAAAGGTTCTTCTATTGAATTTATTGGGTATCAGATGCCACAGCACAAGCAGAATGGCTGCTCAGTCTTATTCACAAGGCATCAATCAACAAAAGCCTGTTAGGCTTTTTCGTTATTCTGATTGGTTGTCTAGATATCGGCATCTTAAGTTGGAGTAGCTCAGAATATGTGAAGCATGTTGCGTAAATGGACGTCACAGGACACATATTTCAAATATCGAAATTTCTCGACACTTTTCTTTGTCATTTTTCTTGGAATGTTTTGGCAAAATATGACAATAATGGGTAGAATCTATATACTCTATAAATTTACTCAAAGGGGTTGTATTCCTCCCAAAATCAAATGCATGAGTTAAGCTCATAAAGATTTGTAAACAACTCGCACGATGCCAGGAGATTTTCTTGCCTCCAGAAACCACAAACCAATGGGACAACAGGACTTTCTGACGTCAATGATGATGGATCAAGATTTCCCATAAAAAGTAACCCATTGCAACATATTTCTTTTTATCTTGATCACTGAGTAGAGTGTTGAGGAGTACAACACAATAGTAAGCAAAGTTGCCAAAGGCAAAGGAAAAACTGGCAGTAAAAGGAGAAAATGCGCTGAGGAGCAAGACAATGAATTGACAGACAACTTTCAAAATTTACAATTCAAGGCGATCATTAATGTTTTTATGTCAAGGCCTACATTAAGAGAGGGAAACCTTGTTTTTAATATCATGCATGGCAAATCTTGGTTTGACGGTGAGTTCTTTGTTCAAAATCTGGACGCCATCATGGAGCTCCACTAGTACCAGAATGGTACTCATTCTGTCTTATTTGGGCCTGTTTTGTTTTGTTTTTTTTCCTTGTTTTGTTTATTACTAAGGACTTTCTTTTGCTTTTGATTTTTCCAAGAGCATAGATTTTTCCATAGGCAAAGAGCTTCCATGTGTGAGTTTTGTAAAGTGTGCAGTGCAAGAAAATATGGAAATAACATGAAAATCTAACCACAGCATGAGTGGTTGCCGCAAAAATTTCCCTTGAGGATTCACCAAGGTCACAGATAATGACACCTTCCTGATTAACTTTTATTTGAAAATACGTTTTTCAAAATAACTCGGTTGCCTTTAAAGATTTCAGAAATTTTTTTCTATGGAAATGTTTGGTTGAATGTTTGAATTCATTTTAGTTAAATAAAAGAAAAGTTGATTTTTGGGGGGCTCTGAAGGTTGGAAGTAACCTTAACAATAAAATCTTCTTTGGCTAGCAATCAATCAATCAATCGATCAATAAACTTTATTTACCCTCGAATTTACAGTGTAGCACTCGGGTGCTAATATCTTCGTGCAAACTACATTAATAAATAATTATAATAAAAAGATTAATTCTATAACAAATAGGATAACGAACTACCTAGACAACTAACTAGCAAATCATCTCGATGTAGAAAGGTTTGCAGTTCCTGCCCTTTTAAGTAAATTATTGCACCCAGTAGATAACAGTCGTCGAAAAGAAGTAAAATCAGAAATAGTGCAATGATGGTCAGGAAGAGAATTCCAAGATATTGCTGCCAAGTAACTAAAGGAATTGATACCATAAGAAGTGGTCAATGGTTTAGGCAAACAAAGTATATTATGTCCTCTTATAAAATAGGTGTTAGAGGGCAAGTGAAACATATCTTTTAAATATCTTCGATACTCAGAAATATGTAGACATTTAAAAATAGTAAGAATCATGTTTTGTAAATGCTTGTCCTTAAGGTTTACAGTTCCTGCCCTTTAAGTTAATTAATTTAAATCAGAGTTAAAATCCTTGAAAATAAATCGAAGAATCAGGGTCGGCCAGGGTTTTTGGGTATTCGGTATTCAGGGGCGTTTTAAATCGGGTATACGGTATATTGCAGCCTAAATATGGGTATTCAGTATATCACTTTCTTTGAATTTCAGGTATAAAGTATTCAAAGCTTCGATTATTTTTGGGTATATTTGGAGGAATTTGGGGTATTTTGGGGTATTTTGTCGATTTTTTTTCGGGTATATTGGTATTCCACTACCCCCCTGGCCGACCCTGAAGAATACATTTGTTTAAAAGATCCAATTTATCAGAATCTTGTTTACTAGAGAAATGCCACACCATAGAACAATAATAAAAGTGAGGAAGTAGAAATGCCTTATAAAGATGTAGCATGGTTTCAGTAGACATCAGCTTGCCGAACCTTGTCATAACGCTAAACTGATTGTTTACCTTTTTACACATAGAGGACACATGTTGCTTAAACATAAGATCTTTGTCAATTGTAACGTCAAAAAGTTCCTCTGAGTCATTTACTGAGAAATTAAACTGATGATCAGTTTTTCCTAGTATCATCCCTTGGTGTTTGCTGGGATTTGCTATCATTCCATTGATCTCATACTAGGCATTTGCTGAGCTTACCTCACGCAAGGTACACCTTTCAAAGATACTAGATCCGTATCTGCAGTGTAGAATTTATCATCATCTACATACATATTTAATTGTACAGCAATCATTTCTTCTATTCTAATGATCTTAATGAATGATTCAACAGTATCATTGTACAGAGAAATTAGATGCTGGTTACTCCTAGGATTTATAGGGATAAGTTGTATTTTACCAATTCTTTACCCATAAGGACTTACTCAGCAAGCAGTGAACTTTAGACTCTATTACAATGGTGGTGAGTCTTATGGTCAGGTGATAAGTTTTCTTCTAAATCTCACAACTAGTTAAAAAAATCTTTGATTTGCTAAAAAATATTCCTATTCTTATGCTAGAGTCACCTTCCAACACAGCTGGTGGTGTAGATGACTCACCTCAAGAGGCCAATGGTGGGTCAAAACGACTTCGCATGTACAAGTGTGAACGGTGCAATTCACAGTACATGGGTCTGGCCATGTTACGGCAGCATTGCCGAGATGTCCATGGTGATCAGAAATACTACAAGTGTCATGTTTGTGGTAAGCTGTTTAGCCATCCAAGCAGCCGTAACATCCATTTAAGGTTGCACTCTGGAGAGAAGCCTTACAAATGTAGCACTTGCGGCAAGCAGTTCAGGGTGTCTTCCCATCTGAAAGACCATGTTAGGGTGCATACGGGTAAGTTAATTGGATAAATAGATGGTTAGTGGGACTTGTGAGTCAAAATGTTCAGGTTTAAGACTTGACTGGGTCATTGTGTTGTGATCTATAGCAAGATGATGGACAAAATACTGACCCCCAGTCCATGGACTACCCTGATAGACTACTAAAGTGGACTATCTTGAAATGGATGAACCCTACAAAATCTTATTTTGAATGAGTTCTATTGAAAGCACGGCCATGTATATACTTACACTGCACGTGCCTTTGTTATTTGCATGAAGTACTTTTTAGTCAGAGTCAGAGTGGGCAATGGTAATGAATCATATCAGCAGTCTACTGAGTTTCATTACCTTATGTCACCTCTTTAATGATGAGCCATGTTGCTTCTGCTTCAAGCTTCTACTCACACTCGTAAACATGTTAACTCTTGTTTAGAGTGATAGCAACTCGTTGGGTTCTACAACATGCTATGGTGTTGTGTTTCACTTTCAATTATCTTGCTGCTGTAAATTACATGAATCATTGAATCTAGAGATGGTAGAGTGTGAAGAATGGCTGATGTGCATGGCAAATATCTGCATTTAGTCTATATACTGAAGTACAAGACAGTGAATATTATTATTGATTTCTCACCTTCATGACTTATACTGCAGGAAGGAACATGACTTCGAGCTACTTTATATATATGTTTTTTATTTTATAGGGGAGCGTCCATATATTTGTGATATTTGCCACAAGGGGTTCAAGCAGTCAAGTGACTTGAAGAAGCATCGACGTACCCATACCTTGGATAAACCATACAAGTGTCCTATCTGCCCATCAGCCTTTACCCGTTCACACCACTGTCGAGGCCACATCAATTCTGTGCACAAGTTCTTCAAGTGTGTTGTTTGCAGTGCCTTGTTTACCTCTGAGGAAGCATTTGAACGTCATAAAGAACTCCATCCCTCTGTATTATTAGACCAAGGAGAGCCAGAGCAAAAAATTCCATCTAACAGGAAGGCAATGAGTCAAGTAGCTGTCATGTCTGAGAGGTCTGAATCTGGAGATAACATGAACCAACAAGACAGGGAATCAATTGAAAAAAGCCTTAAATTGGATGCAGCCAACCAGTTACTTGAACTGCACAAGACAATGCAGCTAAGGCCTTTGCCGAGCAGTACCCCAGGTAGTGGATCAGAGACAATGTCAGATTCAGGGGATGAGGCAAGTCTCAAGCAGTTGTCACCACCAAGCCAAAGCTTACCTGTTGGACCACAACCTCCAGCTGCAGTAAGTCCTAGTTTGATCCGTCAAGAAGTTGCAAACATGTCACTGTCAAGCACAAGTCACATGGAGCAGGCACATGTCGTTCCACCTGAAATGGCTCATGAGGGTGCAAAGTTTGAAGTGCCTCCAAGTTTGCACATGATGTATAACCGTAATGTACAGCCTAAGCTCCAGCAGGAAAAGGATTATCTTCGACTGCCTTTTCAATATTCCAGTTATCAAGGGAATAAAAATTTATCTCTATCTGATGCAGAAATGTATAGACATGCAGCTAGCTTTTCTTCACTGAAAGTGCAAACAAGCCATTTGGTCAATGGCAACCACTTTGTTAATGATAGTGCTTCCCAGCATATTTTGCGTTCCCCTGAAAAGTTTGATTCACAAAGCCAGAGAAGGGATCACAGCAATTTTAGTGAAAACATCTCAAAGAGAGAGGAACTTCCACAGGATGACGGTGCAGTGAGAAAGTCTCCAGAGAGAACAAACAATGTGGCTTGTCATCGGGTGTCCGTCATTCAGTATCACTCTAGTGCACAAACATCCTCAAATGATGGAAGAAATGAAGAAAATTTGATCAAAGATAATTCACAAGAGACATCTAAAGCTTTGAAAAGTAAAATAAATGATCATCTACAGAGTAATGAAGAGCAGCAAAGGAACTACAACTTCATGAACAGTATGAAATATTTTTCCAGGATTCCAAGGGAAGGAATTCCATACATACCACTTACCACTGAAAGTGCTCTGGCACTACAGATGTGGAACAAAGAGATGAATGGCCATGCCATAGATTACTCTTGGGCTTTGAAGGAAGCCACAAGGTTGAAAATGCATAGAGAACAAAGTGGGCAGTTGCCCCCTCCAAAGCATATGCCAGAAAATGGCCAACATAATTTCTTCTCCCACAAAGATGTGCAGCCATCAGCAGATATCTACAATTCTACTTCACCAGCAGTGCAAGAGAGATCAGTTGAGAGGTTGAAGTACTTAGCAAGAGAACACGTCAAGGTGAAGGACATGGAAGGAGACACAAGAAGGGAGACAAAATCACCTGTTGGTGGAAATGATTCTGAGACATCTGATACGTCAGACTCTGGCGATATTCTTCAACCTGGGAAAGTGTTGGCAAATTCTGAACAACAGTCTTTATCTTCTGAGCCCTTAGGTAAGCAGAGTTTTGTGTAATTTTTTACCAGAATCAGCCACTTGTGAGAGTTACTGACCCGACAGAGTGTATTTCACATGTATTTAATTTTAATTTAAGCTTTAGGTCCTGGTTTGCATGTTTGGGATCAAATCTGGGGTGATTGTGGTTATTTTTTTGTAAGGCAAGACACTGTACCCTTAGGATTTGGTCTCAAGTTAGGGATGTCCAGCTTTTTAAGGTTTCAAGAAATGCAACTTTTTAAGTCACTGCTAACAAAGTTAGTTGTGTTAGGCATTCAGGCTCTTTTGGAGCAAACTTTCTTATATCTTTCTTCTTTTTTGGTCTTCATAGACCAGAGATCCTCTCCAGAGAGCGCTATTCACCACTGTCAAGTCTGCAAGAAGACGTTCTCCCGCTCTAGCCTACTTAAGCAGCATTCGGTCATCCACATGGGAAACAAGCGCTTTAAATTCCGCTGTGAAGTTTGTGGCAAGATGTTTCGGACACGCAGTCATCTGCGGGATCATACTAGAATACACACAGGTTTGTCTGTCATCTTTTGTAGTTGTAAAATACTTTTCACTAATTACAAACTTCAGTGTGTTCACTTAATCACCAGTTGCCAAGTAAAATGGTGCCCTTCTTCAGCAAAGCCTAGAATGTTCTAAAAAATATATGCTGTTATTATATTAAAGGTGAGAGACCTTTCAAGTGTCACATCTGTGAAAAAGCCTTCAAACAGTCCAGTGACTTAAAGAAACACATCAACCTTCACACAGGAGCAAATCAGTTTAAGTGTGAAGAGTGCAACATGGAGTTCCGTAGAGCTGATGCACTTCGCAAACATAAGCTGGGACACAAAGTGGGGAACATGCCTTGTGGACATTGTGGGAAAAACTTCTTGCACATTAATGCCTTAAGAGCACACAGAGCCATGCATAATGGTAAGGTTTCATTTTACTTCTAACCATATGCTGCTGACATAGTGCAGTTTGAACTTTGTTGGTGGCTTTTAACCTTTTGACTCTTAAGGGTGAACAGCATCTAATTTCTCTTAATAAGGTCAGGAGAATAAAGGAAATGATCACAACTAAAGAAGCTCTCGATTGGTAATTAAATTCTTTTTGTTAACACCTTAGGAAATGTGTAGAGAACAGTATGGAGAATATGCATACTGATGTTAATGCATAAAGAGTTAAGTTTGTTTTACTGACAAGAACGTTCTTTTCTTTATATGAACAGTGCAACCTGTAAAAGCAAGCAGATCCTTTCACCGATGTAACTACTGCTTTAAAACATTTACAAAAGCAGAAAGCTACAAGATACACATTGAAGCACACTCTCGTGAGCAGAATGGAACAGTGGTGCCTTTTGATTGCAAGATCTGTTCCACGAAGTTCCTCTCAGAAGCAGCATTTCAAGATCACATGAACATTCACAACGGAAAGCGGCCTTACAAGTGTTTTGTTTGTGATAAGGAATTTTGCATTGCTGAGCATCTGCAAGATCATGTCCGCCTGCACTCTGATGTGTCATCACGTCATAGGTGTGAGGACGATGGTAATAAATTTAAAAGACCAGATGACCTTTTTAGGCATTCAGCAATTCATGCTTAATGGCAAAGGAGGTTGAAAAGTCAGCCATTGAAAGAAAAATATATTTAAAAAAAATATTGACTAAAAAAGTTTCTCAGACTAATTACTCCATACATGTGATATCAGTTATCTGAGTACTGATATTTGACCTTTCTGTACAAAACTTTAAAGTTTGGGTGTACGACAATTCTGCTATCTGGATTTTGGAGGCAGTGTAGTATTATGAAGGTTTCATAAGAGCAAAGGACAAAATGAGTTACATCCAAGGATAGCAGTGCGAAGAAGTTATGGTATGAAATATTAGCTATAACAAATAATTATTAATAATAATTATTAATATATTTTGAACTTAAGATTATCATAATTATTATTATTGGCTGGCTCACTGTCAATGATATTTTAGGAAAAAAGTTATTGATGCTGATTAAAGGCAAGACTTCATTTACTTTTTAAACTAAGTTCATCATTTGTACAGTGTAAATATCAGGAGAGCACTTTGACATCAAGGATTGTTGGTATAGAATCTAGGCCCCTTTTGGCATCCCATTTCTGGACACCTTTTTTAAGGGTCCAGAACTAAAAATTGGACACCTGAAAGGAGGGAATTTTGCCCACCTCCAGAAAAAGGACTGTTGTCAAGATGACTCTCTGTGGAAAGAGCAAGGGTGTGCCTTGTGATGAATTACCAATACTTTGATCACAAATTTTATCAATCACTGTTTATTTATAAAGTTATTACACTGAAGGAAGATTATTTAGTCTAGTTTCTTTGACCAAAAACCTGCACATGCCACAAAATTTGGTTGGTTGGGTTTAGTTATTGCCATGTGTCACAAATCAGACATACTCAATCAAACATGCACCTTTGTAATTAAGCTACTGATAAGTAAAACTAAAGTTTTCATGCTTCAATTTTCTTTATGTGGTTGGCACAAAATTACAGGTGACTTGGTTGTTTCTAAATAACATTGATTGATCAACCAGGAACTTGGAGCCAAGCTCAGAGATTTTCACTTCTTTGAAATGATCATTACCAACAACTCTTCAGCGAAAGATAGATGAAAAATGCTTACTATTATATGCCACAGTTTTCTTTAATTGTGTGCTTAACTATCTTTTACATTTTCCAGGAAATATGTAGTCTTTTAAAACTAAATAGCTTTATGAGATGTTCTATTCCTGTCTGCAAAATAATATTTTCTCAGTTTGGTCAATTACTTTGCCAACTGAACAGTTCACATTATTGAAAGTTTATTGTCAGCCACATAGATTGTGGTCACAGTTTGCATTAATTTATTGAGTTAAATAGTGTTATTTAGTCGGCAGGCCGACTTTTAGTATTATTAATTGTAACTTCTTACAGTAATTTTAATTTATAATTGTGTCCAGTCATGTGATGCTCAATTTGAAAATGGATAAAACTGTGGAACAGAGATCTGATTGTGCATTCTCCCCTCTAGCTGCTTCACATTTCTTTGTAAATTATTTACGAGAATTTGGTGTTAAATCAAGTTAAAAACTTGAATCAGATAAATTTGTGTATTCTTGATACTGTTTCACTGGATAATGTATTGATATTGCAGGAAGAGGTTACATGTAAAACAGTTATGGAAGTTAAAGGGTTAAATGCAAGTATTGAAAGTAATTTTTTTAAATCAGGTCTAAATTCTTTAATAGGTTTCTTTAGTCTTTCCAATCTGTGTTCTGTTTCACAGCTTAGAAAACCATGATCACCAGATAAATTTGTGAAATTTTTTTTTTAGTTCCAAGAAAAAGCAAATCAGACAACAAAAACCCGAAAGACAAACTGCAAGTGTATTTAGGAAAAGTTTTGAGGTCTGCTTGTGTGTCCTGAACTTTATGGTCATGTGATTGTTCAGGATACAATTGACTTATTCAAGTCAAATCAAAGTGTTTGTGGTTTACTTAGTATCACTGTAACTGTGATTATGATACATGATGTTTGGTGTTTATCAAGCTTCTCTGCTGGTGAAATTTCATCTCTCTTTGAGCAGGTAAACCTCAGTCGAAATTTTTAAACAAAAACACCTTGTCTGGTCTTGAAGCACTTTAAGGCATTAATTAGAAACAATCCCATGTGATATTTAATGATCTGGTAAATATATGCAAGACTCTAATTTTTTTTTATCCTAGCTGGCCGAAACTGGCCGTAATGGAAATTATCTTGGATTAGTTCACACTAAGAGGTTTTAAATATACTGTAAGACTCTCTAATTGTACTAACTTTGGATGGTAGACTTTGTTGTCTGCATGTTGAGAATGAGTGCAATAAATCAGTGACACTTGATATTTACTGCCTTTTGATATTTTATTGTCTCATCAACCCTCGTGATTTACCTTATTTTTTTCAAGAATCTGTGTGGGCATGAAGTTATCATCAGTTTGTTTTACATTTCAAGAACTCTAGCAGATAGCTTCTTTCTTTCCATTTCCCCCCCCCCCCCCCAACTCCATACCTCCCTTCCCAACCCTTCTAAGTACTCTCTGCATTACTTTCTCATACTGTATTTTTTACACTGCTATTCAGTGGTATGGAGTATACAGTCTCCATTTTGGTAGGGGAGGGGAGGGCTTGGTCTTAGTAGTTGAGTACTCTATTGATCATTAGCAAACCTAACATGCGAAATTTATACAATGTCATGAGGGAGCAGAGATGGTACAGAGGAAAGAGTGCCTGACTCCCATTGCTGTGGCTGAGTTATTCTCAAACCTGGTATCATGTGGGTTGAGTTTGCTGTTGGTTCTTGTCCTTGTTCTGAGGGTTTTCCTCTAAGTTCTTCAGTTTTCCTCCCCCCACAGAAACCAACATTCCAAATTCTATTTCAACCTGGAGAAAGTGGACAAGAAGAGCCACCTTATGGAATGTTCACTGCTAAAATTCAGTCCATTCCCCATTAAGCCACATGTGAAATTGCAGATATCAAAGAATCAGACATTGCTCCCTTAGTGTTCTTTTATTGAGGGTGGGTACATGTACACATAAATAACTGCAACGTAAGAAACTTTGAGTAAAACATGACACTCTCTCTACTAGAGAACCACAATCTAAGATAATAATAACTTACACTTGCACTCTGTACCCTGTAAATATCATACCCTAAAAATCACTCTTAACAATGTGGTTTTGAAAAATATCTCCAAACTGCAGTGTTTTATGGAACCATTTCACGTCTATGCAAATGTAGCCCACCTGAGGGGCAAATGAAACTTACCTGAGTAAACATCAAAGAAACAAAAAAATCACTTTCTACTATTTTTTCCAATGGTTCGGCTTCATTTGCATGGACCTGAAATGGGTCTGTCTACTGATAAATATTCTATTGACATATACAGCAATGGTAAAATGTATTAATTATAACTTGTTATTATTTGTACATTTAAAAAAAATATTTGGGCCAGCTGCATGCCTTACCCTTACACATGAAAGCGTGCTATGAAAGGAGAGGTGCCTTAGGTACCTCTGATTCATTTGTCAATCAACTGTCATGGCATGCAGACCTCTATATTCAAAACAGCTTGAGCTGCAGCCAATCTAAAGGGAGTGAACAGCAGACAGAATTAATTTGTTGAGATTTACATCTCCTTCATCCAATCAATGTTTACTTGTTACAGTGAATTTGATATTCAAATGATCTGCTTTGCCATGGTGTAACATCACCACAGCATAATTTGCATTTGAGCTGAAACCAAGGGGCAGAGTCAACCTATTTATAGTGTGCCTTTTTTTTTAACATGTATCTTCTCCCTGTAATATCAATACATTATCTAGCAAATAGGTAGAGAGAACACTACTTGTGGGTGTTAAGGGCTGACCAGTATGGTAGTGAAGGTAAAGAATGTGGAATTTAAAGCATGGAGGAGGCGCTGACTTTTCCCTTGGGTGCTAATACTTCCAGCATAGCTGATGTCATTGCCGGAAGATCATACACATGCTGCCAGTTCCAATCCTTCCTTGCATTACTGTCTTCTAGAACCTGAGGCCAACTATCAGCTGCAAAAGAACAAAGTTCCATTTTAAAAATCTTTCTACTGATTATTTGGGATAATTATTGTTTTTAACCCTTTCACTCCCACAAGTGACCAAGACAGAATTTCTCCTTACAATATCAATACAATATCAAGCAGGCAGGTGATGAGAATAGAGAAGAATATCAATCATGGGATTATTAGTTGATGCGATACCAAATTCTCCAAACTAACATCATAAGAATGGTATGGCAGATAGTAAGGAGAATTACTTATTAGATCTTGGGAGTGAAAGGGTTAAAGTCAGTATCTACATTCTCTATACTCTTCTCTACACATTTCCATTGATACTGACATGGAGAATTCATTTATCGATCAAAGCTCCATGGGTTGGTGATCATTGTCTCTATTCTTATGATCTTACTGAATGATTCAGCAGAATTTCTGTGGGGAGAAATTAGATGCTGGTCACTCCTGGGGTTTAAAGGATTAATTTCTTCTCACTTACACCCAACCCCCTCCCCCCATGCAAAGTCTTTAAACCTTTAACTCCTATAATTGACCAAGACAGAATTACAATGTTGATACAATATCAACCAGACAAGTGATGACAGTCAATGTATCAACCAGACAAGAAAACTATCAATTTGGGGATAGTTAGTCAATCTAAGACTAAAATCTCTGAACTAACATTATAAGAGTTGTATGGTTGACAGTAAGGAGAACTACAAATTTGGTCTGGGAGTTGGAGGGTTAAACCTACCTATAGCCTGTCTTTCATCAGGTTCATATTCCATTTTCAAAGTTGGAATGAATTTTCGTATTGCACCAGCCAGCTCTTCAGGTGTGAAGCTTATGGCACTGATATTATATGTGCGCAAATTTAACTTATCTGAGGGTGCCTCTAACAACTCAACAGTTGCTCGTAAGCAATCTGGGAGATATATCATTGGCATTCTTGTATCAGGGCGCAGATAACATTTGTATTTGCCAGTTCTTAAGGCCTCATGGAAAATGTGGACAGCATAGTCTGTAGTACCACCCCCTGGGGCAGTCTCAGCTGAGATGACCCCTGGAAATCTGGCTGAGCGGAAATCCAAACCAAACTTGTGATGGTAGTACTGTTAAAGAGAGCACAAAGAAAAAAAATGGTAACTGAATGATGTGAAAAATAACAATGATGACAAGAATTATTGCAGGTAACTGATAAAACAAACAAAAAACAAGAAAAAAATTTTTGACTGATCAGTAGAAAAGATTTAAAACTTCATGGGTACCTCTCCAAGAAGTTCCATATGAACTTTGGAGACCCCATAGATGGTCTTTGGCCTCTGAACTGTCACATCAGGGGTGGGGCTTGACGGAGTTTCAGGACCAAATGCTCCAATTGTGCTTGGGCAGAACAGCCTCAAGTTATTTCTGCGGCACAGTTCAAAGATATTGTGAACACCTTCAACATTTACTTGTAGCGCTTGCGACACATTCTGTTCACCCACAGCACTAAGAATAGCACTGAAATGAACCAGCCAATCAATGCGTTCATTGACGACAATGGACTGAAGGTTTTTTAAGTCCAGGATGTCAGCATAAATGTATGGACCTGTCAGCATGGCATAAAAAAAAATTATCATTTAATGTATATATAAAAGCTACTAAACTGAAGCAGAGCTACTGAACAAAGAGAAAGTGTACTTTAGGCCCAAATTTGTAATTTTCTTGTCACTGCATTTGGTAGAAGATATTCACAGTGCCCTCTTTGATCTTGAATACATCAATGTATTAATTCATAATTCTTACTGAAAAAAAAAAACATTCAGTAAAGGAAATGATCACCAACTAATGAAGCTCTTGATTGTTAAACAAGTTCTCCATGTCAGCAACTTAGAAAGTGTACAGAGAACGGAAGGGAGAATATGCAAATTGATGTGTGGGATGATAGGGTTAAGATATTCAAGTTCAACCAAAAACAATTAATGAAAAATTCAGGGAAGACCGTTCAACACAATGTATGTGAATTAATTGACAACAGGAGAAAGAGCAATTGCCAAACTTACCACTCTCCAAAACATCCCATGATGCTTTTGCAATGTCTGACATGATGACATTATCTCTTCCATACTTCTCTCTGAAGCAATAGAGGAAATAATCACAGACAAAATTAGCTAATAAGTTACAACCACTTAGTATATTTAATCAGTGTAAAAATAATTCATTCAAAAATTTCTGTCGGATGAAAAAGTATCCTTGGTAACAGATGAGAAATTATTTTTCCTCTTTGTTATCAAAAGTATCCTTAATCCCGATAAATGAACCGACTTCAATTGTTTATGTCTGCCAGACTAAGAACCTTTTTGTTTTATGTAGACGTCTGAATAACTTGAATAACAATTTCTACAGGTACTACTCTGTAAACAATATATATTCTTACCTTTTTCTAAATAAAGTTTTTCATTACTCATTACAATTGAAAAAAAGGTATGATATTGAGCAGTGGCTACGGTATTGACTCAGCTGTGCCAAAGGGGATTTAGTACCTTGGTTCAAATCAAACCGATCTCATGCGTTATAAAGCTAGCTCAGTCCAATTGATCTAGCTTGTTGTTGTTCACAACAAGTGACCAACAATTAAAATTTTGACTGAATATTTGTTAACCTCGTCGATATAAATTCCTCGGCATTTCTTGCATACTTCAGCGAGTTATTGTTCCGTGTCTAACCACGTTAGTTAACACGTCACTTTGACGATGCACTTGCTAGTAGAAATAAAGTAAAGTAAGTCAAAGGGAAGATATATGGAGCGAATGGAATATCGAACCGTAAATAAACTGTATCACGTTGCAACCGCGTGGCATAAAAAAATGTAATTATAAGTTGACTTATAAGTTGGAACCGAAGACAGGCACTTTTTCGGTTTTTCCTTACCTTAAGATTTTAGCAAGACCACGTCCAAGTTGTCCCAAACTACCTGCATAAACAAAAATAATTATTTGATTATAAAGAATTTGTTATCAAGAAACAAGGACTGATATAAATTTGTGTCCATCTTCAATTTCAAAGTATTGACCCGTGAGGCGATAGCATCAAAGTACGTCTTCACAAAAATGTGTTCGTCGTAGGACGAATGCATTAATAAAACCCACGTTTCTCGTCGTTTCCGGGAGTATCTCTCACGTTTCTTTGCTTTAAACGCTTCAAAACAGTTCTTTAATGCTGGATGAACAAAACTTATGATGAAAATTATCCTAAATACAGGGCAACTACGGGGCAGAAGTTAATATTAACTGAAGACTAACACATCGCGAATGACGTACCGGTGATCAAAATTCGCGGGAAATCTTTCTTCGCTGCTGAGTAAAACGTACGCGTCTTTCCAATAACATTCTCGGTCATACAAACAAAGTGGCCCAATCTCAAGTTCTTCGCAAACATTTCTGTCCAAAATCAAAAGGTCAAAACGATAGGATATGGTACACCTTAAACGTTGAACTACGATGGTTACGTGACTGCTTTCCGTGGACTCATGAATTATGTGCGTTTGTTGTGCCTTGGGGCGTTAAGAGGGAGTGCAGGGGGTGTGTTAATTCAATTGACCAATCACGAGTGAGAAGAGGTTATTGAAATGATAGTGCTCACGTGCTCTTTACTATGAATTCATAATAACATGCGTGATCTGTGCGTGAAAACTATATAAGCCACAAGCTTGATTTAGAAACCATAATTAAAAAGTCAAAGTCATCTTCTTTATAATAAAGTTCGGATATAACGCGCGCCGTCATTGGTTGAAAGAGGGTGCTCTATGAGAGTATAGAACATGGAGCTTAACTAAAGCTGTTATTCCATATGTTAAATTGAACTATGTCCGACCTTTTCTGGGACTTTTCTCTAATTTTTTTTTCTTTCATTGAAAGTGAAATTTCGGAACGGGCGAGTCGGTAAATAGTAACAGAAGAACCAAACAAAGGTGTGTAAACGTGCTAGGCGCCGTAATTGACGTTATTATAACGTGAGCTGAGACGAAAATCCTCAAAGAGAAAACGAAATGGACAGTCCGAGTTTTGAAGGTTTTCACACTTCAGTTAGATTGCAAGCTTACGTACGATAATGATAATCAAACACAGCGAACACTTGTGTAGTATATATAGTTTCGTGTTCAAAAACAAAACAACAGAACAGGAATGATGATAAATATAGACAAACTGGCATAACTGTTAAAATTCATACTAATTATGATGGTGTCAGAGCGACCGTGATCAAGCTGAGTTTCATTCATAAAACACACCCTTGAACAGTTTGTTTTCTAATTGTCATGCGAAAAAACTGGCGTTTTTTCATGAGCCACAATTCGCCCGGATTTCACTGAACATTTCACTTGCAGGTTCTGTATTAGAGACTAAAAAACTTCAGGCAAAAGCGTCAAATTCGACCTGCCGAACTATTAAGTTTGTAAACTATTGCAAAATGTGAACATTCATGGTTTGACATTTTTGACAGCTTTATTCTCGTACAGCCAATCAGAATATTTGAACCATTCTAACAGGGTTCTGAGTGGCTTATTGTAGCGTGCTTTATGAGGGTATAAAGCTTGCTAACGACACTGTTGTTCGCTTTGGAAATTAAGTTTGTTTTGAAAATTGAAAGTAATGCATGGGGAATTTAACGGATTCTTCATCATAAAACAAATAGAGAAGCCTTGACTGTGCTCTGTTCTGTTGTGAAGCACTTAGGAAGCGGCTAGAGCTCTCAAGAAGTGGGGAGAAACATTCGAATAAGTCTCGTGTTTCTCTCTACACTTCTTTCGTGCTCTGGCCGCTCACAGAGCACATTCAAGGCTTCTTTATTTGTTAAATCAAGATGTCCATGAGTTTCCTTATTGGTTAAAGTAGCTATGTAAAGATCTTTTTATGCAGGTTTGTGAATACTATGCGTAAATTTGACGGTAGGATTCTTTTCCCTGTAACTCTGCGTGCATTTTTACACAAACGAATAAAGGTATCGCTTTTGGAGAATACCTGGCGATCACAGGATTCATTTTTCCAAACTTCTTTGAAAGCTGGTGTCCAGGGTCTGAGGATAGATCGACCAACAGGGGCATGGAACCAAATCACGCGACTTGTCTCCTACAGTTTTCTACTTCTTCGTTCCCGAAGCAAATTTCCCTGCTTAGATAAAGATGGAACGTAGCACTGCCTATTTTTCCGTAGTTCTTGCTTCATTTTTGGCTTTCTGCAGTGCTGATGGCAATGGAACAATACCTGCAATAATCTGGCATGGAATGGGTTAGTTTACAAGGCTGGGTTTCCGCACAGCCCCATACAACATTATGCATTCAGTTCTTGGATAGAGAAAACAATGACAAAAACAATACATTGCCATAGATCTGTTTTACAATAGTATGGGGCTGTGCGGAAATTTTACCCAAGGCTGAATATAATGAAATGATCCTTAGCGGAAAAATATTTTTAAGTGGCAATTTGCAGGCCTGTGGTGACGTGAATTTCGCTTTCGGCATGATAGCCGGTTGCCTCGACCGATTGTTCGATTATTTTAATTGAAAGGAAAAGGATAGAAGTTAATTTTTACTTCGTAAAAGGAAGGTGATTATGTTTGTTTTTGCGAAATGCTTATTGTCATTCCGTGGCAGGGAAGGTTAAAGGAATTTAATTTCGTTCCTCTTGCTCGTTGCGTTGTTGAAAATATTCAGTCGTCACCCGTGAATAGCTAAAGATTTGGTTTATTCAATGTGTTCAACACACTCTAAGAGTCAGTGTTTTGCATTTAGTGGCATGTGTAGCAGTGACATAACACCTCAAACAAATTATTTCTGGGGAATGTTGTCTTTGGTCTTATTTGCTATCTCGAGCATGCGCATGGAAATCAATTGTTGGCCTTAAGTGTGCAATATTTAACAAATAGATTCCAAGTTGCCGTGCGTCTGTTCAGTAATAGATCACAGATGATGTCAAAATGTGGTAGGAACAAAAAAGTGGCACACGAGGCGCAGCCGAGTGTGTCACTGCTGTTCTTACCACATTTTGACATCCTCTGTGATCTATTACTGAACAGACGCACAGCAACTTGGAATCTATTTGTTTTATATAATAAAGAATTTAAAAAAAGTTTTGATGATGATGTCATCTATACGCCTGTCCTCCAATAGATCATAAGTGAGAACCAATCAAGATGCATGCATGACTGAGCTTATTATATAAAATGCAACACTCAAATAGAGGGAATTTACTTTCATGTAACAAATCTGAATCTGAGACTGAATCTTTCACTACAGGTCAATATTTTAAAACCCCTCACTCCCTCCCCTCTCAAAGTCATTGTCAGAAATTTAAGTGAAAGGAAGCACTGCTTACAGCATTTCAAAATCATTGATTGAGTTCTCTTGTTTATCAAAAGGGGTGAATTCTGTCATAGATTCATATAGTTTTGTATGATCTCATTGAAAATGCAATGCAATATACAATAGGCAGTAATTTTGAAAATCCAGACTTGACACTTCACTGTACAATACAAGTAAATTTGCCAACTTATGCTGATTTTTTTGCACGTAGGTGATTCATGCTGTAACCCCCTGAGCATGGGATCAATCAAGACAATGCTGGAAAATAAAATTCCTGGTATTTATGTACGGTCGTTGATGATTGGAGATTCAGTCATACAGGTAAAGTCATGTTAAAAAAAAAATCAGTTTTCTTTCACCATCTTCCTTGGCATGCAAACCTTAAATGGAAACTAGATAAAGTTAACAGGACCACAGTACAAGAGAGAAACTCAAGGCAATCAACAGTCATTCAATACAGCTTAACTAAATGTTTTTATCACTGAAAATACAATACTCATTGAAGTAAGCAATGGCCATGGCGCAGTAGAAGAAACAATCAGCTTGCTGATACATACTAAACACACAAACAGGTTCAAGAATAGGCGCGTGTGCTCTCTTGTTAATACCAGCATACATATGATTTTATACGTGTACTTTATGCATTTTTTCAGGCATATTCAGTATCTTTATCGTTGCCCTGCACAGTATTTCTCAGAGAAATCTTTTTTATCAATAACTTGGCTGTGACAACAACTGCACTTAAAAGTGATGTTTCTCTTGTTTCAGGACACTGAGAATGGCTTCTTCATGAATGTTAATGACCAGGTACTTTGTAATTTTTACAGTTCATTTTTAGTTCCAGCTCATTCAGTTGCAACATTTATTGAATGATGCACAAATTGCCAAAATTTCTTGAACAAACTTTTTATACAATGTTTTACTCAGAAACTGGTTCTACTTAGCTTCTATTTAAATTTAAATGACTGTTTGCCTCATTTTGTATTTATGGTGCAATCAGGATTTGCATTTTGTTAAAATATTGTAGTAGGATTGACTGTTTTCTTAGTTAGAGTTTTTTCACTGTTTATAGTTGTGTTTCCCCTCACTTCCTTTTTTTCTGTGTGAATGTAATCACCAATCATAGGTTTGGTGCAAAATATTTTATCAAGGAGATAAGAGACTAGGGATACTAGTTAACAGAGGGAGAGAGAAACAATAACAATAATGAGCAATAATATTATTCCTTTACATCCTAGCATCAGTATCCATATTCTCTCTGCTCTTCTCTATACACTTTCTTTGGTACTGACAAGGAGAATTTGTTTAACAATCAATGCTTCTTAGGTTGGCAATTGTTTTGTTAATTGTCATGATTTTAATTAATGATTAACGTAAGGAGAATGGAGATGCTGATAACTTTTAGAGCCAGTTTAAAGGGTTACTGCCGGGAAGGAAGGCAGTAAGGAACCAAAAGGATTGGTAGACCCAATTTTTGGTTTATTATTTAACTACAACACTGCCTGAAATTGAATTTTTCCTGACAGGTCAAACAGGTTTGCGACAAAGTTGCTAATGATCCAAAGCTGAAAAATGGATACAATGCGCTGGGGTTTTCACAAGGAGGACAGTTCTTGTGAGTACAAGTGCTCATAAACTGTTTTCTTTTATTGCACCCTACAGTGGATATTTAATTAATGTCATATCTTTGCTGCCTAGAGTCTATGGTTGTAATTTTGTCCAAGTGATTCCTTAAACAAAATTATTTTCTATTTTAACAGTTGCAGAACGTGGAGTTGTAAATTTACATCAGTCATATGAATCAAAGATTTTGTCAGCATCAATATGCATGTCTGTTCTTTAAATTTGCAGATCAATGTTAACATTATTAAATCAAAATTTGTACCATAATGCCTGTAATTTCTTTAGTTTCATCACTTTTCTGCTTGTTTTTGTTTCATTTTGTTTTGTTTTTCTAAGGCGTGCTGTTGCTCAGAGATGCCCTAACCCTCCCATGCTGAACTTGATAAGCTTTGGTGGACAGCACCAAGGTGAGAAACTCATGTGTAACAAATGTTGTTTAACTCTTCATTAATTTTAGAAACAAGTGAAATTCATTTCTTGACCTTTCACTCTTTGTGTGTAGGTGTTTTTGGATTTCCTCATTGCCCAGGGGAAAATTCCACCATTTGCTCTGTGCTCAGAAAGTTACTTAACTTTGGGGCTTATGAATCGTGAGTTAACCTTTATACTTGATTGTTCTAGTGCTCATTTTGTTCTGTCAGTTTTATTTAGTATCACTTGGGAACACTGACTCCAAAGAAAGAAATTGCAAGAAACGTTCATGTATTCAAGTGGAAGGTTAAATTTGTCTTTTTCAAACTGTTTCTCTGAATTGTCACTGAATGATTACCCCTTTCACTGTCAACATCAAAACTTCAGATCAATATCAGTATCTGGGCAACTGCCCACCTACCCCTCCCCTAACTCAACAACAGTCAATTGACAACAAGTTAAGGTTAATGTTGGGTTAGGGGAGGGGTAGGTGGGCAGTTGCTCAGATGCTAATATTGATTCAAAAATTCAATTCTCCCCACTTCCTTCCTCCTTAAATTTCATAACATTTCAGCTCTGAGAAAATGTTATTCAATCAAATGATATCCCTAGGTTGTTGTTTTTGTTTCTTTTATCACCTATCTGCCTGAAAATGAAGTTATGTTTTATAAGAAAAATTACTTTCTATTGCCACCTGGATGTGGAAGGGCTTTGAATCATACCATAGAAAATGCAACTGGCTAGAATACATGAAAGCTTCTATATTTTGTGCTGAAGAAGGTGATTATGTATATTTGATAAGTTACAGATCTTATTTGTATTATTTATTGTCCATTTCCTTATTTTTTCCATTTTCCCCATTCCTTTACAGATGGATTCAAAAGAAGTAAGTATCTTCTCTAAGTCATTAATATTATTATCAAGATTTCAGTGAGAGTTCACAGCTGAAAGAACACTAAGAACTTCAAGATTTTTTATTTGTGTCTGATTTGCTGGGAAGAAGTGCATTTTGACAAAGGACTGATGCTCAAAACATCAGCTTTGAAACTCTTTATGGTGGCCAATTTATGTGATCAACTCAGTTGAAAATACATAATTATCCTGTTATACTCTCTCACTAAGGCAGCACTACAGTTTTTCAAAAATGTACCCCCTTTCTTTATTTGTGTCATTTTTTAGCCTTGTTCAAGCAGAGTATTGGCATGACCCTCTGAATGAGGAAGAGTACAGAGAGAAAAGTGTGTTCCTGGCTGATATAAACCAAGAAAAGGTGAATAGATTCAATTGTGGTTTTTAAAATCAAAACGACAGCCTCTACCTGATAAGTTTGAGTATTCTCTTTACCTCATTGCTGGGCAATAAATGGATATTATAGAGAAAGGTTAATACATGTTAATTACTTCTGAGAGTTAAACCCTTTTAATTAACTAAAAAGATCTCATCAGTAATTCTCCTTTCTGTCTCCCATACATTTCTTGTGATGTTAGTTTGGAGAATTTGGTATTGGATCAACTTATAATCCCCTAACTGATATTCTTCTTTATTCTCATCACTTGTCTGCTTGATATTGTATTGATATTGTAAGGAGAAAAATTCTGTCTTGGTCACCCATGGGAGTTAAAGGTTTAAGAGTTATATCATCCATTTCTACTGCAAAAGTAAAGAGGATTTCAGTGGAATATTGTATGTTTGGTATGGTATGCTGTTTCAGAGGAAATTACCTTTTATTGATTTCATCTTAGAAATGGGCCTTATTATTAAAATTAACAGGAGAAGATTCCTCAGTATAAAGAGAACCTGATGAAATTAAAGAACTTTGTGATGGTCATGTTTGGCAAAGACACCATGGTGGATCCCAAGGAATCTGAGGTATGAGCTACTTCCATGAAGATAGGGATTCTAAGGGGGATGAAGTGATCTGTCTTGAAACCCACAGGCTAACTGATTTTAATTTTTACATACCTTTCTTCTGTAATTGGAATGTGATGGTGTTTCATATTTTTCAAAGTTTTATATCAACCTTAGAAAAGATCAGTAAAACTAGTAAAGACAACAGTTCAAAATAACAGTTCTTTGAGTCAAATTACTCTCATCAGTTATGTTTACAATCAATTGCAGAACAGGTTTTTAAAGAGCTATTTATATCTTCTTTTTCCTTATTGCCCTGACAATGTTGCTTTTTTTTAACTCTCTAGTGGTTTGGTTTCTATAAGCCTGGTCAGGGTGTGGAGAAATATACTCTGCAAGAGAGTCCATTGTACCAAGAGGTGGGCAACTCTGCTCTTTTTTAAAATAATCATATTGAGGGTCTACAGGTAGATACGAGTCATGTTAGCATCTTCCAAGTTTGGAAAAGTACCTACTTCAAAGGTAGGGGGGGGGGGGGGAAGAGGTGGGTCTAGAGTGAAGAAAGCAACTTAAATTTGCAAAATTTTTCTTATTCACAATTAACTGTCAAATTGTTTTGAGAAAAATATAGACAAGTCTGTTTGAATGGAAGTTTTTACCAATTAAAACTGTCTTGTCAAGGTTGCAAACATGGAACAAGATAACTTTTTCATCCTGACTACTTTTTGAATGTCAAATACAACAGAAAATACATTTGACCATTTCCAATTCTGCTCAGACTGTGACTGTGATTGTGAAATATTTTCTATAAATTATGTTTCCTTTCTTATTGTAGGATTGGCTTGGACTAAAGCAAATGGACAAAGACAACAAACTCCATTTCCTAACTGCAGATGGGGATCACCTGCAATTTACTGAAGAGTTTTTTAATAAACAGATCATACCATTTTTGAAGTAAATTCACAAGATGGTTAAAGAAGCTCTACACTCTGTTGTTGGACAGTTAATGATTTTTCATCAGACAATCATACGACTGTTGACTGTTTAGCCCTTATTGCTTAAAAAAGTACTGATTAATGATGGTTAGATGATAGAGTGTTTGTAAATGCGTGACTGAGTATTTTACATTTTTGTAGAATGATTTTTTGATACTTTGATTGTTTGTTACTTGTGAAATTTAAAGTAGAAAGGAACTACAGTGTAAACAATCAAAACTAAGATACATCAAAATTTTATTTCTATATTAACTAAATACTTTAACTTTAAATAATACCATAGCAAATTAAGGAACAATTTTGCCAAATCTTGTTCCAAATAAATACCTTAACTTTGGTTTGTTTTAATGTAATTTATTCAATGCAGTTTTATCTTATAATATTACTATTTCTAGAGCCTTATTGCCTGTAATTAAAACCTGTTTTTAAAGTGTTTTACAATGTTAAAACTTAAGTGTTTCACAAATTTTGTTTCCACTTTTAATTGACAATTTCTTAGCTTGAGTGCAAATAACCTAAACAACCTCCCTCTCTCTTGGGCTCTTTGATCCCCCCTTTCTCTACCCCCTTTACATTTTAATTTTCTAGCAACAATCTTATCAAACTTGCATATTGGACCCCACTACATACATAATATGGTTTCTGAAGCATAATTCTTTATTTTCTATCCCTTCCAAGGCTCTTGTATTTTAGGTCTTCCAGTCCTAAATCCTTCCTCTAACCCATCTAAAACATTCATGTCCTCAGAAGACAATTGAAAGTCAAATATACTGACATTTTCTACAATACGAGATGATTGACTAGACTTTGGAATACAAATATAGTTTTTCTGTATACACCATCTCAATAAAATCTGTGCTGGAGTTTTTACATGCTTATCAGCAACAGCTTTAATTGTTGGGTGGTCAAGTTTCTTGCCTCTTGTCAATGGTGAGTAAGCCTGGATGGCAATGCCTTCCTCTTTACAATAGTTGACCACATCACTTTCTTGTAAAAAGGGATGAACTTCAATCTGGTTGACAGAGGGCATAACAGTTGAGTGCTTCTTTAGTTCTTCAAGGTGGTGAATACCAAAGTTAGACACACCTATTGACCTGTGGAGAAAAATTTCAAAATATTTATTACCAATAATTAGCATGACTTAGACACTTCTTGATCTCTTTTTCTTTTATAGTGGAAATAGACTCATTCTAAGCCAAGTCTGAACTCTTCATAGTAAACACTTCCATTGTGCTGAAGTGGGAAAATCCTTCAAAATTTTTGACAAGCAATCTGGTCCCTTCTCATTATGGGAGTTCCCCAAGCATACCACTATTAATAGCATTTTTCAGAAGTGCAAATCACATTCCTGAGATAGTATTTTTTAACGTCACTATTTGAATGATGGCATGTTATGTGTGCCTGAGGCAATGCACGAAAGTGTACCTTAAGACAGGCAGAGGGGGAGGAGGAGGTGATGTGGGCATGCTTGAAGTCAGAGCCTTCTCAGTTCTCTACTAAACAAGACTTACCCTGCTTGTATGAACAGTGAAACTTCAAATAAATTATGACAAATTGAGACAAAAAAAAAAACCCATTAGCATTCATCGCACACCGGTTACATGAAGATTTCTACAAACCTAACTAGTCCTTGCTGTCGTAGCTTGACCATAGCACTCCATGAGGATATTACATTATCAGGAACCGGGGAATGCATCAAATACAAGTCCACGTATTCCATTCCTAATTTTCCTAAGCTCTTATTGAACGCTGCTAGCGTTTTGTCGAAGCCGTGATCATCATCATATAACTTTGTGACCACAAATATATCTTCTCGTGGAATTTTGCTTTCCTTGATGGCTTCACCAACACTGTCCTCGTTTTTGTATCTAGCAGCAGTGTCGATTTGTCTGTACCCATTTTCCAAAGCGCATCGTACGGCATTTTTAGTTTCCACGCCAGATCCTGCTTGGTAGACACCCAATCCAAAGATGGGGATCTTTACGCCGTCGTTAAGAGTCAAAGCTGAAGAAATATTGACATCAGGCTCACTTCTAGAAGGAGCTATGGAGTACAACTTCGCGTGTTTTACTTTGAAAGCTTTGTCTTCACACTTATCAGCGTCCCTGTTACACGTTTCATCGGCCAAAGAGAGGGGCACAATCAATAAAATAACAATTAGGTTAGTCATCTCTCGTTAGACGCTAACAAACTTAAGGAGTAAGAGGAATTCCAAATAATTCTTTTTCGACATGGCTGCTAGCGTGTACAATAGGAATTTCTCGGACTCACCTTCGCTTCCAAGCCTGCTGGATTGCAAACCGCGCTCTTTTGACAGATACCATACAAAATGTTCGAGTGGTTACCATCGGAGAGGAAACTGGTTTTCTCCACCGAATCATTTCTTAATAATATTTTACGTGACCTACTGTATGTCTTCCGATATCGCCGCCGCCGAGAAAATCAGTGTTTTTAAGTTTTTTCATTTGGCTTAGTTACCAGTCTTCTGAGGAATCTTGGAAGTAGCATGTGTCAATAATTTTGTGCTGGTTGTTTTTCTTTTTCTTTTTCCAGAAAAAGTTTCAGTCTGGGAGCAAATGTCATAAAATAAGGTCCCGTGTGAAGTTCGTGCTGAAAGCAAGCACCTAGTGTAAAAGTGTTCATTAGGTCCTACTAAACATGAAAAGTTTTGGTGCCAGCTTTGCCACTTGCTCAGACGGCTTTTAAGGGGGGGTTAAATTCTGACCCATGAAATCCAGCGTGAAAACGAGGCTAAAACACATAATTCCTCATAACTTTATTAATAACAGACAAAAATACACCAGACTTGCTCACATGATTGGGCATGATCCTCCCTGTTGGTTTATGTTAATTTACATAGGTCACGTGACCTTACGCATGAAAGCGAGGCTGAAACACATAATTTACTATTAATTTGTCCAAAAAAATCCTTATCATGCCAAACTTGCTCACCTTAGTCAGTTAGACATCTTGTATCGATTGGTGCCACTTTGTAGTGTCACGTGACCTCATACATGGAAATGAGGCTGGATTGCAAAACACGCCAAAGGTGAACACATCATCCAGGACAATAACGTTGACTCATTGTAATGCATATTAATGCTGTATGTATAGCATTTGAATGAAAAAAATAAAAGCTAAAAAGCTGCAGTGATAATGTATTTCGTGTGGCTTATGACTTTATTATGAGCAATTCATACAATCCTATTTCGCAATGGGAGACAAGTCGTTGTGGCATGGGGAACGGAATGTGAGGCAACGCACAGAGACGTCAGGCATTTACGAAGTACACAAGAAGAAGCCGACACGAATATTATTTTACATGCTCTGGATGCCTCTGCTCAAGGTGCTACCCAACTATCTATATATTCTCCTGACACTGATATTCTTGTTTTGGCTCTCCGACGGTATCCAGATTTGTGCTCCAACCCTTGCTTTGTTACTGGAACCGGCAGTAGTCGTAGAGTTATCAACTTGAAGTCAATCGCAGACGCCCTTGGGCCCACTAAGACGGCTGCGCTGCCAGTATTTCATGCGTTGACCGGAGCAGATGCTACTGGGAGTTTCTCTGGAAAGGGAAAAGCCATTTGTTGGGATGAGTTTGATAACACCAGCACTCCTATCTTGCAAGCTCTTGCTAACCTCGGTTGTGGGGAACAGCCAGATGACGGCACAAGAAGTGGAGTGGAACAGCTGGTTTGTCGGATATACCAACCAAAGACAGACATCAAAACTGTCAAAGCCCTCAGATGGTCCCTCTTTAAGAAAAATCAAGCTGAGTCTGAGAGGTTGCCGCCCACACAAGCTGCTCTCCATCAAGCCATACTGAGAACGCACTACCAGCTTCTTGTTTGGAACAACGATCATGTAGCAAACCCGGTGTTGCCCTCACCAGAAGGCTATGGATGGCAAGATGAAGATGGAAAGTGGGTACCAGTCATGAAAAATCTTCCACCAGCTCCAGAGGCAATTATACAGCTTGTCCGATGCAAGTGCGCCAAGTCCCGTTGCCCTAACAACCGTTGTCAGTGTCAAAAAGCCGGACTTTTCTGTACTGATCTCTGTCTGTGCTTTGAAGATTGCCAGAACGAGTATACTGAAAGTGATGATGAGTATGATGAAGACGAAGTCGAACAGGAAATTCCATAGGAATGGACAACAGAACAATGTATATAGATATTCAGTAAGACTTTCATGACTGTATATATAAAACAGCAGTGGTCGCTATTTTCATTTTCTGCCCTTGTTCCAATATACATGCGAAAATGAATACATGGAACCAGTATCATAAGTTGGCAAAATTATTGATTATGTGTACAAGATAAATTCTCAAATGGAGCCTCCGCAGTATTTGCTTTATCCGTCTTGTCCCTGTGCTATGTGCCATAGGACAATGATTAGTTGAGGTTTTTATATCTGAAATCGGATAACCAGATATGTATCTGCCTAGTAGTTGTTAATACATTTGGCAGGACAAATGCCATCCTACACGATGCTACCAGATATATCCAGCCTCGTTTCCATGTATGGGGTCACGTGACACTACAAAGTGGCACCAATCGATGCAAGATGTCTAACTGACTAAGGTGAGCAAGTTTGGCATGATAAGGATTTTTTTGACAAATTTATAGTAAATTATGTTTCAGCCTCGCTTTCATGCGTAAGGTCACGTGACCTATGTTAATTAGCATAAACCAACAGGGAGGATCATGCCCAATCATGTGAGCAAGTCTGGTGTATTTTCGTCTGTTATTAACAAAGTTATGAGGAATTATGTGTTTTAGCCTCGTTTCCATGCTAAATTTCATGGATCAGAATTTAACCCCCCTTAAAAGCCGTCTGAGCAAGTTGCAAAGCTGGCACCAAAACTTTTCATGTTTAGTAGGTCCTAATGAACACTTTTACACTAGGTGCTTGCTTTCAGCACGAACTTCACACGGGACCACATTTGCTCCCAGACTATTTGGAGGAGAACCGAATTATCAGTTCTACATAGTTTAAATTCAAAGGATTTGTGGAATATCCATTTCCCACCATGTGCAGGGAATTAGCAGGGAATCCCCACCATCATATAACTCAATTCACTATTTAGCTCAAACTCAAGAAAAGATTGTACTCTATAGTCATCCACCATTTAACCCTTTCACTCCCACAAGTGACCAAGACTGGGATTATTAGTTGATCCAATACCAAATTCTCTGAACTAACATCATAAGAATTGTATGGCAGATAGTAAGGAGAATAATAGATCTTGGGAGTGAAAGGGTTAACCCTTTACCTCCCAAGATCTGATTGTCAATTCTCCCCTCTGGCTGCTTCACATATCCTTGTAAATTAATTATGAGAATTTGGTGTTAGATGAAGATAACAACTTCTACCTGATGAGTTTGAATATTCTCATTAGCTGTCTGCTGGATAATTTAAGAATATCATGGGGAGAAGTTTCATGTTGATCACTTCTGGGAGATAAAAGGTTAAGTAACAAATCAAAGAAGGCATGAAAATATGGCCGAAAAAAATTTAGGGGCACCCCAAATAGCATGAGACCTCCACTTGCCATAGTTTTACCACATTTAATGTCATCTGCATACTGTCCCAGACCAGACACATGTCAATATCTTATTTATTTATCACTAAGGCTTTGAAGATCTTATTAGTTTTTAAAACAGTAACATGACATCTTCCACTTTCATGCGAAGTACCGTAATTTCCGGTCGATTACCCGCGGGTAATCTGTTGATTTTGCATTAAATCCGCGCCACTGCGGGTAATAGGGAGGTGCGGGTTATGTGACAATTTTAAATTCTTCTGGAAGTTGAATTGAAAAAATTTCTCACCTACCTGCGTTTCCACCTCTCAAATGAATTTTATTGTATCAAAAGTGCCACAAAGCGGCACGAAAACATGATGCCAACTCGAGTTTATTTCACGCATAATTAGTTGCGTGACAAACAAATTTTTATCGGCACGCGTGAAAACAAAACCTTGATGGTGACAAAAATAATCCAAGGATATCCGGCGCATCAGTAACAAATTTCCAGTTTTCACTAGCTTGAGCTAAAGAGAATTTTCCCGTTTTAAGGGACTTGTTAGGCCCAGTAGAACAGGAGATATCGATTTTTTTGAGAAATTGCCGACAGTAATTTTAAATCTGTATAATTTTACTGTTCAATTTTCACTGTATAATTTTATCAATAAAGTATAAGCTAATATTGACACAGAATTGTGCACATGTCTGAATCGAAAGACTGAAATGTATCGCCTTAATGTCACGTTTTCGCCACCGAAAAAGTTGAATAACAACGTGCGGGTTATCCACCCGTGCGGGTAATCCGTTGACTTTTTTTTTCGCCGTATGCAATAATCGGCCGGTGCGGGTAATCGGCCGTGCGGGTAATCGACCGGAAATTACGGTACCATTTATTTTTTAATTCAATTTGTATGCATATTTACATTTCATATGGTTTTACAACATTCAATCAAAATTGGCTCTAAACTACAAGCCAATCTCAATAAAGCTAAAAATAAATTATTACATCACTGCACAGCTCCTTTTAGTTAATAACTCACATAATCAGCTTCAAAATCCTTCCTTTTCACTTCTACACCTGTTATCCTACATTATTAACTTAGAGAATTTGGTGTTTAATCAAGCCTGTAAGATGCTAAAAACACCAATGCTCTGAAGGGTGGAGGTAGTTAAAACCAGAAGATTCCCTAAGTGAGGCAAAATTTCCTACTGAAAAAAAAATTGTCTAAAGGACTGTCCCTCAATTAATCTGGCTGGCATCTCTACAGACCACTTTAATAAATAAGTTTATGACAACTCTTTTCCACAAAGGCTTTTATATTAATCAAGATCTGAATGTGACTATTTCACATGGCGTCTGCAAAGTCAGGCTCATTTGAAGGATCATCTGGGGGTTCCTGCACCAAATAGGATCAAAGAAGTCCATAGTAAGGTACTATAGTTATGGTAAAAAAATGTAATCTGTAGCACAGGCTTCTACCATTAGATTGTTCCCAGAATTTGTCACAGAGAGGATCCAGCTTTTTAAGTCCACTGGAATGGAGTACTTAGCTGTCTAAGCTAAGTACTCCATTCTGTACCTGTTTTAGTCCATATGGTGACTAGGAAAACTTTTAGTGACTGACTTTAACGAAAAATTTGCCTTATTGTTCCCAACTGCTAATCATATGACATATGAAAAAACAGCAGTCCCACTTATTTCAAAGACAAGTGGAGTGGTCAGTGATATGATAGCTCACGCAATTTTCCTTCCCTATCTTTTTCCTCTAACAACCTTTAATTTATTTCTGGTGATCACACAATGATTTTGCCTCCTTAAATGGTGGCCTTAGATAAAAAAAAAAGTTAAGCTTAGATCCCTGTAGCTATGTGAAGTGTAAATTCAAGCAATGAAAGTCAAATACTGACCTGATTCAATTTTTTAAACTCCACAACTTGATGGAAAATGTAATCCAGTATATGTCTAGCATCTCTGGAGGAAGCTGGCAGCTTGCTGGAAACTCCCAGGATATCACCACACTCACGGACATAATACTCAAGATCATCTTCAGTACCTAAAAAAAGGACACATTAACTCTAAAATATTTTTTCTACCCTTTGAGAGGACAGACACAACCTGGCAGTCCTTGCAACTCCACCAAATATGGGAGTAGTTTTTCACTCAAATAACCAACAATAATATTTTTGCATATTGGTGCACTCACATTTGTTGGTTATCTGAGCTAGTCTTGTCTTCTCTGATGAGAAACACTCATCCAAATCAAACAAATCCAATGCTGGAGCAGGTAGCTCACGAAATGTTGGTGGAAACACCTGCAAGAAAAAAAATTTAATTATCAAGTGAGTCACTTTAGATTCTCTCATTAATTTTCATGTATCTCTCAAGAGAAAGTAATAACTCTCCTAATTAAAACAAGAATGAACACTTCAAGAAATTTTCACAGAGTTCAATCAGACTGAAGGAAATACCAAATGGAGCTGATGAGAACTCAGTGGAAAAACTGCGAATATCTGAGGGTGTAAAAATAAACCATTTTACATTAAGTTGGTTGAGAGAATGACTTGAGTTTTCTTGAAGAATCAAGGAGCAAAACAAGGGGAAAAAGATCCAACATAACTCTCTATACAGTCACTCATTTTAAAACTATTTTTAAAAATTACAGGAAAACTAATCCTGAGCACATAGCCAGGAAGAGCATGGTTCTTGTAGTACTGATCAGAAGATTTCAATACCCCTAACTTTTGTAAGAGATGTCATATGAAATCATTTGGATTTCACAAAGTGCTGATCCTTGAATGGCTTGTGGCATGGTATGCCCATTATGCCATGCACACGTCTGTAGTTTTTTTGAATTAATTTTTTATAATAATCTTACTCTTTTAATGGAGATAATGCCTTAACTGACTAAAACTTATTAAGATTTGCAGACCAGTACTTATTTTTCATGCTATAGAGCTTTTATTTTCAGAATAACTTTTCAATTTGAAGGAGACTGATTAATTTACCGCAGGCTGAAGTGGTGGAAGAGGAGTCTCAAACTGTGGAGTTATTAGTAAAAGTGGTTCATGCTTCACTCTAAGGTCTTCATATGCTCTGTGATATAAGAACAACATTCAGAAATATCAGCCTTTATTAAATAACTTAACAGTATGCAATTTTATTCAAAAGTGATCAATGACTGTTATTCAATACCGTGATTGTGCTGTTTGAGGAATGTGTTCCTGAAGTTTTAGTTTACACAACATTTGTCTCAAACCCTTACTACCCTTTGTTTTGAATCATCATTCTTTATTTATCTTGCCATCAGTTTAATCAATATCAAGTTACTAAAGGTGCCAAGGAAACCAATGGCTCCCGCTGGCAAATATCGTGATCGCATTGTACTGTTTCATTGGCTTTCCTCTGTTCTTGCTCCTTGGGTGTTACTTTCTAATTAAAATCCACCACACAAAGTCCAAACCTTGAAAGGAAGGCTTTGAGGTGAGAGCAATTGTTATGATTGAAATATACATAAGGGTTGTTGGTGAGCTGATCATGATCTCCCTTTCTCTTAGATCTTCACTTCCAGAGTGAACACAAACTTGCAAAATATAATCAGTAAAAAAGGCAGCAGAGACAACTTTTAGGGATTTTTTTAATGTCTTTACCTTATGGCAGCTGGAACTACACTTGTGTCAAGTTTGAAAAGATTTTCGTCAAACATTTTTGTGATATCTGATCCAACACTCTGTAAAGAACAAGTGTCACACTGTAAGATTACCAATTTAAAAACTTTCAAACATAAAATCTACCCTAGTTGCACACCCCATAGAGAACACCCACTCTGAGGTCAGATCCACATGTGACGTCTCTGACAAAAACTTCCTCTTCGCTTATAAAATCACTCATCCCTATCACCAACAACAGTTCTCTTTAGCTCCACCCTTACATGGACAATCAGACTTCCCAATCAACTGTAACTCATGGGTTTTTAGTATTAGGCTTCATTGACACATTGTTGTCAGTAGAAAATGTAATAGATGTATAATCTGAACTGAGTTGGTGGCTTAATTGAATTATGCTTGCATAGCAAACATGATGTGTTGCTTTGCATTATGCCCTTCTAGAGGGGCCTTGGGCATGCTCTCCCAAAAAAAATTAAATTTGAAACACTCTGAGATGTGATTCTTAGCATTCTGGGACAATGAGTAACTTTCTTTAGCCAGACATTCGTGCTAGAGTCAGTTCATTAATACCTAATTTCCATCTTTGATCACAATTCAGAAAATAGCCAGCGCAAAACAGTCTGACAGCCAGTGGATTTCTACCACCTACCAACTCCTAATGACAACTGTATTGTCTTAAATATGATTACAGCTACCTAACACAAAGAAATAATTATTAACAAGTAGCCATTGTCTCCAGGACTTAAAGCAGACAATGATAAGTTCCTCTGCCTGTTATAATGTAAGACAACACTGTGATGACAATCATCCATCATTATCACACATTGACATATACTGTACCTCATCTCCTTCTTGAAGACAAACTCTCAGCCTCTCTGACATTCTGGGAATGTCAGGGATGTAATGGTAGTCTGAAATCTAAAATAGTCAAATAATCAATTCTCCCCTCTAACCACTACACTTTTCCTTGTGAATTAGTTATGAGAATTTGGTGTTAAATCAAGATTACAACTGCTATCTGATAAGTGCGAGTGTTCTAATTACCATTTTACCAGATAGCATATGGAGATTATCAGGAGAATTTACTTGTTGATCAACTCTAAGAGTTTAAGGGGTAAACTTCTCTCTCTGGCTACAAACTATGGGAAACTGATAAAATATAATATAACCTTTAATGCAGGAGAATTTACTTGTTGATCAACTCTGGGAGTTTAAGGGGTAAACTTCTCTCTCTGGCTACAAACTATGGGAAACTGATAAAATATAATATAACCTTTAATGCATGTCAAATAACCAAAGACAAAAATCAAAATACCTCAGGGTCCTCTGCATCAATATTATCAAGTTGTATGTCATTTGATGTGAGCCACTGGAATACCACATCCTGGAAAGAGAGATGTGTCCTCATATAATAAATTTACCAGACAGTACTACAATAACTATATTTAAAAGTATCATGAAAATCATTTGTTAGTAAGTAATATGCAAACCCTCTCACTCTAACTTACAATCTAATACTCTGTATTAATATTGTTTCCATACATTTCTAACAATTTAACTCCCCCTCCTCTCCACCCCCCCCCCCCCCAAAAAAAAAGAAAAAATTGAAAAAAAAATTAACAATTATTCACCAAATTGGAGGTGAATAGGGGTGGATATTTACCAAGCTACCAAGCAGTGAGGTATTATCCACCATTTTCACTGACAATGAGGTGAATAATTGTTTTAGTATATACCACCACAAAGGTGAATAGTACTCACTATTCACTTCCAAACTAGCCAATCAGTGCACAAAAAGCACCATTCACTTATGTGGTATATAGTTCTACGATAAACTAGAATAAATTTAAAATAAACACAGTTTTCAAGGATGATAACAAAATTGTTGTCCTGAAATATTGTTTATTTACCAACCTGAACCTTTGCATTTTCTTCTTTGTCCAGATATTGATCACTGAACATGTGCACAGAGCCCAGGATGACCAATTTGCCTTTTGAATACTAAGGAAAATATTTTATGTTAAAATAAAATTAAGGAAGGGGGGGTGAGCAATGAAATAGGCAATGTAATTCAAAGAGATCCTAAAAAGTGACTGATGGCTCAACTATATACACTCAATTTGATTCTGCAGTTAAAAGAAAAATGCCCTTGAGAGATCATCATTTACTACTCATAATAGCAGGCAATAGTAAAAGGGGGGGGGGAAAGGGGAAACAATACTAGTAACTAATTTCTGGTTAAGCCTAAACCCTATTAAGATTTAGATATGCAAGACAACATAACAGCTAATTTATTGGCCAACTTGTCCATAATAAAGAGAGCAAGACAATAAAATTTTCCTTGGGAAAAAAAGTGTCTGAAGTACTCTAAAAGCAAAGGTTGTTTCCTAAAAATAATTCTTTGCAGTTTTGGCCCAAGATTAAGAGTGTCTATGGTTGTAAAGTGTCCACAGGGTAACAGTTGACTGTCTCTAAATTTGAAAGATGATCAGAGATTTACACACCATAGACATTGCAGTTGTGCAGAAGTTAGGAAATCTTTAAAGAATAAAATTGGCACATTGAACTTACTCTTGATGAGTGGAAGGCACAGACTGGTCTGTTCAGTGGGAAGGACACACTACCAGTTGATAAAACAGAAATGGCTGGTTTCACTACATTCAGTGTTGCACCAAAAGGATAAACAAATGTCAGAGATCTGTTTAAAAAAAGGAAAAATTGACCAAAATAAGTTAAGAAAATCATGATTGCTCCTTTATATACAACATATCTGTGCAATTATTGCCTCTAAAGGACAGGAAATTATAGCATAGCTAATAAATTTATAATTATAATTCAATTGTAAGGCCTGCTTTGTACTCCTCTTGCACAGAGTAACAACTGATACATGTGCATGTATCAATACATTGATCAGAAGCACAGCAGATAGGATTTCATTTTAAGCAACATTTCAATTAACCAGTTAAAATTGTCATCAACCAATACTTCATGCTTCAGTGTGGCTTCACTGAGATATGAAGCATTTGAAAAGTTCAAGGGGCAGTAAACAAGCTGTTTATTCAGCAAGTCCATATCATCCCTTTTCCTTTCCATTTGCTTTGTATCTTACTGGAGACACACTTTCATACTGACCAACTTTTACATGAAACTTACTGTCCAAGATCTGTCTTGTCAAGATCTGATGATCCTGGAACATACTTCCCAGCTGCTCGATTGATCTCTCTATTAACATTAGAACAGAAAAAGACAGTGTCAACATCTGTAATTCTTTAGGTATATAAAATTTCAGATAAAAAGGCAATCAAAATATTTTTAATGGTCTATTTACATTGAAGAAATGTAAAATTGTTTCCACTTTTCCGCTTTGCGTCGTGGTTTCCTACGCTTATCTTGTGTTCTCCCAACCTCCCACATGTTTACATCAGGCTATGTAAACACGGAAACCATTTTACATTTCTTTTATAAACTAACTTATGAAAGAGGAACGAAAACCGTGTTTACATACGCTCATGTAAAATGGTTTTATGGCCAATCAGAGCGCGCATACTGTTTGAATTATTTTATAATTTAAGTTGTATAATATATTAAGTATTTACGATTATCATGTGGCAAGACAGTCCTGAGGTAAATCCCAACATTCTGATGTGGTCTTACTTGGTTAGTATTTTGCCATACAGAACATTTCCACAGAAACTGTCATAAGCTATGTATTTTTGTTCACAAAAGCCCACAAATTCAAAATAAACAAGTTGCTCTGAGTGCTAATAGAATATTTCTGAACCTTAATTGCTCAAGCTGCACTGAGTAATATTGGCCAGACCTAGTTGCACTCAGTTTGTACTGCCACAACCTTGGGCCAATACTCTTCAATACAGCCCTCATCCTTGGTTAGTAAGAAGTTATCTTAGTCATGACTTACCTGTTGAGGACTCCATTAGAAATCAAAACTTCCTTGGGATGGAAATACTTGTAATACACAGTTCTCACAACTGAGTCTGTGGATCAAGATAATTTTGAGGTTGAAAAACAATGACAACAACAAGCAACACCTATGCTGTGGCAAATTTTGTGTTTACACATTAGGTGTCACAGGGATCATTGTGTAGTTATCATGAGCTATATACTTTACTCTCACAGTGATTCCTTCACCTTAGGAATGTAAAAGGATACTACAGATCAACTTTTAGGGACACCTGACAAATTGGCAAAGGGTTACATAATAAGGACTAGGTAAAATTTTAAAAAACATCTGTAAGAAGTGTTTGAAATGGTGTACAGCTGTTACATACTGACCATTGTTCACCATGATTCCATAATCTTCTATCAGGAAGTTGATGTTAGTGTCAAAACGACTCTCTCCTCCTTCTCCCAGTAGGATCAGAAGGCTTCCTCCTTTTTCGATGTACTGCTTTAGTGCTTCAAACTGAAACAAAAAAAAAAACAGCATCATTTCATCATTTCTTCTTTCACTGCTGAGCCGCGTAAACAGGACTTTCAAGTAAGGGGGAGGGGGGAGGGGGGAAGGGGGAGAAATACATCACTGGCTTCTCACTCACACTTGGCAAGCTAGGTTGCTTTATTATATAATTATATATACTCACCATTGACTTAATATTCTCTTCAAAGCCAAAATAATCAAATGGAACAGGAGGTGCAATTATTAGAGGAGTAAGGTGAGAGGGCTTAAATTAAATCCTCAGGGGGAGAGGATGGGACACATTTTGAGAAAAATAAACTGACTATTCGTAAAGAAATTTCTATAAGTCATGTACTCGGTGATAGCTCATATATTACCTCAGAAGCAGTAAACTTTCTTCTTGGTCCGCCAAATATGATTACTTTGGCTGTTATAATTCTCTCCAATGTAATTTCATCTTTGTTACTATTGAAGTTGTATATAAAAATAATGAGCAAAAGTGTTATAAAGACAAGCCCTATTAGAAACCACTTATAACATTCACACGACACAATATTGTGAAAGTTAGAAACATATAATTATTCTATATCCTTACTATAGGGGATACATATTTAACTGTTTCCATTCCACTGATTTTAAAATTTCCTGTCAACTTGTATTTGATTAAAAAAATACATGATAGCTGTAGGGGCCTTCTGTTCACTTCAACCTTTGAACCCTCAGGGTGACAATCATGAAATTTCTTCTTGCAGAATTGTCACTGAATCAAATAGTAATGATTGCCAACATAGGAAGGTCTTGATTGTTAAACATATTCTCCTCTTCATTATCAGAGAAGATGTACAGAGAACAGTGTGGAGAATATGTACTCTGATGTTAGAGTGTTAGGGGTTAAGTGCCTTCTTGAATGTTAGTTAATAACAGGAATGTATTATGTGTACATACGTGATAACTTTCCAATTGGATCTCAGTTTTCTGACCAGTGATTTAAAACCATTATTTGGCGTGAACAGTTCTCCCTTGGATGCATTAAAGATAATTGTATTGCTCTGCTGCCCTTCAGTATTCTCATTGTTGGCATCCTAGAGTAGAATAATGAAAAAAGCAAAATGTAAGTTACAAGTCCCCTAAATAAATCAATTTTTATAGTAATTAAGACTTACAACTTACAATAATTTAAATTTGAGAGTTGTTTGCAGTTTGGCTTTTTTATTGTATGAGAATTTTCAAAACTGATCTCTAAATATCACACACAACTAAGACAGAAAGACTTAACCCTAAGACCAAATGAGTGACTTGCATCTAATTTCTCCTAACGATCCCTCATTAGGGTCATGAGAATAAGAGAAATGATCACCACCTAAAGAAGCTCTTGATTGCTGAACAAATTCTTAAGAAATGTATAAGGAACCTCATCTAGAAAATGCATACTGATGGTTGATTGAAAAGCGTATTTGCAGTTGGTCAGTCGATGGTTTTACAAGTGAGGAATGTCCGAGTTGGGCTGCAAATTAAATATAAAACTTAAGAAATTCAGCACTGTTTCTTATTTCCCCTAAACTAAAACAGTTTTGTTTTCCTCGAAATATTATTAATTTTACAGATCATTTCTGTTTGAAATGCAAGACCTACAGAAGAAATGAATTTTCCCATTACTTTCCAGACGGTAATATTATATTTGTTCTTCAGCTGCGGTTGAACCAGCTGAAATGAACTCAATTCGCATTCCTTAAGCACTGAAGAAGGTAAAATTATCGAGGGAAAAACAAATCACTGCGTTTTAGTAATTATTTGCAGCTCAAGGTGGGCTTCTCGAATTCCTTAGCAACACAATCCGCTTCAAAATAAATAGACGCTCGATTTTCCTAATGATTTTTCAAGCGAGAAAATCAGCGTATAAAGAAGCGAAACATACTTTCCGACAGGATTGCAATAAAATACGATTATTTATGCAAATTCTAGAAGATTATCTCTGACTGATTTAAGTATTTAGGAACCTTTTTCGGGTAAACTTTGCCAACTTCCTACCTGTGTTGTTGTTCCAGGCGCCATTTTGATCATTGGCGATCATAGGGAGCAAAAATTTGGACTAGTTCCCAGGGAGGCCGTTAGGTAGGCCGGGCCTAGTATACTCCCGCTAGATATGTTGAAAGGGATGACCCTAGATGTTTTTTTTGTTTTGATCGCTTTTGCTTTATATTACTTCAAGTGACATGTGCACAGCTCTCGAATCTTCCACTTGGCTAAAAGGAAGTGATAGAGATTACAACGTGGGTTAAATCTTAAGGTTTAGCAACAGACAACTAACTCTTTAAAGCTCTCAGCAGGCCGGATTGCGTTCAAGATCGTAATGACGCACTCTGATCATTACAGAGGATGGACAGAAAATCTCCCCTGGCTGCTAAACTGAGAAGGCAGCGTTTGGCGGAAAGACGTTTCCGACAACTTTTAAAGGAGGTTTTGCCTCTTGTGGCCGTGGCCTTTTTAAATGTAGTTGGGCTCGGTGTAACCGAGCTAAGCGCATTAACCTCTGCTCAAATTTCCAACACTTCCTTTCCGTGGATCTTTGGAAAAAGGAAACCTTCTTGCTCCCCCAACAGAGTCTAATTTGTTAATGATCGACTTGCGACAAAACATAATTAAGCGGTTGTCCGAAAATATCGCCAAGAGCTTTACTGATGAAAACATTAGTGAAAAAAAAAAAAAACCTCGAGACCAAATATTATGCAAGGCCAGTTTCACAATACGCTTGGATGAATTCGCTAACGAGATTTAAGCGGGGGGGAGGAAAGAGGCTGTTTCCTATCACGCCTACCACTTACCTTTACTGATTACATAGTTCTACGTAACCAAATCTCTGCTTTCTAACGTTTATAGTGACATCTAAAAGGGTGAAGTAGTGTTGATGCTATCTTAATTTTCAAGTAAACAAATAAGTAAATTATTTAACACTGAGATTTGACTCCTTAATCAATTTATTCCGATAGAAATATTTTCCATATTCAATTGATGGTGAAACGTAGAAAAATGTTAGGTATTCCTTTCATGCAGTAAAATGCATCTTATGGATTATGTACGCAACAAGCCACAGGTCATGTTTTTATAAGTACCATGCTGTCGGAGTAGGAGAAACTGAAAGGGTGAATAGATTTATCTTCTTTGGTTACAGTTTTACGAAATGATGACCTTGATTCGGTTTAATTATAGCAGAGGTAATGTCTTTAACGGATGTGTACAGTATTTATAGAGCCATTCTATGACCCTTTCTTCCGACGATAATTGGCGATACCGAACAAAAATTCTCGGTCTTGGATTTCTGCCTTGAAAAACTCCCGGAACAAGCGAGATGCTGCCACTTTCCGTAGTTTGACTTCGTAGTGTTGACATACTTGACCCGGCTTCTAGAGCTCTCTTTGTATTTCTCATAGAACTTGTATCTGGGGTCAGTCTCGAAGGAGTTTGAGAAGTTGTATACAAGGAAGTCCTGGACAGAGATCTTGACGGGGAAATAGTCGTCCTTATATTTGACACAGTAAGCTTTTCTTGCGACATCCTCGTGAAGATGTAGCCTCTCTTATCTTGCGTGTACTCTAGGGCCTTGGAAACTCGAGCTGGAGTTGTATAAACATCGGTCTTCAACGGATGCATCGGTAATATGCACACGGATTTAGGGCGCTGCAAGTTTGATACTCTGGTCTTGAGGGGCCAGTTAGAATGATCAATACGTGTTACCATGTCGTTTCAAGGACTTGGAACTGCGGTTAAGTCAATTGTTGTATATATCCTGAGTGTCCTTCCCGACAGTTGATTTCGATTAGATCCGCTTTACAATCGTGCAATACCTTCATTATCACATTATCGTATTGCCCGCATCAAATCGATCGCAATTCGCTACATGCCTCAGTTCGAAATAAGCCAGAGAATTGAAGTTTCGACAACGTCAAGCAACAGAGATATTCTGTTTCTGTTTACATAAGCAAATTGTCGTTGAATGGAATGATAGACCGACCGAATTTATGACACGGTCTATTGTTACAGGAATTGTTTTGCAATTTTTCACATGACTGGTTGCCAAGGGAGACAACAATAGAATATCATTGAACGGCAAACTCGATATGAAATGCGTTTGAGAACAAACTGACAAGTTATTTTTATATTGGAAGCCAAGGACCATTGCAAAATATTCATGACATGTAACTAAAGGACGGCAGGTATTACTTTTTGACCCTCTTAGCTTTAATCTTTTTTTTGACAGAAAGTTAGTTACCGATAACTTTCAAGCCTGCACAAGAAGTTTTCACTGTCAAAGCAATAATAGCTCACTAATCCTCTTAACCGTTGCGCCTGCACAAAACCTCACTCCCTAATTAGCCCACGTATATATAATTTGCCAAAGAAAGGCTCGTCTGCGTTATCGGCTAATTGATTTCTAATTGCCACGGTGCAATCCCGTTTGCGCAACAGGTGATCAAAGGAAGAATCACAACGAAAAAAAAGAAGCTTGCGCGTAGGTGCACGCGTCAAGCGCGGAAGAGGGAGCGCGCCTCGCCTCGTGCACACTTTCTAAACTTCTGAGGACCTTCCTGACCGTTCTAGCGCAAGTGGCGGTCCGCAACTGTCTAGCATTCTCAACGGCAACGCTTTTTTTTTTAATTTTTACCTAAGTTTTAAGCTAGTTTTGCTTCTTTTCTTCATGATCAGCATTTAAAAGAACTCTATTTTAGAAAGCGTATTGTCAGCCGACCAAAATTTGGACACATTCAAGGAGACAAGTTACTACATGAATAAAAAAAGATTTTCGTCCAAAACGAAAAGTTTCTGCATTTTTTTGGACAACATTGCAAGCCTTTTGAATGAGCGCTTATACCTAACAACACTGAAATATACCCCAACTTCAGCATTCACATTCTCCACACTGGTCTCTGTACATATCTTAAGGTAATAACAAAGAGAATTTAATTAAAATCAAGAACTTTGTTTTTCAAAACAAGTTTGCGATCATTTCGTTAATCCTCATGAGACTAACGTTTGAATCAAAAGTTCTCAGTGAGAGACCAGTTACTAGTCACCCTGAGGGGTTGAAAGGTTACGCATGTCATGATACTTAAAAGAGGTTCTGAATAAGCCATGGAGAGGAAGGAAATGATGTTACAATGATTCCCTTAATTTTGAGACTTTTTTAAAAAAGAAAGTGAATTTTTGACACTTTCCAGTGTCGGCACTCAACGCCTTTGGGAGATGGGTTAGTGTACAGTCTGACATCGTCGTTTTCTGACGACCTCTGCAACGCAATCAACATCTACTTCCCGGCGAAGAGTGTCAAACTACATCCGACTGACAAACCCTGGATGTCTGTCGAAATTAAATCATTAACCCTGGAGCGGCAGCGCGCATATCATTCTGGGTCTAACGATAGATGGCGACTCCTCAGGAATAAAGTGCGCATAGCAATCTCTAAGTGCAAGAAGGAGTTCTTCGCCCGCAAGGTGATGAGTCTCAAAACCTCAGACCCTAGAAGCTGGTGGAGCCTGGTGAGCAAGCTTGCTGGCAAATCTTTTACCGATTCCGAGTTATGCTATCCTGACGGACATGGCAACATTATCTCAGGTAAAACCCTTGCCACTCGTCTGAACAGCTATTTCATATCTGTTACATCTGACATCCAACCACTTGACACCGCCGCCCTTCCTGCTTTCTTGCCATCGCCGAACCAACCACCAACTATTACCACCTCAGCTGTATGTCATAAGCTACTTGGTCTTAGTGCCTACAAAGCCTCAGGGCCGGATGGCATTCCTGCGCGCCTCCTCAAAAAATTTGCACCTGAGCTTGCTGAACCAGTAACTGTGATCTTCAATCGCTCAGTGTCATCTGGCGTTTTTCCAGAACGGTGGAAAGATTCTCACCTAACACCCATCCCAAAGGTCAAACCAGTTACGGGTGACGGGGACTTGCGACCTATCGCCTTGACTCCAGTGCTCTCTAAGGTGCTTGAAGATTTCTTTGTCGAGTGGCTAATAGATGACGTTAAACATCACATTGATCCTCAACAGTTTGGCAGCCTTAAAGGTACTTCTACAACCTACTGCCTATTGGACATGCTGCACAATTGGCTGTCGTCCCTTGACTGCCCTGGCAAGTTCCTCCGTGTGTGCTTTCTGGACTTTAGCAAAGCATTTGATCACATTGACCATACCATCTTGGTGACCAAGCTAATCCATCTAGGTGTTAGAGGCTGGTTGATTAGTTGGATTTGTAGCTTCCTCAGTGGCCGCCGCCAGGCTGTTAAGCTCTTGGACTCCATCTCAGAGTGGATGCCCGTACATGCCGGTGTCCCCCAGGGCACCAAATTGGGTCCAATCCTTTTTCTGATAATGATCAACAACCTGGCTACTCACTCCCCCCTCCGCTCGAGCCACTGGAAGTACGTCGATGACGTAACAATATCCGAGGTCTCCAGTTTGGGGGAGGTGTCATCTCTGCAGAACGACATCGACTGCATTTCGCAATGGGCCTTGCAGAACAACATGAATCTCAACCCTAAAAAATGTAAGATCATGACCATCTGTCCACTCAAAAACAAACCCGTTTCCCCAATGCTCTCTATCAATAATTTACCTCTAGAGGCAGTTTCATCTTACAAAGTTCTTGGTCTGACCCTGTGTGACACCCTGAAGTGGAACGATAATACCAACGACATCGTCTCCAAAGCGTCCAAGCGACTGCACATTCTTAGGGTCTTAAAGCGCGCTGGGGTCCCTCCGGCGGACTTTGTCACCATCTATAGCGCCTTGGTTCGCTCTGTCCTAGAATACTCTTCCGTTGTCTGGGCTACCTGCCTTCCTCGCTTCCTCATTGACCAGCTAGAAGCTATCCAGAAGAGGGCTCTGCGAATCGTATATCCTGACCTCCACTATCAACAGGCTCTCGCGCAAGCCAACATTACCAGTTCAGGATAGACGCGCCCACCTGTGTCTCAAAGTGTGGCACAATATCAAAAATAACCCGGCCTGCCAGCTGCACCGTCTCCTCCCTTCCGTGCGATCCGAATGCCACTCTCACCATATTAGGAACAGTAGCAGTTCTAGCCATTTCCAGTATAGAGCAAAATGCTTTGGTTCTAGTTTTTTCCCGGCAACGGCGAAAATCAACTAATCAAAAGGAGTCTGGTTATTTTTATTACAGTATTTTATCCATATCTGAATTGTAAATAACTTATAAATAGCCTGTAATCCCAGTCCCTTCGAAAAAAATGTAACTTTATTTCTTGTATCATTTAGGCACACTGTAATTCATAGTTTTTATGCCACTGTGTGTATTTTAATAAACCATCATCATTATTATTATTGTAACCTAAAAGTGCTCGGGGCCCCTTCATCGAAAGTACTGATGTATCCCCCGCCTCCCCCCTTCTTGTGACAGTTCTGTTTCGGACTAAAATCCTCACTTGGTTTACAGTGTGTAAAGAAAGAAATGGAACACTTTCGAAACTGCGTCGCAGGATTAGAATAGGGCATCAGTAGAGTACAGTCGGTGACAGGAGCGAGGATGTGGCCCGGGGAGCACGTGACCACCCCCCTTTGTATGATAATTTTGTTTTTTCATACGTAATACGAGAGGTTTGTGAAAAGACGCGAATCCAAAGGACTCACCTTGTATGAATCTTTTCCAGTGTGTCAAACGCACATAATCTATTTTCTTGAACGAGCGTCTGTGGACGTTACCCCACCCCTAGGCTACCTTTTGGGCGAGAAAACAATTTTCCAAAAGAAAGTTTTATTCAACCAGACAGGAGCTCATAGAATTTATTATTATCAAAAAATTGGCAATTTTGAGATTATCGAGAAAAACCTGCTGGAGCTCAAACCGTCAATCTGTTTCGCGAACTGGAAAAGATTGAGAGCTCTTGTTCCCTAAGAGAGGACATCTGAGTTTGTACCAGTTTTTCCTGTACACTTCAGAGTATGAAAGGCGAGAAGAGAAACTTATTTTGTTTCTAGATCTCTCTCTGACTTCTGTGGTCAAGATGATTGTTACATCATTGTGGTTCGCAGATCGCCCCATATGGAAGATTTCGCATAAAAGGTGGCTTTGATGTGCTATTTCTAAACCGGAAAGAACACAAAAAACAATTGACGGATATTTTGCCTATTTCATGTCCCCCTATGACTTGCGTCTTTTATCATCAGGAATTAAAAACTCTCAATTTGCGTGTGGGGGAGAACAGCACTTGGTTTGTAAAGCTACCCTCCCGAGGCGCAATTTTGCTTTAAAAAAGTATCAAATTTGAACTGCGAAGGGCCATCAAATACCCAAATACTCTTTCCCAATCGATGGTTATATTTTCTTCTGTCGATGTCCAGCCTCTGTTTTGAGTGCTGCCTCAAAGTGGCGATTTAGTTGCGATCCGACGAGTTTTTCTTTTCAAAGTGGTTTATAGATATGGATCGGCGGGGTATATGGACGAACTCATTGCTGAAAATTTAAACTTTGGCTTTCTTTCCCGTGTGGTTGATGGTGATACAATCAGAGTTATAAGACTGCGTAGATGAACAATGATTAATTTTATCATAAAATTAGCGATTAGCTTTTAATGGCTCTGTGTGATACTGCAGGAAAAAAGAAATACCCTGGGTGTTTGTAAACAAAAAAGTTTTCTTTCCCTTTTCATCATGCCCCCTTTTTTTTTTAAAGCTATCCTTCCTCGGGTGGCGCTGAGGGTGTCTGTGGTTCGAATGGAATTGTCTTAGAGATTATTCGGAGATTGGTTGGCTAGTTCTATAAAGGATAAATCAAAACTGAATTCAAATCCCTCTCGCCCATTCCGCGCTGATATTTTGTACGTCATGGGATTAAAAATAGCATTTCGAATGTTTCATCTTACCACCTGTCCCAAACCATTTCTTGTTCTTCAAGCAAATCACTTTTCTATTTCGTTTGACGCAAATTCTCACTATGGTTACAGATCAGGGTAAGCCAGTGAAATCACGGACTTTATTATCTTCATCGAATAAACACCTCTTTCGGGTTGTCGAAACCATCCAAAGAAAATTGACAATGTACGCATTAAAATTTAAATAACAAATTCTGCCCCCACATCCTATGTAAATGTTCAGTGTTCTTGCGTTGTCAGGAATTCACACAGGCAAAAAGAAAATCTTCAGCCGCTTTATTGTGATTCAATTATCTTCGTCCTGATTTTCTTGTGTTTCGATTCACACATATACACTTCTCTCTATATTGTGAGAAATCTCTTTGAAGAGATTATTCTTTAACTAGGCGAGAATTTTTTTTTTTGAAGAAATATTTGTATGGTTGATTTTTCTTTTGGGATTTTTTTTTCGAGAAGAAATATGAATTATTCAAAATCAGACGAATGCGCAAATTGAAGATCAATTATTCTTTGCTAAACCAACTGCTCCTAAAGCTGCTTCCTGATTGGTCTGTTCTCATTACTAACAGAAGAGTTCTCCCTCGCATTTTCCATCGCCATGTTGCGGAGTTGACAGACTTACGAAAATGTCTCTTCTTCTACTTCTAAAAACTTGCTCCAATCTTCGAGGGAAATCTGACCGAATAGCGAGGGTCACTTTTAGAGGTATGTTTTTTAAAATTCTTCTAGAATTAACAGCTGTCAGCAGCTTGAAGTTTCTAAGGAAGCCTTTCTGGCAATCGCAAACGATTCGCGGTAAATTTTGTTAGTGGGCTTCGAAAGTCGCTCTCAGTCGTTCTTTTACCGTAATTTTTAATTTTATCTGGTTTAATTTGGAATTTTTTTATTTTAAGTTTTATAATCATTTTCAAAGGCACGATCCATTCTCTAGACTGGTTTATGTTGTAGCTGGTGAATTTTTCTTAATTATTCAAGTTGTGTAGTTCGGCTTAATTGCGCGCTAAGCGTTTTACATGGTTTTCTTCGTTGGGAATTCTCATCGTTTTATTGCTTTTTTGATCCCCAAACTTCGTTAAGCTCATAAAACACCGCTTCAGTTGCATAGCTTTTATTCAAGAGTCCATTTCACCGAGAATATATATCTGTTTGTTAGTTGGCAGTGATATTTCGAGTTGTCTTGGTTTTCAGTGTGGCAAATGTTCGAAAATTAATTATTGTAAAGTTCTTTTAAGGTGAATGAGAAATCCTTCGATTGTCTTTCGCTCAAAAATTGTCAAAACACGGTTTTCTTCGAAAATTCTACCGAATAATTTTATATTGCGTTAGAAGTTACAAGCGTTTGATGTTAACCTTCCTTCCGTAAACCGATCGCGGTGGTCGAGAAAATCATTCAACCATGCAAACTTCAGCATAGTTTGAATTTCTTTTAAATGTTGAAGTTGTCATTTCTTCGTTAAAAAAAACTCTGTCTCAGTAGGATGGCTAAATTAGAACCTGTGTCATTTATTTTGGGTTTAGAAGGCAATATTTTATCGTTTCTGCGCGGAAGATTTACAATGTTGGTCCGCTAACTTAAATGTCTTCGAATGCTTCCGGCAGAAACATGGCGGCGGGCTATGTAGATTTCATATTTATCTGTGTCGCAATTTTTTCGTAGGACTGTAAAATTTGATTTTTGCAGTATTCTTTATAATTTTACTCTGTGTAAGGGTGAATGTTACTTAAAAATGTTACTTAAAAATATCTGTCAATATAGATCAATCACAAGAATTACCTTCAATGTGTGTCATAATTTTTATTGTGTAAACAAACGAGAAATTTAATGACAATGTTTTCATGCCAAACTTTTCAGCGAGAGAAATAAATATGTGTACGAATTTGGAAGCGACTTGATATTTGTTATTTTTTTAAAATTTCATTGCATTTGAATGTGTGGTAAATGGTTATTATTATTTAGAATATGTTTTCTTCCTGTAAAAAGGAAAGAAAATCCCTCTGATAGTTGAATTATATTTACAGTACAGAGTTAAATTTATTCCTTTGTAATGATAAATCGAATGTCAGATTACCAGACTGTACTAGGAAGACAAAGAATGCCCCTGGATTGTGATATTTGTCTTTTATCATTGATCAGCAAGCTTAAACTGGTCTTATCTGTTGATCTTGGTTGTGTCAGTCAAAAAACATGGAAATCTGGAAAACAGAATTCAATTTTTTGAGTACAAAAAATATGATGTAATTTTCTTTGATAGTGCTAACAGGTGATGAGGTTACAATTTCCAATGAAGGGTTTACAGCACTGACAGATTTGTGTAATTTTTTTTTTTGTGTTATCAACATTTCCTTCTAAATAGCCCCTTTTGTATGGCTGTTTTGTCTTAATAATCCGTCTTGACAAAAATTTATTAAGGAGTTAAAACTCTACTTCAAGCATTGAGTTGTTGAGCAATTGGCCACATAGAACAGTATGATTTTCTAAACATGAATAATTTTGGATAAATTCACTGTTTAGTCTTGGGTACTGTATATGTTTTGACCATTTCTACGATTTAAGGAGGAAAAAAAAGAAGCATTACCTTGATTTTGAGTACCTGAAAGATGCCCATTGAGGTATAAAGGCATACTTGTGTTGACAGAAGTGATTGTTTCCCAAGCAAACTAATAAATGAGTGAACCAAAGTTGGAAGCATGTTTTAGTTTCAGTTTAGATTGTTTCCGGAAGTGTAATTTAATCACATAGTTCAAATTAATTACAAGATTTTTCAAATTGTTAGTATTTTCCTCTCATTTTCTGTTATTTTAGATCAAAGTGATTTATTCAAATAGTCAAAGCAAAATAGAATTAGAACTTGTTGGAAAACTCAATAAACAAAGGAGAAAGTCTAACAAGTTGAGATCCAAAGTTTTTCTATGGAATTTATATGTTTGTAATGTATGGTGTTGTTCTATGTCCTAAGTATAAGTGCAACATAAAGGAAAGTCAACAGTGATTTATTTATCGACAATACATGTAAACTTAGCCATGTAGTCAAACCATTCCTGGCGACACAGGTGTTACATGAACATGAGACTGACAAGTGTGACAGGGTGACTTCTTACCTCATACACCATTATTTCAGATAAATTCATGTTTTTTCGTTTGTCCTTAGGTGTAACATATCAGACAAGTGTTATTGAAAACTGTTCTGAAGCTGATTGGGATGAGGTATGTATTATCTCCCTTAACCTTTGAATTAGTTAATCTTTCACACCCTAACATCAAAATGGATATTCTCAATACTGTTCTCATATATTTCATATGTTATCAATAAGGAGAATTTGTTTAAGAATCAAAAGCTTCTATAGTTGGTCATCATTTCCTTTATTCTCGTGTTTCAGAAGTGATACTGTATGGAGAAATTAGATGTTTAAGGGTTAAAATTTGTTTTATTCTTTACATCCTCATTTCAGTATGTCTATTCTCTTTTGAATTTGTTTTGCAATCAAGAGCTTATTACGTCAACATCAGTCTCTTGTGTGTGTGACTGTGTGATAAGCATAGGGCAATTCTAAAACTGACTCCTGTGTTTTGAAGCTTGGATAATGCTATCCACTGGATAAATCTCTATCTGGTGGATAGTGTAGTTTGTTTTGGAATCACTTAATTATCAGCTGGATAGTGACTTATCTGATGGATAGCTTCTACAACTGGGCCAAGTTGTTTTATTAACCCTTTAATCCCAAGATTTCATGAGTAATTCTCCTTACTGTCTGCAATATAATTTATGTGATGTTAGTTTGGAGAATTTGGAATTGGATCAACCAATAATCCCCCTAATTGAAATTTTTCTTTATTCTTATTACTTGTCTGCTTGATATTGTACTGATAATGTAAGGAGAAATTCTGTCTTGGTCACTAGTGGGACTTAAAGGGTTTAGGGATATTTAAGCAAATCACACTGAGATGTTTTATCCATTTATTTGAAAAATGATATTTCATTTCAGGACTTTGAGTGGCCTTTGGAGAGTCCACTGGACCCCAGTGAATTCATTGAAATTGAAGTTTACAACTTTAACAAAATCTTCAACAACAGGTTTGGTTAACTAGTATTTGAATACAGATCATTTAAAATTCGAATTAATTTTTTTGTGGTCAAGTTGCAATTAGGTTTTTAAGGGTGAAACAGCTTTAGAATAATTATTGATCAATTTTGATCAATTTATTGATTATTGTTGATTTTGATTATTAATTTCAGACTGGTTGGAGTGTTTCGCATGGTACTCCAAAAGCTCATTCAAGATGGGCATTTGGAAGTTAGAGAAAGTCTTATTGACATGAACAACACAGTACTCAAGGTGAGATTCTGGCTCAAAATGTCCATTATTGTACAGGCATAACAACTGCCTTGGTACAATTGCATAAAGCTTAACCTAGTTAAATTAATTTTATGGTTTTTGGGTTGTTTTATAAGCTTTCTGGCATCCTTATCACATCATGTTCAATGACATGTTATTATCCCATTAAAATGATGGAAAGTATGGTCCTTATATTCTATACTGTCACTTGTGCAATGTACACATGTTGTTAAACTGTTTCCAAATTTAGGTGCTCATGATTTTCTTCTGCATCTCTTTTTAACTCTTTTATTTAACCGTGAATTTGTCATGACTTAATGTAACAGGGGGAGGTAAACATTTGAAATGGTTTCAATCAGAAACTATTTGAAATTTCAGACAGTACTGGAAGTCTAGAGTACTAAATAAATGTGCAACCAACATGTTTCAATCCTGATAGCTTTACCATTTTTGTTGTTTCCGTTTTAGGCCAATGTTGAACTTGAGTTGCAGTACAACCCTCCTGAAGGAAATGTATCCCAGTGGGTGAATAATATCAATGATTCCCTTGATGCCCCACCCCATGTTGGTTACATGCCTGATGGGCATTACCAGATGGACCCATACAACCCTGACCCATACGGGAGAAAAGAGGAAAGGAGGGCATCATTCATGGGAAGCACATTTGGCAGCAAGGCATCAAAGAGCCAGTCTATGACGAGCCTCACCTCTGGAGGCCAGCGGCATCATAGTCGAAAGGAGTCAATGCCTGCTTCCTTTGGAGGAGGTGGACGCCTGATCACACCTGGCGAGGGTGGAATGGGTGGATCACCTTTTGATGCAATGTTGAAAGGAGGTGAAGGACTTGGAAGCCGAAGAGGATCACAGATCAGTATGCAGAGTGATAGAAGCATGAGCATGAAGTGGTAAGTTAACTGTTTCATACCACACCTAGGAGTGACCAAAAAGGAATTTCTCCCTTCCATATAAAAACTTTTTCAAGGAGGAAGGTAATGAGAAGTTAGAAAAATGTCGGCTAGAGAGATTCCTTAACCCTTTCACTCCCAAGATCTGATTAGTGATTCTCCTTACTATCTGCTGTATAATTCTTATGATGCTAGTTCAGAGAATTTGGTATTGGATCAACTAATCGGAAGCTTGTTTATAAAACTTTGATTAGGTGGACATTATTATGCAATCATAGTGTTGGACAGATACAAAACATCCTTTCCTTCTTTATTCTAAATGCAGCAGTCACGCCCATCCAAGAGTAAGAGCGGAGAAGAAAATGTCAGTTAGAGAACAGGATTATCAGGTAGAGTGAATTTGATTTTTGTGATACTGCTGTTTATCTTCAGATTGTTAATTATTGAAACTGTCTCTTATTTCTTGGATCGGTTACTTGAACCCTTAGCATCCTAGCATCAGGATACATATTCGCTACACTCACCTCTACGTGTTACCCATTGATGCTGACAAGGAGAATTGGTTTAACAATCAAAGCTCCTTATGTTGGTGATTATTTCCTGTATTCATGCAACCCCAATGTTTCACTTAGGAGCAACTTTTATAGGAGCGATTAGATGTTAGTCACTCTTAGGGGTCACAAGGTTAAAATTGTTCTTTTGTTGTTTTCTTAGATACAAATTCGGATTCTTGAGGGAAGGCAACTCGCAGGTACCCAGATTGATCCTGTCTGTACTGTAAATGTCGGCAATCAAAAAAAGAGTACAACTGTAAAAGAACAGACCAACTGCCCCTTCTGGGACGAGGTGAGATGAATTCTTTGTGTGAGGTAACTATATAGCAGCAATTGAAAATAAATCAGTTTTTTATTTGTAACCGTAAGTTTTAATCAGTTTCTTGCTAAGTCTGACTTTTTCTACTTGTTATTTCTTCCCTCAGTTTTTCGTCTTTGATTTCAAGATGCCTCCTATGGTTTTGTTTGACAAGATCATCAACTTCCAGGTAAAGAATGATTCTCTGCCTGTCGTGGTGACCATTTAACATTATGACCCAATTATAGTAAAAAAGAGATTTACAAATCATGATTATTGTTATTATTAATAGCAGGTGTGCCTGATCAGTCAACTCTTTTAAATCAAACAGACAGCCTAGATTTTCTTACTGACACTGACAGTACTTAACTATTAGTATTAAGACATATCTGAAGAGGAAATAATTTGCTTGCTTTTGTCAGTATAACAGAAGATGACCATATAGAAATGTCTTAATGCTTCTGTTAGCTCTGTCGAGAGAAAAGATACAAGTTCACAGCTGCAAATCCTAATAATAGTGTAACAACTTACCAAACCTGAACTAACCAAACCACTTTTGTTCTGACAAAGGTATAACGCTTGAAATGCCAGCTTTTAACAAACTCATTGTGGTGACCAATTCATGTTATTGACTTGTTGAATTACCCATTTTGTTCTAAGTAATGTCGGCTTGATTTTATAAAAAACAACCCATTAAGCTTTTTTTTTTTAGTCCGAAGTATTTTTACAAGATAAAAACCTGCTAGCAGGGGAAGGGTTGGTCCAAGTCCCAGACCCCAACACTTCCCATAGTAATCAAGATGCTTAAGAGAAGTCCTTCATGATTGTATCTGATATATCCAATGATTTTGTTAAATTAAATGAAGTTTTCACAGGTCTTTTAAGATAAATTTTCTAAATTATCTGTTTTTTTATGTTGGAAGGTTTTCACTGGAAGGCATTTAGTCAGTCAGGGTAACCTGATTGGGGCGTTCAAGGTAAAATTGCAATTAAATTTATTCAGCAATTTTTTTTGTCTGTGTAAAGATAGAATAAATTAATTAGAGTGAAAAAAAGACTTGTTAAAAAATTTCCATGTGAAAGGTGAAAACAAAAAGCCTTGTTTTATTCTATTTCTATTTTTGTAACCACAGTAAACTGTGGTTTTGTTCCAAGTGTTGGAAATAACAGCAAGTGTTGTAATATCTCTGTACCATAAAGAATAGTTCAAATGATTAAATATGTGTTCTTTATTTTTTATTGATCATCTTGATGTGAAGATTGAGCTGAAAATTTTACCCAACTTGAACTAAGAAAAAATCTGAATTCAGTGTACACTTTTTGTCGAGTTTATCATATTCTAATTTAGAACATGTTAGATTTGTTGTAACTTTTGACAAATTTGCATATCTTTTTCCTTTGATTAGCTGGATATAGGAACTGTTTATGCTCAACCAGATCACAGATTCTGCCGCAGATGGGCAGTGATGACAGATCCTGAAGAAACACTGGGGGCTTCTGGTGCAGGTATCAAGGTAAGAGGATGGACTGTTGGTGATTAAGTTGGGTTGTTTACGTTAGTCATCTTTAGCACTTCTTAAAGAAAACACAAGTTATTCTTGACACATTCTTTCATTAATCATTACACTTTCCTTTTTCAGGGTTATCTGAAAGTGGACATCACTGTGCTTGGGAAAGGTGATCCTGCAAAGGTATGCTGTGTCATCAGAGAGGCTAATTGTAAATATTTGTGGATCCAAGTCTTCATTCTTTAGCCTTCCATTATACCTCTCCCCTCATGCAGTCATTTTAAAGAAATTGTGATGCACTTTAAAACTGAATCCAAAGAAACTTTCCATTTTTTGCAGGAACCTCCAGGCATTAAGGACAGTGATGATGATATTGAAGGGTATGGCACTATTTTGATTATTTTGAATATTTATTTAACATTTTCCTGAACATGAAATGGCTGTTACACCTCCATTAGATAAATTTAATTAAAGACTTCTTTCTCTATAGGAGTTGAAGGGTGCAAATTTTTAGTTAAATGGAAAATGTTTGTTTCCTTAGGAATCTTCTACTGCCTGAAGGAGTTCCTGCTGAAAGACCAAAAGCCAGGATTATAGTCAAAATTTACAGAGCTGAAGGATTGCCAAAGAGTAAGGGACTTAAAAATTATGATGATCCTCTCACATCTAGGATGTTGAAACAATGGTTTCCTGATTATTCTGAGAATTTTTTGTTACAAAAATTACACTCCTGTGTTGAGAACTTTCTACTGCAGACTAAGAAAATTGTTAGGAGAATAATGTGTGGGTATTAAAAGTTTTTTTTTCATTCTTTTTTTTTTTTCAGTGAATAGTGGTCTCATGGCCAATGTCAAGAAAGCATTCACAGGAGAGGTAAGAATGTAACTTTATAAATGATTGTAGCTTGACTAAAGTATGGTTTTACTTAAGAAACAAATTTAAACCTGCATGATTCTTTTGTTCAGCTTATCTGAGATATAAAACCTAGATAGTCATTCTTATTAGTAATTTAAGAGGTGCCCTTGAAATTAAGTACTGCCTCAAGGGCTCAGGGTAAGAAAAATTGAATATCTGGTAACTAAAGATTATTTTGGTCCTAGCTCATAGCCTGGCAGTTAGCCAGAGCCAGTTTAGAGTGTCTTCAAATTGATAGTCAAGATTATCCTGCAACTCAATGCAACTTGTTAAAAAAGTTTTCAATAGTTACAAACTAGTTTACTTGCTTATATTTTGGTATCTTTTGTACCAACTGCTAACCAGAAGTGTGGGACAAAAAAAAAATTCTGACTCCCCCAAGAGGAATCAAACCTCAGACCTTCAGATTCTGTGCTCTGACGCTATGTAATCACTGACGGATATGTGCATCATGATGTAATGTTAGTAGGATATTTGTAGGCTAGCATCCGTCTAGCTGACAAGGATATGTTTGATTTCCTGATAGGTGCGAGACCTTGTGGACCCATATGTGGAAGTTTGTTTTGCAGGACACAAAGTGAGTTTTGTTTCATATAATTTCCAAACATGATTTGACACTTGGCTAATTTTGATGCAAACAAATTCATGCAAATACGTTTTTACTGCTTATTTTGCAGGCCAGAACAACTGTTAAGAAGAACACATACGAACCAAAATGGAATGAACAGATTGTCTTCTCAGAGTTGGTATGTTTTTTACTGGGTTTTGTGATAGGCACTCTTCACGTATCTTGTTTACATGTGGCTTTAACTCGTTTGTTATTGAAAATAAATTGATTGAACTAATTTTTTTGTCTTTACAGTTTCCTCCACTTTGCAGAAGAATGAAGGTTCAACTAAAGGACAGGTAATTGAATGAATTTTGTGTTTGTCCATCTGACAGTGTTTGTCTGTCTATCTGTCTGACTGTTCCTTTCAGTCTGCCATCTGTTTGTCGGTCTGTCTGTCTCCTGGTATGGTCCTTGAATAGTCTGTCAGTCCGTAGGTTGGTCAATAGGTCTCTCCTTTGGTTGGTCTGTTGTGCAGGTGGTTGATTTGTCGTTTGGTTGGTTTGTTATTCAGCATGTAGACCCATCTGTTGGTCTGTCCTTTGGCAGGTATATTATGGTGATTTGTGTTGTTGATCTGTCAGCCAGTCTGTTGGTCTATTGGTTGATCTGTCCTTAGGTTAGCCTGTTGTTTGATCAGTCCATCGGTCAGTTAGATGGTTGGTCTGTCTGTCTGTCAGTCAGTTGGTCTGTTTGTCATTCTTTTGATTAACTAATGGGTCTGTCAGTCATTTTGGTAATTGTCAATAGGCTGGTCGCTTGCTTTTGTCTTCATGCACCATTTTTTAAAAAATCAACTTAAAGTGGCTTATATGCAGGTAGAATATCAATAGAAATCCATACTCATGAAGTTTGACATCTGTTCTCTTTTATTCAGTGACTCTGTTTCTGATGAAGTGATTGGCACACATTTCATTGACCTCTCCAGGATATCTAATGACGGTGCTAATGGTATGAATGAATTGCTTGCAGCAATTTCATTTTATGCAACCTGTTGTGTTGTGTTGATTTACATTTTGTGTTTGTGTAACTGGACAAAGGCATCAGAAAGGTTTTTTTTGCATCTGACCCAGTGGTATTTGTGTAACATTTGAAATATTCTGTGGTTTAAAACCTGGGTGGATATTAACCTATCTAACTTCACTTCTAAATAATTAATAAATTGAAGTGATTTTGTTTAATTTAGGAAATTATTTTTGATGTCTTTGTCATTTTTTACCCATCCTTATCCAGACTGTAAAAATGTCTTCAAAAATGTTCAATTTCAGCATGATTTCTCTGTAATCAAAACATATTTTTTCTTTAATCAGAGGTGGTATTCAGAGTTTTCTTCATCTTTTTTGATCATTGAATTATCATTTTCACTGTTTGCCTGACAAGAAGGCCTGAAATGATCAAATTATCATAAACAATTACAATTGATTCAAAGGAAAATCAGACAAGAATTGATCAGTTGTTAATTTGGAGGTACTAAATTTTCTGCACAGTGCTGGGCCAGAATGGGTTAAATGTCCTATTTTAATAGGAGAAGTATGTTACAGAAACTCTTGGGAAATTTTAATTTTATCTCAACCATTTCAATGTGTGTAATGATGATTTGATAACTATTTGCAATCTCAAAACATGGCAAGTACTGAATTTTTTATTGTGCTTTTGCATGGTGAAGGGAAAAATTGTGTCTTTTCTGGAACATACTTCCCTCTTAAACCAGTTTGTACTCAGTTTGATGTTTTTAATGCATATTACACTTTACATTTGGACCTCTGTGCATGGTTATTGTAATACATCTAACGCTTTCTGATGCTCATACCTAACTTAACACTCTGCTCATTTATGCTTCGCATTTATAATGTAAGGTTTATTATACTGACAGAATATCCATACACCCCATTCAGTAACTGAAAATGAGAATTAAAAACTCTTCTTATAGATACTTATTATTTTATTTCTCTTTGTCTGAATGACCGGTTTACTTTTCTTTGCTTGTTTCTTATTGGTTGCTGATTTTTGGGTTTATGTTTTTCCATGACATTTTTATTGCTTGAAACTCTGGTATTTTTTATGCAGCTTTGTGCTCTTGCTGCTTACTGTTTGACTAATCTTTGATGCAATTTTATCACAAGTTATAACACTGTGGTCTTGCATCTCTGAACTCTTTGTTTGCCATCTCTCTTTCTTTAATGCCATTGAAACAGAGCCAAGGAACTTTGTCTTTGAATGCTTAATTTGATTTAGCCTAAACTCTACAGAAGAGTCAGCCAGTTCTAGTACTCTTATTTGTGTAATGGTTTTCTGCTTGTTTTATTTGCACAATCAGTGCTTATTTTCCTTCTGTATTTTGTCGCATGTTTTTAAAACTTTTAGTTGGAAGTTTATATGTTCTGTTGAAATCAACTTTAGTTAAAACTAACTAACCAAAAGTGAAATTAAAAAATAATAATAAAGTAAAGTAAAAGAGAGCCATTATTATGGATACATTATTTTTAAAATCAAACTGCATGTTTGTCTTGTACATTGCATGGAGAAAGTTTGCACAAGAACGTTTCTCTGCCTCTTTTTGTTGTGTTTATTCAAGTTAGCATGGCTATTGATTCACAGTCAACAAGAATGCTTCACTGTTAGATTGTTGCCTGCTTTTTAATGGGTGTAGATGTGCATTCAAGCTGGTAATTCACAATGCAAATGGTGTAATCTATACTTGCAACTCAAAATATATCATATGTCTTATTCCAATTGTTATCTATCAATGTATGACAAAGATGGCTCTTGCAATTTCAAATCACATTTAGTGCTCCATTTACATGCACTGTAACATGAGATATCTTGGCATTGCTTTTACTGGCTGAAATTTATCACTGCATTGTAAATCAAGAAGAAAAAAGGACTGGATCAAATTTTCTGCAGCACAAATATGACAATTGAACAAATATGAATAGTGAAATATTGCATGAAGTGAAGACTAACTAAATGCACAGTTTGTATTAATTCTGACCAAGAAGGATGTTTTCCAGACAAAATAATTATTTTTTTTGCCAACATTCTTTTTTTTTCCAAAACAATTGAGTTTTAATTTTTTCCAGAAAAGGCTGCGATGAATCAATAATTGTTGTCTTTGAGTGGTTTTCTTGTTTCCGTAGGAACTGTTTTTTGTTTTAAATGTGAAGTATGAGAGCAACCTGTCCATAACTGTCAATTAACCAGCCACAATTTATACTAATATAAACAAAGAAATGTAAGTCATCTATTGCAACAAAATTTTAGAAAAGTGCACATGTCCAAAGTTCTCGTGTCATGAAATCCCAGCCATAAAAATGCATGCTGTAATGGTTGTTAGATTGATTCCTCACACAGTTTAGCACAGTGTAGCTTTTCCAACTATCTCCTTCATGGCTGTTAGTGAGGTGATGGGGCGTGTCTGTGTATGCATGTGCCTGCCTTTCTGCATGTCTAACTTAAGCTGGCTGACTATACAGGGTGGCTATCAGAGGTCTATATTCCAGGCTCGGGCATAAAAGTTCCTGGCTCAATTCAGGCTCCTGGTGTGTATATATGCTGCTGCCTGCCTTCTCTAGTTCTTAAATCTATCCTTAGTTATTCCTACGTACGTGTGTGTAACTGCACTTAAAAGTAGTACAACTTTTATATCCTTAATTATCCCTAAATCCATGTGTGTAACTGCACTTTAAAATCGTACAACGTGGCAGAAATCTACCCTAAAATTCTGCATGTGTATTATGTAAATTGTAGATTTTATGCCAAAAGATAATGAATCTATGGCTGCAGCTATAACTTGCACCAACTGAGTCGAAGTTTGAATATTCTCCTCAACACTTACTAAATACTGGAATTAAAATGTAGTTTTACTATTAATTTTTCTTAAAAAATTTTCACCTCTTTGCCTTAAATGCACTAATGATAAAACTTGGGCACCAGATTTAAATATCGTCATAAACACAGGAAAATGAATTTACTTTGAATTCTTGTAAATTATCTTTTACAGACTGAGTTTATAAACACGATATTGCTTTAAGAATCAAATCATTGAAACCGTAAAAGATTTAATTATGCACCCTGGGATAATTCCCTTCTAAAGATGCTTGCACACTTTCCTCCAAACTGGTCTCCCAGCTGTTTTTCTATTTCAATCTAACCTCTTCCTTCTAAATCTGGGACTTGTGCTTTTCCTTCAAGTTCTTCTCAGCTTCTGTGAAGAGTCAAAACATTCTGAGGGGTCAATCTTAATGGCACCCTTTTTTCCCTCATACATCTCTTGTAACAAGTTATACTGACTGGTCTAACAAAAACGTATCACCTAACCTGACTGAAAAAAAAAACTGTGTGATTAAGCGTTAAAGGCTGAGACAGAAGGCGACAAGTCTTTTTGAGGGAGTAAGTTGATGCAATGCAACAATTTGCTTCGTGTGACATGAAGAACTCTTTAGGAAAAAAATTGTTCTTGGGGCTAAATTTTGCAGCTGTGATCTATTGCACAAAATCAAACCTGTCAGATTTCACATGAACGATCACAAGAAAAAAATTATGTTGCAAAGAAAAAACAATCTCACCAAAGTTCACCATGTCACCCAAAGTGAACTGTTGCAGTGACTTGCTATTTATCTTAGCAGCTTGTTCTTATTAGCTGTGCCTTAATTAGACTTGTCGCCAAGTATGTCCAGACCTTTACCAAAAGTGATTTAGTTTCTCTGTTTATGAACTCCAGTCCCAGGTGAGAATGAAGGGGTGGCTCTGTATTATTCAGTTGAAAGTGTGCCTGCAGCTTTACCGCAAGGAAGTGAACCAATGGAATGGATCCATTGTATGTTAGTTGCATGGGCATGTGCAGCGTCTTTGCAATCATTACATTCCCAGGAAGTTTAGTCTTAAAGAAAGCCTCCGCAGGTGGAACAGGGTGTTAAATTCATGAGAATGTCTTAAAATGTGAAGTATTGGTGGAACAAATGGGTGTCAAAACCAAAATGTTTTAAAAAATGGAAACAAACACAAGCAATACTTGTGTTGAATTTCCCTGTAGATTATGGCATTTTAGACCGTATAAGATCGTATTACAGGCTGGTGGTGCCAAGGCATCCTCAAACAAAAGCTTTTGTTCAAAGGATTCAAAAGGAGATCATGCAGATGATAGGGGCAACCAAAAAGGGTCACAAAATCCGATGCACATAGAATTCTGGGGTTTCAAAATAGCCAAGATCTATATGAATTATTTCTTGCTGCAAATACATCTTACCAATGTACGCAAACAGGGTTTATCTAAAGAGACCGGTTTTCATAATTTAACAACAATTTGTTCCACTAGGGGAGGTTCCCTTTAACGTCATTGGAACACACCTGGGAACCAAACTGGGATCCTTTTTTAAATTGTTTACTCATTGCAGTTTTGAGGCGTGACAAAAAATATATAGTTTTTGATTCTAATTGAAAATGATTGTAAGTAGTTTTTGCCTTAAAAAAATTTTGATGGAGAAACTTATGGTTGTAGTGGTGTTACTACTCCCATTTCTGGCTGTTAACATTGGAATAAAGGTCTCTCACTCAAAACTGTAATGTAGGAGACAATAACTTAGTTTAATGTAGTCACTAGACATAAATGTTTAATATGATTCATGTCAATGTTGTTTAAAGTTTATATTCAAGCTTGAACTGGATCGTTTCAACGCCTTTTTGTGCAATAGAATCGTAATGTAGAGATTTGGAGTAGAAGGGCTTTGATTTGGCAAGAGTTTGCTTTGAAGACGCTCTTACATTTGGTGATAACATGAGTCATTTAACAATTTTCTGGTTCAAGCTTGACTTGTTCACTTGAATGATTTTGCTAAATGTATCTTGTCCATTTTTATTTTTTTGTGGCATTTTTGTTTATTTGCTGGTGGTCACTTATCAACATGTCGGGGTGACATCGGCCTGTGAAGTTCATAAATATCCAGCTGATATTGGTAAATATTTTACTTATATTCAATGCCTTGAATGCCTGTCGGTGCCTGCCATACATCAAATCAAAATATGGCATCCAATTTTAATTACCATCGTTCTGGACTGACTAGTCTCATCTTCACGTGGAAACACAAAAGGATTATCACGCGTGAGAGGCTAGTCAGTCCAGAACTATGGAATTCAAATTGGATGCCATATTTCGATTCAGTGTATTATGTTCCTATAGCAGTCTTAGAAAATTCACTTTTGCCTATAACATTTTTTGTGGTCAAAACGAACCAGTAAAGGCTTGTTATCAAGATGCCCCCTACACTAGTCCTTGGCCACCATCCATAGTTTTTGTTATTGGTATGTAAACAATAGAAAAGATAAGAGAAATGGTTTTTGAAGCTGTTATGAGAAGGAACACAGGAGCAGGTAGAACACAGAGATACTTGTCTTCAGTAGTGTGAACCTGAAACATAGAACTTCTTGTAACTATTATTTAATGCACCATCATGTCAACACTGTAATTGGTAGGAGTTCCAACCTCACTGTCATTTTTTACAATTCATTGGAAAAGGATTAACGTGTGTAACCCCGGGAGTGACTGGAAAGGAATCTCTCGTTACCAAATCGATACATTTTCAAGTGAAAGGGAAATAGGATAAAAAGAAACAGATAGACCAGGGGATCTTGTTTAATCAAACTCCAAATTCTCAGAGCTATGAATGTTTGGGAGTTGATCTTTATATCTCGGAAAAGAAAGGGTCGATGTGAAAGAATCAGGCAATCGACCATCGAGTTACTATTATTGATAATTAATAATCTGGAATGACAGCTAATCCAAAACACGTAAGGTAATTTGGAATCCTGATATTTTTTAGGATCACATCATTTTCAGAACAATGCTCGGGAAATGTTACAAGCTGTTACATCACAACACTCATCAAAAGATCTTTCTCATTCCATGTTTGCAAATCACTTGGCAAACCAAGAACATTCTTCATATTTATAAACTCATTTAGAAAAGTTTTGTAATTCTGTTAGTATTGTTGTTGTTAACAGACTAATGCATGTTGGGGTTCTGCCAGGAGAAGAGTTCACTGCTCTAAGACACATTTAGTGCTACATGCTACACAATATTTTTTCATAAATTATGGACTTAAAGCAGCATTTCTTTTTGCATGAATCTAATTGATGAGGTCGTTAGAACTGGCTGGTGGAATGAAATTGCTGTTCCCTTTTTGACTGCTCTGAAGTGCTATAACTAATATAGCAGATGGACTTGGCTTTTGGAAAGAAATTCAGCATGCATGACCGTAAATAACCAGGGCCCAGTTGTTCAAAGGCCGATTAGCTCTAACCCAGGGTTAAATTTTAATCCAGCTTTCTTTATTTCTTTGTTCAAAAGTCTTTTGGGGAAAGTTTTCACTATTCTTTTTAGAACATCCAATGATCAAATTGCAAGCAAAAAGATTTGAACTGAATTTTCTCTTAAAGTTTTCAGACCTGAAATCAAATTTCACACTAACCCTGGGTTACCTTAACCCAGCTTTGAACAACCAGGGCCTGAGCATCATGTGTGTGTGTATGAGTTGTGTGGTGGTTTTTTCATTACCATGAATATTTTCGTAAACCATGGTCGTGTACATGTATGCATTGTTGTGGTATTTTCAAGTCAGCTTAAGCAGAGTTTTTTAGTCAAGTATTTAAATTATTTTTTGAGGTCAGATGAAACAAGTGGTCTTTTTCATAATTTACTCCATAATACTAGAATTGTGAAATTTGAGACTCTGAAGAGGAGGATCATTCCGACAGTCTGATTTATAAGGTTTTTATTTAAGAAGAGGGAATCTGCGTATTTTCCCCCATTCACTGCATGGACCACGACACAAATAGCTGTAAATCTGACTTGTATGAGATTTCTCCTCTTCAGAAATCAATTGGTCTAATTTCACGTGGCTATTGATATGTTAATTTTTAAAAATTCACTTATTTGATTCCATTGTTGAGGTATTCTGTCTAACAAATGCTCGCAGGTTTTATGCCCACATTTGGTCCATGCTGGGTGAACCTTTATGGATCTACAAGGGATTACTCACTGTTTGATGAACACAACGATCTAAACAATGGACTGGTAGGTCATCCAAACATACACCGTAAGACTGAAAAAAAAAAAGGTTTAATGTTTAGTAGTAAGTCGTGGCGTTAAAAGTGTACCCTTAGAAAAAATTTCAGAAATGAACTGATATCCTGGTATAAACTGTCATGTCCTCAAAGGATTTCTTCTGTGGCTGTTTACTTTCCGTCTCCTTCGGAAACAAATGCTACAGGTGTATGGACTTTTTTATTCTGAATAAACTGCAAAGAGCGTAATCGACAGCTACGTCCAGTGGCTTACTATGATGCACTTTCCTCAAGTCAAAAACACAAAGTATCACAAATTGCACTTTTTTTTAGTGATTAAAAGCACAACGTGTTAATTTTTGTGTAATAGCACTTGCAGTAGTCTTTGCTCGTAAGACCCTATAATCCCTAAAATATTGTTTTTAGTGTTGGTACATATATGCAAATTGTTTTGTAGAAAGCTAGTCATGAGCAATTTTGTGTTGCAAGAGAAGAGTGAGATCATTTTCGATAATGATAGGCTCAAAAAATCAATTTGTTTTTAGTGGAAAACTCCAGTAATAATAGTCTGGTTTGATTACCTGTTGACCTAATTTTGAATTTAGGGAGAAGGTGTGGCTTACAGAGGGAGACTGTTGATGGCTGTACAAGCAGAGTTTGGAGAATCTGCATCAGAGGCTGGAATCCGTCAGGTGGAGGTGGAACCAACAGCTCCTATCTCTGATGTAAGTTAAAGTTTTCCAGACAAACTACAGCTCGAGCATCAATCTCAGAAACATCATGTATCTCTGTGTTAAATCTAAGTCTGAATATGATTTTGAAGACAAATTGTTTCCCTTTTGTGATAAGTGCTGTTTGAGGGCAAAAGTAAGAACAGTTTCGAATTTTCCTTTTGGGAAAGGAGTGTTTGAGCACGAATTCCTAAAGTAAAACTCCTGTGTCCCTAAATAAAAGGGCCTAATGCAGTTTCTTATGCGACAAAATCTACTTACCGATGCACACGGTCATGAAGAGATGTGTGATTGATCCTGACGTCACACCAAACTTTCGTAGCTCTATACGTTACTAAACTTTCTTGAGTATGGGGCTCCGCTAATCTCCAGGATTTTTTCCAGCCTACTTTAAAGTCACAAGTTCACTATTTTCACATGGACGGTGCTTTAAATTATGTTTTTTCTTTTTTCAGACTGCAGCTGGAAAAGAGGATCAATTTCAATTATATGCCTGTTTTTACGAGGCCAGCATGATTGAGAGAAAAGTTGGCGACAAGATGATACAATTTGAGATGAGCATTGGTATGGACATATGTTTTCCTTGTCATTGATTCACATTGTAGTTTCCGTGGAATACATCAGCCTGTAGAACTATAACTTTGAATCTTAACAACAAATGCTTTTCTTCAGGTAACTATGGGAACACAATTGATGGACAGTCTCTAGCGGGTGAGGTAGTGGACGAGGTACGCAAAAATGGCGAGAACCCATTTATCCACCCACTTACACCACCTGTCAGACCAGTGACCAATGACAGACAGTATTACCATATACCGTGGGAGGACTCGAAGCCCTGTGCACACGTGAAGTTTACTTGGCAGGATCATCGTAGACGACTCTACAACTCTAACGTGCTGCTAAAGATCTGTGAAAGACTGGTAAGTTTCCTCATGGTTTCTCTAGTGTATTAGTGATTAGCAGAAAGCTGTAGTTTTTGTGTTTACACTACAGACTGAGATATTGATAGGTTTGACTGTGTTGTGTTGTTACACTGGCTCTCTTTAACCGAAATCCACTGGTGAAATCCATCACTAAGTGAAAACAAGCAAACCGTCTAAAGCGTGCGAAAACGCGTATGACCAAGTCGCGATTGCTGTTAGTTTAACATCCGATTGGTTGAGAGGGTAGCGCAAGTTTTTGACCAATCAAAGAGCGGGGCTAAGCAATACCTCTGCAAACTTTCGACACGCGCTTTAAATTACTCAAAAAGAATTTTAAGTGTAGAAAAACCTGACATATCAGTATACTTGACAGGAGGATGGTTTGACTGACTGTCTGGAGAGAGTGAAGATGGACTTACCCAACACCTACCGATGGCTCAGTCGAGTTCTTGCAGAACTCATCAACGGATGCAAGTAAGAAAATCGTTCTTCAGCATGGTTGTCTAGAGTCCCAAATCCAAAATCGGCCACTAGGATCCAAGATACAAAATCGGCCGCTTGAGTCCAAAATACAAAATCGGCCACTAGGGTCCAAAATACAAAAATCGGCCACTGGTGTCCAAAATACAAAATCGGCCACTAGGGTCCAAAATAGAAAATCGGTCACTAGGGTCCAAATGGAAAATCGGCCACTAGGGTGCAAAATGGAAAATCGGCCACTAGGGTCCAAAATGGAAAATCGGCCACTAGGGTCCAAAATGGAAAATCGGCCACTAGGGTCCAAAATGGAAAATCGGCCACTAGGGTCCAAAATGGAAAATCGGCCACAAGGGTCCAAATACAACATCGCCTACTAGGGTCCAAAATAAAAAATCGGACACTGGAGTCCAAAATCCACAAACTAGGGTCTTGCAAAACTCATCAACAGATGCAAGTAAGAAAGTCATACTTCAGCATGGTTGTCGACTGATATTTCATGTAAAGATTGCGTACTTTTTTCTTAGGGGTCAATGTAGTCGGACATAGGATTTAGGAGAATTTCAGTGCTGACCTTTGGTTTTGATATTGTGATATCTTTTGCGGACAAAGCAATTAGTCAAGAGGATCATTGAAGCAAAACGAAGTATAGATGAGCGAAATTGGGAAAACTTGATCAGATTTCACGAGGAGAAATTCTGGAGCAATGTTTTATTTCAGTTTAGAGTTAACAGTTCACAATTGACAAAAACTATCATTGTTTTGATTGTGTACTGAAATTAAATAAAAATTTCCATCACTTCAGCCCTTTTTGTGAGGAGCTGTGTCATTAAATTTAACGTTCCTGTTCCATTACAGTCAATATCTCAATCTGGTGAAGTCTATGCCATCCTCCTCTCATGTTGGACGCACCAAGCTGGACAAGGAGCGACTGAAGCTGTGTCAATACGAGGTAGAGTCTGTGTGTCAGTCAGCGCAGGAGCTGAAGGGGAGCACAAGGGATGATGGTCACATCAAAGACAATCTCAAGGCTGCCAACGCACTTCTTCAAAGACTTCTTAACATTGCTATTGAGGTATGCTGTTTTGTTCTTCATTAGAAATCTTTTGCAGTTGTGGATGTAAGGAAAGGGTCCTGGGGTTTATACCACCCCCCTCCCTCCCCTCATCAGACACTTTTATGCGATGACATCCTGTAACTTACTACAATGGCTTAATATGTTAGCTGGGCGCTTCTGACAGGTTCTTTCATCATGACTAAAATTTTTTTTTCCAGGAGAGAAATTGCGTTAAATGCTTTGATTATGTGTAAATTAAAAGGTTCCGTAAGTTCAGTATTAATTTTTATCTTTATAACGACTGGGACAGCGTTTTTGACTTTCATTTTAAAAGCGGAAGAGGGTTTGGAGTAGCAACCGAAACTTCACACATCAACAAACTTTGTTTTACCAGGGGGGCTAACTGAAACAACGGTGGTATTTCCCCTTGTTGAACCAATACCAATAAAAGCACTGAACAACACTAATACAAAATAAATAAAAAGCGCCTCGTTGCTCTTTCGATTTTAAAGGAGACTGTGATGAAAATAAGAGCTAACCCTTCCACACTGAGTTAGAGGCTTTAATTAAGCTGTACTTAGGAGCTTGGCTCTCTCTTTGTAGCCACAAGAAACAACGCCTGATGTGTTCATCTGGATGCTGTGTGGAGGCAAACGAGTGGCTTACACCCGCATTCCCAGTCAGCACATAATCTACTCTTTAGTGGAAGAAGAGAGAGGAAAAGATGCAGGCAGAATGCAAACTGTGTTTTTGAGGGTAAGTCAACTCTCTGTTTAGAGCACTATTTTGAACGGCTTATAATCCATGCCGAAGTCATGAAAACGGCCAATTAGAGGAAAGGAAAATACCACAGAGAGCCCAACGACAAGTCGTTTGTCGCTTGAGGTGCGACGAAACGGGTGAGACGAAGGCGTGGTTGGTTCTGGCTTTGCCCCTGATTTGTTAAGAGGGTGGTGCGAATTTTACGAACCGATTACAGAGCGAGGGAAAGCACAGTGAAGTAGGACCCACGAAAAAAGCATTGGTTCTTTGGTGGGCGGTCTTGCTCAGACATTCAAACCCCCAGTGGCAAAAACGTTGGACCAATGTTAGTATCCGAGGAACTGCGCACCTACCCCTCCCCTAACAGTCAACTGATAACAAATCATGGTTAATGTTGGGTTAGGGAAGGGGTAGTTGGGCAGTTGCTCAGATACTGTTATTGATCCGGAAAGTCGAACGTTCCGTCATCACGTAGGGGAAGCATAGGGAATCCTCGCACGTATTAAACGAAGCCTCCATTTCTGATCATCTACAATGAGTATGTGGTATAAAGACTGAGCTAACAAACACATTTCCATGTGGAGAAACTTTCACTGCGACACATTTTCAAAATGCAGGCATCAGGCAGATGGGAAATAGACTTTGACTGTTGTTGTTTTTTCTACCTTTCCAGCTTCCTGGCAAGCGTGGTGACGGACCTAAAGGATGGGCTATTCAGGCCAAACTGAATATCATGATCTGGCTCGGTCTGCACAAACACAAAAAGGATTATCTGAAAGATGCCCCGAAAGGATACCAGACGGTATGATAGTCTTAGCGCTCTCGCTATTAGGAAGTGACACAATAATAATTTTAACCCCTTAGAAACCAGTCATTATTTATCACCTGGGAGGGAGGGAGGGGGGGAGAGTGAGGGTCGGAGGATTTTGATGTGTGATGTAAATCTAATTGATTTCCTTCTAAGGCTATAATCCCCCCTCATTGGCAGTCAATTTTCTATACTCTGTTGGCAACAACTGATTCCCCCTTCCATTCCCCCTGAAAACCATGTGACCCCCCCAAAATCCTTCAAGCTCCCTCTCTGAGTACACCACCCCCCACCCCCCAGCCTTTTAGTTTTAGTGTTCAAAGTTGTGAACTAGTCGTCGCCTTAGGGTTGCCTTCTGAACTGGATCAATGGTGACATCTTTTGTGTTTTACTCTTGCAGCCAAAGAACGCTCACAAATTGATGGCCCCTCCGCCAAATCACCTTATCTACACAGGTAATGGAGCAAGGAAAAAAAACTTATCTTGTCGTGACATGAACAGCATTGAGTATCTCATGGAAAAAAGTGAGATTTTAAGACCATGTGTTTATTATCAATTCTTTCAGAAAAACAGAAGTTCCTTTTGCGGGCACACACATACCAGGCGAGAAGTTTGATTGGCAGTGATGCATCTGGACTTTCAGGTAACATTCGGATGACTTCCGCTCAGGTTGTCAGTCACTCCTACCGACCAAAGTCCTTCTCCCCTCGGTAAGACCATACAATTACATGTTACCCCCGGGTTCAATCCATATACTGAATTACGTTCACCTGCTAGTTTTTGCCCATGGTGGTTTCTTAGGGAAAGCAAATAAACCCTTTGTCAACGACGGCGGCACTAGATGAAGGGTTTTTTTTTAATTGCGAGATGCTCAACTTAGTGCACTTTCAATTTGTGCAAAACAGAAACTTTAAGACTTGCGTGTGCGGTTTCCTTTAATTTGGTCCTCACTTCACCTTTTCATGGCAGATGCCTTTGCCCGAGTGATCTTCACACACCTTGTGGCTGACACCCGAGTGATCTGGGAGACAAGGAGTCCAACATGGGACCAGATGCTGGTGTTTAGAGACTTGATTCTGTGGGGAGATGTTAACGAAATTGCCGTCAACCCTCCAACCATTGTCGTTGAAGTATTTGACAAAGATATTGGAGTAAGTTTTTTAATCTATCTTTTTGTGCCTCTTGGTCCTGCTTGTCTATCTACCTGTCTGTCTGTATTTCAGTAAGCTTTCTATCAGTGTCTCTGTCTGATAGTCAGTCTGTCTGTCTGATTGTGTATCTTTCTGTCTGTCGGCCAGTCTGTCTCTCTGTGTGCATTTTCTGTCTCTGTCGGCCTGTCCGGCTGTCAACCTGTCAGTCAGTTATCCGTTTGTCGGTTAATCAGTCATTTACCCAGTCTTGCAACTTCCTATCTCGTTAGGGTGATTCTGAGTTCATTGGTCGTGCGTTGGCCAGACCAATCGTAAAGATGGCCTGTGAACCTTACGAGAAGCCGTTCTTTCCGCCAGCATTGGAGTGGTTCCAGATTTTCAGAGGAGAGGAGAAAGCTGGAGAACTACTTGCTGCATTTGAACTCCTCCAGGTTAATTAGTCCACCTCTTCATTTGCTAGTCAAATCCTTTTTAAGAATCAGGCTGGGCGCATGGGTTGCAATACGCAGATTCAAAATTGGCAATACAGTTATCCAAATGTTCGCCATTTCTTGATATAGCCCTTGTCCGCTTTGCATGTTTCAAATAACTTTTTTCCCAAAACGTCGAGGAGCTAAAGCAGCCAACATTTAGACAATAGGAGTTAACGTTTGAGAGCATCCCTGCATTGTCACAATACCGTCTTTTCGTTGGGGTCTGGGGTGGGATAGTTCTTATGAAAGAGGCACTTCATTTTGGAACACATTACATGAAGAAGCATTCAGCCGAAAGGGGCAGTAAACAGAAAAATTATCCATTGAGTGTCGGAAGTAATATAGGAGTGCATTCCTTTTGTTTGTCTCCGCTCTCTGATTGGTCGGGAAAATTCGAACCGCCCTCTAAGCCAATCAAATGCAAAACTCTAAAGAAGTGCGTTTTTGTGACTCCCGTTTTCTTGCGCTTCAGATAGTGTGCTTTTTTTACTCTGAGTTTTCATTGGCTCCTTGTGATATTTCACTTACTTGCGATTGACTGTTGTGGTTATCTTAGCTTTGGTATTACGACACTCAATCGAAAAGCGGGTTATTTGCTTGCTATGGTTCATGGAGTTAGACAGTGACTTAGAGAAAGTTGCAAATCCATCCTTTCCTTTTTGTATCCCTTCAGCTATCTGAGGGCACATGCTTCTTACCTACTGAAGTCGAACCTGTCAACACTCCTGATGGACCAATCACACCCGTTCCTGACGGCATCAGGCCTGTTATGAGGAAGCACAGAATTGAGGTACTGTTATTTTACATTTACCATTGACAGATTAACTATACGATGCACTAGCCAACTGACTGATACACTAACCTTCTGCCCAAGCTTGTGACTGTCTGACCGACAAAACCACCGACCGACCGACCGACCGACCGACCATTACCGAACCGTTCGATCGACGGATTGACCTTCCAACCTAATGAAGCAAGGAATAAACAAACAAAAAAAGGAATTCGGAAAGAACGGACGACTTAGTTGCCGACCCACCTGTCAACCTTACTGGTTCACCGACCGTCCAACCAACTTCGTGACCGAACAAACGAACAAAGTTGTTATCCTAGCGTATGAACTGCATCTTTCCTTATTTCGTAGGCTTTGTTCTGGGGCGTCCGTGAAATGAAAAGGATAAATCTGACCACAGTGGATAGACCTCAAGTGGACATCGATCTTGCTGGTCATGTTATACAATCCACTGTCATCACAAATGCCAAGAAAAATCCCAACTTCCAGAACCCAGTCATCTTTTTTGATGTGGTAAGAGAGCTGTGATCTTAGTGTTAGAATGAGTTTATTCACCACTTGCCTCTCCTTTAATAATAGCGGAGCTCGCAGCGCGCGAAACGCGTGCAGCTTAGCCCCATGCTTATAGGAACTAGTAGTAACCCATTAAGCTAAAAAATTTGGACTTACATTCCAATTCAATCGTACGGTATCAACAGTTTCTTATTACATGGAAACATACTTTGGAAACAAACTACTCAAGACAACCTACTCCAACTTATTAACAACCTTTTTCATACCTGAATCGGAGTTTATAATTTTCGCTCTGTAAGGAAGTAATAAAAAAGTGTTTTCAAGTTTTTCCATAACATTCACATTATCTGTGGTCACCATTATGAGACATTTTGATTTCTTTATTGAGTTCGGGAGATATTCTCCCGGACTGATTTATGAAACAATATCACTATTGTTGTGTTGTAGGCTGTGTAGGCTCGTCGACATTCAAAAATACTTTCAAAATGATGACGCTTTCTCTAAAGAGAGAATAACTTTGCTGCCTTAAGTCGACCGTGACAATCTTTGCTATCACAACATTAATTGTAAGCATTTTCCCGCTGCCACAGGAACTACCTGAGAATGAGCGTTATTGCCCACCGCTGACCATCCGTGTTAGAGACTGTCGTACTTTCGGTCGCTTTACACTGGTTGGGACTCATGTCCTGAATTCACTACACCGCTACTTACAGACTGGAGAGAAAGAGAAGGAGAAACTGGAGAAAGCAGGTCAGACAATCTCATGTATTCGTAAGTTTTTTTCCGTGGAAGTGCTAAGGCCAGGGCGGGGGTTTTTCCATACGGGAACAGGGTGGGAGGGGGAGGGGAAGGGGGAGGGGGGTTAAACCAGCGGCACATTGCAAGTTAGGAACGTACCAGGATGTTAATATGTTATAAGAATGGACATTCCTTTAATTTTCGGGGAAAAAACACAAAAGAGCTAGTTACAAACACAAGAATAAACCACAATGGCTAAAGATGGAAAAGATTTAAACAGATGGTGTAAATGAGGAACTTCAAAACGTTAGGCCTGATTTTTCTAGATGCAGAAGGTCTACCGTAGTATCTCTAACAAAAGCCCATGACGGATCTTAACTGGTGACTTTCAATCTCATTCCACAACAGAAGCCGTCGTAGGAGTAGGGAACACTACTTCTCGTCCAACCTCGCCAGTTCCCAATGCACCGGCTGATGTGGCAATAGAGATTGACGAGGATCCTCCTGATGCAGCGGATTCTGAGCCTCTGGTATGCTGCTAGACCATTTCATCTCATACTTTAGTTCTGATATGCCTAACTTGTTATGGCTTTTACTAGGTGTAGAAGGCTCAGTTGACGTAAAACAATGGGGAACAAAACGGTAAAAGAACGAGTAATACAATGACAGCAATAAGTTTATGAGGCGCTGTTCTATTGTGACGTGTCCTGTGTCTTCTGCACCAAGAAGGAGCCAATTTTCTACATAGCATAGAAAGTTAGTTTTGAGTTCTTTTAAAGGAAAATTTTGAATGCACCGTGGAGTTACCTATAATTTTGTCTTGGTGACTTTAACCATTTAACTCCCAGAAGAGATTAGCATATAGCGTCTCCCTGTAACATCCATACACCATCCAGGTAACACGTGATGAGAATATTCAAACTTATCGGGTAGAAGTTAATATCGTGATCTAACACTAAATTCTGGTCACTGACTTATAATGAGATGTTTAACAGCCAGAGGGGAGAGTTGATAATCACATCTTGAGAGTTAAAGGGTTAATTATTCACGTTCCATTTGTCTTTATCGTCACCTCTCTTTAAATGCTATGTCATTCCTTTTCGTGATGCGTCATTCAAAAACTCTCACTGAAGGTTTCTTCGTTGATTCTCTGGTTTCACGGCTTTTCTCTTCTTCTCTTGTCTCCTCACGTAGCGAGGCAGGCTTGTACGCTTGCTCTCCAGTTTTTTTTCTAGTCCCAAAGAAAGCCTCTACAACCTTTCTCTCTGTATGTCAGTGGCATCCTTGGGACATAGTTCTGTATACCCATTCCTCTTTTGAGCGATTCTACAACGGCTGTGATATCTGAGAGTTCCCCTAGTTCTTAAAAACCCTTTATGTGCATGTTTGTGTTTCATCATTCTTCTTGTCATTCATCTTATTCACGCGCTGTTTCTCTTTCTCTATCATCGTCTTCATCACAGCTCTATGCCTATACACTCAAGGTGAGCGTATTGTTCCTTTTGTTAACTCCTTATGTCAAACTTGTTTTCATAAGTCACTGCTGCTGTGTACCAAAAAATTTCATTTACTTCAAGTTTTTCATCAAGCACACTGGCTTATGTATCAATTCAATTATAGCTGTGCTGGCGTTATTGTCACATTGAAAATTTTCGCAGTCTTGCGTGAATCTTAGTCCACTAACCTTGTATTTATCGCGGTATTCGTCGTTATATTCGTCTGTTCGCTTATCAGTACCTGTAAACTTTTTACGCATTCTTGTAGGGATCCTTTGCCATACTACTGTAATTTGAGTCTTTTCAGAGCGAGTGTTTTGCGTCTTTCCCTTTATCATACTCTTTACTCTCTTGGATTCATGCATGGGTGCTGTCTGTAAACTGTTGTCTTCTTCGTCCTTGCCATTCTTATTTCCCTTTGATTCATCATGACTTTTTTCATGTTTTTCTTCTGCAACAAATTCTCATTCTCAAACCGTTCCTTTTAAACCCTGTATTTCTTTAAGTCGGTTCTGAAGGTCGATGTTATGAGGCATACGAGTGGGCAGCAAGATCAGAAAGATCTGCAAGAAATTTTCCCATTTGCTTGTTTTCAATAATATATCTCACCATAATGCGATTGATCAATTCACTGGTGCACCATACCCATAAAATTTGGTAGTAACTTATCATGCCGAGAAAAATTTGGTCTATCATGTGACCGTCCGTACGTACAAGTTGCTACCCGCCATGGCAAAAAATCTTAACGAAAGGAAACCAAAGGGAAAACCGGTTGCTGGTCTCTCTTTCATCTTGACCACTCGTAGGTCTCGTTACATCAACCTTTAACTGCGAACTTTGATCTTAAAGGCGAGTATCTGTGTCTAATGAAAGGACTTTAAATCATGATCTTGTGATACCTCCTTTTTGAAAAGAATCTTGTTATGCAACCTAACACTTAGAATTGTCTTATTTATTATCTGAGCTGCAGGAGAAAAAGAAGAAGGCCGAGGGAGGGGGAGGAGAGGGGAAAGGCGAGAAAGGAAAAGGTAAAGAGGATGATGACGGCGAGGATGCATTGGACTGGTGGTCACGGTACTATGAGACACTGAAGGACCGTGAACGGAATGAGAGGAATGAGGAACAGAAATCATCGAGGCCTTCAAAGAAGAAGGACAAGAGAGAGGAAGAGTCAGAGGAAGAGAAGTTGAAGAAGAAGATTCCCAGGCTAACGGTGAGAAAAAAAGGTTTGGGGCGATTTTTTGAGCGTCGCAGCGAGCCGATAAAAGGTCAACGAAAAAAAAAGGGCAAACTGCATAAAGCGCGGGAAAATGCGAATGACTTAGCTGCGGTTGGTTCAGTTTTGAATCTGATTTGTTTAGAAAGTGGGTGAGTTCAGGGTCATGCGCGAGTTCAGGGTCACGCGCGAGTTCAGGGTCACGCGCGAGTTCAGGGTCACGCGCGAGTTCAGGGTCACGCGTGAGTCCAGGGTCACGCTGCTTCAGTATTGATTACTAACCTTACTATAGTGTTGCCATGCACCAATGTAGTTGTTTTCAACTATCAAGTTACACAAAATGAAAAATATTCGCTGTGTGACTTTTTTCTATGGCAGATTTTTGACTCAGAATTAGAAAATTTGCCAGAGTACAACGGCTTCAACGACTGGCTTCATTCTTTCCCACTCTACCGCGGCAAGAAGACAAGTGAAGATGACGACGATGACCACAGGATTGTGGGGAAATTCAAGGTATTGTTATCCTTTAGAATGCTTAACTTGTACGCATGGTGTTTAGAAATAAATGGCTCGACTAGGGTCCTTACTCGTTTGGTCCGTTTTTACAGGGCTCTCTGAAAGTGTGGAAGTACCCCCTGCCCGAGCACGTGGAAATGGACCCAATAGTTGGCACATTCCTGAAGTTGCCCAGCAATGAGCCTGTCAATGTGCTTGTAAGGGTTTACGTCATCAAGGTATGTCACCATAGACAAACCTTCTTTTGCATGGTAAATTTTCTGCCTGCCTGAAAAATTTCTTAATTGTCAGGTGGGTTGTCATATTTAGTACCTCATATTTTTCTCACATTTGACCGTTCTGCTGCTCTTTTTAAATCTCTACAGGCCGTCAATCTGCATCCCTCAGATGTGAATGGAAAGGTGAGCGAGAGTTTGTGCTGTGGTAATCTTTTTGCTGTACAGCTCAACTAAATAATCATTAAGGCTGTATAATCATCACGTAAAGTAACAAAGAAATTGATCTAATGATGTGATTGTGTTGTTAATTTTCAGGCTGATCCCTATCTAGTGGTTACGCTTGGAAAACACAAAGTGAGGGACCGAGACAATTATGTGTCAAAGCAGCTCAATCCTGTGTTTGGAAGGTAACGATACATTAATGAGAGCGCTTTTCAACTAAGTGTCCCAATACCAAAATCAGAGCAACTACAACGGCCAATCAAAATAAAAGAAAATATCACTAGGAGATGATAGTAGTTCAGAAGCAAACTGCTTGAAAAGCGGGTAAACCGTGAACGGACAAGTCGCACGTGATTTCATTTCGGCATCTGATTGGTTTAGAGGGTTGTGTTAGATCTCCACCCAAGTTACAGAGCATATGATTGGTTGAGAGAGTGGTGCGAGTCTTCTGGTCCTAGTACAGAGCGATGTAAAGCCAAACCGATACAATACGGGTTTATTTTTGACGTTTAATTAAAAGTTGCCAACTTCAATCAGCTTTCATGAATGGTAGCGATGGTTTTGGTTGTCGTATGGGACAAGAGGATTTTATTCATCTTGTAAATTTTATGAGTCATAGATGTGTTTCTGATGTGGCGTGACGTACTGTTTCATGATGTGACGTGATGTGTCATGACGTGTGATCACATGATAGGATGTGTGTGCTGTGATGTGTCATGGCATCAACTGTGAAATGCTGAAATGTTTTTACGCTTACAGATGCTTTGAATTCGAGGCGATCATCCCCATGGATTCAGTATTGACTGTTGGCGTGTATGACTGGGATCTAGTTGGAAGTGATGACCTCATTGGGGAGAGCAAAGTCGACTTGGAGAACAGATTCTACAGCAAACATCGACCCACGTGTGGTTTGCAGGAAAGTTATGCAACGTGAGTGTTAAGTTTTTTCGTCATTTTACTGGATCCCTTTCATAATGAGGATTTCCATCGGCAGAAAAAAATACTTTTTGCTACAAAAAATATAACGAGACGCGATCAAGCCAATAATTATGGAGGTACCGGACAGATGTCAGTATCTTAGCAACTGCGCACTTACCCAACCCCTAACCCAACATTAACCTTAAATTGTCGGTCGACTGTTTTTGGGGAACGGATAGGTGCGAGTTGCTCAGATACTGACACTCCTGCGAATATTGCTACTCCCGCAGAGTGAGGTCCCAGTCCACCTTAGGTATCCCCCTTTCCCCCTCTCCCTCAGTATTTGATCAGGCGTCCTTTTCAACTGTCCGATATTCAACTCTCTCTGTGGTCTTGAGTGGGGACAAAAGTTTGTCTCAGTGACATAGAAGTTAGGGAAAACCGACGTTATGTCGTCAATTACAGAAACACAAAGTAATACCAGACGGTATTGTTTTCTTCTACCCAAAGATTTGGATTCAACAAATGGCGCGACCCAATGCGCCCAACCCAGGTCCTTGCTAAGATCTGCAAAGATGAGGGTCTGGACGGACCTCATTACTCCACTGGAAGAGTTCGAATTGACAACAAAGTGTTTGGCGCCACTTCACAAGTTCTTGAGGAGAGTGGTATGTGTGTCTTTTTCTTTTCCCCTATCTTCTCTCCTGCAAGTTTTCCATAACTGTTTGACACTCGACCTTAAAGATTTGGTGTTGTCTCTGTAAAATATTCCGCGAAATGTCTCAAATGGGCGCAGACTGTAAAGGTTGCACTTAACAGTTTACGTGTATGCTTACTTTCATGGAGTATAAATTTTTTGCCGTATCATTTGATGATAAAATAGCGGTATCGAGTAAATGCCCAAACACCGTTCAACGTGTTTGATCCTAATCTTAACAGAACAGTTTATCAAAACAAAAGTGCATCACTTGCGTGAAAGAAGAGAAAACTCTTTGTTTGTCTCGTGTTGATAACACAAAAATAGACTCGATTGTTTTCTTTTTATTATTACTGAATATCTTGCAATTTTTTTGCTGGAAAAGGAAACATTATACGTAGAGGCCAGAGCAACGTTAAATTTGTGAACGAGTTTTAAATGGTGAACGCCTTTGTTCTAATTTGCGCGGCGTTGCACTCATTTTGATGGTTCTGCCTTTTAAAATAGCTCGTATGCTATATTGTGGTTCATTGGGTAGGTTTGTGTTCGTTTTGTAGGTCATTTCAAACAGTCAGATGAACCTGTTGCTCTGAAAGCCTTGCGTGGTTTCCATACGCTGAAGAGAGGCTTCAATCTGGTGCCAGAACATGTGGAGACCCGGTCTCTGTACAACCCAGAGAAACCTGGAGTGGAGCAGGTTAGTGCTCTGTTACTGCTATTTTCATTCATTCTTCTCTACAATGAAATCGTGATGTACGAGGAAAAATCTTACTTTAAGATGGTGACCAAGCGAATTATAGAACATCTTCATCAAGCGAACCTTGATTGAGAAGACATTACACTTCCAAAGATTAGGAATGAGAAAAAAGAGGACAAGAGAAAACGGTCTTTTTAGAACCCACCATTTCAGATATGTCTACAAAACAAAACCGCGATTTTAACGAGGTCGCTGTTTTGGACCGGATATCTCCAATACATCTTCTCTTTAGTAGATAAAAACCGCGTTTGAGGTCACCACTGTTAATTATCGGCAGAGTTTTCTCAAACTTGCACTACGTACTGAGGAAACGAGGCTAGTTAGATAATATTATGAGAGTTTAAATAAAGCAATAGATTTTATAATCAAGTGCTGATATTTCACGTCTGTCTTTAGGGTAAAATTGAGATGTGGGTGGACATGTTCCCAATGGACATGCCTTCTCCTGGTGCCCCTGTGGACATTACTCCAAGGAAACCAACAACGTAAGGACAGCACTCAATCGTTTCACCTCAAGTATCCCTTCTAGAATTTATGTAATTCACTGGTTGCTGGATAACGTCTCGACGTTGTGAGGAGAATTCAAATCGCGCTCCAATTACTTTTGGAGGTTAAGAGTGAAAACGTGCGCTCCAGTTTGTGTTTTTTCTGGCAATTAAACAACTTACGGAGGGAATTTTGAAAGTTATAATGTAAAATTAATTATCAAAGAGTAACAACAATTGATTCCAGTAGGGTAGACTAGTTTTTGTTGAGAATTTTTTACTTGAGACCAAACCGTCATCCAAAGAAGGAAAACTGTCTTTCTAACTTCAAAACATTTGTGTTGTTATTAGTTATGAGCTGCGAGTGGTTATCTGGAACACGGAGGATGTCCTTCTTGAGGAATCCAACATCCTGACAGGAGAGAAATGCAGTGACATCTTTGTCAAAGGTTGGCTTGAGGGAATGAAAGAGGACAAGCAACAAACAGATGTGCATTACAGGTCCCTCACTGGGGAAGGCAATTTCAACTGGCGCTTCATCTTTCCATTCCAGTACCAGAAGGCAGAAGAAAGAATTGTTATTACTCGAAAGGTAAACGTTTTTCAAGCATAAACGTTTTGTTCTACTTATGTGCCACCCCTCACAGCGTGAAACTGAGCAAATACATCAAAAAAATAAGTAAAGGAAATCTTGCTCCAAGATAGCTTCTTTCCACATTGAATTTTTAAGAAAAGTCCCTGTATTGCAGCATTTGAGTGAGTGTTACGCTGCCCAAATTCAAATTTGATCATTGTGTATTGTATGGAATGAATTATCTTTTGAACCTCCGCAGGTCAAAAGTACAGCTTATGTCGTTCACTGAGACTCGTCTCGCTCCTAACATGAAGCGTTGTGGCTCAGTTGGTAGTAGCGGCTAATATTATCTGGGAGGCCTGGGTTCGAATCCCTTCGGATCCTGGCTGGCTTCTGCAGTTTCTTTTATTGAAGCTTACTTGAGGGGATTGTGTTCATTTTTTTTATTGTGTATTGTCTTTCAGGCCAGTTTCTTCTCTTGGGACGAATCAGAGGAGAAAGTTCCTGCCAGACTGCATCTGCAAGTATGGGATGCGGACGCCTTCTCAGCTGACGATTTCATTGGTGAGTAAATTTCTAAAAAAAGTGAGCCATTCTCAGTTCGTGAACGTATAAAGAACTTTCTTGTTATACTGATCATTCGAGACGTAATCATGCCAGGAACCAATCAGAAATCGCTTCAGGAGCGTGTGACCGGTTTTAAGCGCGGGAAAATGCTCTCGTCTTAGTCGCAATTGGCTTGGTCTTGCATCTAAGATCTTATTGGTTAAAAAATGGCCTGAGGTTTCCAATCAATTACTTCACAGTCGAGGAACCTTACAAACTGTCATATTGTGTTCAACAGGTGATCTGACGCTTGACCTCACGCGCATGCCACGTGGGGCGAAGTCCGCTAAGACTTGCACGTTAGACTTACTCAAACAAGACGGCAGTGTGCCCCAGATCTCTTTCTTTAAAATCAAGCACATAAAGGGATTCTGGCCGTTTACTGTCAACACTGATGAGGAAGTGCCTGAACTGGCCGTAAGTTCAAAGTCTGTAATCTTGGTCGTTTAGTGTAAAAAAAGGCTGAAGTATGGCTGTTATTTTTTGTCGATTCTGGTTTCATGCTTGATAAAGTGAAGCAGCACAGTTCGGGCAAAAATTGTCAGAGGTACAGCTGTTTGAAAAATGGTTGTCGGAAAAAAAGTACACTCGACAACCCCAAAAGGTAATGTGGGTAGTTTTCAGGTCACGGTTCCTTGACCTCAGGATTTCAGGGAAATGTGAGAAAAGGTCACTGTAAGGCTGAGGCATAGCGGGTTGGATGAATTTCTTTAGTTAATTGACTTATAAAAATTCATAGATACCCGGATTATCTTTCGAGATTTTCGCGTGCCCTCTTGTCCTTTTCCGACAACTTTTCTCCAAACGGCCGTATGAAGTAGGTGTGCGTGAGACAAAAAAAAAAAAAAAAACGTGCTTTTGGATGCTTGGCGACCCCACAATCTCCCGTTTATCGGTCGAATTCTTCATGACGTATCTAAACTTAGCTTGTTTCGAGGTAGATCATGCACCTAGTGCGATTTACTCCGCTCTTCTTACCATACGATCATAAGGCTGTATGATTTAAATCCAAATTCTCACAATTCTTAGAGCTAATATTGTAAGAAATTTATGGCTGGCGATGCTGAGAACTGACTACTAGATAGGGTGTTGCCGAGTAGGAACTCGACAAGTCTTTGTGTTATTACAACAATTAGAACTCTTACTAAGATATTCATAACTTTCTAACTAGTTTGGTTTCTCATTTCAATGGTAGGGCAAAGTTGAAGCTGAACTGGAATTACTGACTCAGGAAGAGGCTGAGAAGAAACCCGCTGGACGGGCGCGTGAGGACCCGCAGGCTCTAGAGAAACCAAAGTAAGATAATGCTCCATTGAACTTTGATTAATTTTTTTGGACCTACTCCGCGTCTGCGCAGTATTTATGTACTTATTATGTACTTATTTGATTTGTCTTGTTCTTTGTAGCCGGCCTGATTCAACCTTCACTTGGTTTATGAACCCGTTCAAGTCCCTGAAGTATCTTCTGTGGAACAACTACAAGATGTGCCTCATCAAGTTCTTGGTCATTGGACTGCTAGTGGCCCTCATGGGCTTGTTCTTCTACTCCATGCCTGTAAGAGCCCCTTTTGAATATGATCCATTCACGATAGGGTCCTTTTTTGTGGTAATCAAACTGATGCGATCGTTTAGGTTAGAACAGCCCAAGAGAAAAAGAATGTTGTTGGTGCGGAAATAGTGATCGAAGTCACAATGAAAATTTGTTTTACGTTGGACAAAAACAAGTCTAAATCAACGAGATTTTTTTGGTCAGTTTTTCCGCGATGCTATGGGCTTTAAAGCTAACCTTAAGTCCGTTAATCGTGAATGGTCAATTCCTTGTTTCAAATCTGAACCGCTGTCAGCAGATGTCAGTAACTAACGGTGCTTTCCAAACGACTTTTACTCGGAATTTCTTGAATCGTGCCCTGATTACTTATAAAGTTAAGGAACGCCATGCAAACGCACGTGTCAAAGATTTGATCGTGTAAATTTGCCTCGGTAAAGAATTTCTATAGCTGACCTTTGTTAGCGCTATCACTTCGTTCGGCCGTTAGCCCTTTCGTCCTTCCCCTCCCCTCCCTCCGCACAATTTTTTACCCAAATCATACTCATCTCCCCGTGATAAAAAATAGCTCATCTACGGTAGTAATAAAAGTTCCCTAAAAAGGTTTCCTGCGTTTTTATCTATCTTCAGGGCTATACTGTGAAGAAGATATTCGGAGCATAAGCTGCGCACAAGGCAAAGACAACCGTTGAATTATTCTGTGGGCTGCTATCGAGTTATTTATCTATTTATAAGTTAAGAGAAAACCTAGTTGAATGAGGTTTATTTAAAAAGGTGCAATGTAGGCGCCGTTTAAATATTAGCTGTTATTGTTATAGAAACGTTTATTTTGTTAAAAAAATATTGTATACTTACAAGGTTCAATTATTGGAATTTATTTTTATTACCTTTTTTTCAGTTTTGTATCAGTTTTTCTGCCAGATTTCCGTTTTTTGCAGGTATTCCTTTTCAAAAGGATTGTTTTAGTAAAATTTTGCCGACAAACACTTTTTTGGTTTGATCAAGTTCGTGGTAAGCTGACACGTTTGAGACGGGTCACATATTAAAATTCGTGCCAAAATCTCTCATTTGAAGTATTTATCCATCATTTCTATTTATGAGTATTTAATTTTCGCTTTTGAAATACTAATCATGAAACATGGAATTATTTTCGTTGCATGGAATTCAATGAGAAATCTCATGTGGAACAAAAAAGAGAAAGAAAATATTCCCTAAAATATAGTACCTTCCTTCCTTCTTTTAGCGTTGATTTTATGTGAACTTGAAGTTAGGTTACGTTGCATAGGGTAAGACAGGAGCAAAGCCAAACGGAGGGGGGTCACACTGTGTCAAACTAAGGGTCCTCACCAGTTTTTGCCATTTGAATATTATAAGTTTTTCGCTTAGAAAAGGCGTACAAAGGAGGGGGTGGGGGAAAACAGGCACCCCAGGATCCCCGCTTCCCCTAGCTAGGTGTGGCTTCGGGCTTCGGTCTTTATGGAGAATGTCAGACAAATTATGGCTAAATGGCTTCTAAATAGTTTGTATTTTTACATTTTTTAGCGCAGGTCGTTCTTTTGAATTGTAGTTTAGAACTCTGGTTTGACCCGAGAATTAGATAATAGAGTTGAGCATGGAATTGAAATGTACGTGCATTGCGTTTAGATAGTGGATCTGCTGCTCGATTCTTAGAGAAGGAAGGATTTATGTAGATTTCTTTTTCTATAATTTCCCCTGTGGATTCCTTTTTTTTTTTTTTCTAGGTGCTAAATGTACCTGAAATTTATTTAAGGTGCTCTGCAGACCTTTTGGTGGTCACGCTATCGGAGCTTTTAATCGCGGAAATTGCGTGACAATCTCAAAGATTGCGTTATCTACCAATTGGTTCTGTTTTGCAGATCGAAGTATCGAAATTTAAGTGGCTTTAGGCCATGGAATGAGTTGAAATTGTACAGAATGAGATGGCACAGCCGTGTACCACTGCAGGTTGTAAATAATGTGGAGGCAAAATTAACCAGACGTTGCTGGAGCATAACATATCGTAGCATAATATAAGTAGTATGTTTAACCGTGATATCAGTGTTATCAGTAATCAGTGTGAAGGTGTCGTACATGGGGGTAACGTGATTATCAAAAACAATAAAGATAATTGTGGTGACTTGTTGTCATTTGCTGAACCTTCCTCAGTAGTCTTTGATCACACAAAGAATTGTTCATATTGCCGTTGTGGGGCATTTGAACGCAATTTTGGCACGGGGGAGGGTGGGGGAGGGCAGGAATATGAAAAACTAATCTTCACCAGTTCAAATGTCCAGAGGGTTGCCTGGTTTTAAGGGGGGGGGGAGGATGTTAAAGCTTGTTGATCTTTAAAGGACCCCCTAAAAAAATAGATGAAATGAAAACATGTAACTAACATGTGATTAACAAGTAACTTCTCTCTATAATATCCATACATTGTCCAGCAAGCAGGTGATAAGAATACCCAAACTAATAAGGTTCAAGTTTTTAATCTTGATCTAGAACCAAACACTTGTCACTAATTTATAAGGAAATCTGTAGAGAGTATAGGGAGAGTTAGGAATTACATCTTGGAAGTTTAAGGATTAAGACCTCTTTATCGCAAGCATTGTCAATCAGTTCATTGTTCTTCCTTGTGACAATTTACACTTTCAACACAACATTTCACAACCATCTATTCTATGGGTGAAGCCATATTAAAATAGTTTACATTTCAATATTTTTGTTAATGGACGTGACAGTAATACAACCGAACAACAGTCTTTTGAATTGCTTTGAAATACATCTTCACCTGGTCAGTACTAAGATGTTAATGATCCTAGTAAAAAGTTACACCAAAACTACATCAAAATGAAAGAATTGGTCATCAAAAGATCTTAGGCATTATTGCTTACTTTGTTTGAAAAGACAAAAGATCATTCCTTAAAGCTTACTAAACCAGAAAAAGTGATACTTCGCAGTTAAAATATTGCTATCAGGACAGACCTAATTTATTAAAAAGGACTGACAAGTGCTACTTTAATTAAAACATAAATAAAAAGTACTCTTCATAGTACCAAAAATACTAGCTCCTTTGTAAAATAATGATCACTCTGAGCAATTAAGATACAATTTTACAAAATAAGTCAAGAGGTTACTTTAATTTAATTGGTTCATTATGTTAAACTTTTACCAAAATCTTAACAGAAGGTTGGTAGCCTATATAGGGGACAAGCTTCTCTCCTTGTTCCACAAAAGACACATGCAACAGAAAAAGAGCAGAATGTGCTCCATGAAGGTTGGGTCAATATGTGAATAAAAATCTCAATATCACATGGAGATTTTTAATTGATTCAGTCCTGTTTCTGCAGTAGAGAGGGTGTAAAGCAGTGTAAAAACTCTCTACAACCATGCTGAATTTTGCCATGAAACAAAATTTCAGGTGGCCTGTATGAGGCTTTCAGTTAGTAAAATGGAGTGTAGTGGTAAAGTTAAAAGTACAATAGCAGTGGCAGAGCAAAGAAGCAGGAGGTTTGGTTCAGCTCGGAAAAGGAAAGAGGTTTTGTTGATCACCTAAAGAACCCAAACCTCAATCCTTTTATGGACCCAAATTGAACCTTCGACTTTTTTCTCGCAGCCATTACCATAGTATATTTAATTTTATTATCATGTTCCATATTAACAACCAAATGCCTGAAATAGGCAAAATTTTTGGCCAAATTGGGAGATCACACGAGGGAAACTGTTCCTGCGATATGATCTACATAGTGTGCCAACCTTTCAGAAGGATAAAAAAAATTGCAGTTTAATGCAACCAGAATTCAATCCTACACAACTTCCATTACATTTCACCCTGATACACCACTTCAGATGCCTCTGTCACAATAAAACTTGTTTGTACCTGACGTGACTTAATTGAAAGGCACTCACATTCTACTTTTGTCTCATTAGCATCTACTTTTACAGTTCCTTAACCCTTTAACTCCCAGATCAAATTTGTCATTCTCCTTACTGTCAATCATACAATTCTCATAATGTTAGTTCAGAGAATTTAGTATTGGATCAACTAATTATCCCCAAATTGATATTTTTCTTTATTCTCATCACTTATCTGGTTGATATTGTATTGAAATTGTAAGGATAAAGTCTCTTCTGGTCACTTATGGGAGGTAAAGGGTTAGAATGTTTGTCATAAATAGCTCCTTAGATAAGTGAATGAATATTGTCAACTTCAGCAGTTCATAAAATTTGGGTATTACACATAATCTGTAAAAATCATGTTCTTTGTTTCAATCTGCCTGTCTCATGTAAAACCAAACTTCAGAAGTTAGGTTCTGGGACCCAGAGCCACCATCTTGGATTACATATCAGTGTTATCATCCTGAAGAGAGCAAATGTTGATGCCAAAACTACTATTGACAAGTTGACTGCATTCCAGGTGGACATACTGTGTACAAAAGCTGCTTGGATGGCAACAAGGAGAATGTCTCCTGTTAACATTCCCCAGTAGATGATTTTCCTGGTTACTGCATTGCCCCAGCCAATCCCACCAATGAGAAGGACAATCTGAAACAAACACCAGAAGCAACATCATGTGGATTTTACTTCTAAGGCAAGAGCAAGATTTTTTATTTTTGCACAATTCGTCTTTTTTTGCGAATATTCTGACTAGAAATTTTCTGCTAGCTGTTATTAATGCAACTCTGTGAAACTATCAAAATTCAATGTAAGTAAGATCTCACTGGTAATTCTCCTTACCGCCTGCAGGCTATACAATTCTCAAAATGTTAGATTGGAGAATTTGGTATTGGATCAACCAATAATCCCCAAATCGATATTTTTCTCTATTCTAATTACTTGTCTGCTTGATATTATGTTGATATTGCATGTAAGGAGAAATTCCTTCTTGGTCACTCATGAGAGTTAAAGGGTTTAACTTTGTATGCTCCACAGTAAGGTGTTTTCAAAATTCATCAATTATATTACCATTTAAGTCAAGGTAACTCTAAAATTCCCTGATGGAGCCAATAAATCCCCAAACAAGCCTTTTTTTTAAGACAAATCCCTCGCTAACAGAGTTGTACATGAGCACTTGAGTGCTCTGCCCCTCTCCTTCTGTGCTCCCCCTCCCCTCCCTTAAGAAATCATCTCTGGAAAAAGGAGACCTCTGTAGGTAACTCTACCAGATAAAATGCAGATATACCACACATAGATTCAGTGATGCATCAAACAGTCATGTGAAACAATTATGTACTCTTCTGAAACATGATATGTTATGGGGCATATCCCGTGTGATTGGCCATAGAGGGTTTGTAGTTTTGGGTTTTAGAGGGAGGGAGGCGTTCCTTAGCTGGTCATCAATTAATTTAAAAGCTGTCAGTCGAAACTTTGAGAAATATTTCCAAAGAATCTTGGGCTGAAATGTTAACTAAAACAATTAGTGTCAAAAAGTCTCATTTTTCATCGATTTATGTAAGAACCCATGGTATCTGGAGCGAGGTTCGCTTCTAAATTTTTCAGTTTCGAACTATATCACGAACGAAATACGGAAGCATTAATAAACCTTATGAAATTTTTATGAGCTAAATTATGCAAAATTTTAATTAATACAGTGACTGGCACAGCGCATGAAAGTCCTTTTAATTTCTTAATCAAGAACAACTCTTGATTCATAAAAGAACAGCAATGGTATTGTATATATTTCTGACCTGCACGCTAACCATACTTCCGACCGTTCGCATCATCCACTCTGACACTTCGGTTACTTGTGTTCCAGGCGGTAACATTCTTTCAAGAAAATTTTTGGGAAGGAAATAATATGCTACAACAGTGACAATCATCAGAGCGATCTCCACCACGCTGACAGCTGTCCAAGATAGTCTCAAGCGGCAGCAGAAGCATCGAGACCTCGAGCTTGTTTCGGATATCGACCGGGTAGATGGTAAAGTCGGCCAAGCATCATACGAAGAAGTAGGATCGACAGCATCAACAGATCTTGGAGTTCCGTAGCTGCGATCCATTCAGAAAACAGTTCGGTGTTTTGATAATAATCGCGTTTGTCAGATCTGAGAGGTAGCTCGATTTTTTTTATGTGCAGTAGTACCACGCACTATGAACTAGTATTCGCCCGCCCACTGCGGAAAGGAAAGAGCGTGTATCACGTGACCATTAAACCACCTGATGAGAAAAGAAATTCTCCCACTATCGTCAAAATCAAAATGGCGGAAAGCGGAGCTCACTTGGCAGGGTTAAGAATTTGAAACTCATGCACTTCTGCGCTCTCTTTTCACTCTCTCTTACCATAAAATAGACGTGTTTATACATACTTTATTTCGGTACGGAATGTTTGAGGTATTGGCCAAAGAATTAAAGCTGAGGTGATCACAAAGTAACAGCTCTAAAGAAATATCCGTCGAAGGAGTGAGGAAGTAACTAGGATGTCTGGCCACTATGTTCAGCTTTGTCCAAATCCTCTCCGGTTTGAGCCTGTCGCCAAAGAAAACAGTGTATTTTTTGACGAAGCAAACCGGCAGGTAAGGCAAAAAGAGTTTTTTTTTTTTTATATAAATGAGGAGTCGTAGTTTGGATTCGATATCTCTTTTAAGGAGACCTCTACTCAGTTGGTAATTTTTGGTTTATTTTTTTGGGAATTCTTGAGAGCTTAATGCAACAGATCCACACGATGGTAGAAATTTTACATTTTTTTTTAATCTTTTCATGATTAATTAAGTACATGGAGGACAAATACATGGTTGAACAGACTCTGGATTGATCAGGGCTCAAAAAGTGAAAAGTCTGCTCTTCTACTTACTGACCCTCAGTACTGCAACTTATCCTGATAAGTATAACATGAAGTTACCAGAGGTAATCATACCCATGACTCCTGGATAGGATGTTAGTCCATCAAAGATTACTGCATCTCCCCACCCTCTCCTCCCTACCAGCATTTTGTCAGGTTTTCTTGACATCTCTGGGGTACCAATTCATACTTGTGGGTAGTGGGGCATTGTGGTGGTAAAGGATCTTGTGTAACACAATGATCCAGCCAGGTCTTGGACCCAGACCTCTTGACCTGGAGTTCAGTGTACTAATGTTTTAGCCATACCACCCCTGCTCCCATACCTTCTCTTGCTCTTTGGGATTACATTGTAAGAAAGTAAAAGCCTTTATATAGGTCCAAGTGGCCCATGGGGCTGGTGCTTAACTCTGGTTTTCCTAGCATGAAGCAGAGAGGAGTATTGCTACTCCCCCCCCCCCCCCCTGGATGGGATGCTAGTCCATCGCAGGGTTACCCCCAGCACATTTGCTGGTACCCATTTGTACACCTGGGTGAAGAGAAGCATTGTGAGAGTAAAGTATCTTGCCTAAGAACACAACACAATGACCCTGGTCAGGGCTCAAATCTGGACCACCTGATCCAGAGTTGGGCGCGCTTACCATGAGGCCACTGCGCCTCCACACTTACATTGTACTGTAGGGAATTTGCCAATTCATGGGCAAACTTGTGACCAAGAGAGGTCATATGTATGGCTGTGGAATCTAGTTCTCTTTTAAATAATTTCTATTGCCATTGAATATGTAAACATTTTCTTCCAGGTCTTCTCTGTTACCTCTGTGGATGGAAAAACCCGTGTTGTAGTCAGAGGTCCTGATCTGAAGTCTTTTGTCATCTTCGAGTATGTTGTTGGCTTGTGTTGTGCAATATTAGAAAATAAATGCACTAAAGATGCATAAGGGACAAATCCAAGAATTTTTGCAAATGATCAAGGGAGGTGTTAGACCTTAAGAAAAGAAATGATTTAAGTTTCAAAATAAAACCAAAATTTGTGGAATTAAAGTGAGAGATGGTTAATCCTTTAACTCCCAAGATCTCCCATAAGTAATTCTCCTTACTGTCTGCCAAATGATTCTCATTATGTTTGTTTGGAGAATTTGGTATCAGATCACTCAGTAATCCCATAATTGATATTTTTCTTTATTCTCATCACTTGTTTACATGACATTGTATAGATATAGTAAGGAGAAATTCTGTCTTGGTCACTCATGGGAGTTAAAGGGTTAACTGTATAAGATGCAAACCAGGTGATTTTTAGCCTTAGGCCTGTGGATCTGACAGTAAGAAAGACAAATAGATTAGATATGTTGGTATTGAATCACTCATTCTCTTTTCCCTTCCCTTTCCTTTTCCTCTTCTTCCTTTCCTTTCTCTTCATTTCCTTTGGATTATATCGTATATTTTATCATGTGCATTCACAGCATACCAACAATGGGATACGTGCAGTCCATTAAATTCTCTTATGACCGCAAGATATTAGCAATCCAGAGATCTATAAAAGTTGTGGTAAGGAATTCAATTCAATTTAATGTTTCATTTTGCATTCTCCATGTAAATATTTAATAATTATTGAAACCACCGCAAAAGGAGCTGTTCTAATTATTGTTTTTCTTTGCATTCTATCTGTGAATCTAATTTATTTCCAGGAGTTCATTAACTTTGCTGATGGAATTGATAGCCAGCAGTATAGCCAGACATGTAAGGTATGGTATATTTAATTACTGTCTTTAAACTTTACACCACTTAAAGTGCAGGTTTATCGGAGAATTTCATGTGCAGTGGTGGATACTGCGCTTAGATGTCTGCATTTATTATGATGGCCTTTGGTTTTTTTGTATAGAGCATTTTATTATGGACCATAGTGACCACAATGCCACTACTATATAATTGAAGTCATTATCTCACCGTCTTCAGATGTTTACTGGAAAAAATAGAAAGAGCTGGGTTTTTTTATTATTTTTCTTTCTTTTTCTTTTTTTTGATGAGAAGATCAACACCTTGTATAGTAGGAAGCAAACAGCTGTGAATTACGTGGACCAACTATGAGGCATAAATTTCTGGTGTAATCACTTTACTCATTAAGCATACAAGATCTTATTTTGTGCCTCCTCCTCAACCTCAGCTGGAGATCCAACTACAAACATGAATTGTTTTTATAAAGATCTTTTGTTATTTGTTCTCTTCACAGAGCAAGTCTGCCCATGTTATTGGTTTCAACTGGACAAATTTGAATGAAATTGTCTTTATTACAAACCAAGGTCTAGAATTTTATCAGGTAGAGGCTGTAATTTTATTAAATAAGTGTCGAATACCTTTCTCCTCTAGCTGTAGAAAAATTACTAAAATTTAAATTGAGGATGGTCAATTTTTAAGTTACAACTTACCAATGAACTAAGCCATTGTATCATGAATCCTTTTTGTGGTATTCTTTCCAAGGTATTACCAGAAAAGCGTAGCCTAAAGATGATTAAGAACTACAGTGTGCAAGTCAACTGGTTTGTCTTCCTGGTAAGACAAAATATTATGCGTGTATGAACATTTTACTACCCGTGAGTTGAAATTTTCCTTGCATCTTTGACCTATTTCTTTCTAGCTCAGTTGGTGGAAGTTCCCAACTTTTATCTGGCCTTGGAATGTATGGGCTCATTTCTGGGAAAAATCCTGATTTTTTTCCAGGCTGTGCTCTGAATACCAGTAGGATCATGTGCAGGTCAAATGCAATTAAAATAAGTTATTGATGTATTATTTCAGAGTGATGAGGACCAAACTAATCTTAAGTGTCTCATCCTCTTTCTCTGAAGCCTGAGAGTGCTGTTCTTCTTTTGTCTTCCTCGGGCCTTGGAAATGTTATTCATCCATATCACTTCAGGGTGAGTTTTAATCCCAAATTGTTTAATTCATCATTATCATTGAAGTAAATCTTCTCAGAATGTTCATTTAATAGAAGAACAGTACTTGCTGATTGTTCACTTTTATATATGTTTTGGGCAGTTTGGTGTTTGATATAAAATTTATGCTGACCCTCTAGGAGTAGGTGGCTTTATTAATTCAATTAAAAGAAAATGTTGCATTATTTTTGTTGTGTTTCATGTCACTACAGGCAGGGTCTGTCATGAGGTTACCAAAGTTTGAGGTAGATATCCCTGCAGCCTCCAAAGCTCAGAAAGTTCAACTGTTGGAAAGGGATGTCACTCTTGCAAACATGTGAGTTATAACTGTCCAGCCAAAAATCCATACTAGTCAGTCATCTCTCAACTCCAAAATAGACTTAGTTACAAACCATGTTTGCAGAAACTCTGACTTCTGATTCCATCAGTTTGATTTTTATGGAATAATATTGCTCTGTGCTTGTGATAGGGACTCTGACTCCAATGTTAGTGCATGGAAACCAACCTGAACCCTTTTACACCAAAGAATGACGAGCGTCTAATTTTCCTTACATTATCACCCCAGAATCAAGCATTTCAGGTTGCAAGAATAAAGGAAATGATCAACAAGTAAAAGAGCTCTACTAATTCTGTTTGTTAAACAAATTCTCCTTTTCTGCACCTTAGGAAATGTATAGAGAACAGTATGGAGATTATGTATACTGTTGTTCTGGTGTAAAGGGTTAGTATGACATTGATTGTTGAGGCTCCATAGATTACTCTTTACACATTTTCTTTCAGAGATGGCCAGCTCTATGTGGTAATTCTCAGAAACCAGCAGAGAAGTCAAACCACAGGACCAGTTGGTGCAGAGATTGTTCTGTACCAGCTACAGCGGTAAGCCATAGACAACATTATTTAAATTGGCCACCTTCAAGAGTTGAAAAGCTAATGTTTTGAGCATCAGCCATCTGTCAGATCATCACTCTGACGAAGGGCTAACAATTGAAACATCAGCTTTTAAACTCTTTATGGTGGCCAATTTACATTAACAACTTAGTTGATAATAATAAATTACCTTGTTATACTCTCCCACCAACACAGTACCACAGTTTCTTTAGAAACTTACCCCTTTTATTCAAATATTATTTGTTGAATGTACCTTGCTGTGGGTCAGTCATTTGAGAGTAAATAATATTAATGTGTGTTCTAATTGTAGAGATATCCCAGCCAAGAAGGTAGCTGTTCTTCAACTGAACATGATTGGAAGATTTGCAGTCAATGTTGTGGTAAATATATTTTTACTACACAATCACTAGCTTTGAAACTCATATCATACTTGAATATTTTATTTTCGCACATAAAATCTCAAATGAGCTAAAGCCTTAAATAAAACAGGAAGAAACAATCTCTTTTAGTTGGATCAGTTTAATTGTATATATTAAACTACTAATTAGTAGATGCTGAAGAATTTCCTGAAAGTTAGAAATAAACTGAGTTTCCTGAATGACTTTTTGTCATCACAGTTACTGTGAAAGTGTGACTCATTTGCTCCTTTGCATTTTTATCATCACAGTGAAATTTTTCTTTGTAACATCTTAGTATGGATCAGTTAGAAGCATTTTTTTCCAACTAGGTGCTTTGGAAGACTGACCATGCTCTGGTGCAGCCTTAATAAGGAGATCAATCATTCTTTGCTTTGTTTTCCACAGGATAACCTTGTTATTGTCCATCATCAAGCTTCAAAGGTAATTTTTGAGTCAACTTCAAGTGGAATTATTTCCATTGATTCAGTCTAAAATAAAGCATAAATAAATTATATAGTTTGTACTTAAGTAAATGTCTGTTCTGACTTTGCAGACATCTATGTTGTTTGATATTCGACTTGGGGGAGATTTTGATGGACAGATCACATACTTTCAACCAGTACTAGCACCTCTGCCACTTGAACAAGCAGTTTTTGAAGCAGGTAAGCCATGTTCAGAGTTAATTGGTCATTTTTTTTGAAAGATGACAACATGTTTTTGCTGTACAATTGGTTGTACAGGTTGGAAAATTTGTGGATTTGATGCTTATTGTCTTAAGTTTGTTTCTTTGTGGTTTTATTTTTTAGAAGAGAAAGATTCTACTGGTGCAGTTAAAAAGAAGAGGGTACTTTGTGAAATGTGTATCCAAAAACAGACTCATGCAATGAGAATATTTGCTATATCATTAATATTAAGAGAGATCAGGGAAGATAGTAAATTTTGAGCCCAGCTGTTGGACAAAGGATTATGTTATTTGCTATTGAATTGGGACAAGGAAAACACGCCTAGACCTTCACAAGGACTCGTGCATCAGACTTCAGGATTTTGCAGATAGATATAAATTACCTGTAACTGTGTATTACCACTATGTTTCTTAACAAGGTCTTGATTCCAGACTCTCAAAACTGGATTGTGTTTCAACCAAACATCATCATAGATGCTAAACTTGGTAAGTTTGTATTTCAACTTCAATAGGTCCAAGAAATGTTGCATCTTTCAGTGTTTAATCACTATGATAAAGGTTCCTACTACTTGACAAAGAAATATGAGAGATTTCCAATGTAAGAGTTGTTGTAGGAGGGGAGGGGGAAGAGAGAGAGAGAGAGAGAGAGAGAGAGAGAGAGAGAGAGAGAGAGAGAGATGGTCAGAATATTTCTTGATGTGGATGTACCTTGATGCAAATTTTTAATCGTGTTTTTTGTAGATGCATACCCCTGCATCTTGAGGGTTTCTCTTAGCTTTACAGTTTTCTTTTGACTGCAAAAAAGAAATTATAACCTTAGGTTTTTCCAAGTAACACCATTGACTGGAATGCTTCATGTTTTGTCCTCAGGTTGTTTGTGGGAGGTTATGATAAAGCTGGAGCCCTTGGTTGCCATGATTGGTGACAAGGTAAATCTTATTTTGTCTACTTTTTGTCATTTGAGATATCAGTTGGTGTAACTGACAGAGGTAAGTCGCCCTTGATTTCAAGCTGTAAATTGCACAAAGCATGACACTGGGTTACCAGCTGTAGTCATTGGGGTCTGAGCCCCATGGAAGCTGGGATTCTGTTTTTGTTTTTGTTTTGTTTGTTTTCCTGGCTTTACCCTGTATAGTTGTTAATCAATTTAATAGGCAATTATTTACCAAAATGGAGTTGAATAGTGATGGGTATTTACTGAAACATGAAGTGCAAGGTAAATTTCCAACACTTTGAATGACACTGGGTGAATAACTGTTATTATTTAGTATATACTGCACATATAACCAAGAAAAAGGTTTTTTCTGTCAATATATCTTAAAATGTTTGTAAATGAAACTCTTGATGCAAGATTTTGTCTCTTTGGCTACTCGGAGGTGAATAGAACTTGCTTATTACATCTGAACTGGCCAATCAGTAGTATATAGTTACCGGCTAAGTTTGTTTATTAGAATCATTTTGTCATTTTCTTGTTGTCCACTCTTCACATTGAATAAATTTCCAAATAATTGTATATAAACTGACAATGTCAGTGTTGCGTGTTGTACCCATTTGGCAATGAGCTTTTTTATCTTTTAGGGCTTGTTGATTGACTTCCTACTTCTAAGGAAAGAAAGCAAAATGGTCATTTTAACAGTTTTCAAACAAGGTATGGACACCATTTAGCCAATGTATTTAATCATCTCAATTGCAACGCTTGGAATTACCATTTAGCTTATTGTTGCTTTTTTTGTTGCAAGGTGTGACAGCATAGTTATTAAGCTTTTTTTTTTTGTCATCACGTAACAGCCTTAACTCCAGGAAGACAGAGCAGCCTTCCAGTCATAGCTCGCATGTTTGACAAGGTGAACTTGGCTTACAGAAGTTATGCACTGGAAGCTGAACAAAATGCACAACAGGTTAGTCTGTATGAATTCTTGAGGTGACTCTGTTATTACCTTCTGTGAGTTATGATTATGAGATGACAGGAGAAGGAAAGGCTAGGAGAATGAGAGATCAGGGAGAGGAAATGGTCAGGAAAGATTGTTCTAAGGGGTACAGAGGTTGAAGGAACCTACTGCGGAGTCAGGAAAACTGGGCACCGGGTGGGTAAAGATTAAGTAGAGGGATGAATAAGATGATTAGAGTAGGAAAAAAGTGAAAACAAAAATGAAAACTTGTAGACTGAGGCATCAAGGTCTGGATGAAACAAAGAGGGTAGAAATGGAAGCAGAGCTGGCTAATGAGTTGAAGGAAGATGGGAGGTTGACATTCACTGAATTACTTTGGAAAGACAGAGTAAATGGAGACAGGAAAGGAAGGAGGAGTGGAAAAAATGTACATCCTAGGCACTTGAAGGGAGGAATAACAGAGCAGCAAAAATTCGATAGGAAGAGAAAAAATTATGGAGAAGTCAGATCAATATCAGTATCTGGGCAACTGCCCACCTACCCCTCCCCTAACTCAACAAGAGTCAATTGATAACAAGTTAGGGTTAAAGTTGGGTTAGGGGAGGGGTAGGTGGGCAGTTGCCCAGATACTGATATTGATCCAAGAACTCTTCTCTGAGGTTAAAACATATTCCTATTTGATATGAATCAGAAGTTTCTCTCCTTCTTTCCAAGTGTTTATATGTAACTGAATGAAGAATGCACTTGTTTTTCTCTTAGTCAAGTGATGCTTCCAAGGGTCAGTCTCCCCAAAAACAAGTCTCCAGGTTAGTGAACTCAAATTTTGTACCTTTTCATTTTTATATCTTACAAGTTAAATTACTGGTTAACTTTTCCAAGAAAACTTTTCTTTGCCAATATTCTTATATCAGTTGAATGGTAATTTGGACAAGGTTAAATCCAAATTATTGCAGGGGTTTTACTGATGGGATAGGAGAGGCCTAAGGGAGGTTTGCAGGAACATTGCTTTGCTGCTTTGCTTCCTTTGTTTCCCTCTCCTCCCCCCCCCTCCCCCATCTATTGCCACCTAACAACACTTACCCTCTATAACTACTGAAAACATGTTTTCAATGTCTTGTAAATATATAATGTATTTAATACTTAGAAGAGAAGCATTTTCAGTCAATTCACCCAGTGTTAAATGCAATTATGCTCCTTTAGGTGCCAGACAGTTGTCAGTCAAGAAGACATGTATTCCCATGTGCTTTCTACATTTGTGGAGAGTAAGGTATGAGACTGCTGTTGTACTGTATCTTCATCCAACCTTGTTTGGAATTGTCAGTATCCAGTAGTACCATTTCAGCTTTGTAACTGTGAAGGCCAGTTTATAGACTATGAGTAGTCCATCCTTTTAGGTAAAGTGGGTCGCAAAAAAAAGAAAGGGTGGCTTGCATAATGGACTTTGCCAATAAGGAGGGAATGCTCATAGTCTAGCCAGTGGAAAAAAACAAGTTAGTATTACTCAATGTATAATGGTTTGCATGCAGTAATCCAAGTTAAAGACTGAACCACTAATTCTTGCCATTTCCCTTGTTCATTTTTTAGAAAGTAAAGTATAAATTCATGGTTGCTGTGTTGGTGGAGTATATTCGATCTCTGAATCAGTTTGAGATTGAGGTAGAGGTAAGGGAAACTACAGACTTAAAGAGTTAAAAACTGAAAAAAAAAACAAAAATGAATCTCTAAAATTAAGTTTGTAGAAGACTTGGCAACCAATGGTTTGGTGCATTGGATTTCAGATTTAGGATTTATAAACCTATATGTATAAACCACCCTTTCTTGTTAAAATTTATATTTAAATTCCAGGTTCCAGCTACACCACCTATTTAAGCTAGTGACACAACTTGCGATTGATATGCCATGCAGTGATAGGCGAATATCGCCAGGAGTGCCTGGTGCAGCAGTTATAATTTTTGCCAATCACAGCAATCGTTGTGTAAAATTGCCAATATCTGACATGCCAGATATTGGCAATTTTATATGCGATTGGTGAACAAAATCACCAGGTGTGTTGCTGGCTTAATGCCATCCACGACTTATCACGTGACCTGAATGATATAACCCTCTTCTTTTCCACTTCAACAGCACTATCTTTATGAACTGATCATAAATCTTCTGGTACACAACAAGCGTTTCTACCAACTGCATCAGGTGTGATGGCCTTTTAACAATATATTTCTTTGTGTTCTATCTCTAAACAAATGAAAGATGAGAATCAAAAAAGCAGGTTCTCATTGTGTTATTGCACAGTGACAGAAGCAGTAATCCCCATCAGATTCAAAATTTGTGCCATACTGCTGGCTCACCTCCAGTAGGACTTGCTGCTCCTGCTATAGTGCATGCCAATTAGAGCTTGCCTACAATCTAGTAAATGTTTAATTTTCATAATTAGAATGGGTAACAACTTCATTGAAATTTCTCAAAGACAACAAATTGCACAAAGTCTTTGAAAATTTACAAGTGCTTACTTACACCAAATTGCATAAGAAATCAGTCATGTTGTTACTTGTTAATAATTTACATGAAAAAAGTACCACAGAAAGTCAAGACAGATGAAATTTTGGAAGTGTGCATTATTTGTAATCTGCACTTGTAAACTTTGCACTCTTGTTATGTGAAAAATGCACCCATTTTCAGCCAATTAGACGCCCATAATATTTTAATGTATATCATGATTATAGATGAATTAAACAACCTCCTCCTCCTGCAGTGTCTTGTTTGAATAATCTTTTAAAGGCTTACATTCTATGCATGCATTCAAACAAATGATTCAATGATATTTGTATGCATTTTTAGTTTCTGCAATACCATGTCATCAGTGACTCTAAACCTCTGGTAAGAGTAAATCAATATTCTTTTAACCCATCACCTCCTAGCTTCAGAATGCAAATTCTCTCCACTGTTCTCTCTACATTTCTTTACCCTTTAACTCCCAAGATCTGATTGTTAATTCTCCCCTGTAGCTGCTACACATTTCCTTCTAAATTAGTTATGAGAACTTAGTGCTAGATCAAGGTAGCAGCTTCCACCTGATAAGTTTGAATATTCTCATTACCTGTTTGCTGAATAATGTATGGATATTATTGGGAGAAGTTTCATGTTAATCACTACTGGGAGTTAAAGGGTTAAGGTGCTGACAAGGAGAATTAATTAGCAAAAAATTTTGATAATGCTTACAATTTTAGATGTATCTGCCTGGTTACGTTCACATTATGGTTTAAACCTAGTAATTCTCCCTTCATTCTCCCAAATATCTTTTCAAAATGTTTGTAGTTAATGCAAATTAAAGTAAAAAAAAAAAACCTGTGAAAACTTTGATGCAATTCTGAGAGGTCAATTGTGTTCTGACCAATCACAATAAAGTTCAGGACATGGGAGAAAACCTTAAAACCACAAAATTATTACTAAACAGGTACTGTTTTCAGGTGGGATTTCTTATGTCTGGTTGGGTTTTCCCTGGAAACATGATGTTATATTATTCAATACATATTTCTGAGTTTTCATAATTATCCACCCAAGTGCATGTTCAAATAATAACTTTATTATGTGTTGCAGGCATGTCTCATGTTGTCCCTGGAGAGTACCTACCCTCCCACATACCAACTGGCCTTGGATATGCTGAAGGTCACTCAAACAAGTTTCATTAACAACTGTCTATATTAATGAATAAAGGGGGCAAGTTTCTAAAGAAACTGTGGTGCTGCATTGGAGGGGGAGTATGACAAGATAATTCAGCTTTATCAACTATGCGTCTGTCTTGTTAGACTGTTGGCTTTTCTGACTTTTACAGTCAGTAGTCCATTTGTCAGCTTGCAAGTCAGTTGTTTACCCATAAAGGGGGTACATTTCCAAAGAAAATATGGTGCTGCATCGATGGGGAGTAAAAGAAGATAAGGTAAATTGCTCACCTTGAAGAGTTCCAAAGCTGACATATAGAGCGTTAGCCCTTCATCAGAGTGAAGGATGTAGGGCTAATGCACAAAATGTCAACCTATGGTAGACAATCTACATTACCAACTCAATCGACAAAACCAAATTATGCTGTTATATTCCCCTACTGACACAGCACCACAGTTCCTTTAGAAACTTACCCCCTTTTATTCAACTGTCTATATCACCTATCTTAGATCATTCTTTATGAATTACTGATCAATACTTTTGTGTTCAGACAAATGGGTAATTTTTGATGTTACTCTCCACAGAGACTTAACACAGCCAATGAAGAAATCATTGAGGTTCTTCTCTCAAAACGTCAGGTTAGTCATTTACAACCAAACTGAAAAGATAAGTAAGTTAGGTAGAATTTTAGAAGCCTGTGAGAAGATTATTACTTGCACTCTCTGCAAACACTTCTTTGCCTGCAAGAAAGTATAAGGCTTTGAACCAAGCGAACTGGTGAGAGGTTTTGTGAGTGGTGTGGCACCGCAAATGATTATTGGTGCCAGACTACTGCCACTCTCTCTCCAACTTCTCACATCTTTCCACAGGTGCAGGAACACACATCCTGCAGCACTGATTATGAGAGCCTGCTCATAAGCCAGGATGTTAGCACTTTTCCATGTCATTGTCCTTCTTGATTCTTCTTCTATTATTAACAATTGTAATGGTGATTTTTTTTTTCATAGCTGTTGCCTGCGTTGCGCTATGTGCGTGCTATAGGTGCAGAAGACTCTATATCACCCCGAAAATTCTTAGAGGTTGCTTCAAATCCTGAGGATTCCATGCTTTTCTACACTGGTAGGTCATGTATATAGTCACTTCCCAAAATTTCTGGTGAAAGTTATAGTTGATATTAGTAACTCTCTTCCTGTTCTCAAATAGATAATGTTTACATAACAATTATAAAATGTTGTAAGTCATACTTATTTTCTCTGGGTTTACATGATTTCAAGCTCTAAATGGAAAGAAACTGAATGTGATCCCTTGTTCTCTATTGCAGTATACAAGTTTTTTGAACAACGTAACATGCGGCTTCGTGGAAGCCCTGACTTTGCTCCAGGTATGAATAATTTTGATACTCAATTAATTTCTGCATTTTTTATGCTGTTGAATCCAGTTAGATTGAATAGCATTATCTCCAAACTTGGAAACTTCAACCTGTCCAGACTTAAGTTTGAGACTTCACTTCTTTGTATCTTGGTCCAGGGGAACACTGTGATATGTATGTTAAGAGATTTGAGAGCCGTTTTGGGTCAAATCGGAATGCACAATTTAGCAGTAATGGAGGAATCAACTGAAGAAGGTGGCAGCAGTATAAGAGACAAGCATTAAATGAGATGAAGTGTGGGGAGTAAAGCCAAAGATAGAACAAGTTTCCTGTGCATCAATGTCAGACTCTTGGCTTATGGACTCAAGAGGAATAATGTGTGAACTAAAAAACGAACAGGTGGCAGAGTTTAAGTTGCCATGGCAACTGAATTTGCAGCAGAAGTTGCTGATCTAGCACAAGTATTCAGCCATCAGGTTGAAAGCTGAAAGGTTTTCTTCTTTTTTTGTAAGTTAATATAGTTTCAAGGCCTACAATTAAAGTAGGAAAGGTATTTGTCATTTTCATCTGAAAAAACTTTGCTTCTTACCCTAGTTTTACAACTTTAATTACTCCAAAGATAAGGGATGTGGTCATGGGTTTAGTCTGCCATGTCAATTTGCATGTGTCTATATTTTCTGACGATGAGTCACTAAATGACAACTTTTACAAACAGCTAAGCTTGGGCCAAAGGGGAGGTAGGGCTTGACGTAGGAGGAACCTGTCATTCCTGTCTCACTCCTCTTTCATCCTCTGTTATTTATTTGCCTACCAAAATTGTAAGCCTATAGTAAGCTGCGATATAAAGATCATCAATTAAACAACTTTAATTCTTTTCACTCTTAGTCTTTCTCAACAAACCTTTTAAGTTTTCTCTCACTGTTTCTTATATTACAAATTGAAGAATTTTATATTGTATATAACTGTGAATTGAACTCTGTGATTGTGCCCCATAAAATAAAAAATTACAGAGAGGAGTTTCACATGTCTTTGTATTATCGTCAAATAATTTTCTTTTGACATACTGAAGTTTTATTAACAAATGAGATACCCCATCAACTGACAAAAAAAATGCCTTCTATTGACAGGCTGAAATAGCGTAGAGCACATTGAATATCATATTTAGTATATAGTAACACATCATAAATCCATTAATGTGTGATAAAAACTAGATATAATAATTTCCCCAATCAGTAAGTGAGATGGAAGTGAGAAGTGGTAAAAACTCTTGAAATAATTTTTTATCATGTATCAAAATTGGTGTCTTTTCAACTCTAGACTCAAACTCAATCTTGTGCTTTTCTTGACACTAAGAGTAGTAAATAAATATATTCTGTTATTGTTATTAACATGTAAAAGTAATACTCAACAATGTATATACAAACTTATATACAGTTTACAGCAGGTTGCAATAATCTTGAATATGGCTCTAGTTATACAGCAATAATCTACAATATAAGTTAGCAATAATGATTCACACATATGTACAAAACTTTACAATAATATAGCAATAATTTATCAATAATGATTCACATATATATACAAACCTTTATGGAACTAATAATCATAATAATATTGTATTAGGCAACTGAATTAAAAAAAGAACAGTTTTGAAGATTTTATCTCCAAGTGTTCACTTTATTGCTTTGAAAATTTGTTACTGATAACAATGTTTATCTTTTTTGTAACCAAAACATATAGAATTTTCAGAAATCTCTATTGTCCATAATTCACTATGTCTGTAGTGGCACAGGTGGTCCACTGTGGACATCACTGTCAGTGTCCCAGTTTGACTCAGAAATGATGGGGCGTGGTGGTGCAAAGATGTTTGGAAACCTAAAAAAACAGAAAATTAATGAACAAAATTGTCTCTCTATTAATGTAAAAATTGGATCTTGTGTCAGATGCTAATGTGCAACCTGGACTTAATTACCCCTAAATAACAATGCATCACATATATACATTTTTTTCAAATGTGGATCTCTACTGATATTAATTTATTCCCTACAACTTGGTAATCTAATACACACATTGTCTTACAGGTGAGTCTAACTAAATTAGTGACAGCAAGGATCATTGTCAGTATCAGAGCAGCTACACACCTACCCCTCCCCTAACACAATAACAGTCAACTGATAACAAACTAGGGTTAATGTAGGGTTAAGGGAGGGGTAAGTGTGCAATATTGTTCATTGATCCAAAAGAATTTCCAAAGACAATCTTTGAGATGCGGCTTACCTTGATTGTGACACATCCTCTGCAGGTTTCCTGTTTAAAAGTGTTGAGTTTGGAGCTCTTGCTTGCATTATAGCTGCAAATGGTTTTGTGCCCCTAGGTAGTGCTAATGACTGGGATCCACTGGCTACAACTCCTTCATAAAGTAATGGATTTACTCCAGGGTTTATCATATATTCCCCGTCAGCATTTGGTAGCCCCTGAATGGGTGGAAGAGAAGGTATACTTGAAAATGCATTTGATGAATCCGATATGAGATTTGATGCTCCCCCTTCAAGGAAGTGCAGCTGTTTCCTCTGTTTCCTTCTTGCATCTCTGCTGGCTTTCCAGTTCATTAAAAATTGTTTGGCAGTCTCATTGATTTCCTTGCCATCAAGCATAACTGTAAATTGAAACAAAATTTAAGAAACTATAATTAAAAAAACAGACAAGCATTAATGTATGATTCAAAAATAAATTCTTTACATTTCTCTTGGTCTTATTATCAATATTCAGGGTGGTCACTAAGCACCAACAGCAGGTGAAATTTGCAGGATGAAAGAGTGGTGCTTGCTGCTTGAATCTTTAGCTAATAATCGTCCGGTAAAGCCCTCTGACACTTCTGAGGTTATGCACCTGCAATCACTCAATACTTAATGCTACCTTTGCACCATCTCTCTTGAAATTTCAGCAAGCAGCTTAATTAATTTGGAGTATAGGCAATACGTTTATACATGGTTGTGGTTGAAAGCAACTTGTATGTTAGTATAAGATTACAGACAAATAGTTTAAGTGGTGGGAAAACAAATCATATCTCTTCCAAGGAAATTCCCTTGCACCTTTACTTACCTAATGACCTGGACATAACAATGACCCTGTCCCTGTATTTTTTCTTGTTACAAATAGGATTTCCAGTCAGTTCTAACCTCCACAGTGATGGCCAAGATGCAAAAACTCTTGAAAGCTCCTTTTACAAAAAAAAAATTTAAGTTTATTAAATAAGTTGGTTAAGGAGCTTTTTTGCAGTCAGAATAAAATACACAAATTAAACATCAGGTGATGTATTTCTCAAATTCCTGTGCCATCTCAAGCATAATAGATGGACAATATCATAAAAAGGGTTGTGGTTACTCATCATGGTGAATACACTTAATTTGTTTTTATTAAACACTTTACACCCTAAAATCAGCATGCACATTCTCCATACTGTTCTCTATACATTACCTAAGGTGCTGAAAAAGTACAGCTTCTTTAGTTGATGGTCATTTCATTTATTGTTGTGACCTTAATGTGTGATTCAGTGGTGACATTGTAAGTTAGCAATTAGATGCTAGTCCTGCCCCCTTAGGGCTCTAAGGGTTAGATGTAATCATTTGTTTCACAAGATAGAGGGTTTTAAGGTGGAAAGAACCATATTGACTGCATACTGCAAACCTTCTTCATGCTATAGGGTCAACTGGATACAATTTTATGACAATGTGTTCAGCTGTGGTTGGCTAGTATTCAACAAGGAAATTTAATAAGCAAATCTAAAAGCAATCCATCTATATTGGAAGTAAGTACCTCCTGGACAAAGGATTATACTTGCTTACAAATACTAGGAGAAAATTTTACAAGGAAAAAATATTATTAAGAATTGTCGCACCTTCATATCTGAGAGGCAGTTGTTTTCTGTGAAAAACTGTGTCATGTTCTTGAGACATTTCAGCTCCTCCACAGAATCTATGTTGTTTTCAGATATATTCAGCACACATAGTGATTTCTGTTAAAAGAAAAGTATTAATTACCGCGTGAATGGTGTTATTTTTAATTTATTTACACATGATCACCTGTTCACTTTTGGGTTCAACCCAATTACTGTCAGTGATAAACTATTAATTAACTGTTAAGAATTTTTGTACTCACAGAAAGAGCTTCAAGTGATCTTGGCTCAAAGAGAAGCTTTTCACCAGGAGGTAGATTTTGTTTTTCAATGTGAAGCTCACGAAGACTTTCCAGTTTCTCCAACCCCTCCACAACTGTGATGGAATTAGAACCAAGGTACCTGCAAATTTTATCAAAATAAGTGAAATTTATAAAATCAACTCTTGTAACTTAAAAATGAGAACAGAATTTGGAACAAGAGTTTTGCACTTTTGATTGTAACTAGTAATGACCACTGCTCTTTTTAGTGCTGATTGCTTCAGTTCAAGGGAGGGGTCCTAAGGTATAATTTTCCCCCTTTATCCCAGAAGCTCTAATTGAAGCATGCTCCAGTTTGTGCATATTTCAAGGGACTGTTAATCTATGTTTTAGACTAGTGCTTCTCAATAAAAATTAGGGGGAAAAATGATGTCAGCACACCATGGGGAGCTCTTGGAGTGAGGTGTTCCTTACTTTTCAAGCAACTCACTCCAGGACCTCCCTGCCACACACTAACATCAATTTTTTTTCCTTAATTTTTGTTGACTTGTGCAACAGACTGCATGCCAACAAGAATGTTGGTTGTTTTTCAAATGAGTCATTTCGCCAATGATTGTTTCGCAAATGTCTCTAGTCAGTTCGCAAATGTGTAGAAGTCAGTTCACAAATGTTTAGAAGTCAGTTTGCAAATGTTACTAGCATTTATATGTGTAGAAGTCAGTTCACACACTTTGTAGATTTGAGATGTCAACATTGAGCATACAAACTAACCCTCTAGCTTAGGTCATACAGTTTTGTAGTTTTTGCTCTATCACAGCATTTGCGTGTTACATGTACAGTAGCTGTAACCCACAAATCAAACTACCAATGAATATGAAACAGGTCTTACTGTTGTTGTGTTCTATCAGGAAGCTTTGCTCTTTGAAGGAAGGTACACAACTACCAAGACACGGGATAAAAACTGTCTATTTGATTATGAAATATACTTTAGCAAGAAATAAGCTGTGATATTTCACTTCCAGTAATTTATGCATACAATGTGTCAGTAATGTAGTATTCTGAATCATCTCGTTAAACCCAGGTTGACATGTAAATATTTATAACGTTTATAACTAACTTCTACATGTTTGTGAACTGACCAGAGACATTTGCGAAACTACTGTTGGCAAAATGAATTGTTGGCAAAACGACCCATTACCAACAACAAGAAAGGGGACTCTGCATCTACTTTTTTAAGCAGTACTGTGTACACCTCTTAGTTAAAAAAAGTTTAAATTGGAACAGCTCAACCATATACCTACTAATATTACTGTCCCAGGGTAAGTAAGCACAGAGATACTTACAACTTTGTTAATCTCCTAAGATTGTCAAGTCCCTCTATTTTAGTAATGTCATTCTTCTGAAGGTATAAATGTGTTAGGCTGGTTGCAAAACCAAGATTCTTGATCTTTGCAATATTGTTGTCATAAAGGTAGAGAACTGATAGATTTCGGCAGTGATGAAGATTATCCTGCAATATCAAAACAGACAACAAATCGCTGTAAATTCACACTGATCACATCTAAGAATTTCCTCACTCCTGCAAACAGTATGCCAAGTATGTAGACAACTGTCATACAGTAGTTTTATGAACAGTATGAGATATAAATTACAAAATTTTATCTTTCGCTCGATATTCTAAACTTGAAAACAGTTTTACGAGCAAGTTTTGCCAGAAATATGTATTTCACACTGTTTTGCTGCATATTAAGACTGTAAAACGTTTATAAGATCTCTTACTCTAGCTATGAGTGAACATAAGCTTTACGAAAACTCATAGCCTACAATCATTTGAAAACTTCCCACCCACGAATCAATAACTTTGTGAACACCCTGACCTCGAGAAAGCCTATTTTTGTCCATGACTGCGGGTCGAATATCTAACTCATAGGATTAAATGAGAAGGATATCGGTGGAATACAAAATTTAAGCTTACTGATTTTCAATCCGCTAGTCGAACAAACTTACAATTTCATCGATGTTTTTCTCTGAAAAATACAAGTGGGTCAACCTCCGCACGTATTGTTGCACAGTTTCATCTCTTCTTTTCTTTGTATGGCTTGGAGATTTCGCCAGCATATCTAAGGTTATCTTTCCCATTTTGAGATAATATTGGTAATGTTACATACGAACTATCGGTATTGTAATTTTGGGCATATTATAAAAGCACCTATCACGTGACTAGAAAACAGTTATTCGTCTCCTTGGAAACAAACTTCTATTACCCAGACTCTACGGGATATACTTGGACGAGAGGTATTGTTACACGATCAACGACCAACAAGATGGCGGCCGGAGGGTAAATGTGTGACAGGTTTGTGTTTTTCTCTAGAAGACTTTGAAGTCCCCGTAACAATTTCTAATATATACTTATCGTGTTTTTTGTGCATTATTAATGTACAGTTGTTTTATTCGAGAGCGATTGACATTTCTAGTAAATTATGACTGGTCAAGTTGACATAACAAAAGGATAAATATTCTCGCGTGGGTTAATTGGCCTTGTAGAGATCATAGTTGTTAGGAGTGCTGTTCGTATTTATTATCAATTAGAATTGAGAAACGTCTTGCTGTTATTGACTCTTGAGGTTTTGCCCTTTTGTCTTTGACGCTGAAATTGTTGTTGTTATTTTAATTGGAGTAAGGTTTCGTGTTTTTCCAAGGATCGAAGATGTCTAATTTTATGACGTATTTCCTAGCTTCTCAAATTGGTGAAAGATGCTTTCAAGTGACCATAAACCACAGCTGATAGAATACTTATGGGTAAAGCGGATCTAAAGGTCATAAATTTCACATTGCTAGCTTTTAAATTTGTCGAGAATCGGTGTAACGCATGAAAGCGCGCGTTCAGAATTTCAGCCCATGCCGGTCAAGGAATATTTTGGTGACTTGTCATTGATGTCATTTTTTTCAGCAATCTCAAGGCATTAAATTGTGCGGAAGATTAGGATATCAACAACGATGTAGGACACTGCCTTGATAAATAATTTTAGTTGAAGTTGTTACTCTTTTGAAGAACTCACTATGTCCGGGGATTTACAAGCAACGATAGAATTCGCCGTCGAATTTTCCACGTTTCACAACATCGATCTCTTTCAGCGAGGGTATGTAACGCTTGAAATAACGTTTTATGTATAAATGTGTAGCTATTGATTTAATTTTATTATGTTTGTATTTCCTTAATCAATCCAGAGATTATATATAAGGAATGTTCTACATCAAATTATAACGAAAAGGAAACCGAAATTAGATTAGTGACACTTAACAAATGACTTTGATCGCTCGTTTTTTCAAATTTTTATTTTTTCTATCTGACGTATAAATCCTCTATGAAATCAAACGATTATAGGAATTTTAAAGATGGTATTCATTAGTGTAAAAGATTAATTGACTTTACTATTCCCCATAGAAATTTTCAGATATGTTTAGGCAATGCACCCCGCCGTGATCAATAACAATGCATATCACTTTGATCTTTTGATATTATTCATAAGAAAAAAAAGTCATTCTCTCTCTCCAGATGTTAGCTCTAGACAAAATTAATCTGATTAAATTCTCCAGAAAAAACATGAACATCTACAACAGAAATTGGATGTACTGGTACTGTATTATAAGTTCTCATATATGTGTAGTTACACCTTCTTCCTTGTTAGGAATACTTTTTCCCGTTAAAATTCAAACAAATTCTTATTTTTGAACCAGCCCCAAATATTTAAATTCAGGTTCTTTGCATTCTCTAAAAACATGCCCAAGACACATCAAAGAAACTCAATAAATTTATGTCACATAATCCCCTGGTTAACAGTTAATTTCTTCATCAAATTATAATGTGATCTTTTTTATTTGAATGAGTGGGTAGTATTTAAAGAGGCCCAATACTCAAGACCTCACGGCTTCTAAATTTAGACATCCTCATTACATCTTATCTTTTGTCTTTTTATTTTACTGTTTTCTTTGATTTCTCGTATAACATCTTTTTTTTTTGGATCAAGAACAGATTAAGTAAATATTGAAAAATAATTTGTTTTATTCTGTAATAGTTTTAAGTCCCCTGCTGAGTGGAAGAATTTGAGCCGATATTAGTTTCAAAATGAAATCTGTTCCCAGGTGGCTGTAGAATGAAAAATTAATCCAGGATAGTTATTATAAATCAAAAAGGCCATCAAGGTCACAACTCACAACACTCTGTTTGATCCTTAGTTTTATCTTAACCCTTTAACTCCCAAGATCTCATTAGTAATTCTTCTTACTGTCTGCCATACAGTTCTTGTGTTGTTAGTTTGGATAATTTCATATTTTATCAACTTATAATCCCCTAACTGATATTTTTCTTCATTCTCATCACATGTCTGCTTGATATTGTATTGCTATTTTAAGGAGAAATTCTATCTTGGTCACTCATGGGAGTTAAAGGGTTAACCCTTTCACTCTCAAGGATGACCAAGACAGAATTTCTCCTCACAATATCAAGACAATATCAAGCAGACAAGTGATGAGAACAAAAAAATATATCAATTGTGGGATTATTAGCTGATGGGATACCAAATGGTGACCAAGTTGGTCACAGCTAAGAGTACTTAGTGAAAAAAAAGATTTTATCAGATAATAAATTGAGATATTTGAACTGGCAGGTATTACCATATTCGTTGTACTCTTAAACCTCCCGTGAAGGCAGCAGCAAGTGTGGAGGTAGAAAAAAGGCTTGATTCTGTGTCAGGTAAGTAATTCAGAGTACAATTTAATCAGATAGCACTCTTTTGAATTACAGTCTCTCAAGCTGAGGAAACCCAGAAATAGAATTTGACAGTTATGTCCATCCCATCATTACAGAGATCAAGAATTAGTCATGGCTACAGTCAAATTAATAGGATCTAGAGATGCATTTAAATTCTAAAAGTAGGAACACCCATAAAGTACTAAAGATATTTCAATAATTCAGTTACTTTTTCTTTAAGATGCAGCTGATGGTGGAATTACCAGCTGTGATCTCTCAAAAGAAGCGAAACAAATTTTTTATATAAATTCTGAGCAGACAGTAACAAAAGATGGTGTTAGACCATCGCTAACCAGCTTTTATCAAAACCCCTGTAATTTCAGGGTAGAGCATGCAAATATGATCACTTCCCACAATATAAATGTATATCTCTGAGTTATAAGAAAAAAAAAAATTGCAAGAAACTATCATTCTCTAGATTACTTTATTTGTATTATCCTGTGCTATTTTTCATCGATAAAAAATAAAAAAAATTTAAATGTGTAGTGTGCATATATTCATATATTCAGATCAGAGAGAACCAAATATTTTAAATAAACATAAGGTGCTTGAAAATTCCAACTTGCTTGAGGCAGACCAGTTGGCTATTTACACAGTACTAGTGTAGCCAAGGAGTTGAACTTGGGGGGACTGAGAACAAATCAAGTGAGTGACAAGGTGGGGGACTTGAACCCAGGACCATCATATTACAAGTTTACTTAGCCACAATAATTTACTTCATCAAATGTAGTGTGTGATAAAGTTATGACATCATAACTTATACTGTTATTTTCTTTTTAACAACACAGACAGCCAAGAGGCAGAATACCAATTTGGAGCAACCATCAACTCTTCTGGGCAGACAGCCATCTCAAAAACATTCCAAATTCTTTACAGAAATGAGTCTGTGGTGTTGAATGATTCCTTTGTTTTTCGTCTCCATTTGTTGGTGAACAGTGACAAGGTAAAAGTCCCATTAAAATCTCTCTATCAGTGGTACTGAGTTGGTGGGAGAGTGTAACATGTCAAAAGAGTTGATTATGTAAATTGCCACTGTCAAGAGTTTCAAAGCTGATGTTTCAAGTGTTAGCCCTTCTTCAGAGTGAATGCACTGAAAATGATATAAAGTAAACAATGTTCTCTTTAGATTGTCCAGGAAATTGACCAAGGAGATTATCAAATGTCAGTGGAACTGTTTTTCTCAGACTCGGACTATGGGTGAGAAATTTTTCAACTAGATAAATTCTTTTAACAAGTTTGCTTACTCACATATTGGCTTTGAGTGCATTTATTTAATAATATGGTAAGTTTCTTTACATTTTTTATCCTGCTGTTACATGGATGATTTATGACAGCTGTCTTTTCTTGATCAAGATCCTAGAAATTAGTTTTATCCTTTGCAGTTGTAGGGATTTCAATCTAACTGTCCACATAACTGTACTGTATTAAAATTTTGTAGTATTTTTCTTTCTTCATCTAAACCTCAAATTTAAGGCTGCTGCAGTTATCCTCCAATTTGGAAAAAAGAAATTATTGAAGTATTTTGATTCTGTCGATAAAATAATTTTCCTAGTTTTAAATCTTCTACATATCACATCCTCACTCCTTTGCCCTAGGTTTACCCTTCAGTAATTTGTCTATATCTTTGGCAAAGCAGTTAATTGTGTCCCTCCATGAATAACTTAAAGAGAGAGAGATGAAGAAGCTGGATGCTTTAATTTTAAGAGGACACGTTTCTTTTTTTTCTTTGTCTTCTCCAACCAAGGCTTAATTCTGGGACAATGTCAGTATCTGAGAAACTGCACACCTACCCCTTCCTTAGCCCAACTCTTACCCTAACTTATTATCAATTGACTGTTTCCGGGTTAGGGGAGGGGTATGTAGGTGCTCAGTTGCTCAGATACTGATTTTGATCCCTAATTCTCATCATCCTTGTTTTCTCATCAAACAGAGTTGACTCAGTTGAATCTCTTACAAATGTAAGCACCCAAACATTAAAACTGCACATGTCCTGTGTGAAAGGTCTGCATCACCATGTGCCGATCTTGTTTGACTATTATCACTTTGCTGTCATCGACACAACAATTCATGCCACAGTAACAGCACTTGGTCTTCCTGATCACAGGTAATTGCATAACATTTTCTCTCCATGCATGCATGGTCTATCACTTTATTCTTGATTAATGGGCATTTATTTATTCATAAGGCTTGCAAATTTAGCTGCACACAGCTGAACAACAATCTACTTGACAGAAGAATAACATTGCATTTTTTGTGTATACTGTTTATTCCTAATGGCACCTGTTAACTTGTGGCAGTGATGAAAGGTGTTTTGTTTGTCTCACTTTTTCTCTTTGCTTCTTACTCTTAGCATTGTTAGACCTGTGAAAAACAACTGGCTTGGCAAACCACCTTCAAATATGAGAGTATCAACACCAGCTTTCTATGTTGTACTCTTCAGTAACAAGGCTTTAGCGCCTCAGGTTAGGAATGGTCTCATTCTTTATCAGCGTTTGATCAATTTAATTCTTGAAAACAGACTGCAGCAATCACTGTACAGCACTTTTGCTGGCTACAGATCTATTGTCTGTACCATTTCATTTAAAATATTAATAAAACCAAAGGCTTTCCAACCACCAAATGAAGAAGTATGCTCCTCTAATGCACTGTTCAAGTCTCAAAAGTGTACATGCTTAGGCTCCCTTATTTGTCTCCTATCCAACCATTGTGTGACCCAACCAAACAATGATGGAAAGGTGACTATTGGTAGCCAGCAATACGATAATCTTATCTAGAATTGTTTCTGTCATTGTTAGGATTCTAACAAACATGTATACCATCTTTCCAGAGTTCTAAAACATCACTTGTGGAGAAGCAGCTGCAGTTTGCTTATGACACACACAGGTTTGACATTCCTTTTACTTTTATTAGTGGTTGTCTTTGTACACGAATCAAAAGAGCACATTCTTAACTGCCATAGATTGCTTCCAAGTGTGGAGGGGGAGAAATTTCATGGACAAGAAGGGGAAATAGCACTGAATAGAACAGGAAGAGAAATCAGTGGCTAAAACTGGCATAGCTATTGTTTCATGGATCATTTCTCTATGCAAACGAATGGGCAGATAACAAGTATTCAGATTGAATGTAGTTTTGAGAATATTATGGATGTGTTTTACTGTTCTAATGAGTTACTTTATGTTTTTTTTTAATGTTAATCTAGGTCATTGTGCAGCACTTTGTTATCTGCCCAAGTGAATCTGTTAGCTTATTTTCAATGCTTGAGTGAGCTGCTTCCAGATAATCAAAGAATGGATATTGGTAAGGTTTTGATTTTATCAGTACTATCTTTCGCTACTACTTGATTTCTGCCAAAAGAATTATTTGAAGTTTGATGCATATGTAGGTGGCCATTGTATTGACTCAAAAAAGTTGAAAACAATCAGGCCAGCTCTTTCAGTCATCTTTTCATCTTTTGAATCCCAACAGTAATAAGCATCTAATTTCCCCTTATGATGTCATCCCTGAATCACACATTAAGGTCTTGAGAGTAAAGGAAATGATCACCAACTAAAGAGGCCCTTTACTGTCAAACAAATTATCCTTGACAACACCCTAGGAGCTGTTAGGATTTGAAAGATTAAGACTTAAAGTACTTCTATTCTTCAGGAATTGTCGACTTTGGTGAAAAGCTTGATGTGCTTTGTAGGGCAGTAGAGGTGTGTAGTCATATTTTATATCTGGTTTTGTGTGAAAGTAGTTACATCTGTTACATGTGAAATCTTTGGATAGTTTGATGCTTTCTCTATGGGAAAATTGAAGGTGTATACAAGCATGACTACTACATGCAACAGTGCTTCTCAGGACTACACTCACCTGGACAATCAGAGTACACTATCACATGTTACCCCTGGGTTCAAATCATTTCCTGTATGAATCAGATGTATTGAAATTGCAGATCAATATCAGTATCTGGGCAACTGCTCACCTACCCCTACCCCTCCCCTTAACCAACATTAACCTTAACTTGTTGTCAATTGACTGTTGTTGAGTTAGGGGATGGGTAGGTGGGCAGTTGCCCAGATACTGATATTGATCCGAAATTGCAGTGTTTCTAAAAAATGAATTAAAATGCTGTGATCTTCATTTTTTTAGGGAACAGTTGGGTGTGAGGAAACATTTTCTCAAGTTTGTAGTGACCTCAATAACCTTAGCTCTGAAGTAAGTCAAGCTTTGTTATTCTGGGTGTTTTAAGATCCAATTAAATATCATTTCTTGGTAACAAATCACCTCTCCACAAGAGGAGTGAAATTTTTGTGAATCAACGGTTTGTAGCACTCTGGACTTTTCAATGTACAGTCAACTATCTCTGTATTACATTCTCACCAGTAATGTGTTATGAAGTTCAATCACAGGACTGTTTTAGGAGAGGAAGTTTTGTAGATTTTTACCTGTGTGCATTTCACGTGAAATTGTCACAATACAAGATCAAAACCTGTCATGACAATTATTTGTCAGTCAAAGGGTCAGCTGTTTCTTTCCAGCTTGATCCTTGGACAAGTTTACTCCAAACTTGGGGCTTACCTGTGTTTACTTTGAAATCCAGAAGTTGTAGCCTTTTTTTCCTTTCTTTCTTTTTTTTACAGCTTTCCTTAGTATGGTCACAGTTTCTTGAGTTCTTCAGCCTCAACAAAGCTATTTTACCATTCATGAGGAAAGAACACCATAAACATCGGGTAAGAATTTTATATGTGTCTAAGGGGGGGGGGGGTTAGGAGCAGTTTTGGAAAGGAGAGAAGACTGGAGAGAAGAGGAAAAGGAAGGAAGGGAAGAAGTGGAGATGAATCGGTGACGTGAGGAGGACACGTGACGGTAAAGAGACGATAAGATGAAGTGAACAGTGGGAGGAATCTGAATAGGGACAGGAAGAGGTGCCATGTTCTTCTCTGATATTTCGCTGCAATGAAATCTCTAATCAGAGGCAAACTTTCTTGGGATCCTAAATGAAATAAAATTCTATGACCCAATCCTTTGATGAGATGAAAAAGCATACCTAATTTTATGGCGATATTTTAAATCCCATGGTGATGTGTTTTCAATGCACTTGTTTTTGTAGCTCTCTCACTTTTCTGAAGCATTTTTCATCAAGGAGTATCCATGGAATGAACTTCAAAATACACCACATTTCTTGTAAGTAGTTCATCTTTGTGGCACTCTTCAGCCTTTAACTTAGCTAGCACAGTGAGCTTAATATCCCTCATTGCCATCTGTTTATATTGGATATTTCGGTCCCGTAAAATTCTGAGTTTCCAAGGGAACCCTGGATCCGAGTAGACACGATTGCCCCTGTTTCCCGTTGAGAAATTTAGCCTAGTAAGAGTTGTACTGGTGTCGTTACGAGAGTGGGATTTGATTAGGGGCAATAGTTGGCTTTACACATTATCATCAATTCCCCTCAGGTATCAACAGCAGCAAAGCTTGGCTCAGAGTGTGAAGACTTCTCGTTATTACCAGAGTATTCCTCCAGTGCAAGTCGAGTGTCCCCTGTTAGATGGAGATGCCTCTTCTACTCCAATTATATTCGAAGATAAGTTTAGTTTTTTGGAGCCCAGAGAACCAGGTATCTGCGCCTCGCTTCTAATGTAGACAATCATTAGTTCACTTCTTGGATGTTGAAGAATCTGCGTCAGAATATTTAAGGTTTAATTTTTTTAAGAACCTTATACCTTGACAAAAAAGACATCAAACACTGCAATTAGGACAAGTTTCAATTTAGTGTCTAAAGTCATTCAGGATTGCATAGCGTTTGTGATTGATTCAGAAAATTCGCGCCACCTTCTCAACCAATCAGATAAAAAAGAACGACCAACCGTCAAGTCACTCACGTGCATTTGCTGGTTTTTACTCTGAATTCTCATTGGTTCGTTGTGATATTTCCTTTGCTGTGATTAGCCGTTCTGTTAACTTTTTTTTTGGTTTCACGTCACTCAAACGAGAAGCGCTCTTTTGCAATAACAATTTTAAGAGCTGACGTCATAACATAACATGCCTAAATCTCTTCATGTATATTTTTTCAGATTTTCCCAGAAACCCAGAGATGAAAGAAATATTTTTTACAGTTGGTTTGGATGAGACTGATAATATCACGGATGAAAGTTTTCTGGTAATCAATGGTCAAGGTAATGTTTCCAGAGCCTTTACGAGGTTTTTTTTTGTCTCCAGCCCGCTGAATATAACTCATTTTGTTTTGAGAGATGTGTCTGTCTGTCTTTCGCAATTCTGATCATAAACGAATGTCTAATTCTTGTTATTAGTTATTCGACTTTCGGTTCTTTTATATATCAGAGATCCTTCTAGTGAGGAACGATACAAGCTTCCAATAGTGCCTGAAAGTAACAAAAGTTTTAATTTTTTTAGATTCTGATGAAGCCGAAAAGAACGGCGCAGCGTCGAAAACAGTTTCAGAAGAGAGTGTGCACCAACCAGAGATACAGCAGGGCGATCCTAGCAGTGCAACAGAGAAGGCACTTGACAAAGAAACGGATTTAACTGAAGGCATAGGCGAAGTAGATAGCACCGCTGCTCTTGATGATATAGACATTGCTTTGAATGGCGAGATTGACGATACACCTAACGGAAATTCTAATTTAGCCGAAGATTTGTCGTCGTTTTTAAGTAATTCGGAAAGCACTCAACCGCTCATTGCCGAAGATAGTAACATTTCTGATAATGAAACGCAGTCTGATGATAAGGATGTTGAAGTTGAAAGAACTTGTGATGTAAAATCTTCTGAAGGTGATGAGGAACAAAAGGAATTGGCCTCTGATAATGAAGAGTCGGAATTTTTAGACGCTGCAGCAATAAATGGCATTGAAATGTCACCTAGTGCTACAACTGACGTTGAGAATTCTGATCCGTCAGATGACATCGATAGTCCTTCGGAAAACGCACCGGAAAAACAAACCGAAAAGGAAACCAAAGCGCACAGCGATGCCGAGTCAGCACTCGTTAGTAATGATACTGCCAAAGAATCTGTTGAAATCACAGACAGCTCGAACGAGGAAAATTCCGAAGATCCTGAGTTACAATTTATTGCTAATGGCTCCCAGGATGAGTTAGTCTCCTCGTCAACAACCGAAACTGCAGCAGACTCGAGTAATTACGAAACGCCGATGTCTTCCGAGGCGTCCACGAGTGCAACTTCGGGAAGCCAATCCAACGTCGTGACCGAACAACCGAACGTTAATGGGGTTTCGTCTCGTAACTCGGTGACTGTCACCGATAGCGCGCCAACCGCACCAACAAGGAAAAACAAAAAGAAAAGCGTCCCTAAAGGACTTTCTTCGAGCTCGTTGGGAGGTTGTTTTCCTTTGGCTTGCGCGGGAAACACATCGCCTGCATTTACTTTGTCACGAGGAGATTCTGTGTACGGAGGCAGCGTAAGGTCGAGGTCAGTTGAATGTTCTTAAGTAACGGTAGGTTTACCCTTTACACCCAAACATCAGTATGCATATTCTCCATACTTTCCTTTATACATTTTATATGATGTTGAGAAGGAGAATTTGAAACCAATCAAGAGCATCTTTAGTTGTTAATCATTTCCTTTATTCTCGCGACCCTTGTATGTGATTCTGGGGTGATATTCTAAGGAGAAATTAGGGGTCAAAGAGTCAAGTCTGTACCCATCCATCTGGAGCTTGTACTTCTCCCCTCACCCCTCCTGGATGGTAGGCTAGTCTTTCGCCAGGTTCCCCTCCCTCAGCATTTCATCAGGTTTCCGAGATAATTGCCGCTTCGAAGTCCAAGAAGCACATTAAACCCCGCCCCCCAAAAAAGAAAAAACATGGTTGACCGTCATTTTTTATGCACTCTTCTTGTTAGGTTTGAAATAGCGAAAAGATCAGTGAAGCGCAGTCTAAACTACGCCTGTCAAGTATACAGGTGAGATGGCAACTTTTTGAGTTTTGATATGAAGTGTCCTGGCTAATACACTTGTTGTTAAATAGCTCTCGTCAAGTAGAAGTGAAGAAACAAAGACGTTTATATTCGACTTTTTTTTTCCAAAAACAACTTGCCATTCCAAGTGATCCGCTATGCAGCCAAGCTTGCTAAGAACCTGCCTTACTCCAAAGCACTTTTTATCTCGTCCCTGAAGGGATATGAAAAGCTTGGGAGCCAGTTAGAGAATGGAGACTCCAATTTAATTATTTAAAACAGAAATCAACATATTCATTCATCCACGAAAGATGTTTTGGTTACCAACTGAATTGGTAATGTGAATTAACCACCCTAATCAGTTGCTGAAGGTTCCAGCCTCAGTCCTTTGTCATTCGCTTTTATACTCTCCCCCGCCCCCTCCCCCGTACCCCCGCCCCCTCCCCCGTACCCCCTCCCCCGTACCCCCTCCTCCGTACCCCCTCCCGTACCCCCTCCACCGACGCAGTAGAACAGTTTCTTTGGAAACTTACCCCTTTTATTTATATTTTCTTTCAGTTTGTTTATCTCTACAAAACTAAAAGCATTTATTTGTTTTTTCAGTGACCGCCAATTGGTAGGAATTCGTGAGCCATATTTTAGCGCTGAGGCGCCTGAAGGCATTGAGACGCATTTGATCGTTTGTGTACATGGATTGGATGGTAAGCTGCTCAGTCCCAAAAGTGATTAACATGTAACTTCTCCCCATTATATCAATTCAGTATCCAGCAAGCAGGTAATGAGAATACTCGAACTTATCAGGTAGGAGTTGTTATCTTGATCTCACACCAAATTCTCGTAACTGATTTACAAGGAAATGCTTAGCAGCTAGTGGGGAGAATTAACAATCAGATCTTGGGAGTCAAAGGGTTAAGCACTTTGCAAACTTGAGCACTACCTTTTTTTCTTTGATGAACTTAAAGTTTTACTGACTGCACTTCCATAAACTATACAGGGATCTTTGGGTTAAAAGTGTAGAACTGGCGACTTAAATTTAGCATTCCTATCTTTGTTCGTTTAATACGCAATTAATAAAAATGTAATTTTTTTTCAGGTAACAGCGGGGATCTTCGCCTTGTGCGTTGTTACTTAGAAATGGCCCTTCCTTCTACACGACTGGACTTTCTCATGTCGGAAATCAACCAGGTGAAAAGAAATGCCGCCTTCTATCGTCTTAAATGACACGGCTAATGATCTACTGGAAAGTTTTGTCTCAAATTTTCCTTGACTGATTCATTTTGCTGTGTGTGCTGTTGTTTTAAGTCATTTTAGAACCACGGCACCTATTATAAGGACTCATGTAAGCTCCTAACGAGGGAACCTCCTACTTGGTGCGGAACAAAAGCTATTTTTTGCGTTTTTCGCGAGAGGGAAGACAAGTGCGAGGCGAACGAGAACAGTGCGAGCAGAGCCACTCACGAATAGAGGAACGCGAAAAAAATTGTTTTGTTTCTGCGCCCCTTCCTCGTCCCGCGGGCTAGGTTTGGTTTATGACTCCTAAATCCTAAGAATAGACAAAACTTGTACTTACGAGCAATAATCTAACCTCGGTGTAATCCCCTGTTCTCCGCTTCGCAGCCTGACACTTTTGTGACGTTTGAAGAAATGACTGAGAAGCTGGTTCAAGAAATAACGCATCATATTGAGGCTTATAATCTCTTCCCCACGAAAATCAGGTTTGTCGGTGACTAGTTGTTGTTTTGTTAGGGTGGTCATGCGATTTTCCTTGTCTTTGTGGCCATGGAACTGAACATGACGTGACAACTCGTAATTATTTTTGTTGTAAAAGAACTTTGGAGCGTGGCCGCAGTGACTTGTGACAAGGTAAATGATGAGGCCATGATGTCTAAATCTGAGAAGGTTGTTTGGATCGCAGGAATGGGAGTTGTATTATGCGCTTAAAACTGACCCAACTACATCGGCTACCAAACATACCTGCCGTTTGATTTTTTCCAAAATATTGTTATGATACTTAATATTATTGTGACACTTAAAACTTCAGTGATGCAAAAGCTCGCTAGAACGTTTACCTCTGACTTAAAATCTGAATGACCCATTTCGCAGGGCGTCCAGTTTTCAAAATCTTGTTTTCGCCTACCCTTTTAATTGTTTGTTTTTAGTAATCGAATAAGTGTTTTAACACTCTCTATTTTGTTCATGTCTCTACAGTTTTGTAGGTCATTCTTTAGGGAACATTATCATCCGGTCCGCTCTCGGCCACCCTGAATTGAGGCCCTTCCTGGACAAGATCCACACGTTTTTGTCCCTTTCGGGTCCTCATTTGGGAATGCTATACCCAACAAGTTCTCTTGTCAGCACTGGTAAGCCTGATTCAGTTTTGGTTCACGCGAGACTGCCTCGCGTAGTTGCAGGAGTTTATATCGTTTTCTGTGACATTATGCATTTTTGTGCCCTTCTAGGTCTTTGTCTGTTTTTCTTTTGCTCGTACTTGCGAAAAGAGTGAAGTATATTACTCGTTTTCTTTTTGTTTTAGGCTTGTGGTTCATGCAAAAGTGGAAGAAGTCCGATTCGTTGTTACAGTTGTCATTACACGATCATGCTGACCCACGACAAACGTTTATTTATCGACTCAGTCAATCAGAAGGTAATAATTACCTGACGTAGTTGTCTTGTCCTTGTAATCGTCCCATGTCCTTTTCCCGTCGACCTTTGCCTTTCGACCTAGCACTTTCCCCGTTTTTCTGTCGATTTTTTTTTTATGTTTTTCTTCCCAGAGTTCTGTGCGCCTTTTCCCTGTAAGCGAGGCCAGGTATAAAAACAAGTGGCAGGAGTCTGACCTCAAAAGTTGCGGGCATTAATGCGTCGAAAATCGTCTTCTGTAAGATGCCATGGCCGCAACAAATTGCGTTAAGAGTTGTCTCGTGTAACGTGAATTAAGGGATGGTGTTAAAAATCGTCTCGTCGCCTAAACCCCTTCAGTTTTAAACTTAAAAGTTTAAAAAGTAACCAAACTGTTCAATTTTTTAAAACTCAAGGTTTCCCATCTTCTTTAGGCCTTCGGTACTTCAAAAATATTCTTCTGGTTAGCTCGGTACAAGACCATTATGTTCCATATCACTCGGCCAGGATAGAGAGTTGTCGAGGAGCCATGAGAGATAACTCGGATGTCGGTAAGTATTGGGCGGAGAATTGTTCGTTGTATTTTAGACCACCTTTGCTAATGTGGTTGTTGGTAATGCTTGATTTTGTGCAGGCGTTGCGCTACAAGGCCCTAGTGCAATGTACTTTGCATACGGCATTTTGCAGAGAGTTGTTCTAAACAGATCTTCTTACTGATACAGTGGCCATTTTGAAGAGTGGAAAATTTCATTTTCAACGCTGTTTTTTGTAACCAATCAGATCCCAAAACAAGACTTGAGGATGGCTCGGTTCCAAACGTTTCTCCGCGCTTTCTTGGGCGTGCGTTGTGATGGGTTTATGAAAACTTGCGTCTTCTCAGTAACCAATCAGATGGAGACCCAAAACCAAGCTCGTTCTGATCACGTGTTTCCCCGAGTTTGGAATTGATTACGTGTTTTTTCTTTAAAGTTGGTTTTTGGTTCATCATGATTCCCTCCGTTTTTTTCAAATAATCAATTCATCTTGATAGCGGCTTGTAATGCAACCCAATTGCTTCTATTTATTTATTTATTTATTTGTTTATGTATTAATTTCCAGCTGTGGCCTACAGAGAGATGATAGACAATCTTCTGAAACCACTGGAAGGAAGGAAAGACATGAACCTTATCCGTTACAGTGTTTATCACAATCTTCCAAGTTCAGCGAATTCGTTTATTGGCCGAGCTGCTCACATAGCGATGCTCGATTCTGAACTTTTTATCGAGAAGTTGCTGTTAGTTTCTGCGTTAGATTACTTTAGATAGGTAAACGTTTGAATAGTGCTAGAAATGCAGTCTCGCGCAAGTAATCCTGTCCTGAGAAAATGTTATGAAGTCTTTTTTTATGACAACTAGTGATGTAAGTCTTGTGAGTCAAAGTTGTAAGACGTTCGTGTTATGCCGAAAACTTTCGGTACATTTTCGGCAACCTTTCGAAACGCGCACGAAAAGTTTACGACGGTAATCACTGAACCCGAAAGAATGATAAGAAATTCACGAAGTTGCCATCGGCAACAGCAATTGTATTTGCGCTCAACTTGTTTTACGATACCATGGGAATTGGTGTTGCCTTGAGGAGAGGAAAAAACGAAATTGATGGCAAAATATTTAGACGAGAATGGTTAGTTAATTCTGACATTTAAGTCTTTTTGGATGCATTTAGGGTGTTTTGATGCTAGATAAGTTGAATTATGATATAGTATAGGTTCAATTTAATTTGATTAAAGTGTAATCGGTAGTAATAGCTTATCTACTCGTATTAGAATTTTGTATGGCTATCAGCGAGAGAATTCAGGAAAATCCTTTGTACCTTTTGTTTGAGTTCCAAGTTTCTGATTATGTGGTCTTCGGTCTTCTCCAGAGAGAGATCTATTTGAAAGTAATTATTGAAAATTGGCATTTTCTTCCCATCTTTTGAGCACATGAATCCAGCTTTTTTTTTCTCCTTAGAAATCTCTTCCTTGGTGTTTTTCCTCTCTGCACACTCGTGCATGTTTCCCTTCCGTTATTTACTGATTTGTTTATTTGTTTTTTCTTCCTCTTTCTGATGAGGTGATTTTAGCAATCAGAAAGCACTTAAAATGGGATTTGTATGGTTTAATCGGGTTAGGGTACTTTTTGAAGTGAATTTTTGTATTTTGCTCCTTAGTAAACACTCTATTTCATAAAGCATACCGTGAAAGGAACTCAAATATCGTAATAATTTCGTTTTGGAACAGGTTCGATGAAAGCGTTATTTGACAAGGCTGCTACGGCCCGTAAATAATTTCAGTTAAGGCACATCATCTACAACGGAATGAAAGACTCGCTTTTTAACTCTCGGTTGCAATATTTATTAATAAATAGACAACGGACGACGCAAAATAATACAGAGTTGTCAACAAGGAATTGTAATAGATTGTATCTTTTTATTATCGATTATTTCATAAATGAATAGAACTGGTGGGTTTGCTGTAATGTGAATACCTATTACTTCATTTTGGAAAATAAAATATTCCAGGTAAATATTTCAGATTCGCTGCTCTGTGTTTTAGATGATTCCCCACTCCCCTTCGTATGATAACGGGTATACAACTATATTTTGATCTATTAATTAGTTTCTGTGATATTAGAAAATGCCCAAAACATCTTACCTCACGATAACTGTTGATAGCTGGACGAGAACTCAGAAGATGATGACGTCACTCTTAATACGCGGTAGCGAATGTTGCAATTCTTCTCGGTCTATTTAGGATTAATCTTTCTTTGATCGCATTGGGATACAAGAGTTCAAATTGCTCGAATATTGCTTGGATATTGTCCCCGGATATTCCCTAGATTTAGTAAAGCCAATGGCACACGAGCAGAAAGATGTGATAGATCCAACTTTCAGTGGAGGTGGGGGCATATTCAGTTGCTTTATGCGTACATGCGAAGATTTGTTGCGAATTATCCCCGCCTTTTATACTGAAAAAAAACGTTTTAATTTTGATAATCCTGTTGCTAAACATTGTGATTTCACGTCATCGATGAAGTCTCTTGGTAATTCAGCTCATTTGAGATCCTTTTTGTGCAGGCCACAAACGCTTTCTAGGTTTGTTTGTTTCGTTTTTTTTTTTACGTTCAGTTTTTTTTTTTACGTTCACTCTTTTCATCAAAATACCTCTAGGACTTGTCTTAATCTCTCCAAATTCGTGGTGCTACGCTTGCGCAAGCAGTTAAGATCTTCACGTCACGAGAATATCAAATGAAGTTTCTGGCCGTCGACACCTCGGTAGTAAATTCGTATGGCTAACTTTACGCATATAGGTTTGTTTGTTTGTTTGTTTGTTTGTTTGTTTGCTTGTTTTTCCTTCACAAGTTTCTTCTGTTTTCCCTTAGGTTTTTTTTAAATAAGCAAGTCAGTTAACAAGCAAGTAATATTTAAATACTTAGCTAAGATAAATTGAACATTCTGGGTAGTAGCCATTAAGTCATCATGTTCTATTTCCATGCAGTGGACGTTTTTAATTCTTGCCGCTCGTTAATTAATAAGATCACCAGCAACGAAAAAGGTCGGAATAGTACAATTTGGCAGATGGCGTGACAGCTTTAGTACGTTCTTTCAACCAATGACAGCACGCTTTATATCCGAACTTTATCATAAATTTTCGAAAAACAGTATCCGTTTCAGTCCCACTCGCTAAACTTGATTTACACAGAGCAAACCGAATTTCCTCAATTATTTTATGGTAACCATTGCTGTAGTGAAGCTGTTTTACTTTTGACAAGTTTTTTCATACAAAGATTTGTATTTTGATCGCGTAGTCTGATCGTACAGGTGAAGGACTGTTGTCGATAGTGGTGAGTGACGTTTCAACCACCTTGGCGCCGGAAGTCATTACCAAAGTCGAGCAGATTCATTATTCCCAATATAATATCCATGCTTACTCCTCGAATTAGCTATTTCTACCAAAACTAATGTTCTAGTAACAATGTTTTGGTCTTTAAGATATGTAATTTTTCCGAATGCCTAAAATGTCGGAAATATATCACTAAGGTACAAAATATTCTCGCGGGGGTGGTACGGAGAAAAAAAACTGCTGAACTAGCACGTGATTCATAGAGGCCAATCAAATTAGCAGAAAAGAGGCGGTCGAACTAAGTCGTGTGTCGCATGTGGTGTGGGAAATCCGTGATATAGTTTTATTACATTACAACAAAGTTTTTCGTGTGTTTTGTACTATTTTCAAGTATATATAGGGAGGAAAGCATCTGTGACAATGGGAGACCAGCGTGGCGCTGGTAACTCTCGCTCGTACAAGATCCGAGGGTATACGAGAGAGAGACATTCAGCGAAACCGTATGCTCGTCCGTATGAAAGTAAGAAGGTGCGTGAGTGACACAACGTTCAGTGCTGATTTTTTAGATTTCCTCCTCTTTAAAACTGATCGTTTCTATTTATTAGGAACGTACTTTAAGTTTCATGCCCGTAGAGAGCACATACTGTTCCGTGGGAAAGTATTAAAAAGTTAAACATCGCTCTTTATGAATCGCATTGCAGGGAGTTCTAGAGACGGTGAAAGATTTCTTCTCTCCATCATGGCTTGTAAATTTATTTAAAGGAAACCAGAGACCAGAAACTATCGAAATAGAAGATGAAGACGATGAAGAAGAACTGGACGAGGTTTCACAGGGAATTGACCAAACTTTCAATCCGGGTTTTAACGAGCGAGCGTCGTCTTCTCGACCCCAAGAAACTTTAACTGCCGGTAAGATAGGCAATGGGCAGTTAAAATCCTCGTTCGGGCCGGGATATTTCTCATCTATTTTACGAGAGCCTGAGCTTTCTGTCGAAACACCTTCTACCTCGAGACCTGCAAGAACGTTTGGTTTATTCACTGGGGATGATCGTGTAGGTGAACCTTCGATTAGTTCGGGAAGAACGAAGGAATGCGATAACGAACTTGAAGTTCCAAGTTCAAGTAACGAGAAAGTTGTGAGGCCGTCAAAAACGGGCGAGGTAAGTTAACCTTAAATGTTGCACTCGCTCTTTGATAAACTAAGGTAAATGACAAGTATTTTGAATGAGTTACCAATTTATCTTTCGACAGGTTTTGCATGATTTCCCGTAAACTTGCCATAAAAATTTCCATGGCAAAGCTTAGGACAAGCTTAATACAGAATTAACTGAATGAGAGTGGTTTTATAATCATTCAGTTAATTACGAGACACTTCTTTCCTCGTTGCCCTGTAGGCTTCATTAGTGACCCTACTACTTCCGAATAATATGGTTGTTTATGCTTACACATTCTTAATTCGATTGATTGCAAACTCAATTCGAAATGTTACATTTAACACTTCCACTCCAATAATCATATACATGTTCTTTTTGTTGGAGTATTTACCTTTCTTACAGTGTAACCTTCCTTTGTCCAACACTCTCTGTTAATTCAATGTTTGTGTTGTGAAATTAAACAAGTAAGATGTAAAGGTATGCATGTCAGAATAGTTTTTAAACAAAACTACTGGATACCATCTCCTCTGATACATCTTACAATATGGCTATTATACAGAGATCAACTGCTGGAAATGTCAGTTTTCTACAACTTTACTCGATGATTGAAATGCAGATCAGTCAAGTTGATATGTCTGTGTTTAGCACAATGTAAGGATTTCCTCACTGGAAAACTGTATACTGTATCAATTAATTGAATGACAGAGAAGATAAATTTGATTGTAGTTTAGTTTTAAACAGCAGTTGTTGTGCTCATAAAGAGAAATTTTCACGCAAGGCTAAAAAAGAAAGTTGAATCGCAGATGCTTATCATAGAGGATATTTGTGCATATTACTGAACTCAATTAAAATCAATTAATTGATTCTAGTCTGATTGAGTTATATGACCAAGCAGCTAAATTTGATTTTACTTGAAACACAGTTCCAAGAGTCTGGGGACTTATTTTTGTTAATAAGAGAAGGGTTTATTCTTGAGCTTGGCCTTGCAGGATCTCTGCAGTTTCAAAAGGAAAAACAATAAAAAGGATGATACAACTTAGGTCTAAGTGTCAAATGGAGAGAAAAAAATGTGCCTATAACCATATCCTAAAGTACTAATTTATTTTTGAAGTGAATTATTTGAACACTTAACTGAAAGCAAGATGGAGGATATGATAGCTGTTGTATAAAACCAAATTTAAACCTAATACTGTTTTTCCTGTCTCAATGGCCTCTCTCTTCTTTTGTTTTCTCACTGATAGGACAAAACTATGTTCAAATATTTTCTTTGCCTTTAATTTCTGGGTGAAGGGCCCCCTGTAATTATAGAAGCAGGAATAAACCCTGATAAAAGCCTGCCACATAACATGGCCGTCTCAATTTCAAAGATGTCAGTTTTGAACAACTAACTACCTTCCTTTGATGGGTCTGTTCATTCTATAGACTTTCAGGAGTACATAACTGCTTGTTATAATTTTGAAACACTACCCCCTTGTTAGGTGATAAAGTAATTAAAATTTTAACTAAGGGATATTGTCTTGGTAGTGAAAGAGTAGGATCAATATACTGAAGTTCTGTTCTAACAATGATCTTTTGACTTCAGTTCCGCTTTTAGAGTGATCAGTTTCTTTCCCTTGTTTTCAGGGTTCCAAGCCAAACATTTTTTATTGATTTGCTATTTGGCAACTTAACATTGTAAAATTAACTCCAGAGATAAAGTTCTGACTCAAAACCCCCTAGAAAAACTACAAAAGACACTTTGAGCAGCTTACATGAAGCACTAAGTTGCTGACCTTGGTGCCTGTGTTTCCATCAAGCATTATGGTGGACATTGGTTTTTGAAGGTTCATGTATTGTATCAGGAATAATATGTGGGCACACCAGGAAGAGAAATTTTTACAGAAGAAAAATGATAAAGCCTGTATGGTAAATTATGAAACTGCATTGCTCACTTGGATTTCACACCATAAAGATGAAGATGTCAAATTGTTACAAATTATTGCTTGACTGCTGGACATAGGTTGCCAAATTGGTCGCTTACATAGCCAATTTACCTGCCAAAATCTTTTGTTACTATGGTGACCATAATGGTTGCAGCTTAGAGTGCTGTCATTATTTTTTTAAAACAAACTTGTCAATGGAAATCTAAAGGGCTTACTTGATTTGGTTGCACAATGTTTTAAAACCTGGCTTATTGTTCCGAGGGAAATTTATTTAAATGGAGAACAACACATCTGATTGTGCCTGGTAAATTTTAAAATATCTTTCTTGGTGGCTTATCAATATTCTCTGCAGCATCAAGTCTGAAGTTCTGTTGTGAGTTTCATGAAGTCTACACACAAACCTTCTTTTTTTGCAGTTACCAATGCCATAAACTACAATTTTACATGATAAAACATCTTACTGCATCAAGTTACATGTTATTTCAGCCAGTTTTTATAGTTTCACCCATGTTTGATCATTACCTTTGTGCCCTTCCTAAATCCAAAACAGTGTTTTCTGCAGAACTAAATTATATTTATCCCCACAGGAAGAAGATATCACCATTATTCATCCAGAAGCACAGGAGATGAGCAAATCAGACTCAATTAAAACATCCACGCCTGCCTTGTTTTCAACTCCTGGTCTCAAGAAAAGGCCAAACACAACAATATTTGGTGAACCTTTGCCAGAAGCTTCAACATCCCAGGGATCAAATCCTTCCAGGCCACAGTTGTTTCCTTCATTGTCCGAGTCCCGTCCACAGCCTTTCTCATTATCCAAAAACAGACCAACTTTCTCTCTGTCTGCCTTTGGTTCTCCTTCGCCAGTAAGTAGTGTTCCTTTGATGGAATGTGTATGGTAGCATTTGCTGTTGTTAGCTCAGATAGTTAAATTGAAGCTAGAAAAACTGCTGACTTGAGAAACAATACTCTTCTTACTAGCAGAGAAATAATCCTGACAAGCGAACAACAATTCAAGAAATTGAAAAAAATGATAAGCCTGCTAAAAGCCAGGCTTTGGTGGAATTCCAGCAACTTCATTGACTGCAGCACTGCTGAGGGCATAAACTTTTTAACTATATTTTCTCCAAAACCCAAAATATTTCTTGTTTTATTTGTGTATATTTCAATGTTTATAGCCAGTCTGTGTGCTGAATACTTCCTTGATTTATGCCATTAATTTGAGAACTGGGGGTAGAAGGGGAGAGGCTTTTTGTGGTTGTTGCAGTGCCATGAAATGAGGCACTAAAAACAGAGAGGTTGCCAATTATATAGACTGCCTTAAATCCCATAACAAGCCATTATCTTTTTTAATGTAGCTTATTTGTGATAACAAAGACCATGTTTATATTTGACTTGAGCTTTGTTTATATGTTGATTTTTAGTATTTCTTTTGGTTAACCCTTTAACTCCCATGAGTGACCAAGACAGAATTTCTCCTTACAATATCTATACATTATCAAGCAGGCAGGTGATGAGAATAGAGAAAAATATCAATTAGGGGATTATAAGTTGATCCAATACCAAATTCTCCAAACTAACATCACAAGAACTGTATGGCAGACAGTAAGGAGAATAACTAGAGAGATCTTGGGAGTAAAAGGGTTGATTGTACACTGCAATAGGATTATGGATTTTGAAGCTACATGTTTTATAAGATATTTGATTATTGTTGATGTTGTGTTGTAAAGTTGGATTAGTTTTCACGGCATTGCAGGAATGAGACGCATAAAAAGCCTGTAGTGTGCTGTGTTCTTTTATTTTCTGTCTGTGAATGGTATTCTTATCAGATGGCTCCTCATAGAAAACGAATACAAGGTCTTACAAGATCTGTCTTCTCCTTTCAGCCCAAGCCATCAGAAGCTGGTGGTTTTTCCTCTCCATTTTATTGTGGAAGAACATCTTTTGGGGGAGCTTCCTCTCTGCAGTCTTCAGGTTATAAAAGACAGAGGATGAATTCCCCAACTTTTGGAGAGGTATTGTGACTATATTACTCTCCAGACACTTGATGTTGCAGTTTTGTCAGCTAAATATGTAAAGGCATCTAAACACTGTCATGCTTGTAAGTCTTGTTTATATTTTAGCTGCAAACCAAATCCTTACTTTGGTGTACTTTCTGTTAGGCTCCAAAACCAGTAAGGAAAGTGATAACACCCAAGCCTGTTTCAAGTAAGTTTGAGTTGTACTCAGAAGTTATCTTAACTTTTTTTGTAGAGTTAGAGGTGGAAAACATTCATGAGAACCTACATTTAATTGGTGTCCTTTTTTTTTGGTCTCATTTTATAGCATCTGGAAGAAGTGGTGTGACTAGTCAGACAGCAAAGAGAATACTTGACGCTTTAGAAAATATGTCCTCACCCTTAATTGTGAGTATTTCTTGTAAATAATACTCCAGTGGTACTGCAATAATTTGATCAGAGGTCTGGCCATTTATTGTGACTTAACCCTTAACCCTCAAGATCTGATGGGTAATTCTCCCCTCTGGCTGCTGCTCATTTCCTTGTGAATATGTTATGAGAATTTGATGTTAGAGCAAGAGAATAACTTCCACCTGATAAGTTTGAGTATTCTCATAACCTGTTTGCCAGATAATGTATGGATATTAAAGGGAGAAGTTACTTGCTAATCACCTCTTGTATTACAGGATGCCAGAAGAATACCAACACCTCCCGATTCCAATTCAGCTTCACCCCTGTCTTTTTCAGTGAGTATGACAAAGCAAATGAGCTGTTTATTTGTGCAATATTATTTTGCAGTTGATCTGACACTTACAACAACTTTTTATTTTTATAGCCTGCGAAAAGGAGAAGAGCTCCAATTCCTTCTCGAGCTGTAGGTTCTCCACGTTCTCTGAAGGTAAGTTCAAGTTATTCCTTTTTATACTATCTTACTAAAATGCCAGACTCTAACTTCAATTTTGGTAAGTGACCACTCTGCTTGTCATCAAAACTATGGATCTACAACTAGTGCAATTGCTCATGGAGGTTCATGAGACTCAGTAAGGCTTGAGTCCTAAAAATTGATGTGAAAGAAGCAAATTGTAAAAAGATAATAGATACAGTGGAACCCCACTAATTTGAACTCAGTTAACTCAAACTCCACATTAACTTGAACAAGATCTGATTTCCCTTGACAATTTTTTTCTGTCATTTCTTATTAGTTAAGCCCTGTTAACTTTTTGTTTCCCCTTTGGAGATTGAGTTAGCAAGGTTCTACTGTAGCTCATTTTCAAATCGATATGGCCACCAAAAAAAATGAAAGCTTTCAACTCTGAAATGATATATTTATGTCCTTTCTTCTTGCAAACATTTGTCTCAAAAGCATCTCTTGAATAATTATCTTATAGGCCCATTTTCCTGGTCCTCCAGTGCAAGATCTCTCTGCACCTCAACAAGTATCAATTTCTCGCTTGAGGGCAAAGGAAACCTCAACGCCAGCAAGCACAGCAACTTCATCAGATTCACAGTGAGTACTTGTACAACAATTAGTAATCAAGTTGAAGAGGGAGTTTCCAGTATCATGTGGCCTTGACAGTACATTTTCCTCTTGCAGATTTTCCACAGCATCAACTACTATCCCAACATTTTCCAAGGTAAGGGATGCTCATATAGTATCAGTTTTGCTTTGTTCTTGACCCCTAATTTCTCCTTACAATATCACCCTTCAATCATTAAGGCCAGGAGAATATGGGAAATAATCACCAACTAAAGCAGCTCTTGATTGTTAAACAAATTCTCCCTGTCAACAACTTGGAAACATATAGAGAACAGTATGGAGAATATGCTTACTGATGTTAGGGTATAAAGGGTTAATGATTATAGGATGTATGTTGTCAGATTCTTCCTTCCTTAAAACCTTAATAATAGCAAACACTGTGAACTTGTAATGATCAGATAATTAGTGAATCAATAAGCAACAGTTTTTAATTTTCCTTGTTTTAGTTTGTTTGAGTGTCACTTCCACGTCACAGTTAATAGTGCAAAGTAGTTTTATCTACTTCGTAAAGTTATTTATTTATTTAATTTATGCCTTTCAGCCATCAGTGTCCTCCTTCACTCCAGCACCTTTACCAATTTCGCTATCGCCATCATCCTCCAAGGGCGGGGGCAAAGTGAAGAGTGCAAGAAGTACAAGTCATTACACACAAAGAGATAGAGGTGACGAGGAGAGGAGTGAAAACCAAGTAATGTATTCTTTAACACCATAAACATTTTATTTGTGGTTGTAGGATTTTAAACCCAGAAGCTTTTTTGCATTGTTCAGATGTACAAGAACTGGGTGTGGTATTTATTTTATGGAAGTGATGATTTTTTTAAATTTTGCTTCCATCTGCAGCTCGAAAATTGTTTGAATGTAGTATCTTCTGGTGTCTTCTGACCTGTCTGTGTCATTGTGTTAGAATATTGAAGGATACTGAGTGTATTCAATGAGCAACTGTTTCTTTCTTATAAATAGCTGATCATTGTGTCCTCCTTTGTTTTGCAGGTTGTGAATCCAATACCAGAGGTTGAGAATCCTGTCCCACTGAAGTTACCTAATGGAAAATCCCTGCCATCCTTTTCTTTCAAGTCAATTCCTCAAACTGCAACAAAACCTGCAGCTACGGTACTAGTTCTTTAAGTGCTAGTTTGTGTAACTTAATTCTTAAATTTATCTGACATTTGAAGATGGTAATCGTTGCCTTCTTTTTCAGAGCACCCCAATAGCCTCTAATGCATCAACTCTGGACTTTGCTAAAAATAACTTCAAGTTCTCATCCCCTGAAGCAAAATTGCCAGTGTTTTCCAAAACATCAACAGCAGAAAATCAGAGCAGTTCTAACAAAGTGAGTAAGAATGAGACTTGTTGCTTCAGTGGCAATTAGAAAACATTTTGATGGGTAGAAATATTAATAGCAGAGCTCACAGAGCGTAGCCCCATAATTATACAAAATAGTAGTAACCCATCAAGCTGAAAAAATTTAGATGTACGACCGTACAATTGTATATGGTGTTACTTTTGACATGTGTGGTCAACTGTACCGCAGGCATGCCAATGCTAGTGGTCAGTGCACTGGGCTCCGAGTCAGACCACCCGGGTTCTAGTCCTGGCCGAGACAAGTTGTGTGGGGGGAAAAAAATTAAAGCTCCACTTTTAGGCTTGGCTAAATGTATGTATTATTTTGATTTCATCAGCAAAGAAGAATGAGAAGGTATTGAACAAATCAAAATTTCCCAATTTTTTTTTGTTTCTTTTAGATTACATTTTCCTTTAGTGAGCCTGTTCCTGTTAGTAAAAGGTAAGCTTTAAGAGTTAAAACATAGTCATTGTTCTATCCTCGATAGATTTCACAATTCTCATCACTTGCCTGCCTGATGTTGTTTCAAAATTGTAAGGAGAAATTCATTCTTGGTTGCTCATGGGAGTTAAAGGGTTAAGCCATCACCCTCGGGGAATGGTGGAGTGATCACTTAATATTGGTTCTGTGATGAAAAAGACAATTTTATGCTATAATTGATCATGTAGTGTACAAAAACTTGCTGAAAAATACCACTAGCATTGATTTCTGGGGGATAAACTTAGATCAAATATACTGGAAAGTTTGTTCTTAGTTTTGTTTGAGTGGTTCTTCTTTAAGTGACTGTTCGATACTGGTGGGAGATAATAGAAACAGGCTGTTGGGACTCAGTAAAAGGCAACCTGGACCTCTTAACCCTTTACACTCTAACATCAGTATGCATATTCTCCCTACTGTTTTCTATACATTTCCAAAGAGGCTGACAAGGAGAATTTGTTTAACAATTAAGAGCTGCTTTAGTTGGGGATCATCTTCTTTATTCTGGTGACTCTCATGTTTGATACAGGGGTGATATGGTAAGGAGAAATTAGATGCTGGTCACTCCCAGGGGCTAATGGGTTAATAGGGGTGGAAATTTTAGTGTTTAAGGGGATGGAATTTCAGGACTTTGGCAACTGACTGTTTAATACAGGGTGATGGTTTTTTCGGGTGCTACTTAAGACAGGTTTGACTGTATCTGTGATTGGCAGGATAATGTGTTTAAAATATAATTGTCACCTTGACATGAAAGCATCAGCAGCAGCACAAGAATGACAATGCTAATCGATGTGTGGTTTACACACTTGTATATTCTATTCAAAGTTTAAATAACATTCCTAATGCTGATTGTCCTGTTGCTTTGCAGTAATACAAACAATGAAAGTAAACTTGTCAAAGACAAACCGGAAATAAATAGACTTTCAGAGGTACTATATAAGTAGATGCTGTTACTTTTGTTACTAGAATTTTATATGTAATATGGTAAAATTTAATTGAACCTAAGAAAGGTTGATGTAAACAGTTCCAACCACTTTTTTCCTCCAATTAGGTTATTTTAGCAAATTTATGACCATTTTCTGCACACCTCCACTTACCCGAGCACAATATTTCTTTTCCTCTCTATAGCCAGTTAGATTTTATCCTCTTAAAATTAGGAGGTACCTTTTGGGAGTGCTTAACAAGTATTTAAGCCTTTTGACAGCAATGCCTCAGAAGTGATTTGCTTGAATGCAACAGAGAAAGGTTACATGGCCTCAACTTTCCCAAAAGTAACTGTAACATAAGCTTGTTTATTGGGGAAACAAATTTGCTCAGACTTGTTTCTAAAATTTGAGCCATGAGAGGACGATAGGTTCTTTGGGAGATGGCTCCTGTTTACGTGTTAAGGATTTAGGTGCATTGATAGTAATGTGCACCCAAGAATTTTAGGAAGTAGAAAAATGTTTCCTGAGATTGATGTAATTTTTTTCTCTTATTTTCCACCAGGTTAAACAAACAGTGAAGCCTGTTGAACCCAATAATAATCTTCTTTGTAAATTCACACCCTTGTCTGGTTCCTGGACATGCGATACTTGTTTAGTGTCAAATAAAGCAACAGATATGAAGTGCATAGCTTGTCAAAGTTCTAAGCCATCAAATGGAGAGTCGGCTCCCAGGAAACCAGCCCCTTCCAGCAATGACTTGATGGCAAAGTTTGCCCCAAAACAAGGGTCTTGGTCCTGTGAAACACGTATGGTTGACAATGATGCAAGTAAAACAAAATATGTTGCTTGTGAGACACCGAAAACTGGTGCTAAACCACCTGTGTTATCATCGAAACCTACTATCATTATTGACAATGACTTGATGGAGAAGTTTGCTTCGCCACCTGATTCTTGGGAATGTGACACTTGCATGGTTCAAAACAAATCAACAGACAACACTTGTAGTGCCTGCCAAACACCAAATCCTGGTGCTACTAAGAGTGCAACAGCAACAGCTACAACAGCACCTTTAAGTGGTATTTCATCGAGTATTAAACCAGACAGTAGTTTAGCAGCAAAATTTGCTCCTCAAGCTGGCTCTTGGACGTGTGACACTTGCATGGTTGATAATAAAAGTGAAGATTCAAATTGTGTGGCTTGTCAAACACCGAGGCCTGGGGCTAAACCAGGAGCAAGTACAGGAAGTGGATTCAATGTAGGCGGTGGGCAGACCTTTTCTTCCTCACCCTTTAAATTTGGAATGGGAAATTCAGCAGCTGCAAGTTCTAGCTCAGTATCAGCATTTAAATTAGGGTCCAGTAGCTCTGTAGATTCTAAAACAAATGGACAATCTAGCCCTTCAGTTTCAATTACGTTTGGAGATAATGCAGATCAAAATCGAAAAAATGACACCAAGTCAGAAGGCACCACTCAACTACCTACATTTGTGTTCGGTTCTTCGACAATTCTGTCCAATTTCTCAAGTGAAACAAAGACAGGTGCTCCAACTTTCACTTTTGGTGCTTCAGTTAATAATCAATCGGGCAAAGATGACAGCAGTAAGCCATCATTTAGTTTTGGAGGGAACAGTTCTGTTGACAAGGACAAAGCCACCTCTAGAGGAGAGTATACATTTGGTACTAAAAAAGTTACCCTTGATGCCTCTAACAAAGGTAATCATGATTCTTGTTGTTGTTGTTGATTTTAATATGAAACCCAACTTGGTTGTATTTCTTGAAATCCTTAGTTTAAGAAAAAGTTTGCAATTAAGGGAAGATCTAAGATTTGCCTTTTTCCGATGTTACAGGCAGAAGCAACTACTGGAAATTAAGTACTTAAAGGCCCATTTCCAACCATGATGCAACGCGGTCGTTTGTTTGTTTGTTTGTTTGTTTGTTTGTTTGTTTGAACCACCGCTTTTGTTTAAGTGGCGCCTCTGATTGGTTAGTTATTTTTACCTCGTCACGTTGTCTTAATTTCTTCACACTTAACACTTTTATATTTCATTTTCTTACATATTACAAGATATTCCTTTCACCTGCCTCGATTAGCATTTGCTATCTGTGGGTCAAAGGAATATCTTGTAATATGTAAGAAAATGAAAAATAAAAGTGTCTCAGTTTCTCCGATGAGTTTGGTGAGCTTATCAAAATAATTCTGTTTAAAACAGTTATATACGTTTTAATCCGGTATGGAATCAGATGAATCCATTGATTTTTTGTAGATTCCGAGGCAGTCAACGCTTTTGGATCGGTTTTTGCTAAAGAGGAACACGAAAATCTTTGCGAGCATTCCGAGGAAAGCGAAAATGTTGATCCACCCCATTTTCATTCATATATCAATTTTTTTTTAGTGAAGTTTGCCATCCTTGCTAAATAGGACCAAGGGTCAGTTGAAGTTTCCTGCCCGTGGAGAGGTGCTTGTGCTCGGAAGAGTGGTCGAGGTTGTTGTCCATGCAAAGTGGCAAATAAGAATTGTAACGCAAACTGCCAGTGTCGCTGACGTTCCTGCAATGAAGTGACTAGACGTCCGGCAGTCGGACACAGTCTTAAAATAATTAAACGTCCGGCGGTCCGATATTTTTCCATATTTCTCTTCGAAATCCAAAAAATTTTTATACGAAAACGTTCTACCTCTATTTACAATCCTCAAACGCTTCCAGGCAAGCCTAAAATTTCGAACTTGATGTTTCTCGCTAACCTTGTATACAGAGTACGAAGCCATCCAAGCGCTTGACACTTAGGAACTTTTCAATGACACGGCTGGACACGGTCCTCAAATAACTCCATATTTCTCTTTGAAATATACAAAATTTTCCTTGGAAAATATTCTACCTTCATTTATAATCCTCAAGCGCTTCTAGAAAGTGAAAAAATTCGAACGTTGTCCGTTTCGCCGACCCTGTACACAGAGTACGAAGAGATCCAATCGTGACACTTAAAAAAATTCTACCGGACAAAATTCAAAATACTGTAAGGAAACTGTAAAATGACGAACGGCGAATGTATTTACTGTAAAACAGTTGACTATATGTCCAGGATGGCTCTTGAGAAAGACGATTTTAGAAGGTTTTTAGTAATCTGGGAATTTCGTGTTACAGGAAATTAGGTCGAGGCGCGCGTTGCATCAAGGGTGAAAATGGGCCTTTAATATATATTCCTACATTTATAGGCAGTGGGCTTTGGTTGTAGTGGTCCAGAGTTTGTTAAATGCATATGCTGTTTCACTGGCAGCTCTAGAGGTGTATTAGAAGTTACTGTGTAAGGGACGGTTGTGAACCTCTCGTGTGTTGGATTTTGTTTAAGGTAAATCAAGTTCTATAACAGAAGCAGCAGCCAGTGGAATTCCACAGGTGCCAGAGGTGAAAGACCCTGATGTTTCAGTACAGTCTACTAAACAGGCAGGAGCTGGATTGTCTATTGCTGATGCTGCCAAGTCAGGCTTTCTCAAAGTACCTGCAGTTGGTGAGAATAAAGGTTAGTTTTAAGTTAATTGTTTTAATGCAGTGGATGCACTCTATCAGTTTTAAATCGTCAGACAAAAGAGGAATTTCATTTTAAGATGAGGATGTATGTAGTACCTAAGTGCCAACCGAGAACTCTGCCCTATCATGAGCCTCAATTCCTGGCACCCATCCACACTGAATAGATTATTGAATGCCGCTTCATGTTCTTTTGTTGCTACAGTTGATCTTGGTGCTCCTCCAAACGTTAATCTGTTTGCATCAGGGCCTGCTACCAACACACCAAATGCTTCATCAAGGTCGTCTTCTACAGGTTTGTGAAGAGGAAAATGTTTTGAATTGGGGAATGATACTCAAGTAAAACACAACTGTATAGTAAGAGAATTTAAAAAAACTGCTGCAAGATTTACGTTTGGAACTCGTCAGACGTTAAATTCTGATAATGTTTATTTGTAAAAGATAACGGTACTCAAAATTGCAAAGCTCATGAATTATTAAATTGAGTGTAGCAAAGAAAACTTTAGCGGCTGTTTGGCTATCTGATCTTAGTGAGCTTAAATTTTATCAGTAATTTTGCTTATTTACAATTTATTTGAGGCGGAATACATATGAAACACTCAAGAATCACATCACATCTCTAAATGTCTTGAATGTTGTCAAAAGGACAAGCACTGCTGTGCACATTAAGTCTTAATCAATTAGTTAATGTTCAGGATTTTTAAGACACAAAGTGTGATTTTTATTAGATTATTTTAGACATTTTCTAGATAGCGGTAGTAATTTGAAAATGATGTAAAAATTCAAAGGGTAAAAAACTTTTTTGCTCCATTTTTGTACAGTCTGGGTGACACTATTAGCAGTCCCGAGTATTTTACCCGAGATCTCAAGCTGTTTATGATGTTTAGTTTTAATGTTGATGGATTTTGCTTTGCTCTGTCAACAGCAAATTCCGGCAGCTCGGGATTTTCCTTTACTGCACAACCTGGAGCACCATCGCCATTTAGTTTTGGGGCTGTACCACCGTCATCGTCAGCTGCCACCCCTGGTGCAGACTCCAGCTCTACAGCTTCCACCAGTAGCAAGCCCTTGGCAAATCCCTTAGCCCCAGGGGGATCCAGCTTACCAACATTTCAGTTTGGAGCAGCTTCTAGTTCTGCACCTGCCACGAAATCTGAAGCAGCTAAGACCACAGCTCTAACCCAGTCACCCTTTAGCTTTCCTGTAAATACTGCAGAACCAGTTAAAACAACGGCCTCTGCGCCGTTCGCATTCGTGCCAAATGCTGCACCTCCAGCAAATACTCCGGCAGGGTCTTTCAGTTTTGGCCCCAATCTTGGCCCCAAAGTAGGAGGAGGTTTCCAGTTTGCAACGCCAAGTACTCAACCTTCAAGTGCTCTGAAGCCTGCTGCTCCATCAGTAACAACAGGATTATTCCAGTTTGGTGCTTCAAATACAACAGCAATGACAAGTTCAGCGACACAACCTGCGGCACCCTCATTTGGATTAACGTCCACATCAGTCAGTTCCAGTTCAGCCCCAGTGAAGCCATTTTCTTTTAGCAGTGGATCGACAGCGTCAAATTTTCCGTTCACTCCAACAAAACCCTCTCTACCTATCGGAGGTATTCAGCCCTCGTTCACTTTTGGGGGATCAACCCCAAAGCCGGAGGTAGCCTTCCCTGGATTTGGGACCTCACAACCAACATCAAACCAACAAACAGCAGTAAGCTTTCCATGTGATGAATGAACAGCCTCCATTTTGGCATGAAAATAGGACCGGATATTTGTTCGCGGGTATTTTCTGCTGCGGGCATCATCTGCTCGAGCTTTGCTCTCGGAAAACTGTGATCTTGGAGGAACAGATAATGTCTAAGGACAAATATCCGTGCATATTTTCGCTCCAAGTGGAGGCTGTTGTGTTTATTACCCGTAAAGTATCTTTGCAACGCGCGGATAAAATGTTTTCGAACAATTAACTGTTTGCTGCGCGTGGAATTTACTTTTCGTTGTTTTCTGGTATTACTTTATAAAACAAACAAACGTGTCCCATGTTCTGTATCAATAGCCAAACAAACTCTCATCTTCAAATAAATTGAAACGAACGTTTTTTTCGTAGTGGACATAAGGTTTGAAAATTGGGGATATGTCCACGGATATTCCTCAGTTTTAGCTGAGACATCTTCTATCATGTGATGCATTTAGACCAATCGCGTGCGAGCAAAAATACTTGATGGATCAGACGCACTCTTAGTATGTACTAAAAATTGTGGTGAAGGCGCGCCAATATTGGCTGTTCAAACTCATAATATCCTTTCCATGTCACCTTCGCAGCTCGATAAATATTCACTACTAGCCTCTTTCACTTCGGCGAATAGTTGTAAAATATCATACTTTTCGAAAGTTGTGTATATTTTTTTTGCTGTGTTTTCTTCCAGCCACTTATGTTTGGTGCTGCGTCATCCAATGCTCCACCTGCGTCAGAAGAAACCATGGAGGCCGATGGAAGCAGCAGCTCTAGCAATCTGTTTGGCTCAGCAGGTGCAGTATAGTTGAGACGATGGCGCTTAGGATACTGGGGTGCCTTGCAAAAGCTAATGATCTTATTGTCATCAATGTTATACCATTCATACCTTTTTTCCTCTGATAAACGCGTTGTTACATTATTATTGCAATGACCTGTTATTTGTGACTCCGATTGGCCTATGTGATGAGGTCTAATTTATTAATATTAGTTTTATTTTCCGACCTGCCAGCCAGTACAGGAGGAACAACATTCGGTACAGCGGGCTCCAATCAAGGATTTGCCTTTGGAGCGCCAAGTGGTCCTTCCACAGGAGGGTTTAATTTTGGGGCCGCTCAGGTTGCCCCGGGACCAAACACCTTCGCGTTTGGAGCCAGTGGAGGAGGTGGTGGTCCCACATTTGGAGCCAGTGCTGGCCCATCGCTTGCTGGTAATTATTTTTAGCTAGTTTGACAATGAATATTCTTTTGGAAAAGTGAAAAAAAAAATTAATTTATGTTGTTTTTGTTTTGGTTTGCAGCTCCCATTCAAGGTGGATTCAACTTCGGCGCAGCAACGGCCAACAATAATGTAGGAGGCACTGGAGCATTCAATTTTGGAGCTCCATCAGGAGGCCCGTTGTTTACCGCCGGAATTGCAGGAGATCCCAATAATATAGCTCAAAGAAAAATCAAGAAAGCTGTCAGACGCACCAAGCGCTGACCCCCGTCCCAGCACTGGGTTTACGAGACAAGACTGTTGTACACTTACCGAGTACAAACGTTACGGGGCTATCGTCTCTCTCTACCCGATGGTACAAGTTACGGGTACACAAACGTGACGCGAACTCACCCGAATTGTCGCGACGACGATAAAAACTGCGGACTGTTCAAACGAACACTCTGGAACGGCGACGTATTGTCGCAAGACGTTTGACGAAAACGCTAAACGGCGGCGTTTATTGGACGCCATCTTAGACGGACCAAACCAAGCGTGCCGGCTAGGATAAAAGTAGATTGAAAAGAAGAAAGAAGAAAGAACGAGCTCAGCTCAGGGAATGAATTTTAGAATTACTATGCTACCGCGACCACTTTATGAACAAAGTTTACGATATGACTCCACAGCACAGACCAAGGACATTTGTTAAAAATCTTCGTTTGTTTCATTTTTCGTTTTTTTCTTGATATATTTATATAAATATATATATATATTTTGTGTCGTTGATAAATGTTTTGTGAATAACATTTTAGTAATTGCCTCTTATGTTAGCGTGGCTAGTTCTGCGAGAAAAAACCGAAGGAAAGTTTCCGTAGAAAGCGACTGTCACTAGCGAAGTAATGTCTCATGAAAGTGGAACGTAATTTTTATTTTGGTGGGGGGGAGGGGAATTTTTTTTTTTCTTTGATTAATGAAGTGACACGGGATTGTTTTTCTCAGTTTGAACGCAGGGAGAAAGTTTTTTCCTGTAAACAATCTCTCTTCGTAATCCACGCCTAGTTCAGCCTGGCGCTTGATCCAAATTTTCGTTTAAGTGAATAGTTCAGAGTGTAATTTATAAGTGGCTTTTTAAAAATATTTTAAACGACTTTGCGTCAACTTTTTTTTCACCAAGAGAGGATTTTTCTTCATAGGCCAAGGAAATTGGGATGGGATATCAAAAGGGGGTTACAAAGATAGAATTGAATGAGTACAAAGCGGTTTGGGCAATGAAGAGTGCTTGTAAATATTCTATAATCTATTTAAGTAATTTCTTTGTCGCGTGATCATCTAAGCTCTTGGTCGGCTTTTTTGTTTGGGTGGTGGTAGGGGAGGGGAGGGTAGATATGACTTTGCTCCTCGCATTGATTTTAATCGCTATTGTTTTTGAAAACGTAAACATTTGAATATTAAACATTAAACAAATTATGTCTCCCTGATGTGCATTTATAACTCTTTGTTTATCAACAACGAGAATCTGGGTTGTCCACGCGAGAGAAATTAGTTTAACTTCATCCTTTATTGAATCAGAATTTAACCGTCCACTCAGGCTACAATAATGTTCCAACAATTCAACCAATCATAGTTTTAGTATACGATTAGTACATATCTCTTTGCTAGCAACTCTACACGTTTCTTGACAGTCAACAGGTTCTTTTGGCAAGTTCACAGATCTCATCCCGTCGAACACGCATCATGTCACCCTTAAAACAAAGATGAAGAAGTTAGTGACTGAGAATGCACGGACTTGTTTATTGGCTCTGTGAACTTGAGTAACCGGTTTTCCTTGGCAAGGTGGCTCATCTCTATTTAAATTAAACTCTAAGCTAAGAAAATTAACAAAACAAAAAAAATTTAGTTGGCTAAAATGTGTAGACGCGTTAGCTAAAAAGAGCGGTATTATACTGATTAAACATATCAGACTTGCGAATCTGCTTCGAAATACGATAGGCCTATTTCCGGTCTCTCCGTTCGACGTATTTTATATAAAAGAATTAAAATTGCTTTCCTTAACCAGACTAGGAATTTTGATCATGATTTTAAATGCAATTGCTGTTTCTGTTTTTCTACTCGTTCACTTGACAGGGAATTAAAGTCATTTATTAATTAAAACTTACCATGATGATAACAATAAAGTATTTTCATAAGTGAACGGTACACTTATGATTAAGTAATTATCATTATAATCATCGTATTTTCATAATTGTAATTATTGAATTTTTAAAAGATAATGCAGAGTTTAAATGAAGTTACATAACCTTGGGTGTGACAATCACTAATAACGTTCAACGTTAACCCTCCGTATATTCATTTAATTACCTCCTCAGCTATTTGGATGCTTCTTGCTCCTAGGGGAAACTCGCTAGACTCTTGCAAAACCTTGAGGATAAAATCATTCAGGACGTTTTTGTTTATCACAACGTTATTCTGAATTGTTAACCATCGTGTCCACTTTTAAAAAAAAATTGAAAACCCCGTCCGACATACAACTTCTCTGCAATAAACTATGACTGTTTTTTGGGGGGAATTAGGCGTGAATCTAAATACTCACACGAACTGACCGACTAGTCGTGATAGTCCCACGTAGAAACGTTAAAAAACACCTTCCTGAATCCTCGAGTGTCAGACAGTCAACATTGCAAACTCAGTAAAACCCCAGGGTGCGTCTTCTTGACATACGAATATTATTTCTTATGCTCTGAAATCATTTTCGTTTTTAAAGCTGTCATGACATTGACACTTAAATGGCTATCTCTTACAACTGAACTTCAGAACTTATTTTTAACAGCACAACCGTATATACAATCGCTCTCTCGCCCTCCAGTTTACCTTACGGGACTTGGATCTTTTACCCTCATTTGCTCCTCCGAATTGGAATCGACCACCGCCAAACGAGCTCTCGCTAACACTGACCATACTTGCAAGGAGAAGAAGAGTAAAAAGAAGCGCTTGAAGTTCGGTTTTCATTCTAACAGTTACTAGAAGCAAATGAGGAAATTGTTTTTCGAGTGGTGATATGCCTTAATAGTACAAAGAATGAGGGTGAATTTTGTCTTTCTAAAGTCTGTTTATATATAATTTACAAATGAAAGCGGTACTATCATGGCATTCTCAAGTAATGCATTATACTATTAATGGTGTTTATTGAAGTACAGATAAATACCTTTCCTGAGGGCGGTCTCTCCTTTAGTATTTACACAGTTAAAGATTATATCACAAGAGGCCCTGCGCATTATGTAAATCACATCAAACGTAGAGGAAAAGAAGAAAAGCGATATAATTGCAGGGGAAAAATTTAGACTAAAATAACATAAAACAATGTATAAAAGAAAACAGCACCCTTAAAAAACGTCAGGATAATCATAACGGCAGATGTTATTTTTAAAAGTTTATTGATCATCTCCAACGGTTCTTAAACTAATGTAAAGAGGAATTGACATTGTATACTAATACTTTATTCTCGAGACCATTTTGTTTTAATTATTCCTGGGTTGTGCGATTAAGGGCAATTACTTTCACTGAAAAAAAGAACCCCAAACCCAGACATTTAACTCGTAAATAAAACCAAGAAATCGTGCAAAAGAAAAAGCACAAAAATAACGATAAAAATAAAAAAAGGCATGTATGAGCAAAACCACGACCCTGAAAAGTTATGTTTGAGATCAACTCTGTTTGCTTCAGCTGGTCTTCCATATGATGGAGGTTTAGAGCTCAAGGAAAACACAGATTTCCGGTCTTATCCGTCAACTGACAATTACAGCCCAGGAAATAATTGATTGCTAAATACATTGGGCCTGGAAAAATGGGATCAGTTTAGGAAACTGTAGTGCTGCGTCAGTGATGGGTATTGCAAGATAATTTGATTTCGTCAATTGAGTTGATAATGCAAAGTTTCCAAAGTTGATGTTTCGAGTGTTAGCCCCTCGTTAGCCCCTCGTCAGACCTTCGTTGGCCCTTCGTCGGCCCTTCGTCATTCACTCTCGCTGATAAAGGGCTAACGAAGAGCTAACGAAAAGCTAAAGCGCAGAACTAACGCTCGAAAGGTCAGTTTTGGTAACTCTTTACGCTTTGCTTATTTCCATTATCAAATCATGTGATAAAACCAATTTATCTAGAGATCATTGAGATGAGCTATGAGTCATTTGGCTTCCTTTGTATCTTCTAAACAAATTCACAATCACCGTTCACTTAAGAAATAGATTTTAAGAATTATACTTCATCTGCCCGCCTATGTACTTGAAGCAACCATTTCAGTATACCAAACCATTTGGGCTAAGTCACGCTCTATCAGATAATGTAAGTAATGATGTTTATTTTTTGTTAATGATAGCCCTCAGTTGAAATATATCACAATTAAACAAAGGCGATTCCGAGGAAAGTGAAGAACACTATCCTGGAGACTGAGGCTACGATAGGCTCGGGGAATTGATGCAAATCACTGGCTTTTTTTCGTTTTATCAGTTGTGCTTTTTCGGTTTTTTTGCCTGAAGTTTCTTAAAGTTTCAAGCCATTGTTATTTCAGTCAACCATGATACAGTAAAAACGCCGCTCAGGTTTTTCCTTGTTTTCTTTGCACAATATAAAACCCTTATCATTATAAAAAAAAACTGCTAAAAACGTTACTGATCTTGAATCCTCTCTCTTAAACCGCTGCTTGAAACTATAAAGAATAAAACGAGATTAAATAGTTTGATTTTTACTCGGCGTTAAACTGAAAGAATATTTTGAAACTTCGTGGCAACTTTCAGTGAGACTGCAGTGGCTGGAAAGTCCTTATCTTTGTCGTGAGTTTTCACGTTATTTCATTTAACGACACGGCTTGAAAAGAATTAATCCTGGAAAGAAATGTAAATTTTCAATTGATTGTTGAAACTTATTGGGGGATTACATCTGTTTTTCTCTCCACGCTCTGTGATTGGTCCAGATAACTAGCGCAAGACTTTCAACCAATCAGATGTAACCTAAAACCCACTGTGATTGGTTGCTCGCGTTTCCCGCGCCTCGCATTAGGGCAGCTTGCTCTTTTTTTACTTTATGTTCTCATTGGCTATAGTGTTATTTGCCTTTGCACTGATTGGCCGTTCGGGGAAATTTCGCTTTTTTAAAGGTTCAGGGGCCAAAATAAGATAAGAAATATGAAATACCCACCTCTTTCCCCCCCCCCCCCCCCCCCCAAATTGGTAACATTTTTGTGGTTCCCATAAGGACAGAGTTAGCTTTATTAGCTAAAATAAGACTCACTTATCCCCCGCCTAAAATTTTTTGTGTTCCCAAGAGGACAGAGTTAGCTTTATTGGCTAAAATAAGACTCACTTGTACGCGGCTTGAACTTTTGTTGTTCCCATGTGGACAGAGTTAGCTTTGTTGGCTAAAATAAGTCTCCCTTATACCCGGCTTGAATGTTATTGTCATAAGAAAACCGTGGAAAGAGAGAAAAAAAGGAAATATTGTGTAATAAGCACAAACCACATTGAAGCTTTTGCGGAGTTACTTTTAATTTGACATAGCTGACATGTTTGCAAAACATGAACTAATACATTGAATGATTATATTTTATCCAGCTTTATATATTTATTGATCATACTTTACTTTACTAATTGTCCTTTTTGCGGTTGTATATATTTATTGAAAGAATCATTTTTTTCCTTTAACATCAGCAGTTTCGGCGTCTAGCCAACTCGCATAGTTCCTCTCCTCGAATATGCATCATTTCGTCCTGAAAGAATAAAACATTCATCATTGTTGGATGTTTAGCAAGCTCATAAAACCATCTCAAACGTGCACTAACAACAACAACAAAATTTATTTACCTTAGTAGTTAAAATACATATCATGAACAATCTCTACCCACAAAATAGTTCGGATCTTGCTTAAACACTGCCCGGACGATGCAATAATGAGATAGGCAGCTACAGGGTGATTAAGGATTGCAAAGACCACATCTGATTCAATTACAATCGAGAAAGTTAGACTACCTTTTGAGCGAGGCGGTGATTTCTTGCTGCAAACGGCAAAACGGTGTCTTGGGCAGGACCCTTCAGAAAGAGTATAGTTAAATATAGTTACTTAGTATCCTTTTGGTCATCTGATTTCTAACGAATTATTGCAGGCATATAACAGCATCGACATGTTGTAATGTATTATCGTAGGAGTCAACAAATATTAAAAAATGAAACAATAAGTGAAAGTAATCTCTGTGCTATATCTTATACCTTATCCTTTTTAAGCATCGATCTTTTCCGACCGACTCGCCTGACTTGCCCGTCTCCTAAAAAACTTTCTACCTCGCCAATTATTGTCGCGACTAAAACCAGAGCGAAAAACAGCGCTCGAAGTTTGGCGTTCATTATACTACAGTTGCAGAGGGAATGACTGAAAACGTCTTAAGTTAGTTATGATATTTAGCAATTTTATGATCTGATTATATATAAAGTTCTGAATTGAAATCTAATACCCTTGTCTATGGCGAAGTCTTTAAATATTATATGCACTGATTCTAACTATTAATTAAAAGCTCTTGCGATCTCCATATCCTTATTTATCGATAAAACAAGTGGAAGATGATAAGGAAATTTCCCTTTAGAGGTTAGGTTTTGTGCGATTCTCCTGATTATTCCAAGTTAGTTTGCCTCAAAAATGCAAGTCCGAAAAAATTTGTCAGAAAAAAAAAACCGGTATCAAACATTTAAGCAATGGAGAAGCTTTTCCAGCAAAGTTATTCTTCTTTTTCGTTTTTTTTTTAATTGGGTGGAAGGGAAAGAGATACGTAAATCCCAAGTCAAAATTTGGCAAACATTCCGCCTTTTCTATTATCTGTTATTTATTTGTACTTGAACTTACTTTGCGAGTATTGTAAAAGCTATGAGTGTGCAAATTGTGTTGGCAAACACAACAAGCGTGACGTTAAAATATGCACTCTCGTCTAAACTCATCTGTTGACTAATGAAAGCGCGCGTATACCATCTCAATTAATTTATAAAGGATAGCGTTTGAGTATTACAACATTAAAAATCAGGGTAAAAAGATAACGCTGAAAACTTGCGCTCTGAAAACATCTAAAAATTACGGCAGATATTATCTAGAAATTCAAGGCCATTTCTGAATTACTTTTAGCCTCTTTTTCATAACGAGGTCAAGTGCTTAATTTGCATGCGAATGAAAACTTAACGTCATACGAAAGAATGAGCAACAGTACTCGCTTTGAAAAGGAGGCCGTAGGTAATTCGTCAATAGGCTATTGAATATGGTCACAAACAGTCATTTCTCTTCTCTTGTAATTCCTGAGCCCAGACACAATCACAGTTTCAAGTAAAATCTTTTTAGGATTAATCTTCCTCTGCCCACGTACCTACATACCCAAGGCAAATATTTCAATATCACAAATGAGCTGAGTCACGGCACTATCAGTTAATGTAAGTAATTCTATTTATTTTTGACAATGATAGTCCTCAGCTGAACCATACAACAATTTAAAAAAAGGCGGTTTCCGACAAATGTAAATGAAGCTATCCTTGAGTCTAAGGCTATGATAAGTTCAGTCAGGAAATAGAATTCTTGCATAATTTTATCATCCTAGCGGTGCAAAATAACTTTAATTTTTTCCAGTTTCTCCCTCTTTTCGTTTGACTGTTTTTTTTGTTGTTTTTTTTTTAATTTATTTTTTCTGAGGTTACTCACCATTTCAAGACAATATAATTGCAATAAATTGTGGCCCCAGACAGTTAAGGCGCCACTAAAGTTTTTCGGTTGATTTTAGTAATTCTTTTTATCTTTGACAATGATAGTCCTCGGCTGCATGAACCCTACAACAATTAAATAGAGGCAGTTTCCGAGAAATACTTATGAAATTATCTTTGAATCTGAGGCTGAGATAAGCTCAGAGAAATAAAGGTCATTAAAAGCGTATGTAATTTTCTAATGTGAATTAATACAGATTTCTTTAACCCTTTAACTCCCAAGATTTCATTCAATATCCTCCTTACTGTCTGCTATATAGCTCTTATGATGTTAGTTTGGAGAATTTGGAATCGGATCAACTAATAATCCTCTCGTTGATATTTTCCTTTACTGGCTCATCACTTGTCTGCTTGATATTGTATTGATATTGTAAGGAGAGATTCTGTCGTGGTTACTCATGGTTTCCCATACATGCCTCTGTGCTTTTCGTTTTTGCCTTTTTATGTTGTTGTTGTTCTGAGGTTTCGCGCAACTGGAAGCCATCATTGTTATAAATTTTAACCATGATTCCAGTCAGTTAATAACACTTCTTATCTTGAATTCAAACTGATTCATGAAGCTCTGTAAAGAGGGCGGTTTCAGACATTGTTCAACATTCTAGTCGAACATAACTGGAGTAATTAAATTTCTATAGAGACTATAAAAGAATTATGTTTAAGGAAATATTTTTCTGATTTAAATCCGACCTTTTCAACCAGGATATGCTGGGCGAGTTTCTGATTGATTTTGATAGCATAATATGCCGATCAATTTGAGGCTTCGACGACCCCCTCCCCCCCCCCCCCCGAGCAACCCAACCCAACCATATTCCTCTCTCCGTTGCACAGGTAACACCTTTCTGGTTGTTATAGGAACCGAGCCTCCGTAAAAGGCTAAATAAAACAGTCACTTATGATTCAAATTCGTCATCATTGACAGGAAATTATATGTTTACGCACAAAATAAACTAAAGTTTTAATTTGCAATGTTACTTTTATTGAATGTATCATATCTGACATGTTGGCAAATCAAGAGCAATTAATATATAGAGCGATTATTCCTTTCTGCAGCCGCAATCTTTGTCGAAAGAAACAGTTGTTTCTTCAACATCAGCATTCCCGCTTAGCCACCTCGCACAACTCTTTTCCTCGAATATGCATCATTTCATCCTAAAAAAAGATCACAGTAATCTATAATAGATGTCTAGCAAGCGTAATAACAATCTTAAACGAGTACTTCTCTGTAATTGAATAACTAAGCAATCACAATAACAAAGAGCATGCGTAAAACGATATCAGAAAAGCATCTTGCTAAAGAAAGAGCAACCAACTAGTAGATGAAAAATGGCCCAGTTTTCTGCTCTCAAGCGTGGTGGCCCACACGGCAGCCGAGAAAGTATCACTTCTAATAGGAAGTATTTCCAATCTTCCTGAATAGGAAGGAAGTCGATTGCAGGTTAACCCACCCCAACTCCCCCCTCCCTCCCTTCCCACCCGAGGTTATCGTCAACTTTCCCCGACATATCTCTTGTACTGAATGGAGAGAGGCACGCAACGCAATGACCCGGTAAAGACTCGAACCAGGACTTCTCGACCTGCTGGGGTCCACCACTTTAAACATTAGGCTATTGAATTCCTTGAACAAGAGGGAAAGTAAATGTTTCTGAAAGAATCAATTCATTGACGAAGTAATGTTGAAATAGCTATGTTAAGTAGAAGATCGACTCTGATTCCATTACAACTAAAAGAGTTATTTTTTCCCACTAATTTACCTCTCGAGCGAGGCGGAGATCCCTCAGTGCAGCGTCTTTGGCACGATCCTTTAAAAAGAGAGATAAATGTTCAACTGATTATAGTTGCTTAGTATTCTTTCGTCATCTGATTTTAAACACTTTCTAACGAGCAGGGGCGCATTCAATAGCATTGATGTGTTGTAATGTTTTATCTTACTATTCTATACATCTCAAATTATGAAAGGCGTCAACTTGCATATTTTTTTGTCTTTGAAAGTATTCTCTGTGCTTCATTCCATACCTCATTAAGCATGGATCTCTTTCCATGTCCGACGCCGCCTGTTCCGAAAAAACTTTCGCCTTCACCAATCATAGCCGCGACTAAAACCAGAGCGAAAAGCAACACTCGAAGTTTGGCGCTCATCATTTTTACAATTGCGGCAGAAATTGCTGGAAACGTCTAAAGCTATATGACAGTTAGTTATTGCATGATCTGCTTATATAATGTTTTGGATTGAAAGGAATTTAATACATGAAACTGAGTCGTAAGACATTGCATGCGCTGATCCCAACCATTACAACCTCTTACGATCTCTATTTCCTTATTTACCGATATAATCAGTGGAAATTCAAAATAATGAAGACGGAAATAGGAAATAGTCTATCATGTTACCACCCCGATGATAAACTTATTTGTTAAAGCTTTGTTTCAAAATTTTGCTTTTGAGATAAAATCAGAGAAAGTGAAAAATTAGCAGTAATTTTGTTTTTTCCCAATTTACTCACTTATAATTCATTTGGATTTTCTCCGATTCTTCTTCTGCAATCCCATGTTCTGTCTTTCACAACATTCAGGTCATCATTGTGCAACCTGGTTAACGATGATAACATTGAGTTGAAAATGTTAGCAATTAAGAGCACCAGGTTCTGATTCCCGCCAGTGCTAAAAGCCTCTTACCTTAACGGCACCTTTTGGTTACAAAATCAATAACGAGTGTGCCATGGTGAAAACACGGACAACTTTAAGTCTTTGTAGGTTTTTCCTCCTTGCCTTCTAGATAAGGGAGGGCAATCGTGCAAGTAAAACTGAGGCCGGAGATAGAATTTTTATCTCACTTCGATAATGGATGTTTGCATTTTTTTCCTTCTTCTTCAAACACAATATTTTTCATACTTTTTGTCATTTGTTTCTTCGCCTATCGAAGTCTTAACTCTGTTTAAGATGAGCAGCATTAAGATAAAAGAGGTATTAAGATATTGGGGTATATGAGTGGGAGTGAAGCGTTAAGGTATTCTGGTAATTGCACGAATTAGTCTCTACTTCAAATACCTTTCTCTCCATGATACTTCGTCAACTTTTAATCCTAACACTAAGCTAAAAAAATAACTACAGTCGAAATCGTATTAAGTGGCACCTTATTAAACTAAATATAAACTTTCAAGTAATTTTTAATCGATGTTTCCCTCCCAAAATCAAAGTAGTGGTATTTTCGAGCGGAGATTGTGTACTTGAAGTGGTCCATTATGGCATAACATTGCGTTGTCAATCATTTTTTACAATTCCCTAATCTTTGGAATCTGTGTTAAGCGGCGGTCTCCCCGCCAATTCCCGTAGGTAACCGCTCAATAGAGTTGACTTCTTATATGGAAAAGCTTTCACCCCGAGTCTTTAAGATAACAAACACCAATCAACCGGTAATCATTCAAAATTGGCTTTCTGGTAATTAATCTCTGTTCGTTTGAGTTTGCTCATCACACCAAGTGGGTTTACATAAAAGCAAGTCCGGAAAACAAAGAAAAAATTGCAATTTCCTGAAAGTAAATTTGCTGACGCTGTTTAAACCGCGTTTGTTGCGATTCTTTTCTCCTATCTATTTGAGCATGAGGAAAACATACAAAAAAACCGACTCATGATCATTTAAGATAATTTTTTACCGCCGATATTTTTAAAGCTCACGATAAGTTCTTAGTAATTCGATAATCTGTTATTAACTGTATTGTTTCTTTATCTCAAATGGGCCAGAATTGCTTTTAAACCTTTACATTTAATTCGTCAACATTAGGCCGTTGAAAAATATTGCTTGTGTCACGGTCATATTGAATATAAATGAAACCACTTCAACCAAAATGTTGCTTGAACCAGAATCTCTGTTTTGCTGAGCGGCTTAAAATGAGACAAGACAACTACTTTTCGTATATCTTCCTGCATTAATAAATATTTTTAACGTTGTATTTGAACATTATTCAACTACACTCAGGATGAGTCAGTCAGTCTTCTACAGTTCGCATCCTGATGGGTGAGTCAGTCAGTCTTCTAATATACGCATCCTGATGGATGAGTCAGTCAGTCTTTTACTGTACGCATCCTGATACAACCTTAACATGTGTGCCCTGAAACTAAGGTTTCTACAAAAATAACCTGTCTTACGCCAGATACGAAAAACTACTAAAAAACTACTCTGGCCAAAAATGCGTGGAAATGTATTCCTCGTCTCATGCAGCAGCACAATACCCCCAAAGAAAGGATAAACTAACCTAGTTGCACTACTGACTACAGAGAAAAATCAATGATCGTAATGATATTTTACAGGATGTTGGAACACAAAAATCACAACAAAAACAAAAAGAAAAGTGGTCAAACATAACACTAACAAACCTAGAATGACTTAATTTCCCCGCGAGACACTTAACTCCGAAACTTCCATGATGCCACGCGAACCTCTTCGACGTACCATTAGAATAATAATTTCTGACTAATTCGTTCCTATGTCACCCAAACGTCAGAAATGAAATTTTTCATTTTATTTTTAATTCGATCGTTTCGTGTTTTTACTGCACGCAGTAGCTTATTTTCTTTTTCACATCACCCGCCTGTACATTTTAGATTGTGAGCCGGAAAAGATTTCTTGTAGAGGATAAGTTGTATTTATTTTAGTTCCGTGTATTCTTCACTTTTTATCAGCAATAAATGTCCATACCCTGAGGAAGAACTTGAAGCTGTAAAGAACAATATGTTACGGCACAGAATTTGTGAGCTTGGATCCAGCGAACGACAATACTCATTAAAACTGAATATGACACACTTTAAGGCCCATGTTGTCTTAAAGAATTTTCTCTTTTGCTTTTGCTTATTGAAACAGTTAATTTCGATTTGCCATTAGCAATCTACAGCACTCTTCATCAACCGTAAGTATCTTTGTTTCTTGTTGGTTTAATTCAACCTCCTTGGTGTCTGTCTTCACCAACTTTGGTGAGCTATCATTTCAAGGTGTCATTGTGGCCGACAGTAGAAACTGTCGTATTCACGCTGTTTTTTTGCAAACATGGTGTATTCAGGTGCGCAAGGTCGTACGAGATTTAGAATGACAACGATCGAATTTAATTGTTCAGACAGTGGATGTTATATGATCTCTTTTATTCAGAGTAGCCTTGTCTCTCTAAATTTGACACTGAAGTGAATACATCAAAGCGCACACGTTGTTTAAGAGAGAACGGGCTATCAGGATGGTAAGATCTATTAGTACTTTGAATTCATCCCGTAGCTATCTTCTTGGGTAACTTGTTAGCGAGGTCATCAAGTTTCTTGATCCCTTTTCGTTCGTTTCGCCTCATTTCATCCTTCAAAAACAAATGAAAATCATTATGGGAAGTACAGAGAGTCTGATAAAGTTAATCAAACCCTTAATAAAACTCTCCGGCTAAACGGGTTTTCCCAGCACGTACCAGAAAACTACTCCTGTCATCTCCTTCTACGCACAATAATAAACTCAACAGGCCAATCAGAGCAAAGAACTTATAAACTGGCGCTAATAATCCGTAGAGACGTATCATTGGTCGTTGCATGTGACCATGAGTACTGAGGTCGCAGTCTTTTGACGCATTAGTAATGTTACGTAGAAGTGACATGCGAGTCTTATATATTGCTCAAAAGCAATAACCTGCTTTCAGTGAGGAAATTTGGCCCTTCTGTGACGGAAACCAAGGAATTGAATTACTCTGTATGGATACCAATCAGAAAGTAAAGTTTCATCTCACGATAGCCGATCAAAACAGTTTCAGGGATCAGTTTTATCTCCAGAATAATCTTACCTTAATCTCTTTCAAATTCAATCGCTTCCGTCCAACACGAGATTGAAAAAAGCTCTCGGACACATTGACTGTACTTGCAAATAGCAGAAGCGTGAAAAACAGCGCTTGAACTTGGGCGTTCATCATTTTCAGGTTGCAACGAGCGAAACTGTTGGAAATATTACGCTTCTTAACGAGGATATAAATAGCTTTGGCCAACTAAGAAATACGCTCAGTTACTGCTTAGCTTAAGTATTTCAATATGTGGTAATTAACACTGATTGCAGGTGCTATTGTGTTATTTAGTGAAATGAGCATCGTACGCAAAAAAAAAAAACAAAAAAAAATAAAATTGAGAAATTGAGAGAGTTATACCATATCACGAGTCAACTTCGAACCTGAGTTAAATTCGAGTCATGAGTCAAGTTTGAGTCAAGTGTTGGAATAAAACGCTTATTAAAGAGTATAGATAATTATGGCCTAGTTAGAACGGCGTTCAGTTACTACTTAGCTAAAGTATTTCATTACGTGCAATTAAAACTGTTTGCAATTTTTATTGTGTTACTTATTTTGATAAGCATCGTGTGTAAATGGAAAACAAATTAAAACTTCTTTGCGGGAGATATCGTATTGTCTTGGCATTATTTAGGGCTGCCCTAACTTCAGCTCTCTTCCATTTTAATATTCAGCTTTCTTTGCTGTTTTAGTCTCCTTTGACTGAAGTAAAAACAAGATTAAAAATATCCGAGAGCTACCTTCTAACGCCCCCCTCACTGAGACGAAAAAGCCGCCCTCCAATCTCCTCAAAGACAAACAATTAACGACTAATTGGCCTTTTAAACATGAAACTTAATTTACAAACAATGCTTAATTTAAAACCCGAAAGCTTTTTACTGCACGGAACCAAGTATTGAAAACTGAGTGAGGAGTTCCAGACTACATAAGCAACTCTTAGTTTGAAACTCCTACCGACAGAAAAACAGAAAAACACGAAAACAGAAATGTTAATTTAATTTTAAAGCTGAAAAGGAAAAAAACAGTGACGATTATCAATTGCAATGCAAACTATTTGTACGTACTTTCTTTGTTTACTTAAGCTAAAACAAAAAAGCTTTTTAGTAATGATATCATATTTTAAGTCTTGTTTTATCATGCCAAATAAATTAGAAATGCTTTAAACCATTTTATTGTTAGTTTTTGAGAGTCATTATGCAGTGTGTGTACTGAATACTGTCCGTTTAGACTCTGCGAAGCATGAAGTTTGGTGTTCATCATTTTCAAGTTGCTACGAGCAGAACTGTCAGAAATTAACCGCTTATTAACGCGGGTATAAAGAATTATGGCCAAATGAGAATTGCGCTCAGTTACTGCTTAGTTAAAGTATTTCATTGTGTGGCAATTGTGTGTGCACGCGTGCTTGCCCTATATAAGTCCCATATATTGAGCCGCTATGAACAAAATCTTTATTTACGCACGCCCGTGCGTAAATAAGACGACGTGAGCATTTTTTTTGTACTTTGCTTCAGATTTTCCGTCATGTTAAGCTGCAGTGAAGTTTTCCTTCTCTTTGTAATATGGAAGAAACCAGCACAGAACTGCCCAATTTTTCTATCGGCATTGACCGTTTATGTCCTGATCTAACAAGCAACAAAAATAAAACCGAAAAAAATTCGCAAGTTGACTCTGACTTTTGAAACATTTTTTAGTGACACTTGAGTTCATTTGGCTTTGATTTTCTCCATTTTCCCCGTAAATGTTTAGCTTTTCATTCCCAGTTCTCGCTCAAACCAAAGTTTAAAATGTGGCGTGTTTTTGACTAGCCAATAGGGACGTTTGTTTACTTTTTTTGTGCGTTGTGAGAATTTTGCACTCTACCACAATAAAAGGCCTATTCGCGCAGATTCTTGTTGTCGCTCTGTTATAAAAGAATTTGTTCATGCTCTTAGCTGTGCGTATATCGAGTTATGGATGCACTTGGGAAGTTTGGAGAGCATTCAAAAAGCTAGAGTTGCTCTCGGCTGCGCTACTCTTACGCATTTTTCGTGCCCTTCAAATTTCCCGCGTGCATCCATAACTCGATATACGCACGCTAAGCATGAACAAATTCTTAATTTTCCACAGATTTTGTAACATGGCTCGCTTCGAAAATTTTTAACAAGCGAAACCCGTATATCACAAGAAAAACGCGAAAAGTTTGGTGAAAAAACGTTTTCTAGAGGATAATATTTATGCAGTGTAGTAGTAATAGTGTTATGAGTGAGATCATGGCGGTGGAGGACGAGAATCAGTTTTACACGCCGAGTCTAGACAGTTTGTCGTTGAATGAGGACTCCTGCCTCAGTGCGTGTAATTAAAAAGAAGTCGGAATCTTTGGGGTAAACTCGTAAATACCTTGGAATGTTTTCTTCTAGGGACGCAGCTGTGAAGCGGTGCAGAATTAACCCTCGCAAACGGCCGTGAAAAATGTTTTAAGCTTAAAACTAGGTGTTCTTGTATTCCAGGTACATCATTTTGACTCAGAAATCAAAACAAAAAAAAAAAAAAGAAAAAAATTTAAGACCAAAAAAGGGAACTATTTGAATTCAGTGACTTGAACCTTACTCGTGACTCGAACGACTCGCGATATAGCATAACTAAAGTTGAGCACGCATTAAAACCTCTTTGCGGGAGATGTCTTATTGCTTTGGCAACATTTGTCACATCTAGGGCTGTACTAAACTCAGCTCTTTTCCATTTAAATATTTAGTTTTCTTTGCTGTTTCATCATCTTGCGATTGAAGTTAAAACAAGAGTAAAAATATACCAGAGCTTCCTCTTAACGTCCACCTCGTTTAGACGGAAAAAGCCGCACTTTCATATTTTCAAAAACAAAGAATTAACGAGTAATTGACCTTTTATACATTAACCTTTGCTCACAAACAATGCTTAATTCAGTACCCGGAAGCTTTTCACTGCACAAAAGCAAGTTCTGAAATGGAGAAAAGAGTTCCAAACTACACGAGGAACTCTTAGTTTGAAACTCCTGGCAAAAGAAAAACATGAAAACAGAAAAATTGAATTAAAGTTTTAAGGCTGAAAAGGAAAAAAACCGTGATGATTACCAATTGTAATGCAAACTACCTGTACGTACATTGTTTACTTAAGTTATATTTATTACAAAAAAGCTCTTTAGCAATTATACCATCTTTCAAGTCTTATTTTATTATCCCAAATAAATTAAACATGTTCTTAACCATTTTTTAAAATTTTTTGAGAGTCATTATGTACTGAATACTGTCCCGATTTAAGCTCTGCGAAGCAATTAAATGAAAATAAAAGGAGACGGTTTTTCAAGAAACGGTGTGGGGTATTACCAGATAATTTGATTTTATCAACTGAATTGATAATTTTAAAAAGTTTCTAAACCAGGCTTCTCGAGCGTTACAGTCCTCTATCAACGCTCTGGCAAGCTTCGTCGGACAAAATCTGTAGAATTTACTGTCTCAAACACACTATTTTTTTTTAAAATAAGGACGTTTAATTTTTAGGCTGAGGCTGAACGTTCTTACTTTTTATTTTTGCAGTTTGAGCCTAAAAACGTTCTTAAAGTTGTTAGGTATAGTATTTCATGATAAATTAATTCGGACGTGACCAGAGTAAGTTCGATTACCAACTGAGTTGTTCTTCAGTGCATCTCACCATAAGAAAACTGCGTTGTTCATGTTAAAAAACGCCCCTAAGTATTTAAGTCAATCGTCCTGTTAGACCACAATTTAGCTCTTATTTTATCTTCAACCTCTCGCAGAAAAGAGCAAAGAAAGACGTTCTTAACTGACTCTCAGCCTGGTTATATTCTTAGTATGTTCTTAAAATTTTGTTTAATCTCAGCCTGGACGTTCTTAAAAGAAAAAGAGTGTCTTTTCCCAAAACAACAGTCGCACAGTGACTTGATTCACCTCTCACGGAAATCCGTTGTCGAGTTTTGATCAAATATAAACAGTTGATATTCTCTGGGTTTTGATATATTTCACACTGTCTTAGGGCGCCATTGTTCAAAGCGAAATCCAGTGCCTACTGGTGAAGCATTGAAGAGAAAAGCCTATTACAAACCGTCTCTTTAAATTTGGCAGCGAAGGTTTTTTTTTCACTTAATTCAACCGATAGCTAGCTTCATGGAAGGAAAACAGAAGGAAAGTTCGTGGTCCGATATTATACCACAGAGCAAAATAGAACCCCATTGTGAGAGACTGGGTCATGGACTAAGTTTATATGTTACAAACGTCCGGCATGTCGAAACGGTCGGCAATTTCGGAGGCATTGTGAGTGTAAATAGAGAAAGCTGGTAAGTTTTGAGCTAAATGAATAAAGGGGGTGAGTTTCTAAAGAAACTGTGGTGCTGCGTCGGTGGGAGAGTATAACAGTGTCATTAAGTATTATCAACTGAGTTGATAACGTAGATTGGCCATGGTAAAGAATTTAAACGGCTGATGTCTCGAGCGTTAGTCCTTCGTCAGAGCGAAACTTACACAGGCTCTTTTAACAAAATGCTCTGACGGCTTAATAGACACTCGAAAGTGTCGCTGATGACAAGGTTCAGTTTTTCAAAAATGAGCGTCAGATTTCAATTTTGGATCGCAGATGGAATCGCTTGTTTAATGCATGAAGAATCCAGCTTACTTGGAAACGTTTGAATAGTTGAGGGGGACAAGAAGTTAGATGACTACATTAAAAAGTAAATATTTAAATCATACGTCTACTTCACTTTTCAATAAAATTTTCAATACGTGTTAATGGTTTTTTAACATTTAATGCAGTATTTACAATTGTTATTTTTTTCCACTGCCTAGGTTAAATTAGATTCTCAGAGACAGCACTGTTAAGCTTCCCTGCTTCAACTTATTCTCATCATTTTCCTTTCACGACATTACAGGGGACGAACGCGTACAAAATCTGCGTCCTAAAAACAAACAAAACAAGATTATAAAACATACCTGTTTTCCTTCGTGTATATGGCCCTTAAGCCGCAGGTGGGCATGTAATCAAAGGAGGAGAGGGAGCCTGAGGGGGAGGGGCAGGGGCTTATACCTGGATTGCACATCATTCAAAATAAGTAAGGAAAAACAAAAATAACAACAACGGAGTTATTGTTTATTTACCTCTAAAGCGATTCGACGGTTTTCTGTTTCATGTGGTTTATCACTTTTTCCTCTGGACAGCTTGATCAAAGAAAATGGAGACGAAAATACATATTTTCACACGGTGTTGTAATCAAGCGAGCAACGCAAGTAAAGTAAAGTGTGATATGCATGATTTAAAATAATCAATCCAAAGATAATATGCATGTCGAATGAGGACCAAAAAAAACTTGCTGATTTGCTACTCGTATGCAAACGAACCCAGACCTCTCGATCCGGTATCCAGCACGCTTTCCATAAGACATCTAGGTTTCGCATATTTTTCCTCTTCAAAAGAAATTATTTTTAGTGCATACAAGAGTGTGCGTGTAGGCGCGCGTGCCTGGGAGCGTGTGCTTGTATTCTTCCGTCTGATTGCTCGAGTCTCGTTTGTTCGTTTTTTGATCGTTCCTCGGTTCGTTTATTCGCAGGTAGTTCGTTTATATCTGTTATATTATATAACATTTGGAAAGAACCTTTTGCAGCCCTCTTCTTTGTCAATGATGGAAATGAGGAGTTTAGTCACCAGGACAACGCGTCTCGGTCACCCTTTTTTTTTTTTTTACAAGTAATAATTTACCTTCCCAAAGAATCTTTTGCGTCCAACACAAAATGGCTTGCAATCCCAAAAACATTCAGCTCGGCCCACTAAGCAAGCTAGGAATACAGCAGTTAGCAATAACATTTGTAGTTTGGTGTTCATCTGAAATGAATGAAATGAATCACAACGGAGAAAATTCATGATAGGAGATGAAGTTTCTACTAATTATCTTGGATGTCTTGTATAAAGCAACTGAGCGAGTGAGCAAGTAAGAACGTGCAAAGTGTTTGATAAACGTTTCCTCGACAAAAATATTCAATTGAAATTCAGAATGATCAATTCGATCCTCCTAAATTCTTCAAATGTTTAAGTCATTTTTTCTCGAAGCCTTTCCAGTGTTCTGAGGGATACTGCTACTTACAGTTATTTATTAAGAACATTTCATATATTTAGAAATACTTGCCGCCACTTAGATCGAAGTCTCCTCCTAAACGAAATGTTAGTCCATTGTAAGTCTGCTCTAGCTCATTAGCCTTGACTAAGGAAGGTAAGGAATAGAAATTATTTCAAACTTACTTTTCCTGACTTGTAGAATTATCTTTTTCTCCAATGCTTAGGGCTCACTAAACTCAAGGAACATAAATACTGTTCCCTTCCTCTTCGACAGATCACGATTTGCACGTTTGCCAAACATGACAAAAAATCAAAATAGCTCTGTAAATATTTATACCCGAACTGAACGTATGGTTTAGAATGAAAGACAGTGTTAGCAATTGTAACAGTTTAATTTCCGATCTAAAATGTTTTTTCTCCGATTTCCTAAGTGAAATGTCTCATTCACCGGCTAATTTCCGTTTGTTGTTGCTCTAAGAGGAGATTTGCAAAGGCAACAGTTAACACAGTCATCTAACTACAATGAGTACACTTAATTAATTGTGACTGTACTATTTGCTCGGGAGACATACAGCTGCTTTAAGAAAAAGAATAGTAATAATCTATATCCGAGTACTTCAGTTTTCAACTAGCTTTGTCGTCGTTTTCTTTTTTTTTTTTTTTTAAGAGAAAAAGAACCCAAGTTGAACTGTTTCATTATAAACAGTGATAAATAAACGAAAAGACGATCGATCTTTTCTAGAATTGACTTTTCAGGAAATATTATTTCAGAGAATGTAAAGAAAACAAACAAGATTTTGAAATTAGACATTTACTTCAGAACTCTGTAGCTTGAGAATCACCTAGAGATTTTAAAAATTGTGATAAACGTTGCTTTAATTTTTTTGCTCTCGTGTTTTGAAATTTCTCTGCTTGAGGAATTTCTCTAAGACATCTCGGTAGTGTTTCTTTAAACTTTAGCTTATAAGCTCCCATTTTGTAAACCAGTTATTCAAACACTAGCCGGTATCTTTCCACCGCTTCCTGGCGGTCAAAACTTTCTTGTCTGTCCGAGTTTGCTCTGAAGGCGTTTTGTTTCCGTTCAAAGGAGAGACGTCCACGTTTCAAGGAGGGCTTGTGTAATTTACTTAAAAGGGTTTAATTTTGTTTACACGAAACGTCTGTTGGGCGACTTTAAATCTTTAGAAAATATTGATATTCATTACTTTCTGTTATGGACCTTCAGCAAGCAGATTTTTTTTTTTTTTGAGAACTTCAAAAGATTTTTGTAAGAACAGGCCAAAGTCGTGATACCAGAGCTGTATTGTCTGTCAAAAAATCACCTGTACTTCACAAGTGAGACTCTCAAAGACCCGTTTGCTTAGTCGATTTAGAGCGTGGGGTAAGTTCAATTTTTTTTTTTGGATTAAACTAGTGTCGTTAGGGAGGGAAGTGAACCATACTTTTAAATGAAAACAGGCATACTGTTCGTTTTTGAACAATCGAAAAGCATATCGGTACTGTGTACTGGAGATGAAATAAAAGTGGATACAGTTTTCGACTTCTGAAACATTAGAATACTGCGCATACACGGGAAAAAAGTGCGCTAAAATGCCATTAAAATTTGAAAGGACAAAATTGACGGCTCCAGTAAAAAAAAAAAACATCGGGGTTTAAATTAAATATGACCTCTCACGGAAAACATGATCTGGCGTTTGTTCAGTAACAGGAGATAACAATTAGATTCGTAAGTAAGTTACAATCCCATTCACTCACCTTTTACGCCTTTATATCAGTATGCATATTCTCCATACTTGTCCCTATATACTTACAAAGGTGCCGACAAAGAGAATTTATGACGATCAAGAGCTGCTTTAGGTGGTGATCATTTCTTCTATTCTCATGACCTACATATTTGATTCAGAGGTGATATTGTAAGGAGAATATAGATGTTAGTCACTCCTAGGGATCAAAGGGTTTTTGAAATTCCATTTAATCGTCTAAAATAATGTATACTCAAGTTGATATGCGCCTTAATATTATCAAAATGCAATAGGTAGCCGCACATAATTTCCAGATGTTTGTAAAGAAGAGAAAACTTGACAGTTGACTTGTTAATATTCTATTTTATATTTATGATAAAAACTTTGCACGTGTTGATTTCACTCTGTTTCTGAAATTTCTGTCCATAGTCAATAGGCCATTTTACAGTTGTGTACTTAGTTGCCAAGCCTTTGATTTGGAGTGAGGCTGAAGGTGACCTTGTTGTGATAGAGACCAGTATCTAGTTAGCATGATAACAAAGTTATTTGCATTTGAAAAACAGTAAGGTTTGTATCATAACAAGGTCACCCTTAGCCTCATTCCTGTTCAAAGGCTTAGCAACCAAGCACACAACTGTAAAATGGACTATTCATTGAACTGTTTACATGTCTCTCTCCCAAAATGGTTTAGATGAGTTATAATCCCTTTCTGTCGTAGCAGCTCTTTCACGTGCCTCATTTCGACCTTAATGCATTGTTTTGAAGTTTTCTTTATAATGATTTTAAAGAAGATCAAAGTTGTTTAGTTATGTTTTCCCATAAAGGCCTCTTACTTCTCAAGTTATTATCACACACGCGGCGCGGAAATGACGTTACATGAGATGTAGTCATGTCTCGTTGTGAGATCACAACGAGACCACTCACTTTTTATGGTCGGGGAAAGGGTGGGGGAGGTCGGCGGATTTTTAGGGGGGATCACATGGTAATCAGGGGAGGAGGATCAGTCGTCGCTAACAGACTATAATGGGAGGGGATCGTTTGAGTACTACAAAGCCTTAGAGGGGACATCAGGTAAATTATTTTCTGACACAACCAAATTCCTGGTTTGAACAATGCTATTCTATGATTTGAATAGAATAATAAAGACCTTAAGTAAACCTCGAAAAAAGCACGCAGAATTGCATGAGTAACTCAGACTGAGAACTTTAATTGGATATGATCATGTCATTTTTGAGCTACCTATTTTAATTTATCATAGACTGCTGCTAAACATTATCTTGAACACGTGTAGCTTACAAGTTATTTTTCGAACTAACTAGACGGGTGATGTAGCTTAATTTGAAAACCTAAATTATTGACATTTTTAATTTACAGCAACTCCGAGTTTGGTACAGTGAAACAAAAGACCACTATAAAGTAACGAAAAACGAATCCAAAAAAATATATATAACTTTGAAGTCATCTACTACTGAAAGAGGTCATCTTGAACAAAACTTTCTGTGGAGTTTTTCCTTCATTAGCTTTCATTCAAATTAGTTCCCCGTTGTTGGTCAAAGTCTTTCTCTTGCCTGTTCCATAACTGTGTAGAAAAAAAAAAAAAACTCTATTTAGATATTATAGACCTCTATAGATTGTGTGTTTTGTGTACTCTTTTCAGGTCACACGATAATACTCTAAAAAACTGTTTAAATTTCCTCTTGCACGTGTTCTCCCACCCAATAGGCAAGAGTCACGTGTATTTATTTTAGCGTAATTAATTAGTTTATAAGTTTATTGGCAGTTAATTGGACTTCCTAAAGTTCCCCTTTATACTAAAAACCGTTTGATCCACCCCCAACCCCCCCCTCCCCAACCCTTTCCCCCCCTTACCGATAATTAATAACTGGTCACTTACCGTATTTATTCGAGTAAACGCCGCGGCGTTTATTAAATTTTTCGTGATTCGAGTGCGGCGTATATTCAAGGACGTCGTTTGTTAAAATACAATTTATTTCTTGCAAACAATAATTGACCATTTTAATTTTGAAAAACAGAAACATTTTTTAGTGCCTGTCTAAAAAGTCGTTTTTTGTATTGTTCTCAATTTTACAATTTGCATGTTAATACTGCTGCAATACATAAAGGTAATAAAGATCTGATCGACATCAGAACTTGTGCATTCAAAAGGATTTGTGTGTCTGGTTCACTCAAAGTTTCCAACTGATATCAACGCAAAGATCGCTGTGTGCTTTTTGAGTCTATTATTCAAATAAAAGCCGCACCATAATGCGGCGTGTATTTGAGGGCGGCGTTTATCAATGTGTCTTCTCTAAAATGCGGCGTATAATCGAATAAATACGTAGCGGGAGCTTTCGTATTACTCGACGTGCTGAGTTTGTTTTCTGTTTATTTATTTTTTATCCTGCTGCTCTTTCCCCTCCCCCAACCCCACAAAAATATTATATTTTCTGCATCATAGAGACTGATAAGTTAATTTCAAATTTTCAACTTCGATTAATTCATTTCTGGTGTTCTGATTGGTTCACTCAACTCTGCCAGAGTTGAGTAATCGGGTTATCAGCTCATGTTGCGAGTCACCTTACATAGAAATGCATTACGCCAACTGTTGCGGTTGCTGAAAAAAGCTCCGATCATCCAAACTTTCAGGATTTAATGAAAGTTATTCCATTCGCGCTTATTAGATTCGAGATTGGTTAGAGCCAACTCGGCGCCTCGCGCCTCGTTAGTTATTTGCCATCTCATATCCAACGCGATTACGCAAAATATTGTTAAATATCAACTTCTGTCCATTGAACATCCGGCTATATAACAAAAGATCATGTTTCAATGGGAAAGCAATTACTCAAAATAACAAAGAAAATTAATAAAAATCCTTGCGAATGCGAACTACAGGTGTCAATGATATGACAGAGTGGATGCTGAAAATCCGGCTCTCAAAAGCAAATTGTCCACGTTATCAAAGAAATTATCTCTTATAATGTTTAATGCTGTCTTTGAAATCATTTCCAACTGGAGTATTGTGCATTTGAAAGTTAAAAAGTGAAGAGATAAGAAAGAATTTAAAGTGAGTCAATAAATGTTTTCGTCCATTCTGGCGGTCCACTTTATAGACGCCTAGAAGAGCTTGGCTTACTTAATTTAGTAAAGACATTCTTCTAACAAAATGAGCTGGCCTTGAAAGTTATCAATAGCATTAGAATTATGACTGAAAGCCCATGTTACCCACATTTTTGGCCAAGTTTCGTTTTCAGAGAAGTGGCTTACAAGACGAAACAAACTGTATTAGTGTGCTTCAATAGCTTGTGAACAGAATAGAGCGATCGCCTTACTCGAAACAAACGGATGTTTAGAGAGTTATTATGGGCAATGTTCAGTAAGTCAGTCGTTTTTTACTTTAAAACAATGATCTTTGTAAATTCTGACTGAAGATCTTACCTTGTCAAAGAAAATATTATCACTACGTTTACCAGAATACCATGGTCTATGCTATAACATTTTGACTCCTTTGTTTCGAAACTTATGAGAGACAAATTTCTATTCATCTACGTTCGCTACAAACGTCCAAAAAAAGACAACCAAGCCTAGGATTGCTACAACTTGAAATAATCTCGGCATTTTAAACCTAAACAACAAGAATCTTAGGCAACTCTTCAATGAAAAATTCTCAGTTGCATTTGCTATTTATGACATCAGATCATAAAGACAATTTTCAGACAATGTTATCGGCCTTTATGATATCCGGTTTTATTTGACAGTCTTCAAGGAAACCTTTGTCTATTGATTCGTTCGAGAACAATGGGGAAAGAAGGGAAAGAGTTTATAGTTAAGAATATGGGAAAGAGAACACGATTTACAGGTGTAAATTAGAAATGTCGCTTTGATTGAACAATTAAAAAATTTAGCGCAAAGTATTATGATGTATCCATATAAATTTGAAGTATCGAGGACGACAACGTTTTAAAGACTTTTGAGAATCAAATTCATAAGCATGTATATTTATCTGAGAAAAAGACATGATAAAAATTAATCTCTTAGTGTCTTTTTTTAAACACTTTTAATTAAAATAACGGACATATCACCCACGAGTTGTTTGAAGTTCTAGCTTATGATTTATTAATAAGCTGGAGAACCGGCCTTTGTCAACTGGAAATGGGCAAACCAGGGAAATTTTTCTGGGACGTTCGTATTTTAATAATTGAAAAGTAAAAAAAAAAACACCAAATCTATGATCGAAGTTGATCTGATCGTCGGAAATAAAGCAGGGAATGATTTATTTCGAAGACGGTGGACGATTCAAAATTTTCTGGGCTCAGAGAGAACTCCAAACTACTTTTGTAAGGGATTTTCGATCCTCCCAAAACTCTTTTTTAGCCTACTATCATAGTGATCGAGCCAATTCACAATATGTTCAATTTCTAGGGAAGGTAATGATTAATTCCAAATCCTTGGTAAGAAGAGTGAATTAAACCCAAATGGCTATTAAAGGTTTCATACACAATAACTCCAACCTTCTTCCCACTCTGCGCGTAGGTACGATATATAGTTCTTTTAAAAAAAGGAAGTAGTTGGCAGTCAACGTGATTAAGCTACCATAATCTTTGATAAAACAATGCTTATCATGAAACCGGCTGAACAATATCCTCCCTTAAACAGACAATGATTCTTCCCCTAAAGACACGTGGCCAACGTACGACTGAAAATAATTCAGGATTTGTTTCTACTTTGGTAAGAGGAACCCTAATTTATCAGGAACATCTTTAAAACTTCTAGCTCTTAACAAACACTTTTACTTGATGTAATAATTCATACTGTGAGGAAATCCTTAACAAAATTTAATGATTTGAAAGACGCGATTTCCTAGTCGTTGGGAACAAAACTGATTTGTGGACTTCCGTTTCGCAAAAACCGCGTGCTCAATATTCATCATCTGGAGACGTCTAAGAAAATTAAATTGTCTAAAACATATTTGCAACAGATAAATAAACCAATAAAAACGCCATGCTCATAGAATTATGATGTTTTGGTCGATAAATGTACTATAACATTGGCGATAGCTTATAGAATTATAGAATTATAGAATTATCTTCCCTGAATTGCCTCATGGAGATAAAAAAATTGGTTTCAAACAGGATCGCCCGAACAGCGGGATGACTTTTGAAATAATTTGATTAACAAAAGCCCCCTTAAAAATAACATAAATTATCGTATGTGTTCTTTTCAAGCTCAGCCTAATTTTTATGCTTTTATCAAGACAGCTTTTTGCTCTTCTATTAATGTGTTAACAAACTGTAAGACATTTCTTCATTCTAGGAAGTCTACCCTTGCATTCCGCCTAATATTTTAACCTGCGTCTTAATTGCGCTTGTTTCCTTGAAACTTTGAGGTTCCGTATCGTAATGAAACTGCAGTATTTCAATAAAAACTGTTTAAAATTAGGACCTTGTAACTGTTTCCCGATGACCATAACTGTATTTTGAGAAGGAGAGAAAAAAAAACTCTCTCTCCATTGTCTTTAAAAATGGACAGGTTTTTGTCGTGTTCACATGATTCAACAACTACTTCAGTAAATATTGTTTTTTCTTCTTCTAAATTGGATTACCCTTCTTCCGCCCAAACTTATCTACAAGTTATTAAGGGCGGGGGAAATCGGGAAACGGATGAATAAAATACGACAAATGACTGATAATTAAGATTAAAACATGTCAGGTAGTTTTAATTGTTCCACTAAGAACAATGATAAATGGATGACTTTGACTGATTCAGAAACACGTTAACTTCTCTATCACGAGTAAGATTACCGATGACATTGACAAAGCCACGGATGACTTTAATAAACGCAAAATTTTATAAATTTCACATTGTAAATAACATTGAAAGGGTAAATTTTTTCGTCCATAACATGTTTTTACTTTAGTTCCAAACAAAGGAGAAAATTCTACAGTTTTCTAACCTTCAAATATTGCACGCGACATGAAAAAAAAACTGTGGAAAATGTTTGGTTTATGCGGTCAGGCGACTTTTAAATTGGCGATCCAGTTGACCTTATTTCAATGTTAATCTTTGTTTTTGACAATCTTGATGAGACAGTTAAACCCATGATTGAAGCCACAATTTGAACAATTATATTCACAAAAAAAGTTGGTTATTTATATGCTAAACATTTTTCGTACTCAAATTTTGTCCTTGTGCAATTCAAATCCAGTGTATAACTTTCTAGAGTGCCAGACATCAGTACAAATATGATATCAGTGGTATTTTATTTGAAATTATAACGCTCCCATTGCTTAATTTTTTTAACCAAAGTAACAGAACGTAAGACACAATTTAAGTGTTATGCTGGATTATTTCCAAGCACGGATATCTCAAACTGTTTGAGCTTTTCCATTCAAGTTCCTTCTTGGTTAAGAGGCACAATTTTTCAAAGCAAACACCCTTTTTTCCAATTCAGTTTTTTAGAATTGTTCCATACTACTTATCATTGTCTCGTGACGAGGAACACTTTTATTTCCTAGACACGGAATAAACTATTAGAACCATTGCACTTCAACAAAATTATTTTCTATAATTTTTTTCAAAGTGACACGGCCTATCAAAACAAATACCTTTTTCTCTGATTCAAATTCACGGCGTTTTCCGCCATACCACGGTCTGTGAAACGAAGAGTATGTACCAAGAAACTCTCCGCCATTATTTGGAGGTAAAACATCCCTTGTCCAGCGACTTCTTGCAACGGCGGAATTCGATGCTAAAAGTGTTGCTGCGATAGAAACTAAAAAAATAGTTCTCAAGATGCCCGTCATATTTGTCCTTTTTCTCTTTGCAACTTCTAACTTGGATGAAACACGATTTGTTTTGATGGTTAAAAAGAACTATGGTCTTAGTTATAACATGGTATTGACAAATACATCTGAGTATTCATTGACGCCAACCAATCACGAGCGAGGAGGAAGTGCCAGTCTTATTTGCCTTGAAATGGCTTCCATTGAGCTTAAAAAACGATTGTAGACTCTGTAAGGTACACAACGTGGTTCTGTTTGGCAACAAACATCTAATTCTAGTTTAAATAAAAACTATTCCAGCTTTACAAAAAATGTTTTTTTGAACACTTTTCATGTCTATATCAACATTGCCAAATTATAAGACTTTAACGCTCTTATTAAGGAAATGAATTATCTATAGTAGAAATTGAGAAATTTAAGTCAAATCAAATAAATGATTGATAATTTCCTAACTCAATTTATTTGACTTATTATCGTTAAATCTGCGTAATTGCAGGTGTAAATTACGGAAAAACAACCCACAATAAATTTCTGGCAAACTATCTCCGACCACGTTTTAATCTCACTGTCAACATAATCGTTTAATAATTTCAACAGGTACTGAAGAAAGAGTCGGAATGTCAGCGGTAAAAAGAAAGCATAGAGATTTAACTGGTTTCAGTCTTCCTTGAGATAAGCGAAATTAAATGTCAGTAGATTTATTAGGAGATATTTCATTCGGTAGACATATTCTGTCACTTTTGTAGCCTATTAGAGAATAACCCTCTTTAACCTTACGTACTAGGATAGGGAATTTCAACGTATTCTGCTCAAGCTTGAAATTAGTAAGAATCATTTTCATTCAGTATCTAAAGCGGTAGAAATTGCTTTGGCTTTGCGATTGGTCGAGATCACTCTTGTGCCACCCACTAATGCAACCAATCGGATACAAACCTAAAACCAATCGCAGCATGCCCCCCACGTTTTCCCGCGCTCCGTTTGCCTGTTTTCGCTTTCAGTTCTGACGGGCTCCTTGCGATATTCCTGTTTTTTTTTTTCCAATTGGCTATTTAAATAATTTTCATTGCAGTGACGGTAAGTGGAAACTCGGCGGCAATTCGAGAATTTCCGCATGAACTCCGGAGAATAGAAGAGTTGAACTGAAAAGCAAACCAAAAAGGCAGTCATTTCAGAAATGGGAAAGACCGAGATTGCTTATCCAACAACAACTGACTGCATTAGGATATACTTCAAACCCTTCGAGAAGCCTTTTGCTGATTTCATCTTGGTTTACATGGAAATCTCATTTGGGGCGCTGAGTTTTCATCTCCGTTTTTAAACTAATCCATTTAATTTCTAAGCAAAACCCTTCAGGTTTACGACAACTGTTCAAATAAACTGAGGGCGATTTCGCTATACTATTGCAAGTCGCAATGGCTAAAAAAAACCACAAGCACATTACACTTTTCTGTATTATGTCATTTGCCAGATAATTATGACCAGCGGACCAAATTACATTTACAAGTTTTATTACCCAGTAAACTATAACCCACACTTTCCGAAAGATGGTGGGTGCCAATCAGGGATCTAAGTTCAAGTTTGGTTTTGATGCCTCTCTCGTCATAAACGTATTGCTCTGTTAACGTCTTTGTGAACAGCAGTAACTACCTTAGAAAGGGGAGGGGCTTTGGGTGAGTGACGTCAGACCGTCTAAGAATTAGCTGGCCTCTACGAGCGCAAAGTACTTCCTGTTTAGAGTGACTAGCTATTTTGTTTCGATGTCATTCACTCACCTTACCTTTACGCAAACAAAAGCGACTACTCTATCAAAGATATCCATGTATTTAAGTCCAAGAAAGAAGGGAATTTCGAGCCATGACTGCAATTCTTTTCAATTCAAACTAAAGAATTTACACTATGGATTACATGCGCAGACAATTTCTTTTTCATTTTACGGCAACAAAGCTCTAGGAGTCAGAATTGTACAATTTTCCAACAGAGCAACGCACATTTAATCAAGATATTGCCTTGAAATAAAAGCAAAAGAAATATCACTTAAAAAAATCTAGGTTTGTACAAAGGCAGGTAAGTATCTCGGGTTGAATATATCGGTCATTGTGGAAATCTGTAATTTAGTGAAATATAAATCCTTACAATAGAGCGGTTTTCAATTCAGTGTCGCAAAACAAAAGCGATCCCAGGTTAAAAAAAAAAAAGGTTAAACATCGGCGACCAATGAGAACGCAAAGTGAGAAGTGAAGCGCGGGAAATCGCGTGCGACCAAGTCGCGATTGTTTTTGTTTAGCATCTGATTGGTTGGGAGGATGGCGCGACTTCTCTGGACCAATCACAGAGCGAATTTAAGTAAAATCAAAACAACTGCGGTCTACTTTCGACAATCCATTGAAAATCGCTCTAAACTGGAGAGTTCCAAGAGTCGAGGAAGAATGAGAGGAAACAACCATCTCGTTTTCAACAACGCAAACTTTAAACGTCGTTAAGGTACACCAAGTCTAAATAATACATTATATTATCGCGTGAGTATGTTCTGAGTGCACAAATAATGGAGGAATTCTTGCAAATCTATCGGGAAGACGTCCTTGATATGAATGCTGTTGCTGACACGAACCAAAAACTGTGCTTTATTTCCTGCACGAAGCAGTTAGTAGAAGCATTGGACATCTTCCAAAAGTGAAAAATAGCTTCTTCAATTCATATTTAAATTTCTGTGGGAGAAAATAAAGTAGATAAGGTCATTAACAACATTATAACCGGTATAGAGAGCTACATAAAGTTGGAGGGGAGGGGGGGGGGGGGGTGAGGGGACAAGACACCAACCCACCAACACCGGAAAAAATTATGGTGTAAGACATTTTCTTTGTGACACAGATTGCCTTACCTTAGAATGTCATTAACAAGTCTTTAAGTCCAATAGGAAGCTACAAAAAGTTGGCAGGGGGGGGAAGAGTATGAGGACAAGACTTCAACCCACCAGCAGCCCCACCCTAAGAAAATTCTAGTTTAAATCATTTTGCTTTGTGACACAGAATGCTTTACCTTATATTTAACCACTGTTTTGACTGGACTGGCTGTTAGATCTCTCTTTCCCTTTCTCATACACGTTTTCATCTCTTGGTTTTGCACCACCAAAGATGGCCATCTGTTGAACACTTGAGGCTACGTCATTCACAGGATCTTTCACAGTGCGGGGTTTGAGTTTTAGTTTTGGTCTACCTGCTAATTCCTCTGTTGGTGGCAACCAAAAATAGTAATGAAAAAAAAAAAAAAGAAAAAAAAAAGAAAAAAAACTAAATTAACCTCAACTACTTGTGTTCTTCCTTTTGTCATTTACCTTCAACTTTTCCTTATCTACTACTAGAGCAAATAATAATAACACTTGTTTCATCTCACAATAGCAACGTTAACATGGGTGATTCTCCAAAACAAGATTTTGGCTGTGGATTTTATCTCCCCCCCCTCCTCCCTTCCTATTACATTCATGAACCTAACACAATCAATATCACATGCATAAATAGATAATCTAAACCCTTGAACTCCCACAAGTGATAAACATGTAACTTCTTCCTATAATATCTACACATTCTCTAGCAAACAGCTAATGAGAATATTCAAACTCATAATCAGGGAGAAGTTGTTGTCTCGATCCAACACCAAATTCTCATAACTAATTTACAAGGAAATGTGTCGCAGCTTAAGGGGAGAACTGACAGTCAGATCTTGAGGGTTAGGAGTTGAAGACTGAAACTAAAAAATATTATTAAATTTCCCTCTTAGACTTCACCCTTTCCCTAATCCAAGGTGCATGTGAAATCTCAAGTTTAAAAAGGACAACATTGTTCCTCAGGGTAGGAGTGGAATTCATAGGACAATGGATTCTAATTGTTCAACATCCATAAAAATAAAGAGGCCTCTCAACCTTTTGTTGCTGACTGTAAGTTTAGAGATGCAATTATAGGTTTAAGCTATAAGACATTTTGGTGTTTTCTTGTGCAAGGAGTTGCTCAAATTAACAGGAACTTGTAATTATCCTCACCAGCTGTTGGTTCACGAAAATTTTCTTGTCTAGGAGGGCCTCTTCTGTCTCCATAGCCACCGCCTCCACCGCCTCCGCCTCTGCCACCTCCTCCCCCATATCTTCCCCCTCTTCTTCCTCCTTCATCCCTACCTCCCCACCCACCATCATCTCGGCCACCCCAGCCGCTATCGTCTCTTCCACCCCAACTGCCTCCTCCCCCTCCTCCTCCTCCACTCCAACCTCCGTGACTTCCTCCCTTATTACCCCAGTTTCCACCGCCTCCTACAAAGAATAAACCAAGTAAAGTTAAAATCTTGGTCTGGATGGGTGGAACTAAAGTTTACATTTTCCATGTAATTCCCTTAACTTTATTAACTTTTGACTCCCATGAGTGACCAAGACAGAATTTCTCCTCACAATATCAGTACAATATCAAGTAGACAAATGAGGAGAATAAAGAAAAATATCAATAAGGGGATAAGTTGATCCAATACCAAATTCTCAAAACTAACATCACAAGAACTGTATGGTAAACAGTAAGGAGAATTACTAGTGAGATCTTGGGAGTTAAAGGGTTAACTTGATTAACTTTGAACTCCCATGAGTGACCAAGACAGAATTTCTCCTTACAATACCAGTACAATATCAGGGGGACAAGTGAAGAGAATAAAGAAAAATATCAATTGAGGGGTTATGAGTTGATCCAGTACCAAATTTTCTGAACTAGCACTATAAGAATTTCATGACAGAAAGTATGGAGAATTACTAATGAGATCTTAGGAGTGAAAGGATTTAACCATTGTTTCAATCCTTAGATCTGATTCCTGGTAATTCCTCTTCCAGTATACAAATGTGCATTGCCTTTTATTTTGAGCCCAAACACTCTACTGAGAATCAAGACAACGTGCCATCATAAACAATGTTTTTCTGTTTCTATACCCCATTTACTGGTGTTGTAAGAGAGAGGTTTCATTTTGATCACATTGGTAACTTAAGCTGCATATCTAGTTGGCAATTTTTTTCCTTCTCCCTATGGATCCCAAAACAAAGTAAAACTACATACCATCACCTCCATATCTTCCACGTCTGTCATCATAGCCACCTAAAAAAGTATGAAATAGATTTATTTGAATGGCATAAAGATAAATGAATAATGAGTATCAACCCTTTATTCTCTGAGAATGACCGGCATCTAATTTTCCATAGATATCACCCCTAAATCACACATTAATGTCACAAGCATAAAGGAAATGATCAACAACTTAGGAAACTCTTGATTGTTAAACAAATTCTCCTTGTCAGCACCATAAGAAATAAATAGAGATCAGTATGGAGAATATGCATACTGATGTAAGGGTGTAAGGGGTTAAGATGAAGACCCCCTAACCTCTGCCCCCTCTTTGTCCACCTCTTCCACCACCACGGCCTCCATCTCGGCGTCCCTCAGCAACATCCACTCTCAATGTTTTTCCATGCTCTCCAATTCTCTAGTCAACAGAAATAGATCACACCAAAATTAGGGGACAAGAAGCCCTGGAATGCCAGGATTCAGTTACTGTCTTTATAAGCTAGCTTACAATTCCATAAAACAATGATGCCAAAAAAAATAGAACTTTCTCTTTTGGCATTTGCTATAGAAAATGTTGTTTTTTGTTTGGTTTTTTGTATAGATGAAAATTCAATCGCTTGCCTTGTGATGTAGAGTCAGGCTATCAATAGTATTGATCACGACATTTGACTGCTATATTGCTAGTGTCTGCCAGGCAATGAGGTGGAAAGTTTACTTGTTGCTATTTATAGCACCTTAGTTTGCTGTTATTGGTGTGTTCTTGCATGCTGATAAATGAGTTGGCAAGTGTTGATTTTGATCTTAACTATTGTTTTGACTTCTAAATGTCATTATCTCATATGGCCAATTTGTTACCAATTAGTTGTTGTGCTTTTTGATAATAGGTACTTTTAGTAGTACTAGACAGGGACGTAAGCATAGCCTGCTGGAAAAAAAAAAATTGGTTACTTACAGCCCCATCATAGGTCAGTGCTTCCTCCAGTGAGACCAGGTCTTCAAACTCAACATAACAAAAGCCTGGTAACAATACAATTGTAGTTGTTATAATAATAATAATGATGATGAAAGGGATAATAGTAATAAGTATTAACTGATTATGATTAATGATAGTGACAATGAAAATGTTACAGTCAAACCTGTATTAACCCCTTAATCCCTAAGAGTGACCAGCATCTAATTTCTCCTTTCAATATCAGCCCTGAATCAAACATTAAGGTCATGAGAATAAAGGAAATGATCACCAACCAAAGAACCTCTTGATTGTTAAACAAATTCTCCTTGCCAGCACATCAGGAAATGTATAGAGAACAGTATGGAGAATATGCTTACTGATGTTAGGGTGTAAAGGATTAATGGGGAATAGTGGGGTGACCACTTTGTACAGGTAGACTGTTTAACCCTTTAACTCCCAAGATTTCATTAGAAATTCTCCTTACTGTCCACCATAAATTTACGTGACGATAGTTTGGAGAATTTGGAATTGGATCAACCAATAATTCCCTAATTGATATTTTTCTTTATTCTCATTACTTGTCTGCTTGATATCATATTGATAGTGTAAGGAGAAATTCTGTCTTGGTCATCAGTGGGACTTAAAGGGTTAATATAGGTTTGAAAGAATAGGAATAATATAAGAAACAATAAAAACACCATGGTATGCATAGATGTGCATAGATTTCGTGCATAAAAAATTGCTCAAATATACTATCAACTTTGATTTTGGGAGATAAACATGGAATAAGTATTGTTTGAAAGATTATTCTTAGTTTTATTTGATTAGTTCTGCTTTAAGTGACTGTTCAAAACAAATGCAAGACATTACAAACAGGCTGTTGGGATTCACCTGAGGTGACTGCGACTGCTTAGTAGACCATCTAATAGAGGTGAAAATTGCAGTGATTAACCCTTTAACTCCCAAGAGTGACCAAGACAGAATCTCTCCTTACAATATCAACACAATATCATGTAGATGAGTGATGAGAATAAAGACAAATCTTAATTAGGGGATTATTAGTTGATTTAATACCAAATTCTCTAAACTAACATCACAAGAACTGTATGGTAGACAGTATGAAGAATTACTGATGAGATCTTGGGAGTTAAGGGGAAACAAATTCTGGACTTTGAAAACTGACTGCTTAATACAGGGTGACTGCTTGACACAATGCCATATTAAGCAGATGCTGTATTAATAGAGATTTGACTGTACTGATGATGATAATGGTCATGGTAATACAGTAATGGCAAAGGCAACAGTAACTGTAATAGTAATACATAATTATGATAATTATGATAATTATGATGATGATGATAATTTGTATGTTGCCAAAAATGTTTCATTACCTTTGAATTTGTCTGTTTCTTTATCTCTTACGAGACGAATGCTTCTGATGTTGTCCTGATCACAAAATATATCACTATTAGCTTCAGACTAAAACATTAAACTGCCGTAGAACACACAAAGCTGAATGAACAGGAAGTCTGGTGTTGCCATTGCTATCTGTTTATGGTAAGCAGGAGCATTCAGACTTTTATCTCATGTTCCAAATCATGAACAGTACAAAAATGATAATGACAAAAAAAACACTGGACAGTAAATTCTCTCAAGTTTGCCATGTCAGTTCAAATTTAAAGAGATGATAGATTATTTAATGGGTTATTCAGTCAACCAAACTGGTAATCCAAGAAGGATTTTAAGACATTGACAAAGAAGATGTTGAACACATGAGATCACTTGATTTTTCAGCTAGGCCACCAAGCTATTTCTTCCTCTGATTTCACCATGAAATAGAAAACAATTAGGTCATTACTTCTCCCCCTGATTTACATCCAATTAGCCTCCTACCCATTCCCTAACTTTCAAACCCCCCCTTCACCCCCGCACCCCCTCCTCCACTCTCATTTAAAGTTAAACAGATGCACCATTGATCAAGAAACCTTACCGACAATTCAGACCATACTAAATAACACATTAATTACGTGAATGCTTCGATAAAAGCTAATGTTTGACCAAATAATAACACTTTTAGGTGTATGATGTTGGGCCTGGTGCATAAACAGAATAATGGGAATCTCACTAGGAGACAAGCGCGCAACCACTTGTAAGTCCTCAAAAATAGAATTAGGTTAAGAAATTTATGGTTTCAAGATCGAATTTCTCGCTAAAGCCAGCTACACCGTTGATTTTTCTGCCTTAAAGCGCAGGGCCCATTCACACTGATCCCTAAGATCTTTTGCACCGGAGGCGACGTGAAGAAACAGAATACCACAAAGCTTTTCCGAAGTGGTCGATGTACACTGCCATGCAGCTTTCCTAATGATAAACCAAGGGCCATGTGCGAAATCGTAAGCTGGCGGTATTTGAAGTGCCTTTGATCGTGATGAAAACATACCTTGATGTCTTGGAAGATAATATCAAGATCTCCCTGGACTGTATCCGGCGGAAGTCCACCGACGAAGGCAGTAAATGGAGGTTCCTTTGGAAGAGGTTTCGGTGCGCGATCCCTGTAACGATCTCCGCCACCACGCCGTCTTCCGCCTCCATGGGACGAACCATAATCCCTGATAGAAACAGATTGAGCGTATTTTAGTACCAGAGGGGAAGAATCGAAAGTGAAAGGATTAACATGGCTCTATTACCTTGGTCCATCTCCGAAACTGTCGAAAAATCCACCACCCCGGCCACTACCACTGCTATCGAAGTCGTCCGCCATGTTGACCGAACTGAATGCAGTCCATAATTTTTTAGCTGCACAATGAAGCGATAGGACAAGCATTAGAAGCAGCGGCAGATAAACTTCTAAATTTGTTGTCAAGTAGGTCTCACTTAAGCGTCCTCAAAGAAACTTACCATGGCCGCCATGATGGACACCTCCGAAACAAACTCACAAGGTACACTTAAAATTAAGTTAACTTAAGTTGTTTACTCGAAATTTTCATCTTATATTCTAATTTAAGACTTTTTTATTTTTTCATGAGAAAGAAATTGAAGATCGGAAACAGCTGAGGTTTCAAGTTGAGCTGGAGTTTGTGCAATGTCTGGCAAATCCTCATTATTTGAATTGTAAGTTTTCCTTTGTTAAACGATATCTTTGTTTGCCTTTTCCCTAGCTTCTTGATCTTTGGTATCAAACCAGAAAGAACTGTTGGCAAAATTCATTCAAAATTTAGCGTAGATAATATATTTTGAGTACTTTTCTAGATCTTTGTCTATTATTCATTGAGAATCGAAGAGACTGCCGGTAGTTGCAACCTTGATTATTGTACCCGATTTGAGGCCATAATTGTATAGTTTCCAACCTTTTCTTCAGACCAAAACGCCTCAAAAATCATACCCTTCCAGGAAAAGTGTATTTATTTCAGTGTTTGGCTTATGTAATTATTTGTATTGGGGAGTATGTTACCCTCCTTCTCAGGGGTGAAACAGAGCTCTCTAGTTGATTTACTGGCAAAGAGTAAGTCGCCATGGGCATCTCCTACCTGGAAGGGTATGGGAGCATGCTCCCCCAGAAAATTGGGAAAGAAAGGAGAAGAAGAATTGTGGCTAAGATGAGCATTGCTTTATTCTGAGTGAAACATGCTCTAAGTTAGTACAAAGGGAATCAGAAGTAAATTTGGAAGAATAAGTAATTTTTTAGGCACTCGAGCGGAAGTTTGTATCAGAAACCTTAAATGCAAGAAGTGATGGCTTTAGCGAGAGAGCGCAAGATTGAATTCCTTAGTGTGAATCTTGCTCTCATTGCATGAGACTTGAGAGCTCTGGGTGAAGATAGCACTGAGTAATGGCTTTTTAAATTCATCTTGGTCTAAACACCTCATGACTAGAATAAGAAATTTATTGAGTCATGTTTTCTACCCTTCTTTGTGGTGTAGAGCTTCCCTTTTTTTAATCAAGTCATTGCTTAGGGTTGCCTTCATATATGAGAGGAGGGAAAAGAAAGTTGGGAGGTCTTCACACTATCTTGAATATAATTTATTTTCTAATAGTCACTTCTGAAATCTTTTGCAGTTCTTGCTCAAAGAGGGTACTTTAAAGAACAGTCCTTCATTAACTATCTCAAATATCTGCTTTATTGGAAAAAGCCAGAATATGCAAAATTCTTAAAGTAAGTACTATTTAATGTAAAAGTTGTGGCAATAAGTAATTAGGTAGTGTTATTTGATTATAATAATTCAGACTTGTGTTTACTGTCACAACGATATGTATCAACTTTGCCAAAATTGGTTTTGCCGCTTTATTGCATTCTGCTCTATTGGGTTACTAAGATAAGCAGTAATATTTTCAGCCCCCTCCTCAGTGTTTTGTGAACCTGAAAAACAAATCCCTAAATCTAAGAAATATGTTATTTTTAACTTTTCTTGAGCACTGGAGAAAAAAAAAGAATTTCACTTTGACCTTTGCCTTGACAAAAAAAATAACATCTTTATTTCTTCAATTGCTTTTTTCAAAATGTAACAAGTTTCCGAATATTTTTTAAACTTTTTACACGCTGACGTCAGTATACATATTCTCCATACTGCTCTCAACATATTTCCTAAGGTGCTGGCAAGGAGAATTTGTTTAACAATCAAGAGCTTCTTGAGTTGGTTTTCATTTCCCTCATTCTCCGAACTTTCATATGTGATCCAGGGGTGATATTGTAAGGAGAATTTAGATGCTAGTCATTCTTAGGGGTTGAAGGGCTAAATAAAGATGTCATGGGTGTATTTTTTTATGAGCAGAGGAGAAGAGAACTTTTCAAAATCCCTCAGATTCAGAATGTTTCTTTGTCTTATGCTGTCTAAAAGGAATTAATTATAATATCTTTTTGTATCTGATGACTCTTCTCAAAATTTACCATCTTTCTCATTTCTTTAAATCTCATTATTCTTTTCATTTTATTCACAGATATCCCCAGTGTCTACATTTCCTTGAGCTGCTCCAATATGAACATTTTCGCAGAGAACTTGTAAACCCTGCCTGCGCAAAGTTCATTGATGAACAGCAAATTCTCCATTGGCAGTATTATTCCCGAAAAAGAATGAAGATCAATTTACCAAAATCATCAGGACAAACAGGCTCTACAGCTGAGGGTGAACCATCATGAAATTGCAAATTGTGCAGAAAGAAATGTGGACAAGATGTGTCTACAGAGATGACAAACAATTAAGAAATCTGGGTGGGCTCATTTAACACCAAGCTAAGCAGTAGCTCCTTCGCACTTTTCTTTTTTATAAAATACCCTTTGCTTAGTTCATTGGCAGACATCAAGGTCTCTGTAATCTTAACAGGGTACAGAAGTAGGATTTTCCTTTGACAAAGTTGTGCAATGTATAATTTGCTCAAGCTTGATCCTGACAACAACTTGGCAGAAGATCAGGAGACTGAATATTTTGGTGAGCCAATTGTATACTGTGTCGGTCACATTTTTTGGTAACAAAAAATAGGGGAGTATTCCAACCCCCAGCTCCACTGCCTATGGTATTTAGAACATGCTCTACAAGATCTCAAACCAGGAACACACAAAGCAACAGATTCAAACAGGAGAAGAAAAACTAGTTCATTTGTAGCAGGTTTGATGGTCTGATCCATGTTTAAGGAAGTCATGTGGCTGTTTTCTCTAAGTTCTGTGAAAAATCAATGGATCCATGTTTTATTTTTATAAGAGCAATATTAAATGTAACTCTAATGTACTGTACATTTGTAAATAAAATATTGAGCAAAATTTTTTGATATCCTAGACTACCTTCAGGTTGGTAATATTACTGTAGTATTCTTTCTTGTGATGGTTTAATCCCAGCCACTGTCCTTAGCCTGTTTTGCTTCAGTCACAATACTGAAACATTGCAAAAAGAAGTCTCCCTCTCTTAATTCCCTCTATGTACTAAGCCCCCTGCATTTGAAGAGTCAAACATTCCCCTCTCTGTAACTTGGGAGTAGGGCCTCGTTAGCAGAGGTAAATTTAAGCCAAATGACCAGTTTTTCTTGCTGACTATATGAAATGTTAGAGAAAAGCCTGCTTTCAATCCCATGAGGGGGGAGTGGAAAACCACTTTGTGCTCCATAATCTTAAACAACCTTATGCAGTTTTGCCATCTAGTCTTGTATACTGACTGCAGACATGAATGGTTTGTATATGAATAACATAAAGAAGAAACACATAAAACAATCAGAATCCCATAACTTGAATTAAAATATTTATTTTCAATTAAATAGACAAAAGGCCTGAACACAAAATGCCCTTTTTGCCTAAGTTTTGATTAGAATAAATTATATACAATTTGAAAATACAAATATGTAATATAATATAAATAATAATTACTAATATCCACTCCAATTTAGAAAATTTAATGATGAATGATAAGTGATTCAAACAGATGTAACACTCATCTAAAGAGGCAACAAATCACCTCTAATGGCATATCTACCTGTAGCTATACCATGGAACTCTGACATCCGATTTGAGAAAATGACAGCTTTATAACTCTATAACCTACTAACACTCTCACAATGTTTTTAACTCAGATAAAAACATCTGACCAAAGGTCTACACAAGAAGTTCAACATATCATACACAATGTACACAAACTGTAAAATAATTTGAACTGCTGTATCATGCAAAGCAGTAACCCTTTACACCCTCACATCAGTATTCCTATTTATTCACACTCTTCTCTGTACATTTGCTTTGATGCTGACCAGGAGAATTTCTTTCACCCTTTAACTCCCATGGATGACAAGACAGAATTTCTCCTTACAGTATCAGTACAATATCAACCAGATAGGTGATGAGAATACAGAAAAATATCAATTTTGGGGATAATTAGTTGATCTAATACTAAATTCTCTAAGCTAATGTTATAAGAATTGTATGGTTGACATTAAGGAGAATTACAAATTTGATCTGGGAATTAAAGGGTTAACAAATAAAATTCTTAGGCTGGCAATCATTTCCTTCGTAGAAATTCTAATGATCCTGATAAATGATTCAGGGGTAAATATTACTGTAAGGAGAAATTAGGCACTGACCACTCCTAGTGTCGGTTATTTAGACAATCTGAAGATGCCATCTTCAATTTAGCCAAACCTTTTATCTGAACATTTAATTTTTGTAAAGAGTGTCTAGATGGCCAAAAGCTAACAATAGAAGGACATTTATTTTATTAAATCAACCTTCTTAAAGACAAAGCCTGAAGCCCACTGCCTGCGTAAAGACAAAGTTTGGATTATACCTCCTGTAAAAAACCAGCCCCTACGGGTTAGAGGGTTAAAATTAAAAAAAACCTTTTGTGTGATCACAAAAGGTATAATATGCAAGTGTTGATGAACTGGCAGCAACGTAAACAATGGAAGTTCATTATGCCTGACCCATATTGATGATGATTAAATAAACTTGTCGAGGATAAGTTGTAATTACAATAATGAATGAATTTAAGACACACAATTAAAAATCTATCCAATTCAACTAAATGAACAATAAATTAACAATAAAATAACATTTCTCATCAATCCTTCAATACTTGTAGAGAACTAAGAAGTTCTATTGCCTTGACAGCTTCACTCTCAGGAACCTTAAAATTGAAAATAAAAACAAAGTCTTATCACAATCACAAGAAATTCGTCCTTCCACATTCTGGTAGTACATTTCCCAGGACCAATTTCCTGGTAAAGTTTTCTTGCAAATCTGAATTTCAAATTATTTTTGAAAAAGCCAAATTTAACTCCTGTGGAAACAATAAGCAGAAATTCCAATGCTTTAAAATAAAGAAGGGATATTTTGGGAACACCACAAACAAATGCAAACCTTGCACTGAGTTACTGTGCTCCAAAAATAACCAAAGGCTCATTCGAAGATGCCACAGAAAATCAAGAGAGGATTGTTCCAAAACAACTAGTTAAACAGGGGAAACTGTCTACCTTTGCCAGAGGAAAGTTACAAAACATAGGTGAATATTAAGCTAAAAGGAGAGGCTGCGCAAGATCACTGAAAATGGAAGATTCTCAAAATAGGAGGGCTACAAGCTATTTCCTGATAACTTTCAGCGATACTCAATAAGAAAATTCCTCACTGACCACAGAGGACAGAAAGATAACTAACAAGTCCCACTGCAAAACCTCCTTGAAGAAATAATATTATTAACCAAGATAATATTACCAGCATTAACATAGGCAATGGTGATGACAACCAAATTTGTTTCATGTTAGTGGATTCCCAACTCTTAGTCATAATGCAGATAAGATTAATTCATCAAAGGTACTAATTAAATGAATGATTAGCAATTAAAAGTACATACCAAAAGATGATCATAAAGGAAAGTACAGATGTAAAAAGTGCTACATGAAGCTTCAGTTAGTGGTTCAGATAACTGAGCAACTATGCCACTCTCCTCTAAAAGTAACACACAAACGGCTTCAAATTAATCCAGGGATGAATGGAAAGTAGCTGCGGGAAACTTGCCAAAAGTAGCTCTAAGATTTTGATGGCAACTGAATTACAGGCATCTTTGTCATTTGACAACAAAGATAAAGCCACTGATACGAAACAACAATACGAAATATATCATTTGATAATATTCCAAAATGCTGGAGGCTGAAAATCAATCAAAGATGCCTCAAGAGATAAGAGATAAGCCTCTTATTCACATACATATTGCTTTATTATCCTCCACAATTTTTTCTTGGGGGTTTATCATTAAATAAAATTTGAGTTTCTATGCCCTGTTTTCAAGAAGGGAGATTCAACAATTTAATGTTTCCTGGTGTAACTGTTGTTGCCAAGGAAAGCTTTAGTACTCTGTTCAAGTTTCCCACAACACCTCTATGACCCAGAGGTTTGTACATACCAGTGTATGACCAAGGCCATAAGTACTGATGTAATAAGTAGGCATTTGAACATCTGCTAAAGGTTCTGCGATCTGGGCAGCAACGCCACTTTCATCTACACAACACACAACAGTGCAGTGTATCATTACATATTTATAAAGGAAGCCACTAAAGATTACAATGATAACAATAATACAAGCAATACTGATAATTATAAAAATAATAGTAATATTAATAGATATAAAAAATTATGATCACTCTTCGGGTTTGCAGGCCACACCTCTATTATGACTGATTTGTATCATATGTTCACACCTTTCTAATAACCTTTGCAAAACAAGTGACTGAATAGGTGAGCGAATCAGTCAGTGAGTCAATCAATTTGTCATGCAGACAGTCATTCTGTAGGTCAGATGGTCAGTGTGTCAGTCAGCCAGTCTGAGTCAATCAGTCCGTCAGTCTGCCAGTCTGAGTCAGTGAATCAGTGCACCACTATATCCACCTATCTGTTATCAGTTAGGCAGTCACCTAAATCAGCAATTTTCTTGTTTCTTATACAATGTCTGATGTCTGGTTGAGCCACATGCATAACAGTGTCAGCCTGTTGAGTGTCTGTTTGTATGCACTAGTCTTAAGCTAACATCTTATTCACCAAATTTTCGCTTGCTCATTTCAAATCAGAATAAAAAAAAGACAAAACTGACCAAATCCTAGGGGGTCATCTCCAACACGAATCATTCTCCATCCCTCATCATTGGTGTTTGTGTATAGTGAACCTTCAGGAAATCTAGATATTTTAAAAAAAAAGCACATTGAGACACAAATTTTCTACAAATTCAAGCATATTGATCACAGACTATGTTACCATCTTGACAATTTTCTATCACTGCAGAAAAGCTACAAACTAAGGTATCAATTTTATCAATATTAGGTGATACTGGACAGTTTTGACTGTTAAATTACATTGTCAGCATGGAAACTTTCCTTGTTTCCAAAAGGTAACTGAATCTCAAGAGCCATTATTCACCAACCCTCAAACATAAAAGTTGGGAAAAAGAAGTAAAAATGACACATTGTCACTGGAAACATAGCCAGCTGAACATGACAACAACAGGATTTTTATGTGTCAAAATGTGGTAGCCAAACTTCTGTTATGCTGCACTAAACACAAAATCATAGTATGATTGACATAAAAACCCAGTTCAGTGGCCTTGTTACCATCATGATGGTTTGTGTAGCTAATTTCTTTCAGTACAATTGGTCGCACTTTTCAAAAAATATAATTCATGCACACTGAAAATAACTTTACAATGGCAGAATTCTCAAAATGTAAGTACAAGCTAGGAGACAAAACACCTTTACCTTGACAAAGCCTCACTGTCTAAAACTAATGAAATGTCTCCTTCAACAATTGAGATGTGAAAGAAAGGTTCATATCGTCCATCATCAGGTGTTCTGGGGTAAAACGAGCCATATAAATTATTGAAAATATTCAGTGATTCTACACATCAAAATGTCAAATAAGATATATGCATTTGTGCTATGATCAGACAATTCATCAGGCTGTATTTCACTGAACATCCACAAAATTAAAAGGGTAGTTGGAATAGAGATCTTATATCTCTATTTGAACTCAGGGGTATAATAAATATCTTACTGATCTTGTTTTCTTGGACTGTACTGTAAGTTACAGAGCCTCATTTTTTCAGCTGGGATTACTAGTGTGCATGCTTTGCCCTTGGGTCATAAATCCAAGCAGGAAAAACTCTCCTTCAACTTACAGCATGGACTTTGAACTTGGTTAGTAAGAGGTATGTATCAACTCTTTTGGGGGAAGAAACTCTCAAAGAAGTAACTTGTCAAGAGAACAAAATTACCTGTGTAAGGAGGTGGATTCAATACAAAGTCTACACCTTCAGAGCCAGCTAATACACTTAGGAGTTAACATCTAATGACATATTTCATAGCAGTAGAAGAACAACAAAAAAATTTACTCAGAATAGAACATCAGTTCAAGAATGGTGGTAGTGAGGCTTGGTAGCATTCGAAAATCTAGACTGGTCACATGAAATCTGTTCATTGGACATGTGAATGGGTGAATAATTGGTCTGTGCTCATCTGCCAAACAAAGGAAAGAAAAAAAAACCAGTTACATATCAGTATGCAAAGCACACAAAAACCAAGTAGCTATAAAATCAAACTGAGGATATTACAGCGTTAAAGAAAACCACTGGAAACTTACCTGCTTTCCTTTCATTCATTTGGTTCATTCCAACCAATCTATCCTTAATAGAAAGAGTCACAGGTTCAAGTCCTGATCCACTGTCTTTAAAAATTTTATAATTTTCGGAAAGACACATTATGGCAGTTTCAAGATCTTTCTCTCTCACCTGACAGAAAGAGAGGAGTTCAACAAAATTAACAAAAAACCAAATTACAAGTTAACTTTGTTTGCCCATCAACTCATTGTTTAAGGTGAGAAAAATAATAATGAACATTTTAGCTCCCAGGGTCTGATTATAACTTCTCCCCTCTACCTGCTAGACATTTCCTTGTAAATTAGTCATGAGAAATTGGTGTTTGATCAAGATAACATCTTCTACCTGATTAGTTTGAATATTCTCATTACCTATTTGCTGGATAATGTAGGGATATTATAAGGAGAAGATTTATGTTGATCACTTCTGGGAGTTAAATGGTTAAAAAGTGAAAGACTACAAGCTCATTATTAATACCTGGATCAAACTTGTATCAATCAATCAAAAAATTGTTCAATTAGGTTAATTAAACATCATTCATTCACAAATCCTGACATTCATTACAAAATCAGGGAACAGTTTCCCTCCTAAAAAAGAATAAATACAATTGATTGTATGCTTACAAAGAGTAAAACCATAGTTTACCAGTTGAGGTAAACAAAGAGAACACTCTAAACCAAATAATCATTAGTTTCAGTGAGAATGATACTTGACTAAAAAACCTACCAAGACATAGTCTGACTGATAAGTTGAAATGACCAGAACTGAGATTTTAAAATCTGCCAAGGGAGAAATGACTGTTTTAACAATTCTACTGATTCCAGTCAGCTGATGGCTTCCATAGGCTCCTGCAGACACAGTCAGAACTCGCCAGATAAGGTCAGGCATGTCAATGCTCTCACTTTGTGGAAGCTCTGTCAACAACAGCAGAGACACTTTAGCCTTAGAGCCTTGTGAAGCGCGTAATAATAGACTTATTAGCACCTAATTAGACTTTTTGTTTATCATTTTATAAGAATGAAGTTATATTAATACAGTGTAACTTTGATTTCAGATGTAATGCAAACATAATAGGAACCTGCTGCATATCCTCTTATTAATGGCTAAAGTATTTGGGACCCACATTGAAATAATGTTCTTTGACTTTATTTCATTACAAGTTCTCTCTCAATTTAGACCACACGGACAGATAGACAAAACACAACTTTGTACTGGGGAGTGGAGGGAGAGGTGAACAGTGATTCGATCAACTAAGGAAAACCGTACCTTTTGAAAACTTTAAAAATTTTTTTTGCATGATTTTTTAATTAATTAATTAAATTAATTTTTTAAACAATTTTTTTAAAGCTAAACTAGTCAACAGCACTTTGCATATGGTAGTTGTCTAACTATGACAGTTTTGTCTAACTGTCATCGACTTCTTCAGGGAGTTTTACAAGTTAACACTAAATGCCTGTATTTATAAGCCATAGTTAGCAGCTGTATGGGGGCTGATGACCATAATGGCTTGGCCAGATATACCAACAGGAACAGGTGAAGTTGTGAAAAATTTGAAAAATTTTTTTGGGCAAGGTGAGAAAAATATTTAGGGGTCACGATTTTAGCTGAAACTGTGGCCCCCAAAAATACTTACTTCTATAGATTAGGTATTGTTACAGTTTTTCCTGTAATACACATTACAATCTAAGTCTGGCAGAACATTATTGATAACACTCTTAATACAGACATGACTGCAGTTTAACCTAGTCTTAAAGACCATAATCCTGCCTTGCCAAGATCTATGATTAAGTAGCCAGGAGAACCATTTATTCCTGTCATTGTAACATAAATCATGAAACAGTAACAGTGAAAACTTAAAAGAGCCTCTAATTCGCAGTTGCTTCCAGAACTTATCCCTAGTCTCAGAGAAAGACTTAAAGGAAGAACTGTTTCTAGCATATCTCATAAGCTCCCCTTTTACAAAAGCTTTCTTGTTGCTAGAAGGGTGAAACGACTCAAAAGGTATCTATGGTTTTAACTGAAACTGTAGCCCCCTAATATTTTTCTCACCTTGTCCAAAAAGATTTTTCAAATTTTTCACAACTTCTCCTTTTCCTGATCATATGTCCGGCCAAGCCTTTGTGGTTATTGGCCCCCGTATAGCCGCTAACTATGGCTTCTAATTACAGGCGTTTAGCATTAACTTGTAAACTTGTAAAACTCCCGAAGAAGTCTATGACAGTTAGATGAAATGTGACGGCAAATAAAGAAGTTTTACAATTACTGTTTGCAGAGTGCTGCTCTCTAGTTTAGTTTAACTAGTTCAGTTAAAAAAAAAAAAAAAAATTATACAACAAAGTTATTGTAAGAAAAGGAAACCTTGAATTTTGTAGAGAACTGTTGTCTTTTTATTTTCACACTGATACATCCAAATGGGTAAGTGACAGGTAATTTTTGCTGAAAATTTAAAATCAAAGTCTGCATGCTTTGATTCTCTGATTTGAGCCTGATACTGTTCTTCAGGGCTTATTCAAAGGTAGATTAAAACATACCAGTGCACTGTTTTGCATTAATAATTTACGCAGACCTGTACCTATTCATCTCTTCTAACTTGGCAGTATAACTTTTGTTTACAGTTAAAAATGAAAAAAGTACAATTGATTGGTTGAAAATGAGAGCATTTTTCATGTAACATGAGTGCAAAGTTGTAACACAAGTACGAAGTTGCAAGTGCAAATTACAAATAGCCTGCGGGCTCTTAAAATTTCGTCTATCTCCAGCGTACAAAGAAAGTTGTGTCTGATAACCCGGGGCTAGTGGATTTTGTGATTGGGCTAGTGAATTCTGTGATTAACTTGCCTGAAGGACAAGTGAAGAGTTTTTGGAGAATTAAAATTACATAAGTACTGTAAGACAAATGTTTTAAATTCCTAATAAATTCATGCGGACCAAAAGTCGCTCCCACAATGTGAAGTCTGCATAAACAAGACAAAGTATCGCATTACATGTCAGACGAGATATATTGAGATCTCGTGCATATATTATGTAAGCAGATATTGAAAAAACTTTGGAGGTAAATGCTGCTTGTAACTAATTCTTACTAATTCAGAGAAAGCTATTTGTCTGAATTTTGCTTCATAATCTTTTGTAAGGAATGTAAACAAAAAATTTTGGTCCTGAACTCCAGTGAGAAATTTATTGTTTCAGAAAATATTGGTCATGTGCATTACAATATGGTAAATTCTAAACAGCGATACAATAAGTGTTTGTTGATCAAAATATGTAGACCACATTGTATTGTTTTCACTTTTCACAAAAGTCTTTCGGATGAAAAGTTGCCAGAAATGAAACAAACAATTTTTGAAACCTAAAATCTTTGGTTACATGTAACAAGATGAACCACAAATTTGCATAATTTGTTCACTGATGTGTGACTCGGCACTTTCCTGTGAACTTGAAACTTGACTTGGGAAACCAATTCCCAAACAAACCTTCTTTAGAAAAATGATCTTCTGAATGCACTTCTTTTGAATGAGAAGCAAACTGATGAAGCTATCAAATTTTTATCCCCTTTAATAATATGAATATCTCCCCTATCAGCTGCTAAGAAATATTAATGCCGGAAATTTTTTTGGCGGCAAATTGGAGAATGAAGTGCTTTCACCGGCAGCTTTTGTCGATGTTATCATTCAATGGGTCCATTGAGAACTTTGGTTTCACTGTTTCAACACCATTTTTTCTCTTAAAAAAAGTGTGTTTCTAAATACTAAAATGTCCAAAATGCATGTTAATCATTCATGTGTTGTGGAGGAACCAGCAAAAAACCAATTGTGGCAGCATTAAGAGCAAAACAGCTCTTTTTTTTCTGCTTGCAAAAAAATTTTTTTCAGGCTGGTTAAAATGACTTTTGGGCTAGTAGATGTTAGTAAAACTGACTTTCTTTGCTCCCTGGTCTTGACTTTCTGTGATACATTTTTCAAGTAAATTATTAACAAGTAAAAACATGATTTCTTGCCCAATTTGGTGCAATAAGCATTTGTAAATTTTCAAAGTTGCCCTATAGGCTCATGAAATTTTGTTGTTTTTGAAAAATTTACGCGTGCTTATCACCACAAAATTGCACTTAAAATCATGTTATCACCTCGACAAATATGTCTTGTCAGCTGGTTTTTTCTGGCGGTTTTGTAAATCAGTTTGTATAGTTTAAAAAAATAAATATCTCCAAAAATTTTACAAATGCAATTATTAATACATTTGTTTAGTTCAATGAGCTAGTGGCAAACCACCATGTAGTTTTGAGGCATGTTATGTTTTTTAACTTTTTTTTAATCAAAGTAAAGAACAACTCCTGGTGATAATTTTCACCAAGTGAGAATATGTTTCACACCGTGGTATAGAATATCTGCATATTTAACAAAAGGTATTTTCTATCAAGTTTATCAAAAAAAAGCATGAGGTAACTTTCTTTAGGAAAAGTTTTTCTTCTCACCAAAAATGCATTATCTAAGAAGTGTTCAAAACTGAAACATGCTTGAGAAAGCAAAAGAATAAAGGGGCTGATATATCTAACCCTAAATAATTACTATGCTTATAAGAAGGATAGGAAATGGTGAAGTTATTTCACAGTAATTTATTTTTAATATTGATGGCACCAAGATTCAAGTTCTCTCTTGGTCGTAACGTAAACCACTGTATAAAGTCATTAAAATTACATAATGAAATTGTTGTTTTGAATTCAATTTTTTTCATTTGTTCAAATCTCTTGTGCTCTGTTCTTAGTCAGAACAATAACAATACTGATAACATTACATCTCAAAATGACTAAGATACCAGTTCTAATGTAACATCCCTTTTGGAAAAAGTAAAGAACCATCCCTTTGGAGAAGAACACCTTGCTTCAGTAAACAATTTTACTGCCAATATATTGAAATTTTCTGAGACAACACTTACAAATACATCTCACTGCTACAGTAAATTAAAGTATTATTTATTCATTTCACCTGTTTAAAATAATTTTGGTATAACTCATCACTAAGAAAAAGAAAGACCTTGATACAGCAAATATCATCCCCTTTCATAATAATCATAACACAATGCATAGCTCTCTGGCTGTTGGGCAAAATGATTGGACTAAATTTGAATGGTATCTTTTCTTTTTAAATCCAGCTTAGATTTCATGACTGATCTCCAATACATTATCAACAACCATGAGTATTTTTCTTGTTTGTTTTGTTGCATTATGTCTCTTCATGACGTTAGGAATAAAATATAAATTCAGGCACATTTTCATGTTTTCTTTGGTATTTTTGTTACTCAGCATGAATTTCTGAACCATGGAATGAATCAAATTTAGCTGACTTATATGTAAACAGGAAGGTACAGCATGAATTTGATGCTAAATTAATTATGACCCTATTGTTTGTTGTGAAAAATTGATTTAGAAAACCCAAGAGTGTCCACTGATGAAAATGCAAATGTTTTGAGAGAGTTATCACAAAAAATGAATTTATCACATTTTTGTAGCAAAACAATTTTATGATCATATTTACATAACAGGAAAAAAATTCACTTCCATAAAATAAACAGAAGGAATATTTCTTAAGAGTGTTCCAATTTACCTTTTTGGTGCTTCTATAGAAAAACAAATTATACTCAGGCAAAACAAAGGCAAATACCACCTAATTTCAACGACTTTGAAATGTGAAAATTAATGTATTGCAGACAGTTAGATTAATAAATTCATCGATAGAATTTGTATGGGGTGAGGTTTTCAAAGTCAAGTCCGGTATTCAATCTCGAAAGAAAAACATAAAATAGGAAACTTAATCTTTAGTTTCCACTCTGTAGGAATCTGCTCGGTCACTGCATCAAATTTGGCCCTCATGCTATCAAGAGATACAAGTGTATAATTATGCAATTCGTCCTTGCTGTGTACGCATGCGGCACTCAATATCAGTTATTTTACACTTCACAAGTACATTTGCAAAAGCAGTCTGTAATCAAAGGAAACAGACTTTCTTTTGAGCCTCAGTGTTGTGCTCCATGTAGTGATACATGATCCCCTTGTTTCTCGCATGATCGCATTGTATACAAACAGCATATTTCTTAGTAATTACCTTTGCAAAGATCATCCTCCACGATTATGGTGTAACCATCTCTGGTCTCCGTAAAACTGAAAAACTTAGGTCTGTTGAAAGCGTAAAGGAGAGTAAAACACAATAATGAGTTTGTTATTTAATTTAAAATCACACCAGAAACCATAAGTTTACGCTGGCAAAACCAAACAAAATATGTCTCAGTAAAACACATGGCAGTCACCCTTGATCAAATTACAAATACACCGGTAGGACGTGACGCGCAAAGAATCTCACAAGATTGTGCAATGATGAGCGCTTCACCAAAACTATGACCATTCTGTGAATAAAACTACGATGATCTTGTGATGAATGGAAAATAACATTAAAGTATTTACACAGTTACACAGGAGTTAAGTTCTCCGTATGGACCGCGCTAAAATTTGAACTTACCTTGATCGAGGTAGCAACGAAATTTTTATTAGCGCGTGAGTGTATAAAGAAATTGCATCTTTCTTAATGTTGGAGACGCGAAGCTTGTGCTCCAAAATGTGAAGTTCCGAAGAGTGTCCCAAATCTCCATTCATCATTGTTATAAGATACAAAAAATCCACAGAAAAACGCGCGTAAATTGAAGCAGAGGTGTCTCGTACCCTTCCCACTATTTACGACTTCCCGCGGTTGGCAACGTGATTCGTCGACTCGGCTCACTCACATGGAGAAACTGCTCCGTGGTTGGCATTTCCTGTCAACTCATCTTTTGTGAACAGGATCAATTCCGGTTCAAAATATCTCTGATTTTAAAAATCGAAATAACAACAACTTCACCGCGCTAGTTGGTCAAGTAAACAACGTGACTGCAATCCAGCAATACCCTCTTTCCGGTTTTTCCCGATCACGAAGGCTTTGCACGTGTAGTAAGACTTTGACAATTGAACAAGATACCGGCGCACTTCCTTCAACGGAAAACCCCAATTATTGAACGAAAACAAATTATTGTAAGCTCATTCAATAGCGATTCAAACAGTATGGAAACTCACGTTATTGATAATTAACGCTCCAATGTAATTATGCTAATGTAGGGCTGTGGAGTTGCGACAACAGTGAAGCGTGGTTACAAGGCAGTACAAAAATACTGAGTAGGGTCCTGTTAAATCGCAAAACATCATAGAAGTCCTTATTTTAAATTGAAGCAGTAATTTTCAATGCTTATCGGAGGTAATTCCTCAGGTATAGTTTTTAATCAATTCAGAGGAATAATTTTGTTTTGGAAAGTTCAAAGTGGACTGTCGCGACAATATTTGTCTCTCTATCCCTCCCCCAGTGGAAGCTACTTCAGTCAGTGAAAGGTTTCGTCTTTAATCAAACTGAAAATAGTTGATACGAAATGTCGATTTTTACGCCAACCAATCAAGTAAAATTAACAAATGTAGCGGTGGTAAGGTTGAAGAAATCTGGAAAACGTTTTGAGATCGCCTGCTACAAGAACAAAGTCATGTCATGGCGAAATAAAGTGTAAGTACCTGTACCTTGAAAAGAATTTCACTCAGTGCTGACATTGCAATTTAGTGATTGAGTTTTAAACAATGAAATGTGCTCAAATTCATGTTACCAGTACGTGATTGAGGAACACCGACATATAATGGCTTCAACTCGGATTTTAATAATTTCTCGTGCAAAATTTAAAGCATAGTTCAAAACAACCCTGCTAGGAAAGGGTAGCCGAAACAAACTTATTATTCATAACGCTCAGAACACTATTATTTCTGGATGGAAAGTCGTGATGGTGACATTTCAGTGACTTAATGTACATTTCTTTCTTGTAAGAAATGCAACCTTGAGGCATGAGAAGGAGTCGTACAAACCCCTCAGACTCCTTAGAATCTGGCTTCCTTTCTTAAAGCTCAGTACACCCCATTTTCACTAAAAATTGTTTAGTTCCACATCTACTTTAGCGTAATAATTTAACCCCTCTTATTGGAACACTACCAAAAGGTATTTTTCCCTTCTCTTTGCACAGGGAGAAGGACATTGATGAAGTTCTTCAAACACATACAGTATTTACAAATGTTTCTAAGGGACAGGTAGCTAAAAATGATGATTTGTCTCGAGCATTTGGTACCACAGATCAGACAGAAATTTGTCTGCAGGTGAGCAATATTTATCTCCAATTTAAGTTCCTTACAATTTTTCCTACTTGTCCTAATTCAAATCAAAAGGATGTTGCAAAATATTGGTGTGCATTGTGAACAGTCATATCAAAAGCAGACCCGACATAAATGTTAAATAAAATATTACCAATAAGTAAATTTGGTGATCTCAAACAATTATGCCAAAATTCACATTTTGCATCTGTTATATAGATTTTAGCAAAAGGAGAGCTACAGGTATCTGAGAAGGAAAGAAACACACAACTGGAATCAATGTTCAGAGACATTGCAACTATTGTGGCTGACAAATGTGTGAACCCAGAGACAAAAAGACCTTATCCAGTGGGTCTGATAGAAAGAGCTATGAAAGATATTCATTATTCAGTTATTCCAACCAGAACCACTAAACAACAGGTATGGGAAAATTTTTGATTTGTTTATAACAAAGACAAGATTTCATCGCAGTGGGGAAGGGTGAGGGGGTTATCTTTGCATCATGGCTTACAATGTTCTATAAATCTTTCCTAATTTGTCAGAGGGTAGTAAAGGGGGAGAATCCTCATCCTGTTTTATGCATTAATTTTGGAAATTAAAATTCATGTGTCATGGATATGAAATGAAAAACTGTGAATCTCTCTTTTTGTACACCAGGTTTCAGGAAAATCTTGAGGTTTTTATGAAATAGAAAAAAACTCATGGGTTAGGTATATTTCAGGAGGCAAATCACACCTCTTGGTGGTTCATGAATTCATGAACCACTCTAACTTGTCTCTCTGTAAAATTCTCAATTCCACATATTAATTATGGCCTTCATCACAGGCTCTAGAAGTCATTAAACAACTCAAGGAGAGCATGGAGATTGAACGAGCCCAAATGCGTCTCAGGTTGATCATACCAAGTCGTGAGGCCAAGAAGGTTCACGAGAAACTGAGGCCACACATATCGACTGTTGAATCTGAGGATTGGCAAGGCGGGGACTTGGAAATGGTGAGGAAGACTGAAGAGTGTGATGAATCAAATGAAAATTTACTGTTTACAAACTAGTGGTGTCAACTGGTAAAGAATAAACTCATTTATTAAATAAACTTCATTGTATGACAAGAATTTCCAGCCCTGAGAAAAGCTGTAACTGCACTATAAAACTACAATAATTTTTTTTAAGTGTGTTTGATTTTGCCAATCAGCTGCTGACATGTCACTTGCCTTTCTCATCACTCTGTCATAATAGACATGTTCTCCAATTTAATTTTTGTTCTCTATCCTAGGTTTGTCTCATAGATCCTGGTTGTTACAGGATAATTGATGAAACTCTCAGGGCTGAAACTAGGGGACGAGGAACATTGGAAATGATCAGTTTAAAGGATATAGAGGAAGGAGATGAAAGACTAGAATGATACAGAATTTTATACCAATATGCTTCAGCAAGTTTTAAATAAAACTAAAGCGATGCTTACACTGACTAAGAAGTAGACTCATGTAAATAAAAAAGGCAATCCAAAGATGGCTAGAGAGGAAAATAGTATTGGTCCTCACTTATATACATTTGCTTGATTCTTGAATTTTTTGTTTGAAAATTTTTTCACTTCTGTGCATCAAACTTTGCAGAACTGTCTTCTCATAATTAGCTTGATTTGGGCTTTTTTTTAAATTTCAAATTTCTTTCCATTGGGAAGGAGAATGTATAACAGATCTCTTCAAAAATCTGAGTCAAACTCTTCATCGTCACATGCAATGTCAGATTGTTTCCTTCTATTTTCTGTTGTTTTCCTCTTCACTTTAAAAACAGATAGTGAAATCTCCTCTTTCTCTGCTTTCTTTATGATCTTTAATACCTTTTTCCTTTCAACTGAAATAAATTTTAAATACAATGGTTACTACTTTAAGTATGGCTTAAAAATGAAAAATTCAACACTAGTTATTTGTGTATGTTTAATTGCTAATTTTTTCCTCAAAAGTTCTTTCCCCTCTGTAGTAATGATATGAAAAAAATCTGTTCTAAAGGACTGTGGTCATTTTGGCTAGGAGTCCTTTTGCTAATGGCCAAATTGCTAATGTCTGAAGTAGTTCCACCAATTTCTCAGGTCAGTTTGCTAACACTTGATTGGCTGATTCCCTAATGTTTTAGGTCATTTCACTGGTCTTGTTTCCTTTGAAATAGCAATAAATGAAATGCTATAAACATATGTGTTAGATTGGCCAAAAAATGGACTGGAATTGGTCAAGTTCTGCTGATGGAATCACTAAATGTTTTAAATATGGTAGTGAAATGACCCATGAGATGTTAGCAAATTACCTGAGACTTTGGCAAAATGACATAAGATATTAATGAACTGGTTTTTGGTGAAATGATGTGAAGGTAACAGCACTGGTTACCATCAAAATCTGCATAACTACTAATAATTGTTACTTAAGTCTCAACCAATTTGCTATTCCTATTGCATGGTATTATTACAAGTGCAATTCTGATCATGAATCTGTTTTCTGGTTACTGTTTTGATGAGAGAGTTCAGGCAGAGAATTCAGAAAAAAAAATCTTTCAATAATTGATAAATTTATTACTCTTGATGTTTATATTGCTACCATTAATAATAACAGAGAAAAGAAACCTCTTCTAACCTAAACAGTGTCATCTGTTGAAACCTCTCTTGTTATCAACTATGCAGGAGCCTTGGTTCAATAAAATGACTAACCTGGTGTTTTGCAATTCTGCAACAACTGAAGGAGCTGGTCTTTATTATGACGTATTAGGAACTTTTGACAGGAGAGAATTGTACCTAAAATGGAAGATATTAAATTTAAATTATTATGAATTCCTTTACTTTAGGTCAAAATATTTTTATGAAGCACTATCCAACACAATCAACCTTTGTTCCAATGTTAAAACAAGGGTTAACAGTGCAAAGGTGCATACCAGCCTATAGGCCTGCGTGACTTCTTGAGCCATCAAAAATACCACAAAGTGACAGGCTCTTGGGTCCACTCTGCTAAGTCAGTACTAGTTCATTAAAAGAACTGCAAATCTAGCAGAGGGCAGATCTTATTTTTCTGGCCAGTTTCCATTTCTGAACCTTTAGTAGCATCTAATGTCTCCTTACAGTCTCATCACGGATTCAAACACAAAGGTTATGAGACTAAAGAAAGTGATTGCCATCTAATGAAGCTCTTGATTCCTAACCAAAATTCTCCTTGACTGCATCATGGGAAATGTAAAGCCAGTAGTGGGGAGATTATGCATAATGATGTTGTGATGAATTTGGATGTGAACAATGAGCCACAAAATCTCAAAGCCGCCCTAATGACAACATCTAGATCATGATGTGTTCAGTGTATGCTGGATTTCGATGGAAACATTGCCATACTTTAACCCCTTACACATCAGTATGCATATTCCCCATACTGTTCTCCTATGTTTCCTAAGGTGCTGACAAGGAGAATTTGTTTAGCCATCAAGAGCATCCTTAGCTGTTGATGATTTCCTTTGTTCTTGTGACCTTAAAATTTGATTCAACTATGATATTGTGTGAAGAAGAAGAAGAAAAGGATTAATGAAATAACATCATATTACCTCCAACATGAAGAACGCGGAACACACATGGATGAACATCATTTTTTATTGTTATGGTTCTTATGAAGGTGACTGCTGACCAAACCATCCTATAATAATCTCTGGCACATGCAATAAATGCCACTCCAGTGACAGAGTTTAAATACTTTACTGAAATAAAATACAAAGAAAATTATACAGAAAATTAGACCGATTGCAAGCGCTGTAGTGTTGACTAGTTCTGCATTTTTGGGGGCGGGAGAGGGGTGGGTACTCTACAAAGTTTTGAATGGTTCTCTCAGAGTTCTCCACCCTAACGTCCAAATGCGTAATATTTTACAAGAAATATACACGATGGTATTAAAAGATAACCTGTAATATACCTATCATAGATCTATTATGGGAAATACCTTACGGCCGAGCAAGAAGCTAGGCTTAACAAACTCCTTGCCCTTTTGAGAAAGCGTCTCGAGAAAATTTTGCAGTTTCTTAGCTTTCTTCTCTCTATTTATTCATTCTCCGTAAATGGGTAAAACCTCTCTCACCTTGCAATGAACGAGCAACACAAGCCATTCCATAATCTCCATGAGCTGAGATCACGGCTTTCTTCACAGTGTCAAAGACTACTCTTCCATCAATTCTCTCATCAACTTGGCCGTCTTTACAAGAAATTTCCACCAACAAATACCTAAAAAGGAGCGAAGAAGAAGGAAAATTTTTAGTTTTAAGCAATCAAGAATCCATAACTGAGACTGACGTTCTTGCACGTGAAACTGACCTTTTTTTAAAGCGTACCATTCTGTGTACTTCCCTCTCCTTGCCCGTAACAGATCAAACGTTCTGTCAATATTCGCCAGGCGTTCTTCACTTTCTCTACTTAGTAACCGAGCTCTTGGTCTGAAAAGTACCTACGTTGTATAAGAATAACTGCAGATTGCGCAAAAAACATGGCGGTCAACGAAGCGTGTTCCCAGATGCGTTATTTTTGTATAGCAATTACCTTACTTTTGGTATCGATATCTGTTCATATAGATGGTAAGTGTTATAAATGTTGAGTTGTCGTCTGAGCTTTACAAATGTAGCGTTCTCAAAAGAAACATTGCATCAGAACTTATCCTTTCAGATCCTCCCCAGCTTCGAGAAGTCACAGCGGAAGCACGCACGTTTTCACAACTTGAGAGACGCACAAAAGGCAAAAGGAGGAGATTATTTTGTTGGAAAAGGGTTGAAACACACTTGATATTTCCCCTTTTTTAGGAAAAACAAGAGATATTGAACATAAAAGGGTTAATTAATTTACCAAGGACTAGTATTGTGTTCTTATATGGCCTAACCTACTTTTTCGGCAGCACATTCTCCGATTGATCCAAGTATTGTGAGGAAGCCAAACTGGCAAGATCGTCTTATTACTTGGTGGATGTCAGTGAGAGTGTCCATAGGAACTCTGATCCTCGGGGGATTAGGTTTGACTTGGTTGATAATTAAGATCACAGGCAAAGAAAAACACAGGGATGAATATTTACGTTGGAAAGCCAGGCAGGAGAAGGTTTGATAAATTTGTTATTAAGTTTCAGTGTATCCATCCTTCCTCCCTTTTTGACTTTCTCTTATCCTTCCTCTTTCTTTTCTGGAAATCTTTCGTTAGAGAGAGAGTTACATAATTATTAACTTGTGAATCCAGAAAGAGATTTAACTCTCAGACCCCTGAGAGTGACTAGCCTTTAATTTCTCCTTAAAATATCTCCCTGAATCACACATCAAAGTTATGAGAATATAGGAAATGATCAGCAATCAAAGAAATTCTTGATTGTTATACAAATTCTCCTTGTCTGCAAATGTATGAAGAATATGCATAATGATGTTAGGGTGTAAAGGGTTAAATCATGACTGGGAGTTGTTCTGTGACTCTGTGTATATTATTAAATGAATATTTTATTATGTGCAAAAGCATTTGGCTTTAAAGGGCCTTTTTTCTGGCAGGAAAATAAAAAAGTTTTGAAATCTCCAACTGATGGGACAGAAACTACAGTGTCAAAGGATTTGAAAATATTCTTTGGAACACAGACTGGAAAGGCTCAGGTACATCAGCAGGAGCTGTATTTGCCTATTAATTGTTAAATCATTATTATTGTGATGTATGCATTGAGCTGTTACGAGGATAGGGTATCAGACAGATAATATTTTTAATCTTGCAGGTTAGCTCTAAAAATTATTTAGTTCATGGCCAGTGAAAACTTGAAGCATATTCAACTTTTAGCTATGTATTACTAAGTGAAATACTGTGGCCAAGTGAAAATTGCTGTGTTTAGTTTTGAATCTGTTTGGCAGAAAAACTACATGTGTTTAGTACCCTACTGATTCACCTCACTGAAGATAAGCTCTGACTCAGACTTTGGGCTAACTGGAGCTAAAAAGTAAAGTGATTGCCAAATGATTGAACAGTTGGATATGGAACCTTTTTTTAAAGAAGATTTTGAAGCAATTCAGTGATCATAAAAATTATTTTAATTCCAGAATCTTGCAGAGTTAATACAGTCTGAAGCACAAGAAAGTGGGTTGAGAGCTGAACTTGTGGATTTAAAGAATTATGAACCAGAAGACAACCTTTCTGAAGAGGTATCTCCAAATTTCACTATTTTTTTATTTCTATATATCCGTATAGCATGCAAACAAATTTTACTTTAACCCTTTAACTCCCAGAATTGATTAACATGAAACTTCTTCCTATAATATGTATGACTCAGTATACAGGTAATGAGAATATTAAAACTTATTAGGTAGAAGCTGGTGTATTGATCCAGCACCAAGTTCTTACAACTAATTCACAAGGAAATGTGTAGCAGCTAGAGGGGAGAATTAACAATCAAATCTTGGGAGTTAAAGGGTTAAAAATATGGGAAAATTTATAAGTTTTTGGTTTATCACCAGATTAGTTTTAATCTGATGAAGGAAAGTTTATACAAAGAGAAATACGGTTCTTAAAGGGTTAACTTTTCTTGTGCTCTGTATTTAAATGAATGTGAAAAACAGGGCAGTGGTTTGTCAGGCGCTTGCCAGAAAGTGACCAGTATCAGTTGTGTGAGCCAAAGGAAGGAGAGTGTTCAGGTCACTTGCAGTCCCATACAATTGGGATCTACTTTGCCCACTAATCAAGGGAGATCTAGGGAATTTTGAGTTGGGGGTTGAAATATTTCAAGACTAGTATGTAAATTCTAGATACTCATTCTTTGCAACACTTTTGGTGTTGGACAAGCACTAATAAAAACCACATATAGGAGAGCAGGGTCTGGACCCTACTCGACCATCCCTCTGTAATCACAACTGATAAATTTTACTGTATGTTTCAAGTGAATCTTATAATTCTCTACTCCACAGACAGCAACTTGTGTATTTATTGTTAGCACCTATGTGGATGGAAAGCCTCCAGAAAGTGTTCAGTGGTTTTACAAATGGCTAGAGGAGGCTGCCAATGATTTTCGTGTGCAGAAATCCCTCCTGCAAGGGTTAAACTATGCTGTGTTTGGCCTTGGTAATTCACTCTATGAAGACAAGTTTAACTTGGTAAATAAGTCTAATAAGTTATAAGTTAGTAAAACTTGGATTAAAAAAAATTGTGATAAATGGTTATAAGGTTGTATGATTATTTTTTGAAATGAGTACCTAGCAATAACTATATTAGATCTCTGTTATCATGCATCCTTGATTGGGCATTTACCCTTTTACTTCCGAGATATCATCAGTAATTCTCCCTACTGTTTGCCAAACAATACCTATGATGTTAATTTGGAGGATTTGATGTTAGATCAACTGATAATCCCTTTTTGATATTTTTCTTTAGTTCTATCACTTTCATGCCTGATATCATATTTGATATTGTTAGTAGAAATTCTGTGTTGGTCACTCATGGGAGTTAACCCTTTAACTCCCAGATCAAATTTTTAATTCTCCTCACTGTCAACCATACATTTCTTATAACGTTAGTTCAGAGAATCTGGTATTGGATCAACTAATTATCCCTAAATTGATATTTTTCTTTATTCTCATTACTTATCTGGTCGATATTGTATTGATCTTGTAAGGAGAAATTCTGTCTTGGTCACTCATGAGAGTTAAAGGGTTAATGCCTTTGAAATAAATTATTATTCACTTTCAAAGGTTACATTTGACATTTCTGGATCTGATTTATGTGCCCATCAATTTGACTAGAACAAAACAGTTAAGTGACCTGTATTGTGACATGCTCATATTCAAACATTCTCTTTTTGTAATGTGTCAGGTTGGGAAAAGAGTTGATAAATGGCTGGAGTTGCTTTGTGCAAGACGTGTCTTTCCTTTTGGAATGGGAGATGAAAATGTAGCCAACAGCAAACATGGAGGTATGGGGTTGTTGAAACAATCAGTTAAAAGTAATGGGTTAAATAGTGAAAGTAGGTTTTAGGTCTTTTTTTGCAATTTCTGAAACATGAGGGTAGAGTTTGTTGTGTTAATAAGGAGAGTAGTTCTGAAAGGAATGATGAAATTGTCAGTAACAGAAGCTGACAGAAGTTTTAAAATCGTGAACAGAAGCAGTCAACAGAGTGAATGGAAAATTATTTGGATCGTCAAATGTGTCCCTGAAAGCTGAATTTCTTGACACTCTTGGTACAATGTATCTTTGGTAAGTTTACTGTTTTGACACAATTCTGGTACCTATTGGTATTTGCCAGATAACAGGAAATTTCTGTAGAGGGTCATACCATACATTTCAGTTTTAATTTTTTCCTTTGCTTTCAGGCACAGAGGAGGATTTCAAATTCTGGAGAACAGATTTCTTGTCCTTCATAAAAGGTGCAAGTGGAAAATCAAAGGGAAATGTATGTCAGCGTTCCAGTGGATCAAACCCTCAAGTTGATGAAAACTGTTGTCAGAGTGATGAAGGTCCTCAGGAAAATGAGGGTCAAGATGATGAGGTAACATGTGAAAGAAAGAAAAAGACACATAAACATAATACTAATTTAATTTAGTCTGGTCTAATAAATTTGAAAGGGAACTAGTGTTATTACATAAGTACTTGGGACTCAAAAGATTTCATTGTGGTCCACAAATTAAAATCGAATCAACTGTAGCATTTATTTAACTCTTTGATCCCTAAGAGTGACCAGCAACTAATTTCTCCTTACATTATCACCCCTGAATCAGACTATAAGGTCAGGAGATTAAAGGAAATGATCACAATCTTAACATTGATTGATTATTAAACAAATTATCCTTGTCAGCACCTTAGGAAATGTATAGAAAACAGTATAGAGAATACTCATATTGATGTTAGGGTGTAAAGGGTTAAGAGTGGCAGGAGGCAAACCAGTTGGGTGTTTTCAAACTGCCAAGGAGTTGTACTTGGGATTACGGAGAAAAAAAATTGATCTGGTGGTCAGTGCTGTCAGTGTTATCAAGTGGGTGAAAACCTCATGGACACCTTGTCAAATAACTACATTTTATTACCGATTAAAGATTAGAAAGGTTCTGTTTTTGGAAATGTCTTTGTCATTTATTTAGTTGCTGGGTGACCCATGTTTTCTTGTTTCCTTTGTCAAGGTTCTGTATGAAAGCACAAGTGAGGAGTCTGCAGGTGAAGGTGAAGAAGAGAGCAATAATTCTGGCCTGGTAGATTTAGAAGACCTGGGTCCTATGATGGATAAAATGAAAAAAGATAAGGTAAGAATATTTTGATAAACATAGCACTCTTTTTGAAGTGAGTTGGAGCGTAGCTCCAAGCACTTGCAACCACAAATTGATAGTTCTGTCTGTGAGAGTATCGCAGGACTATTATTTGACACAGGACTTTGCACAGGCTCAATTCGAGTTTGATTTAATTTGATTTATAATCATGCAAGTGTTTCAACTATCAAAGGATTGTCTTTTTTGTACGCTTGAATGATATGACTGCATCAGAAAGCACACAAAACTGCACAAAGACTATGTGACTCCTTGGCAACACAACTTACAGACAACGCTTGAGGTTCTGAGATGGTATCTGGTGGTAATGTCATCCGTGTCTAACCTAGACAGCATTTACATGTACACGGAGACAATCAAGATCAAATCATGTACAAATGAGTGTTTCAAATGATGTTTTGAGAGTAAGCATTAGTTTCTTTTCCTCGTTTGGTCCATTTGTAGTCACAGTTTCTGTAATCATTTTGTTTAATGTTAATCAATGCAGGAAGAAAAAGGAGTCACAAGCGTGAAAAGCTCAAAGAGAGTTGTAGGTATGTTAACTGTGTAGAGTCATTAATAACACGCGGTATTTGTTTTCCAAATATTAAGTTTGTGATTCGTTTCTAAATACATGTATTACTTTCAAGACGAACGTGATTTGTACAAAGTACGGTTGTACTTTGTTTTAAGCTCTCTAATGTTCCGGAGGCTATTAATTGAAACTGTATTTGAAAGTATAATCTTTCTTGAACATGACATTTTGGCTTTGGTGAATGTTGGCGTTTCTCTGCTCGCGGGAAGATTTGGGACGATTCGGGGAGAGGTTTGTCAGGTGTCTGGCACTAATAATGAGCGCGTGTTCCCAGGCAATCCCAGAATCCAGAGCTTTAGCAGAGAGAGAAGTGTGCTGACCTTCTTGTAACAACTTAAATTAAGGAGACTGAATTGCTTCCATGTTTCTTTGCTGAAGGTAGCAAGAAAAAGGTTAAGACAGAACCCAAAGAGATGATAACACCCGCACTGGAGAAAGCCCTGACAAAACAAGGTACTAAATGGTGATTATAGTAACTGTCATTTGTTGTTTTCGATGATAGTCCTAAGAATGAGGGCATGAAAGCTTTTATTGGAATGGGCGCTACCCATTGTCAATGCTTGTAAAGTTTTTTATTACTAACCGTGTTCGAGGTCCGTAAAGTCATTTATGGACCAAGGTTTTTCTGCTCGGAGTTATGGCCCAAGTGCGGAGCGCGCGGGCCGTGATTCCGAGCGGATAAGACTCGGCCTTTAACGTACAATACGGACCTCTAACTCGGTTAGTAAGGGATATTTATTATATGACCTGTGATTGACAAATATTAAACAAAAATCCCTGTTTAAAGACCGTATGCGTTGGCGTGAATAGGGACGGAAAATCCCATGCGGCCTTGCGAGATACGAGCTGAGTAAAAAGAGAAAAAGCACCAGCGGTAGTCACATGATATGACGCTTTTGGACTGAGTTTAATCGAGCCGGACTGGAAAATATTCAGCTCTCTTTCACGGCGTGCAGTTTGTAAGCTAGATCAATATATTTCCATCAAAGACAACCTAAGTTTTTTTATACCGGGAATTCAAGTACCGTGATTAGCCAGTGCTAGGCCCTCGGTCTGTAGCGGCGAACGAATGAGCGGGCGAGAGAAATCAGTGGGACCTGAATACCTGGAACAAGTTAGGATCTCATCGAAAGGTTGCTTTGCCAGTTTTTACTATAACTCCAGCTCTCCTTGATTTCTGGAAATCAAATCTCAATTACTCTTTCTTAAGCTTGTTTCCTCGTCTTTCGTTATTTTCTAGGTTACCGTCTGATCGGTTCTCACTCCGGAGTCAAACTATGCAGATGGACAAAGGTATCTAGAATTGATGTTATTCCACTTTCAAACGAGTTAGATACTTTTCATGCGCAGTGTATTGTGTCTGTCGTTATCACGCCAAGTCACATAACCTCGTTTTCAGTTTTGCACCTCTTTCTACATCAGCCATCAGTCAAGTCAAATGATATTCCATTCTTATCACTTCTTCCTTTGAAGGACGCACTTTAGGCCTACACGTCGGTATTGTTAACTCTTAAGTGTTATACACATTTTTATTCACTAGAACGTATTCATTTGTCATTACGAATCCATCTGGTTACAGGTCAAATTTGACAACCATCTCATCGAAGCCGAGAAAATCAGAGAGAAATTTTTCACAGTGAACCCAACTGTTAGTGTCCTCTCAGCTCTTTATTGCATACTGGGGTTTAACTCTGCAACTCTCTTTACCCGCTTTGTTACGACCTCGTTTGCATGACACTATCACGTGGTACATACACGAGTGCTAGGTTCGACTCAGTGACACTTGTGTTTTGTTCGCAGTCAATGTTAAGAGGTCGTGGTGGTTGCTACAAACATACCTTTTATGGTATAGAGAGTCATCGTTGTATGGAAACAACACCAAGCTTAGCTTGTGCTAATAAGTGCGTGTTTTGTTGGAGGTCAGTGTTATTGACTTGAAGAGTCCATGCTATTTGTGAGGATGTAGTGTACAGTGGGAAAAAAACCATTTCTCTACAAGTGTCACTTCTCAGTCGGAGTGATTTTAGATTGAGTGCCTCTGTTTTGCTTTACCACGCACTTTGATTGGTTTAAAAATTTCTCGTCACCCTCCTAACCAATCAAATGAAAAGTAAAACCGATCGCGACTTGGTCACACGCGTTTTCCCGCACTTCAGGTAGTTTGCTTGTTTTTACGGTTTTTATCACCGACTCCTTGAGATACTTTTCCTTTGTTTAGATTGGTGTTGTGATAAATTTGGTTTTGCGACACTCAATCACAAATCTGATTTCCTCTTTGGTGTTTTATTTTGGGCGGCGTCGGTAATCTTTTGTGAAAATGCGAGATACTTTCATCTCAGTTAAGTTCGAAAATCTTTGGAACTGTTTGAAAGATCAAGGATACCAGGTCTGAAGATTTTGGTTTACTTAAAAATGCATGCTCGAACGTTTTTTAAGGAAAAGTACGTTCCTGAAACTAAACAATTTCTGACCGCGCCATTAAAAAATATTCGTGAAAGTTTGAAACTTTTTACCGTGTCTCGAGAACCCATCGGGTAACTTGACTTTCCGTCATTGTTTTCAAATATGCTAATAATTTGACCACAGACGTAGCCATTTTGAATAATGCTTGGCAGCCTGGCCGCTTACACGTGACATCATAGTCTTCTCTTTTATTTTTTTCTCCCCTTCAGGCATCATACAAATCCTGTTGGAACAGAATGGAAATGGAAGATGGACGATCCTGACACGATTGTGAATGGCGCAATGGAGAATCACCGCAACATGATCAAACAGTTCAGAGGTTAGTTGCATTAGTGACAGGTCAGGACCTTTTGAGCTTGTTTCTGATTCGTCATTCTATTTTAATGCACTTTCAGGTGTTCCTGGTGTGAAACCTGAGAGATTCGAAGAAGGAATGAAAATAAGACATTGTGCTCTTTCTCTTGTTGGTACGTAATTTTTCGTAACTTTAAATTTTTGGTAATTTGTACTCAAGCTTGGTAACAACCTGTAAATGTGTGCTCTTTCGTTCTGTCCAAGGTGAGCCTATCATGTATCCAAGAATAAACGAACTCGTCAGGATTCTGCACGGACATGATATCTCATCTTTTCTCGTGACGAACGCACAGTTTCCTGACGCTATAAGGTGGGTCCAAAACGATTTTTACCCTCCCCCCCTCCATCTCTTTGGTTACTCTGTGCAACATGGTTCTTGCACGTTGACGAATGAGTAAGTAGCTTTAGTCTCAGAATAAATTATCCAGCCTATACTAAAGATTTTTTTAACCAATGTATAAGCACTTAGATTGAATCCGAAACAGTCGATTCTTCAGTAAACTATCACCGGGTCTGTGATTTCGAGCAGTATTATATTTTACAGAGGGGGTTCCACCGAGAGAAAAAACTGAGTGGTTCTACGTTTTGAGTTATAGTATGTTGATGATTCATTATAAGAAACTGGTTATTCACATTTCAACTGGAAAGCAAAAAAGAGGATCGATGAGCTTAACGCCTTCAAGTTTATCTCCTCCTTAAAATAACGAAGCTTTGTCAGCGCACAAATGCATATGTGAAACCAGAACGAGTTATTTGGAGGACACGTTTAGGTATTTTAGAGCGCATTGTGTACCTTTCCATTTTCAATACTGCTATAATCTTCAGATTAATCATTTGTCACTCGCGAAGGTCGAATATATTACCGTATTTATTCGAAATAGCGCCCAACCTCAGTTAAGCACCCACCTTATCGGTTGGAAAAGTTGATGAGCGCCCAACCTCAATTCAGCACCCACTGCTCTCAAGGTGAGCGCTTAGGACGCTTAATCGAAGAAATGTAGTATTCCCGTGTGCGGCTAGTGTTTGTCGTCCTTCTATGGTGGGTAGTTTGGTGTTTCGTTACGGCTATGAGTGAGGAAGGATTGAGCAAAGTTGTCGACAACATAAATGTAAGAGAGATTTTTTTTTCTTCTCAGGAACCTCATTCCAGTGACTCAGTTGTATGTCAGTGTGGATGCCAGCACTAAAGAAAGCCTCAAGAAAATCGACCGACCCTTGTTTAGAGATTTCTGGCCTCGGTTTTTGGACAGCCTTAAGGCTCTGTCAGAAAAGGTTTGAAGAGGCTTTCATCTCCGTTTTTTGCTTTGTGTCAAAATGTTGTGATTATATTAGTGGCGCTGTTCTAGTTGTCTTGTACATGAAAACCAACTCACCCGACCAGTTTGAATCGCACCTTTAGGAGATTGCTGTTGTAGCAATTTGTGTTTTGTTTTACGTGTCTCTGTTGCGTCAGACTCATTGGATAACCTTTGAAGTTATCGTGAATATTCGTAGCGTCCTCTGATTGGATGGTGGTATCGGATCCTCTTCGGTTTCGTCAGCCGTTGCTTTCTTAAGCTTCGGAACTATCGAGCTATTTTTTCATGTAACTGGAAATAATATATATATTAGTGAAAGTTACCATTTCTTATTGTGTTTTTAATTTCAGGGTCAGAGAACTGTGTACCGTCTCACACTGGTTAAATCCTGGAACAATGAAGAAATTAAAAACTATGCCGACTTGGTATCTCTTGGCAAACCAGACTTCATTGAAGTTAAGGTACTTTTACGTTTCTTTGTCTCCTTACGAAACATCATTGTGCGCTGAAGAACTTACTTATAAAACAGATATAAACAATGTCTCCCAATGCTCTGTGTCGCCTAAAAGTTGGCTTTTGAACTGTCACACATTCTCTCTTTAGATGATGTGTTATTAGAATCTGGATCGTGAGATCTCGGGTTGAGCCTTGGCCGAGTCACAATGCTAAACAGTTTGCTCCCCCCATGCCCCCCCCCCCCCTCTCTCTCTCTCTCTCCACGTCAGAGTGTACATTGATACCAACAGACTGTCACGGAAACCTGACTTAAAGCTGGGGTAGACTGAAATATATCGCATCTCATCCAGGGGGAGTAACGATAAGTAAATATATCTCAGTCCCGGGAAAACGAATACGCTCCCTTACCAAAGTACGCTGGTGATCACTTCCTTTTTTCTCGTGAACTTAATGTGTGATTCAGGAGTGATCTTGTAAGGAGAAATTAGATGTTAGTCACTCTGAGGGTTCAAACGGTTAACTGCTATGACAGCATTGTGGCTGTGTTCCTTTGTAGCTCACTCAGGAGTATTGAATTACTTGTCCTTGGGTTATTTATTTAGAATATTATGTTTATTCTGTGTTTCTCGTTTCTTCCTCAGGGCGTAACCTATTGTGGGGAATCTAAAGCATCCACCCTAACGATGCAGAATGTACCATGGCATGAAGAGGTAACGTTGTTAAAACTTTTAACTCTTCCTACTAATTCTGACTCATTTGATTACGCTGGTTTTAATAATTTGGATTGTTGTCCATTGGATTTTAATTGTCTTTGTCCGCTTATCCTGTTGCGTTTACATTGATTTAGTTTCAGTGGAGAATTTGCATGTCCTTCTTCATCGACTGAGTCATTTTTTACATTGTTCCAATGGGTTATCATTTTCTCCTCAGGTCATTGGGTTTGTTCAGAAGCTAACAGATTTACTACCCGACTATGAGATCGCCTGTGAACATGAACATTCCAACTGTCTTCTTATTTGCCACAAGAAGGTGAGAGTTAAAATTGTAACTTTTTTTTGACGTCTCCTCACAAACTGGTCGAACATATCGCGCAAACAAATCCCTTAGTTTGTACTTAAAATGACAGATATGGCAGCGCCAGTACACACGCTGATGCGAGGCTCTAAAATCGAGAGAGAAAGATATGAAAAAGGACTTGGGTACTAGGATCATCGACGCACTTTTATTGGTGTTTTGCTGTCTTTTTTCTTACCTGACAAAAGGAAAAATTTTATGAACACTCATGGTGGGGCCTGTAGATTTCCTTATTGCTACTTCGGGTTTTATTTTTTCATTATTTTTTGTACTCTTAGTTTAAGAAAGAAGATGGATGGTACACATGGATTGATTACCCCACTTTCCACCGTCTGGTAAGGGCTGAAATATTCTTCACCAATACTGTTTAATTTTCACAACCATCATCTTGTTTGATGAAGGTAATGCTTTGCTTAAAGTGAATATTACATCCATGGTTTAAGCCCATAACATACAACTATCGTTAGAACAAGTCGTAAAGCGTTCTTGCTGGCCATTACTTTGTACCCCTAATGGGGGACCAATAATAATTTCTTCGGAGCGGATTATCTGTACGCATAGCCATCATATCATCTTGCATGGCTTTGCACCCTGATTCTTCTCACTGTTTTTTATACACTTGTTGTGGTACTGGTGAGTGGCCCAGTGGTCAGAGCGCTGGACTCTGGGTCTGACGGCCCGGGTTCGAGTCCTGGATGGGGCACTACGTTGTGGCCTTAAGCAAGTCGCTTCACTCACCTTGCTTCGTCTTCTCGGATAAGACGTTAAGCCGGAGGTCCCGTCTCCTGCAGGGTTTGGGGTAGGAGACGTTAATTTCCCACGCACGAGATTACTGTGTGATGAATGTTCTCCCCTGGGTTGGGTTGGGTGGATTGAGGGCCACAAGTTTATTAGCTATGCTATTATGTGTTACCCTCGTAAAATAAAGTCTTTACTTACTTACTTACTTACAAGGGCTTCTCTAGGGGGCGATCACTTTCTGTATTCTCATGACCTTAATGTGCGATCAGCAACCGAAAGTACCTTTAGGCCATCATAGGGCGGATTTAGGGGAGGGGTGCAAGGGGTACGCACCCCTCCCCCCGGATGACCTTTGGATTTCTAATATGACTAGTATTCTGCGGAAAAAGAAAAAAACTATGTGGTTTATTGGTGTTGAAGTAAAACAAGCAGCAATTCTCATTATGTGATTGCCCAGTCCTACGTCTTTTTCCTCGTTGTTCTCTTTAAAAGCTGGTTTATGCCATTCTTTAGTGGTTTGCCCCCCACTAAGAAAAATCCTGAATCTACCCCGCCATCATCGATTTAAGTGTAGCATCAATTCATTTCCTGGTGCATTGTTTGTGTAGATGCAGCGTTATGAAGAGAGCAACGGAACCGAAAACTTTACAGCACTGGACTACATGGCCAAGACACCTGAATGGGCCTTGATGGGCCATGAACAGAGAGGGTTCGATCCAGAGGAAACTCGGTGGCATCGCAAGAAGAAGAAGGACATTAGTGGCTGTTAAACATTTCCGATGGACGAATTTGTGTGTACTTACCTTTGCTGTTGGGTTAGTCCGCTCTATGCGGCTCTAAAGAGTGACGTATTTCAAGTATGAAGTGAAGGAGAGGTTTCGATTTCATTTTTGGAGCGCGTGACTTTTTGGGAACATGATGGCAACATTTTCGAGGAGCAAACTGGAGGATTACATTAATGTAGCTTATAACTGGACATTTAAGCCCAAGAAAACCATTTGAAGAAACGTTTTATCTTAAGTCTTCAGCATCTTTAGCTAGTTGGCAAGCAGGGCCTCATTTAGCACCATTAGACTCGCGTTTTCCTGCACCTGGAAAGATTTGAGACGTGTCGGGGGGAGGTTTTCTAGGGATCTGGCTCTAATGGCTAGTGTCAGACCCCTGACACCCTTATACTTTCCCGCGGGCGGAAGAAACGCTCGTGCCAGGGCGCTTATAATAAGGACTAGCTTGTAAGCTAAACCTTTATCCTGCTTTGAAAGCTGGCATATTTTAAAATGCCCCGAAGAAGCTTCGGTTACTGTTGTTACAAGAATCTGGCAGGAATACCTGTTTACACGCAAGCTTCTTGTAATTTATATTATTACTGTGTGTAATGTTTATAGACGCAATCTGAGTACGAAATGCGCGTAAATTACGCAGAGAACCCGTCAAATTCGTGTACTGAGGTTATAGTGTGTGAACTAAGACAAAACGACATGTATGACGGCTTGAAATTCCATTCTACAGTGCCGTTAGTAAAAGAAGCGTCTAAACAATGTTGAATTACGAATATCGTCAGAGATTGACGATAGGAAATTTTTCCCTTGGCGCGCATCAGTCTATCATAATTGCGTAAATTTGCTTCGAGCCAAATTTTGGCGATAAAGTATAACTCTCCTCTTACGATGAATATTCTTTATATGTTGTAAAAATATTGAAAATAATAAATAAATAAAAACAAAACAGAACAAAACAATATAAAAGATAAACCCAAGACCAAATAGATGTGCTCAGTTCCTCATATTAATTGCGCTTCCTGAAAAAAAAATCGATGAAATTAAGTTTACATAATCGGCGTCTAGCCTCTCGAACTATGAATCATAATTCTGGTGCTTGAACTGTGCATGTTAGCTTAAACGCAAGGATAACACATGTAAATAGAGCGCATATGCCTGCATAACAAGAAAACTCGCTTTAAAAAATACGTGTAAGCATGCTTTGCTTTGCAATATTAATTGATTCCACACGCAATCTTCTTTATTCTTCCTGATGTTTTCAAAGAAGAAAATATCAAGAATACGGGACTGACAGTTCTAGTTTACAGTTAATGAAGCGAGGGTTTCATTGGGTACACCATAAAATATCATAAGGCTAAAAGGATCCTCTCGTCATCGAACTCCTGGGTAGGCACAATGGGCCGCTTTTGGTAATTACGTCATGGAAGACTATTGGGTTCACGTTACACGACATAAAATAGAGAGGCCATTTTGGTCGGTGTTCAATGAGTGTTGTGTTCGTTCGCCGTTGGCTTGTGGCTTTTTTCATAGCCATAGGAATTATTTGTATAGTTTTTATTTCCCTCAGGAAGGTAAGGCCTCTTAGTTGAGCTAGTGTTGACTTAAAACGTCTGGTTAAGAGGGAATTTTGATTTTAAAGATACTACGTTTACCTGGTGATGAATGTCTCAGTGGAGACTGTTTACATATGGCGAGCACTGTCGTTGGCAATTTGAAACAGTTATGCTGAAAATTTGTGACCCCTTTTTGTGTACTTGGAGGTTTCAATATTTTAGTGCTGATTGTGGAATAGGTGACAGTGACCCCAAAATGAAAAGAATTGTGGAAACTTGTGAAAGAAAATCGTAACATGACAATGAAAGGTTGCCAGTAACTGGCTTTTATTGAAAGCTGTTCGAACTCTGTTAAAAGATTGACCTTTGTGATATCTCTCAGATAGTAAGTGCACCATGATTGGTCAATTTAGTGGGCTATATTTCACTGTGCGGCCTGCTACAGGAATATGACTGGTCAATTGAGTGGGCTATTAAAAAAAATGCATTTCACTGTACAGTCTGCTAAATTCAAACGTTTGTTTGAAATGAAATTTCCCCCCCCCCCCCCCCCCTCTCACTGCATTGAACCCAGAGATAAAATAAATATCTTACTAACCTGGTTTTCTTGGTCCACACTGTAAATTATAGAACCTAATTTTTCTCTGCTTGGATTTATGGCTTGTGGGTCTCACACTAGGGCAATAAACCAGAAAAAAAAACTTTTGCGGTAACTTACATTATGGACCCTGAACTCTGGTAGTAAGAGGTGTATATTTAATCAATTTAACAATGGCAATGCAAATATGTACTCAATCTTTACCTGCACTCAAGTAGCTAAATACTTGAAACAGAAAATAGCTTTTGCATGTTTTTTAACAACTGAATAAAGAACTTGGTATGAAAACACCATTTGTAATGTTGGCTCCTTTTTCAGTCTTATCAAGAGTCATATATCCTTGAAGTTCCTACAACTGAGTTTCAGTGGATCAATATTGAGAACTTGACAGAGTTTAGAGATTGCAGAAATTCTATTCAAGGAGCTCTATTGATTGTTGATGAAAGAGGTAAGGAATCATTTTTTGTTTAGGTTAACAAATTGTTTTGAAAAGCAGTTGCACTGACTCTTATGAAGGTGCCTCAAGTCAAGACCATCTTGAACTTGCATTCAAAAGTTAAATATCAGAAGACCAAAAGTTACGGAGGTAAAGGCCAGTTAACACTTTAACTTCCATAAGTGACCAAGACAGAATTTCTCCGTACAATGTCAATACAATATCAAGTACACAAGTGATGAGAACATAGAAAAATATCAGTTAGGGGATTATAAGTTGATCCAATGCCAAATTCTCCAAACTAACATCACAAGAGCTGTATAACAGACAGTAAGGAGAATTACCAATTAGATCTTGAGAGTTAAAAGATTAATGTTCATTTCCAAGGCCAATTCAGTGAGAAAAAGCATTCTTACAAGTACAGTTTTTAATGTTTAATTATAACTGACCTGTTCATTGTGAGAAGAAGGCTTGACAGCCTTGAAATTATTAGTAAAACAACTGTGTTCTGGAAGTAATCTGTTGAGTTCTCTTCTTCTAGGATTTGTCTGTAATCGTAAAGACCTGTCTGCCAGTGGGTGTTGTCACAGTGGAGGAGAGAGTACAAAACGTTACGAGTGCAGATATTGTCAGAACAATAACTGTTGCAGCATTTATGAACACTGTGTTTCCTGTTGTTTAAACCCTGACAATGTGAGTAAAGTGATAGCTTTCCTCCAACAGTTCATTTTTGAATTTAGTAAAGGTTTTGTATCATAAAATATAGTGCTGCTGACAAAGAAGGGCATAAAGTAATAGGGTGATATAACAATTCCACTTTGTAATATAAAAAGGACACAGGTCATATATGAAATTTGATTGGAGAATTCTCTGAAGTTGCTGAAGAATGCTTCAATTCTCAATGATCACCCTGAATTTTTCAAGAATTGCAAAAAGAAACAGAGAGAAACACCTTAACATACCTTGTGTTTTTCTCGTCACTTCTTTATGCTATTGCCCCTACCTACATACATTGCATCAGAGCAGAGTGCAGTTGAGTCCTCTTTATTTGTCATATTAATGACTCTTGATTACCCTGCAATAGTTACAGTAGCTTTTGAATGATAGACTTAGGAATTGCTTTTGTATTCCAAATTTAACTCTTTACACCCAAGACTTGATTGTTAATTCTCCCCTCTAGCTGCTACACATTTCCTTGTAAATATTAAAGCTACCAGAATTTGGTGTTAGATTAAGATAACAACTGATACCTGTTAATTTTGAATATTCTCGTCTCCTGTTTGCTGGAAAATGTGTGGATATTACAGGGAGAAATCACTTGTCAATCAGTTCTGACAGTTAAAAGGTGAAATAATTATGGATCAACACATTTTCTTAGTTTGTAATTTAACATTTAGTTGTAATTGTGTATGTCTGACCTTTTCCAGAGGAGATTACTGGAACAAATTTTGATACTTGGATCATCAGTGCCTAATGTGATTTCCAAGTCTGTCGGTGACCAGTTTGAGCTGTGCTTGGTCAAATGCCGCACTTCCTCTAAGGTGCTTGTTAATCAGATTTTAGTAAAAGTCATCTTTGAGATTTAAAAGTTAAAAAGTTCAAAATACAAAAGAATCCTTTGTTTTAAAAGTGATTGATATGTACACTGTTTTATACACAAACACCTCAAGGTTAAAATACATGTATAGAAATGGCCTAAAGATCTCAGAATGTTCTTTCAAAAAAATTTTTTTTATTTGTCTTTTTGCTTATTATCTAAAACCTTTTGACCCCTAAGAGAGATTAGTATGTCATTTCTCCTTACAATATTATCAGCAAGTCAAATATTAAGGTCATTGGAATGAAGGAAATGATCACCAACAAAGGAAGCTCTTGATTTTTACAAAAATTCTTCATGTGAACACATCATTTTTTTCAGAGATGCTTGTTGAAGGGTTACAAATTTATTACTGATTTTTTAATTTTATTATTTTTCAGAGTGTGTGGCATGAGAACTCATACAAAGATAAGACATTCAAACACTGTTTTGGCCTGACTGGACCAGAATTCGCTGGTGCTTTGTAGATATTTAGTTAACTTGAAATTAGCAAAGTCAGTACAGAAAAATATTCTTGTAAATGAAAAGATATCTATTTTTTTGAAATTGTATTTTATTTGTGCAGAATTTGACAATGTTATCATCTCATAGGTTTGTCTTTAGGATATTAGGTTCTTAAAAATTTTTCTCAAATTATCTTGCATTTCATATACCTACATAGGTATGCAGTATTTTAAGTTTACATATTAGATTCTCATCTAGTCAAGACTTTTATTGCATCTCTGTAATCTTTTTTTTTTATAAAACCTAAGAGACAGACTAGCTTTTAAATATTTATGAAAGATACTACTCTTTTATTTATTTCAGAATAGGTACTGAATGATGTAGATATCAATATTGAGGTGTACACCTATAGAGATGTAATACAAAATTGCAACACTTCAGAGCTTTTCATTTTTGTTTAATTTATTTATAATAAATTACAGTATATCAGTTTATGGAATAAATACATTTTTATTTAGTTTATGTAAATTTGAACAAATAACTACAATTATAATTATTGTTGATATGGTTATAACCTTTTGCTGCTAATAAGTAGACAGTTTTAAGATCTATCAACTCTTTGGTCTAGAAGTAAGGTAGAAATTAAATCATTAAAAACTGAATCATCAAGCGATGAGCAGTGAAGTTCCTGGCCACTACCATTTAGTGTGGTTAAATTCCTGTCTACAAGAGACACTCCTACCAGGCTCCTCTTGGACTAAGGTATTATTACAATAATCAATTTCAGTAACATTTATTGATTTGAAGTGTACATAATCCCAAACTGAGGACTTGACTACTCTGTATAAATTCTGCATGATGGAGAATGGGTGTGTTGTTACAGTTGTAGTTTTAAATAATTTCAGGTTCAAACTGGTTGATAGGGGATGTTAACAAACCTAATAGACACCTCTTACAATTAGTAGACAACCTTGCTCCCTGTGTTACAGTGTGACCTTGGTTCCAAAAATTTCTAAATTGGGGGCATCTGCAACATTTCGTCTCAAAAATTTTAAAAACAGCTCAATGCAAGTCTCCCTGCAAAGTGTTGTGAAGTGCACAAGAGCATTTTGATCATGATCGTCATCATCGATATCTAACCCTTTGACCCTTAAGAGTGATTAGCATCTAATTTCTCCTCACAATATCACCCCTGAATCACACATGAAGGTCATGAGACTATACCAACTGATCAGAAACTAAAGATCTTAAGCTCTTGATTGTTAAACAAATTCTCCTTGTCAGCACCTTAGGAAATGTATAGAGAACAGTATGGAGAATATGCATACTGATGTTAGGGTGAAAAAGGTTTAGGATTGTTGATGATAATTTTAATATTCCCTGAACAAGAAGGAAACAAAATGTAAAATAATGTAGCTTCAAATGTTTTTAACCTGAAATTTATATTTACCTTTAACTCTCAAGATCTGACTGTCAATTCTCCCCTCCAGCTGCTACACATTTCCCTGTAAATTAGTAATAAGAATTTGGTGTTAGATCAAGATAACTTCTAGCTCATATGTTTGAGTATTTTCATTACCCATTTGTTGGATAGTGTATGGATATATTAGGGAGAAGTTACATGTTGACCACCTCTGGCAGTTAAAGGGTTAAGATAGAATGGATATTTTGGAGTGATTATTTTAACACCCAAGACTCATCATTTCAAACAGTGAAACTGAATTCAAAACCTTTGTAATAAGAAAACGAGGGCTGGCGGATGATTAATCCAAAGAGGAAAGTGGGATGGACATCATTGAAAAGTAAATTCTCACTATAGTAACAAGTTTTTACTTTTCAATTTTCTTTTCAGATAAGAGATGCAATCAATGCAAGGCTAGTCACCAAAGTGGAAGCATTTTGCAAAAATTCTCAAACTGAGAGGATTCAGTCTTTGTTGCATCTGCTGGGAAGACAGTTTGTAGAGACATATCTTGGCAGTTTAGCTCTTTATAACCAGGTGAATCCTTTAGATCAAATGAAAGTTATGAACAATAACATAGGCAGTTGTATATTTAAGAAGTGGTTCTTTGTCCATTGTTTTTAGGGAGAAAGATGAAAAGGATTCCTTGAATCAGAGAATTTGACTCTTTCAGATCAGTTTTTTTTGCACACAGTTCTTTGCATTCTAAATCTAAACTGAAAGATATTTAAACTAAATAGGCCACCCAAGACAAACCAGATCTCTCAGATTCTAACAAAGAAGAAGCAGAAGCATGGCTGAAAACAGCACTTCATGAGATCACAGGAAGTCTTGGGTTACAATGGAGAGAGAACAGAGATACTGTGTCTAGGGATATGTTGGAGTTTGTTGGGTTCGCTCAGCAAACAGTGCATAGAGGAATGGAGAGGGAATTGGCAGCAACAGAACAGAAGGTTGCTCGTGATCAAGAAAAGGTGAGAGTTTTTTCAAATTTAGAATAATTTATAGGGTCAATTGCAATTTGCAGCTCCTTTCCAGGTACCTGGTAACACTGATTAGATCAGTGGAGGAGAGAAAAAGAGGGTGCTTGGAGTGACCCAGAGCACCTCTTAAACTTTTAAGATTATTTTTTGCTTTAATTTCTACTGTTCTCAAGCTGTATGGTTTATTATCTATACACTGTGCAGCATACACAAGGAGATTACAGGGATTTCAAAACAAGCCAATAACTGGTGTTGTTCCACTGGCTACTTGATAACATGTCACTGGTTACTCTGGTCAAAATAATTACCTCTTGGCCCTTCATGAAATTTTCTTGGTCACTTACTTTTGCTGAGTCTGACACCTACTTCAAAACATTTTGAAATCCCTGGAGTGATTTTAGTAATTCTTTTATTTGGTACTGTTTAAAACCAACTGAAAGTACATAACTGTACACTGTATTTTAGGAGTCAATGTACTTGATTTTACTGTATGTACAACTTAATTGATTGAAGAAGAATAATGTACAGCTTGTTTTTCTTCACAGGGTTTATCAAACAATCAACAGCCAAGTCTCCTTGGATGCAGCCACCAAAGTGAAACTCTTGGCAAAGCTGTGGCTGCCCTCCTCAAAAAACACCCCTCTCAGCTGGGCCGCATCTGTGAACAACTCCAAGGACGACCGTTGACTAATTCCCTGAGACACCTGATTTGGTCTATGAACCTACAGAGGAATAATCTAGACAGTGTAAACTCCCACGAGGACTTAGAAAGTGAAATGGAAGAAATCAGATCTCAGTTTGAACTGACTCTTTCTTGGGGTTTAAAAGAACTGGGTATGTCAAGCACAGTTCACTCCCCCATAGCAGGGGTGGTAGAAAATGCTGTCTCTGAGGCATACAAATACAGACATGGTTTTCACAGTGAATTGGTCACTGAGATGCAAATAAGGCTAGTGGTGGAAGCCTTGAATGTGCTGTATGTCTACAATAGGAGTTATGAACCTCAGTATGCCTTGCTTGTGTATCCACTGATTGTTAGTGCTCTGAATGAATACAAAGATGCAGGTGTGATGAATGGTTTGTTGTATAGTTAAACTTGTTCTGAATCAAAGTAAAATACAATTTAATAATGTTATCCACCATAACCTTAGCATGTACATGTGGATTAGAGTCATATAAGACCAGCAGCTACTTTTTGACAACCATGTCTGGTTGGTTCCCAGGTTTGCAGGGTTTTAGCAGGGCATCCGCATTGTGGATTCAAGTATAACTGTCAACGATATTCAGTCATTTTGTACTAAGGGTTGATTTTCTTATTTCAAAGGCATTTTTAATGGCATATTTTCACCTTTTTTTTTTTTCAGGAAATTCATCTCAAGATGTGGCTCACAAGCTTGCAATATCCCTGCACCTTTTGCTCAAAAATTGTTTCCCAACAAGGCTGAAAATCTTCAGCATGGCTGATCATGTCATGCAAAGACTGCAACGTGAAGATGAGGAGCTGTACAATCACCTAACTCGTGAAACACTAAAGAATCTGTCTTCTAACCCAAGAGAATTCCTGGTGAATTTTATTCACACAGAGAAAGAGAAGGCCATGTTGGCCGAAAGACAGGCAGTGGGAAGTTCATTTGAATCATTGCCGTCTGATGCTAAGGAGCTGCTGTCCCACCCTGTTATGTTTATAAGAAAATGGATAGCAGAGGTATGTAAGGAATGTCTCGTCTTAACACTGTACACCTGGACATTAGTGTACATGTTCTCCATACTGTTTTATATACATTACCTAAGTTGCTGATAAGGAGAATTGCTTTAACAATCAAGAGCTTCTTTAGTTGGTGATCATTTTTTTTATTCTCATGATGTCAATGTTTGATTCAGGGGTGATACTGTCAGGACAAATTAAATGCTCGTCGCTCTTAGGGATCAAAGGGTTATAATATTGATGTACAAGGTTTAAAACGAACAGCATTATAGTACATTGATGCAATGTGCATCAAAGATTTTGAAACTTGCTGAAAACTTTTTTAATTTGAATTTTGTGCAGTGTTTATGGTTTTCAAAGCAGGAGAGTATTGTGACATAGGCATAGTTCTCTCCCTATGTAAATTAAAAATAGCTCAAGCCATCAAGAGGTAGCTGGAGAATACTGTTTAGTAGACATATATTTCTCTGATCTCTGCCGCCTTGAGAACACCTTTTTGATCATTTCTGTAGGGCTTTGTGGGCATTCTAGGAGTCCATGCTGTCATGCTTGTGTGGGATCAGTGCTTCCTGAGTAACTGGAAGCATAATGTGATGGAGAACACATGTCTTGTCATTCTCCAGCTCTTGAGAGCACACATTTTAGAAGCTGAGGGCTACATTGGCATCAGAAAGAGTTTGTTGGATCAACCATCTGAGTTGTTTACTATAGATGTTCAGAAAGGACTGTCATACCTGCACAATGGAGGAGCATTAATTGACGTTGGATCACTCAGACAGTGCGTATGGCTGAGTCATAGCTTTTCCTTTAAGAGTTTAGTTGCTAAGGGACTTGATTACCTGAGTTATAATCAGTGCTTTCACCTAGTGTGCTGCTGGTCAAAGATATTTATTTGGTGGAGCTTTTTCAACTTTGATTCGAAAGTTCCAAATTAAGTAAAGAAAACCAGGCTCCAAGCTAAGTTTTCAACTTTTTCATTATCCCTATATAATACGAAATGGATAATTGGAATTTAGCAATGGACATTCCAAAAGGTGGCTCTTTTTGTCCGCTGTTTCCAGGTCGAATTGGAATTTGAAGTGTTGGTTTTAGGGGATTGTGAAAAACCAGAGGACCTGGGGAAAAACCCTTATTGCCAACAACAAACTTAGCCCATGTGTGACACCAGGTCCAGGAATCAAACCAGAGGTACAGTGGTGGAAGGCAAGCACTCTCACCACTATGCCTTCCTTATATGTGGTATTATATCCCTGAATGAAGATAAGTGAATTAGAGTGGGAACAAATTAACCATTCCTCAAACCTTATTTACTTATTTTTGTGAACAGTGTCAAGGGCTTAAAGCTAATTTGGAAAGACATTTATTTAATTAAATCAACCCTTGTATAGAGAACCCCTGAGACTCACCACTTGCATAAAATGGCAGTTTGGGTTAGACCTCGTATAAGTAACTGGCCCTGTATGTTTTTAAAAATGTCTCCTTGTGATGTTTCTGTATTATACATGTAGGCCCACACCCGTCCCATCACCCTCAGAGCACGGTGAAACTGTACCTAGCCCAATACCATCTGCATCTGAATCTAGTCAGTCATCACTAACCAGACCAATCAGTAGACGTTCTACACCCAGGACACCTTTCCAGGCTGATCCTGTGGAATTATGGGTTGAAGCTAAAGCAACATCATCACCCATGGAAGAGACTACTAACTATGATTCATTTGATGTGTATATTGATGAAGTGAGGTTTTTACCTGACAATGCTACTATCATAAAGGTGATTGATCTGAGAGAACTCCACCATTACAATAATCTGTTTGATACAGCTTAGAGTACCAATACTTGGGAGGTAGTAAGTTAAATTGATTTCTCATAGTATGTTTAAAACTTTTTCTGGTGACAAATTGCATGAAGTCATTGTGTGAAAATTCATGAATTTGCTTGTTAAAATTTACAGAAGTGAATCTGCAGACCTGGTCAAAAGCTTTTGGGACACTTGTACTTTTATGTCCAAATGAAATATGTGACTTATCCATTGTAAAAATTATCCAAGTGAGTGTATATCAAGCTCTGCCCTGCTTCACTCCACCTCCAGTATTGTTGAAAACAACTGCAGCTTTTCTGAATTTTTTAGGATTCCTACCAACATTGCAGTAGAAGAAAGTGGGGGCAGGGGCACCATTGGCAACTAGTTTTTCAAATGTTCATCATGAGCTGTTTTGGTGTTAATGTCCCAAGTTAGGGTTTGTAGGGATTGTTGCCCAAAGAAATGGTTTTTTTGCAGTTTTAATCTTTTACTTTTTGCTGATGTAGGTTACTGGTAGTATTTTGGGACCTTTTTGGAAGACACCTGAGACTTTGGAGATCTCACCTGTTGAGGCATTTCCAATGCTAGATTCATCAGCAAGATGTCCTAAATTTCATTATAAGTACACTGTAAGTGCCCCTGCAAGTGGCATTCCAGAAGAAGTTATGTTGCTGCTGAGAATCTACACACTAGATATTAACAGTGGAGATTTGATTGTCATTGGAAACAGCATAATCAGGATTTTCACTGAAAAAGACAATGAGGTACTAACAAAAGGAATCAAGACATAAATAGACAAGGGTTGCAGATTGAGAAGAAATACAAAGAAAAAACTCTTATATGCTCCAACTTTAATCTCAGTATTTAAGAACAAGAGAATTTCCATAGAGGTGGATGGGGGGGGGGGTTTTGGCACAAATGACTTTTTTAGGGGGGTATACAGATATTTTCTCGAACAACTCACCTGTGTTCTCAGGTTACCAGAAGCAGGATGTTCTTTTTCTCTTACCTCTTCCCCCCTCCCCCCTCCCCCTTATTACACACAACAAGGATGTATGAGGTAATTCCACATGTGCTCTTTTTAATTTTAAAGAGAAACTTTTTTTTTTTCAGTGGCATCTTAATGTCGGAGGACATCAGCTCCCCTTGAAACATATTCTTCCATCCACTGTGGCCAGACTTACGGAAGAGTCTTTTGATGGCATAACAAAGGTTCCTGTCTGTTCAGTTCTCATCAGGCTCTTGCCTCATTCAGAGGTTTGTTATGTACATATATATAAACATGTTTACCATGTTGTCAACATTTTTTCTGTTGAAAAGTTCTGATCACCGCCATCAAAAAGACCATGAGCTATAACATGATATGTACACAAAGAAAACCATTTACCAGAGCTACATGATGTATATTAATTGGCATCATGTAAAAATGTTTCATTGTATTCTATATTTCAGGTGTTCATTGAGGCCCCTGGTTATGCAAGTGGATTCTATGTCAGTGATCGTTGTAAACCCAACGAATCAGAGAGGTGTATATTCAGAAGGTTCCAAGGCTATCATGCTTATCCTCCAACAGTAAGGGAGGCTGTGCGTGACATCAAAGAAGAGGAAGTAAATCAAGATACAGAAGGTTTATCTTTGTGTGTTATAAATGTGACATTTTTCTTCCTGAGCAAATGAGATCTAATGTATTTAGATCTTTAACATGAATGGACAGGGTTTGTGTTACAAAATGTAGTGGGAGTAGAACTGTGTTAAGTAATAAACTGTAAATTATGCCAAGCTGATTTTTTTTTTGACGAATTTCACTGAAAAGCATTAAATCCATGAACATTCACTCATCTGCATGTTTGACAAAATTTTGTCAAATCTGCCATTTACGTTACTGTGGGAAAATGTTTACCACACCTGAATCAAAAATCACTAACTAAAGGTCTTTGAAATGTTTGATTCCAGCTGTGTGGTATCCAGTGAATTGTTCAATCACTAACGCCTGTTGAACACCCTAAATAAGGTGTTTGAAATCATCTCTTTTTTCAGAGTTTGACCTCGCAAATGATCAAGTTGTCACTCAGTGGTATCAACGAAGGACAAGCAAACACATTTTGATGAGGGAGCCACCCAAGGCAATGGACCTGATCAAAGTTGTGCAATATGACCAGAAACAGGTAAGTTGGTTCAGTTTGCAGATGGATAAAGAGGGTAATTTTATGAAGAGACTGTGGTGCTGCACTGGTGGGAGAGTATAACAGGGTTATTAAGTATTATCAACTGAGTTGATGACGTAAATTGGTCATCGTAAAGAGTTTTAAGGCTAATGTTCCAAGTGTTAGCCCTTTGTTAGAGCGAATGGAGGAAATGTGGGTTGTGTGTGTGTTTATATGCCGACCATGTAGTTACGCCATTGGTGGGAATGTAGATGATTCTCAAAATCTGAGAATTATAGTGATCAAGTCTATTTAACAAATAGATTCCAAGCTGCTGTGTGTCTGTTCAGTAATAGATCACAGATGATGTCAAAATGTGGTAAGAACAAAAAAGTGGCACTGATGTTCTTACCACATTTTGACATCCTCTGTTATTTATTACTGAACAGACACACAGCAACTTGGAATCTATTTGTTTTATATAATAAAGAATTAAAAAAGTTTTAATGATGACATCATCTATACATCTGTCCTCCAATAGATCATCAGTGAGAACCAATCAGAATGTGTGCATAACTGAGCTTATTATATAAAGTGCTATAGACATAATCAGACAGTCACATTTGTAGGTTGCTAGAACTCTCTAAACAATTTGTGGCTTTTTTTAATTTTCAGGGTCTATCCATAATGGTTGAACAGGCATTTGGCCTTCCAAACACGCACTTTGTAAATGCCCTGCTTCATGTGTCTCCTGGACATGATGTGCAAGATAAACAAGCAACAGAGGAAGGCCTTGGTGGAGAAGAGAAGGCATTGGTAAAACAACGGGACTTCAACAGCTTCCAGAAATCACCCCAATGGATAGACCCATTTATGGTAAGTATCAAATTCTTGTGGCCTTTTATGCTGTGATGACCTCTCAATACAGTTATTAGTCTGCAAGAGTATACCAACATTCTTTTGCAAGACCCTGTGTTGTGAGATCCAATCCCTTAACCCTTTCACATGATTATTCAGATTAATAAACGTTACATCTTGTTTCTATACCCTCTGTTAACTATATGTTGTGAGGAGAGAAAGACAACTAATAGAAAGACAACTACCGTAATTTCCGGTCGATTACCCGCGGGTAATCTGTTGATTTTGCATTAAATCCGCGCCACTGCGGGTAATAGGGAGGTGCGGGTTATGTGACAATTTTAAATTCTTCTGGAAGTTGAATTGAAAAAATTTCTCACCTACCTGCGTTTCCACCTCTCAAATGAATTTTATTGTATCAAAAGTGCCACAAAGCGGCACGAAAACATGATGCCAACTCGAGTTTATTTCACGCATAATTAGTTGCGTGACAAACAAATTTTTATCGGCACGCGTGAAAACAAAACCTTGATGGTGACAAAAATAATCCAAGGATATCCGGCGCATCAGTAACAAATTTCCAGTTTTCACTAGCTTGAGCTAAAGAGAATTTTCCCGTTTTAAGGGACTTGTTAGGCCCAGTAGAACAGGAGATATCGATTTTTTTGAGAAATTGCCGACAGTAATTTTAAATCCCAAATGCATCACCAGAATGTTGAAAATAATAGGTGCGAAACTTAACTAATTTCGCGCTGAAAAAGTATTTTAACGACAAATGAACAATGGATATTGCTCATTACGCTCCTACATGCTATAAAAAGGTAACTGACTGAATAAGAATTATAAACCTCGATCATTCGCGATAAGTGTATCCACGAGTCACCAATTAAGTTAAAATGCCTGCTGTGAAACGCCCACGTCACAGTTTTACGTTTGATTATAAGCTTAGAGTAATAACTCTTGCCGATGAAATCGGTAATAGAGCAGCAGCAAGAGAATTTGAAATTGATGAATCCATGATCCGTTACTGGCGAAAGAAAAAGAAAGTCATGGCAAAACTACCAAAACGTCAGCGCACTTGCCGGACTGGTATCGCAATTTTCACTGTATAATTTTATCAATAAAGTATAGATCGTTTTCACGTGACGTCACAGAAATAATTTCCGCCATGTTGGTGCACATCCGAGTCACGTGTTTCAGTAAGAAATACATGCAAAAAGAGTCCAAAGTTATAATTCTTCTCAGTTCACAGTCGAAAATTATGGCTTCCGAGGAAAAAAAAAATTCTTCGTCTGATCCTGACAATGTTGTTCAAATTCCACTGTCTGATTGATTACGCTAAAAAGCTGGATGGGAAAGTCAGAGAGCGCTACGTTAAGAAAATCTCGACGATTGGAATCGATCCTGCCTTGATAGAGGGGAAACACTTCGAACCTGACTGTCTTCCGCCGGTTGAATCGACAGATTTACTCTGTTATTTGGTTCTTGAGACCAGCTTTTACACGCAAAAGCAATTTAAAGCCTTTCGCAGTCTGGAAGCTTACAATCAAATGGTTTCGGGGTTTGTTTACAACGTGCAAGGGCATATGGTCGCAAGCAAGTTTGTCGTGTTGGCGAAAGTGCGGCACTCTCAGCGGATGAACGAGGCCTTGATTCCAATCTAGATCATTACCGAGAAAGATGGAACAATAAACTGCGCGCATGGTCTTGGATACAACAAACACCAAGCCAACAGTCACGCACATGACAACAAACACCAAGCCAACAGTCACGCACATCACATCACATCATGCTCTGGCCATGAGATTGGACGGTCTATTGATGAAGACCTCAAAGCAGTCAATAATTACTGTAGTTTTGTTGCCAAAGGCAACTTGAAAGCATTGAGGCATGGTCTGCCATAAGTCCTCACGCTCTGGCCACCTTATGAGAAAGGCTAATCTAGCATCAAGGACGACCATCCATGCAGAGAATGTCCTTGAAACTGTTGCAATGGAAATACCAAAGCGGTAAGCAAGATCCTGCATTGGCATGTTCAGTTTAAGTTTCATTAAAGTGAGAACAAATTCTTGAAACTGTGACAAAGTTGGCGACTTTCTTACAACGAATTTCGAAACATACGGTAAAACTGTTTGCAGGACATCATAAGCAGGCAATCCAGTGTAAAATCTCACCTTCTCGTTGTCATTTGCGAAGTAAGCCTCATCGAATGGTGGTTTGGCAGTCGAGATGTGAAATAAATAATCGAACTCCTCAGTTTGAGTAGCTGTTCCTGTTTCAGTTTCCACTTCCATCGCTGAGTCCAAATTGAAAGAAATGTCACTGACCTTTTCCCCTGGTTCGCCAATTTTTTGTCGCTTGGACTCGATTTCTTCCCTGAGCCGCTTTTCATTTTCTGCTGCAACACGCTTCATCTCACGATCTCTGACCCTCTCGTCTCGTTTCCCGGCAGCTTCTAGATCTGCTTGAAGCTTTTCTGCGGCATCACATTTATTATGGCCTAAATTCTGGGTTGGAATCCAATCTGGATTGTACCTATCCCACAGTTTTGCAGCTTTCCCTGAGATAAAATGTCTACCACAGACTCGTCCGTGCTCCAAAATGCTGTCCGTGAGGTCTTTTCGGCTGATGGCAGAAATCCATTTTTTTGCCTTTCCTCGCTAAGAATTCTTATTTCGTCGCCTTGATTCGTTTCAACTGAAGGAATTCTTGCCATATAAACTCCTTTATCACGAACAGTTCGGGTTCCACAGCCAAAAATCGCACACAAAACCTTTTTTTAGAGCTCACGCGATACGAGTTCACTGTTTACATGTGCACCAATATGGCGGCCAATTGTAAAGTGGTCACGTGACTGAAAACGATCTATAAGCTAATATTGACACAGAATCGTGCACATGTCTGAATCGAAAGACTGAAATGTATCGCCTTAATGTCACGTTTTCGCCACCGAAAAAGTTGAATAACAACGTGCGGGTTATCCACCGGTGCGGGTAATCCGTTGACTTTTTTTTTCGCCGTATGCAATAATCGGCCGGTGCGGGTAATCGGCCGTGCGGGTAATCGACCGGAAATTACGGTACTAACTAGTTCTAGTTCCAGCTAGTTCCAACTAGTTCAGTAGTGTTCATAGCTGCAAGGATCGCTTATATCTCATTCCTTCACCGCAGCGCACATGTATAATTTTCATATATTTCCAGTAATTATTCACCACTTGGAAGGTTTATTAATGGATCCTGCATTATAACCAGCTCCCAGTTGGCTTGTTAGCTCAGTTGGTAGAGCGCTGCACTGGTATCACAGAGGTCATGGGTTCAAATCCTGTACAGGCCTGAATTTTTTTCAGGTCTCATTTCAGCTACTAGTTCAGTAGTGTTCATAGCTGTGAGGATCACTTATATCTCAGAACTGTTTCAGTTACTAACTGAACAACTTAACTTTCCCTTCAAGAGTAATCCCATAAAAGTGATTGAGTCGCTTGGCTCAAGTTGAGACTTTTTTCACTCACTGGTAAATCTGTCCTCTAAGCCTCATTTTTAAAGAACATGAGTTAATATATGTAGTCGTATAAAAGATTACTGTAGGAGAATTGTTATTTACAGTTTAGTAATTTATGGTCAACTGATAGCATGTGATCTATTTGTCTCGTCTTCCACAGGTGTTTCACCCTCACTGGGATGAAATGACAGTTTTGATAGTAAGGCTGTATTCACTTGATGCATCATACACCCCGCGTGCTGATGGAGCTGGACCAGGCTCTGTTGCTGATCGAAAAGGAAAGACTTTGACTCTGGTCCCAGCTGGATGGACTGTACTCCAGCTCTTTTCAAAGTACGGCTAGTGAATATAGGCCCAAGATGCATACATGTATGGGGTTTCAAAACAAGCTCACAACTGCCAGCGACTGCCAGGAACTGCCAGAGTTCTACAGGCTACTTGATAACATGTTGCCAGTTACTTTGGTTGAAACTTATTACCTTTTGGCCCTTAACAAACTTTACAAAAACACCAACTTTTGCGGAGTCTGATGCCTACTTCAAAACATTTTGAAACCCCTGCATGTACATGTATGGTTGATATGTAAAGTTTACATACAACTGTACTGTTGTTATGTTATGGGTTAACAATTTGAAAAATGTTGGATTTGTAATGATTGGTTCATTTTTTTACTTTTTAGATTCCAGATACATATTACCTTAGGAAAAACTAAGAAATTTAACATATATAGCCTAATTATAATCACTGTTCACATGAAATTAACCCTTGCACTTACAATTTCACCCAACAAAATCATGTCATTGTGTTGATGAAATGTGATTGAAAGAATTGAATTTGTCCATGAGGGAATGTTATTTGACTCAACACCAAATTGTCAGGGCTAAGATGATAATTAGAATGAATGGCCATCATTGCGAAAAACTGATATTGAGGTCCTGAGTGTGAAGGCATAAATTAAACTGTACTTGATGATACTATTACTAACACTTTTTTCCAAGAATTGATTGAATTGTTTGTCTTCAATTCACAGGGAGTATGTGAATGCTGGAGTGCACTATTTACCCCTCTTTGAAGGGACTCCAAGTGCAGTAAGTCATCTCCTATATCTTCAATTGCTTAAAGGATTAGAGACAGTTGCTATAGATTGCAATCCAGCACTTAAAAGTTTATAATTTTGGCATTGTCCTGGAAGTGATTTGAATACAGTATGTGTTACTATTGGAATTAAGGGTCACTATCTGTCTTTCCAACAACATGTATGTACTTGATCAGTGTTAATAATAACATGACAACTTGGAAAGTAATTGTTGATGTCATAGTACCTTTTTTCTCTCAGACATTTCTAGAATTTGTATCCAATCATTCAGTGGAGACAAGTTTGCAGGAAGCAATCAAGCAAAATATACACAATTTGTTGGTAGGACACAAAATTTTCTTTTTTTCTCAGCCAACATTGTTAGGTCTATAATATATACATTAAATTAATAATAGTATTTACATTTAATTGGATAGAAGTGTGGATGATATAGAGAGAAGATATTTGATATATTACCAATTTATTAACATTGCGAAGAAGATTAAAACAGTGCTGTTTGTTTATGTTTGTTTAGTAGAGGTACTTGATGAAATATTGTAACTTAGTCAATGCTTGTGATTTGTGTCAGTGGTGTTATCTAGTTTTCATGGCAACAAGAGATAAGTGACATAGTTCTAGTGGTCGCTGGATAGGGACTTGACACTGCAAGCTGCAGTGCAAGTCACCAGACAAAAACAGGGATGCTTGGATAATGAGTTTTGCACACAGACTTTAAGTGATGATGATAACATTGACTACGATGGTATTTAATATAATTGAAAATCCTAATAAAGAAACCTTTATCTCAGCAAGGCACCTCTTGTGTTGGTGATAATAACTTTGACTACGATGATATTTAAGATTGAAAACCCTAATAAAGATACCTTTACCTCTGTCAATAGGGTACCTCCTGCATGGCTGTTCGACTTTGGGATGCACATTACTCCCCAGATGAATGCATTCCTTTACCAGTAAGCAATAACCATAAATTACATGACATGTACACAAACAAGAAAATTTTATTTTATCAACTGAGTTCATAATGTAAATTGGCCACTATGAAGAGTTTTTTAAATTGACATTTTGTGCATTAGCCCTTTTTAAGAGCTCTGATAAAGGGCAAACTCTTGAAATGTCAGCTTACAAACTCTCTACATTGGTCAATTTACATTATCAACACAATTAATAAAACTAAATTATCTTGTTTACTCCCCCACATCAAGGCAGTATGTACTGCAGTTTCTTTTGAAACTTACCCCCTTTATTCATTAGTACACAAACAGTCTGCCTCTGAAGCCTTTTTTAATGCAATATACAAAACTTGAACATTTCAGTTACATTTGTTTGCGCATAGTGTATTACAGACTCATATTGTATTTAGCATCAGTTATGAAACTATTTTTTAATCTAAACTTTAATTGTTGCCCCTTTTCTCTTCCACTTTTTCTTTACTGAGGTGTAACAGTTCTCTACAAGTCTGTAACATCCCCTCTATTTGTGAAAATGAATTTACTAGTAGCGTTAAGCAACCCTTTTGTGAACTTTGATGCATTGTACAAGATTCAATGGTATAGTTCTTTTGGTATACTTATGACCTGCAGGTTAAGGAAGAACTTTTATCTCTTGGAAGACAAGACAGATACTGGAGAACAATTCAGACAAGTTCAGGGAAGTTAATATCTGATATGGTATTACAGACTCTCACTCGGCAGGAACGGAAACAAGGTGTGGCAGGGAGTCGGTACATTACTGAGAAAGAAAACTATGAAGAGGCTATGAACAGTGCATTCAATAACCTTTTGGTAAGGAAGCCTGACTGTGTTCATGAGGTCATTTCTACATTCATTTGGTATCTACTTATGGAGGCTACATGTGAGGATCTGGCGATGTGTAGGGATTTAAATGGGGTGCTAACAATAAAATCCTAGACCTGTGAGGTGTAGAGGCCCTTGTTTCTGAGGCTGAGACTTTTAAGTAAAGAATTTCCCATTTTTATCTTTGTTTTACTCAATTGCAATTACTTGAAAACCACATTTAGGTACTTTTTTCTTTACTCCTTCTATCAATATATCAGTAATTAAATTGAAATATTTCAAACAACAACAATCATACCCAGAATGCTTACTCTAAGGTACTCTTGGAGTACCCTAGAGCTATCTTCTGACAGAGACCAGGGACCAAAAGCAAAAATCCCAGACTTTGAAAACCTTTAACCCTTTAACTCACAGACATGATCAACATGAAACTTCTCCCTCCAATACCATACATTATTCAGCAAAAAGGTAATGAGAATATTCAAACTTATCATGTAGAAGCTGCTATCTTGATCTAGCACCAAATTCTCATAACTAATTTACAAGGAAATGTTAAGCAGCTGAAGGGGAGAATTAACAATCAGATCTTGGGAGTTAAAGGGTTAAAGAAATACCAGACTTCAAGACCAGAAAAAGTCCCTACAGAACTTGACAGTACCATCCACCTTCCTTTTTCCATTAATGGTTTAGGCTCTTGAGTAGATTACGTGAAACGCTCTTTTGGCTGATAGCAAGTATTAAGGGAGGCTTGGTCAATGCATGCCAATATTTAACATTTAAACTCTAAGAGGGATTAACATGCAGCTTCTCCCATAATATCCATACATTATCCAGCAAATAGGTTATGAAATACTCAAACTTATCAGGTAGATGTAGTTATCTTGATCTAACACCACATTCTCTTTACTAATTTACAAGGAAATGTGTTGTAGCTTTACTGGAAGTAGTTAATTAGTTTTAATCAAGTTTTATTTCAGCTTTAATTCCAGACCATTCTGTAATGTTTTTGTTAAATTATAGGTTGATGTTCTTCTGCAGAGTGGCCTGGGGCCATTGACATGATGGTGAAAGAGGGTCTGAGTTTTTCAGCGATGATAATTAAAGTTGGTTTGACATAATGGAGAGAATGTAGTCCATCTTGCAGTTCTAGATTTTTTCTTCATTATTTATTTTTTGAACTCTGTACAAAGCACTGGTATACTAAATGAGAATTGTTTTTGTACATAAGACTACCTGAAGATAGATAAGCAAAAAATTGTACAGACTTGGTGATAACTTTTATTTTTTTAATTTAATACTAAGCAATACAATTGCTGGTGAATCCAGAGTCGTTGAGTGAGTTTCTTCAATTGTCAAGCTCTCAGAAGCTTTTTTTTTTTCACTCTGGCAAAGATCCCCTGAACTCTGCTCTACAAAAATGCAGTGTGTCTAAATTTCTTCTTCCCAATCAACTTCAGTTTTCATGAAGTGTTTGGTTCTTTCATACAAAGGAGAAGAAATTTGTCTCTTGATGAGACTGATTTAAATGTTGAGCTCAAAGTCATTTATTTGAAGTCCACTAGGTAAAGTTTGTGACTTTGGAATTGTGTTGTATCTTTTTGTCTATGTGTTGTATTACATGTGATCTTTTAAAATTCATTTGTCCCCAAGACCAAGGTTTGCTTGGAAAAATGCACCATCACCTTGAGTCGCAGTCTGAAATGACACAACAAAAACAAGAGCAGATTTTAATGTGGAGCATATCTTGATTTTTTATTAGCTAACAATTACCTGTTTACCCTGAGCCCATAAGATTTTCAAAGACAATTTACCTTGTTTATTGCTTTATGTCTCTCTCTACTGACAATCTCTTCTAAAACCTCACCAGTCCCTTTGATTAGCCTGTGCAAAAGGAAAAAAAAACTTTTTTGCAATGTTTTATCATGCAATAAAAGTTACCATTCATGAGATAATTACCTTTGTCACACATGCAGCAAAACAATTCTAAACAAAATTGGCATATCTTGATTTAAAGACAGCGCTCCAGAGGCAAATGGTGTCATTTGATTAGGAGAAATTTCCCTGTGAATGATTCATATAGAACTGTAGTTATAGATGAGCAAAGTCTCTCATATGTCTTGTCTGTCTGTCATTCTGTCTGCCTTTCAGTCTGTCAGTCTATCTGTCAGTCAGTCTGGCTGTCTGTCTGCCTTTCTGTCTGTCAGTCTGTCTGTCTGGCTGCCAATCTGCCTCAACATAAATTTGTTTTCAACAACACTGCAAGTAACAGATGTGTAAACCTATTACAGTAGATTCCATTTTGGGAAGTCCGCTGTTTTGCAGTCTTTACATTAAACACTAAACTAATATTTTGAAATTATCTGTAGAACATCTTTACCTGTGACGACCTGTTTCTGGGTCATAAACCCTCCTAACTTGGGCCTGTTGTTTTTCATACTCCTCTTTTGTCATAGGGACCATGGATCTTTCAGAAAAATCAAAAAGAAGATACAATGAGGTTTTATTGCCGAAAAAAAAAATCCTTTCTCCTTACATAATAAATTAATTGTGAATGTAAAGCTCTCTAAATCTTACAGACTACCAAGTTTAAAAAAAATGACATCAATTTATGACCACAAATGTCTACAAAAGTAACAACAGTGAACTTAAAATTCAGTTAGTATGTGCCCCAATGGATTTTGTTAGTTTGTGCAGTTTGCAATCAGGGTTATCTAGGAAGTTTTTTTTAGCAAAAGAAAAGAAGACATTATTGCTGCAAAGGTACATTTGAAAATAAAAATCACCTGAACACTTGTTCTATAAATTCCTTAGTTCTCATCTAAATTTAAGAAGCGCCTTCTTTCCTCACAAATAATGCTCAACTACTGAGTTAGTGAGAGAAAACTATAAATATTTTTCGGGGTATGGGAAGGTGAGGGCCAAAACCACTACAATCAGGTGGATTAAAAAAAAATAACCCTATCAACACTTTTTCCAGTGATTGCAATAGCCACCAACCTCTTCTTTAGTGCTGCCACTGCTCTAGGGTTATTTGATGGTGGACTTGGGGATTTTTTACCTGCTTTGTGTCAACAGAAATCAGAAAAAAAAACATCAACAAACAAATTGGTTGTATGCTTAATAACTTCTAATTAGTTTAAATTTGAATCATGAAAAACAATTTTTGCCTGTATAACCTTGAATTTTTTTTTTATAACTGTCTCTTAGTATTCAAGAACTCGTCACTTGAATTTGTATTTTCACGTTTATGTTGGGTCCAAATATTTCACTTCATGTCCACAATACCTCGTGTTCCATCGGTGTTTGCCAGGGTTGTATCTTTTTCGACTCTTCTGACATCAGTCTTTTCCTTCTCTGATTCCTTTCTTCTTTTTCTCCTCTTCTCTTTCTTTTCACGTTTCTTTTTTCTTTTCTCCTTCTTTCTTCTTTGTTTGTTCTTTCGATCTGTATCTTTCCCTTTCTTTCTCTTCCTTTTGTGATCACTGCTATCAGAGATGTCACTTCCACTTGTCGATCCACTGTCACTCTTATTCGGTTTTTCATGTTTTGATTTCTTTTTCTCTCTTTTTTTCTCATTTAGCTGTGTTTTTGAACTTTTTCTGGCAATTTTTCGAGACTCTGGTTCACCTTCTGAATTCGTGCTATCAGACTCGCTGTCATGTCTTCGTTTTCTATTTTTCTTCTCGTTCATGTCCCTCTTTACATTGGGAATTTTACAATCACCTCTTAAGAATTTAATATATCGATCATTGCAGAAAAAAGGAAATCGGTCGAAAATTTCCAGCAAAATTATCAGAAACAGGTTCTCTGAAGACAAGGCTAATAAGGAACGCCATCTTGCTGTTCACATAAGGAGAGGGGCTGGGGGCTAGTACTTAGTCTTTCACGTATCTGCTTCTATTGAAGGATGATGCTGGATGGGGAAAAAACACGAAGAAAATTGTAAAAAACGAATTAAAAAACGAATTAAACTTTTACTGATCTGAGGGATATCCGAGGTCATAGCAGATCATCGGAAAATAGAAGGCTCAAAATTCAAACCTATCTCAAAGACGACCGTGAAACTGATAGCTTTAGTATCAAATATGCTTTCAAGAGGTTTTCAAATGTAGACAAGAGTTGAAACAGAAAATGAGAATGAACCTAACAATGTAAATAATTTAAGATTTCTTTATTATTTGAGAATAGGAAATTTTTCTTTTAAAATACTACTTGGTCCTATCTCGTTATATTTTCGAGTTTGTATGTACATGGTTGAAGGGTTTGCCCTTCGATTCGTTTTCGAATGATCAGTAAACTTGGTGTAGAAATTTCTGCACTTATCAGTGTCTAGTTTCCATTCAGTTGGTCACGATTATAAAGCAGAAGTTGATAAACGTAGCCCGGCATATTGTTACGAAACATAACAACTTAAATTCACCTCCCAAGCATTACTGATACTGTAGGTGCAGTTGTTAGTTCTTTGAAATTGATTCACTGTACATTTTTCAGAGACCATTTTGCACAATTTGGGAGGCGTAGACGTGTGTCTTGTCCCCACAATATTTTTCAATTAATTTGCAGAAGTACAATTTTTTTCAATGCCTGTCGATGTCAGTCCATCTCACACAAACATCTTTTAAAGCTGGTCTAGTCTACATTGGCATTGGAAAGTGATGACCAGCGGTGTTTCCCATCGACTTCCTTCGAATCAAGTAACTCCTTACCCAAGGCAATACGTTTCACATGTTTGAAGCCAACTTTTTCCATACCAGTCCCTTACGGTTCTCGTCGATCAAATTGTCCGCTCTTCCTCATTTTCCGTCATCGGCGTCACCTGTACCTGTTGTACAGTCACTTGGCGCCCTTTTCGTTTCGGACAAGGAAAACCGTATTGCCTTACGTAAAGAAAAAAATCCACAATGAACAGGATCGACGATATGAATCCAAACATCTGAAAAGAGAAAATGGCCATCAGCTCACACCTGATAGAAATTTCGAGCTCATTTTCATTCGCATTTTGTGGCTTTTAGGTGCGGTAGACAATGATATTTGTTCCACAACAGAGCTTTTTGGTGCGAGATATTTGCTGTTATGATTAAAAAAAAGACAGCTCAGTATTGTAACGTACCGAGGCGATGTTAATCTTACTGCATGTGACACATTTTGGCTGGAGTGGCGTTTCATGAAATGAGTCGCCCAATTTGACAGCCTCGTTTGCAAGAAAGCTAGACAACACCAACAACAGGACAGCGGTTACTGATGTAAACATGACAATCTGTGTATGAGAAAAAGAGAAGTATCAGTTTCTGGTGACGTTTGTAAAGCATGGAGGCAATAAACCCCTACTTACAAAGGCATTCCAGAATTTCAAATTTTTCTTCTGAACATCGAAGACTTTTACGAGGAAGATGATCAGTGTCACAAAATACGCCACTCCTGAAGTCGTGAAAAACAAAGTGTCAGCAACTGTTTCCATGGAAACTAACGTGACGTAATGCTGCAATGCGCCAAAGCTAGTTGCCAGGCCGACCTGTCAAAGGAATAGTCAAAACATGAATAGGAAATTTTTAAATCAAACAATAATGTTCTTGCAAAGAGCAAAGTTGAATGCAATGTGTGATGGGCTTTTGCCTATGATTTATCAGATTTAAGACGCACTGGTGACGTTAAACAAAGACACAACCTCGTCCCCAGGGTCCTTTCCTCTTCTTCTCTTTCTTATGGAGGGAAGAAGAGAAGAACCCTGGGAACGAGGATGACAAAGTTATGTCATCCTTTGAATCCAACATGGCCTCCAGTTCTGAAAACGTGTGCAAAATTTTCCAAATTTGGGAAGTAAAAGTTTAGACATAGAAATGGCCAACAGCTATTTACGAGCAAGAAGAAAATACTAGGTACAGTGCTCTGAATTTTACCCGGATTGATCAGTAGGTTCTTCCACAGGAAATGGAATTTAAACTGGAGTTAGGCTACGCTTAGTAAATGCGCTGAAAAAAATTTCATACGTACCATTTCTGCTATATGTATAATCCCTGAGTATGATCTTAAAAATTCCTTGTTGATGCTTTGCCTGAAAATCCAGTTGCGCTTTTGCAGTGAGAGAGATGGCGATTTCCCTTCCATACCTTTTGACAATGATGAGACAGTTATCGACTATTCTCCTCAAAAATTAAACTTAACTGAGTTTCCCTGAAATATTTAAAGGATAAACGGGAGAGACTTCCGTGTTATTTCACATATTTTAAACTCTTTTTAGGGCCGTTTTTCTTAATGACTTTCCCATTCAATTTTTGATGATGAGTCAGAAATAATAATTACTTCGTGATATAAATTCTGTTATTGGTCAGTGACGAATAAAGACGCTCTAAAGTGCATCGCATGATCTTCTTTAATCACTCTCTTGGATTTAAGGTTTTTTAATTACAAAAAAATACGTTAAATTTAAAAGTATTTCGGAAACTAATCCCTCTAGGTTTGTCTATCAAAATGATTGTGGTAAGTGACGAATTCAAAGAAAATACGAGCATGTTCCCAACCATTAACACTTTTTCGGAGTAAGGTAAAAAGAGTACCTAAAAAGTAGCGTTGATAAATGATTTTGCTGAATATATGAGGAGCAGAAATTCGTGACCTTAGGGTACGAGTAAAAATTTAAAGTGTTTTTGTGATCGTAAATGCCGTGAGTGGGTGTATTTAGAATATTTTGTGTATCGAGAAATAATCACTGGAAGGTCCAGAGACTCCGGATAAACGTTCAGTTTTTCCCGAGGCGCGACAAGGTACATGTTGATCGAAAGATATACCAATGTTGTAAAATTTAATTGGTTACCATATGCGGTTACATTCTGTTATATTTTGACTTGTTTTGTAAAAGTGAAGCTAATGACGCACTTGGAGTTGAAAATGGGCAAAGGAAGTTTCTTAGGGACCACTTATTATTTACCCCGTGGGGTGGGGGGTGGGGGGGTCGGGGGATTTTTTGAATTGGGAGAATCACATGCCTTTCAGGGGGGACGAAGGGGGATTAGTCTTCTTTAACAGAGTATGAAGGGGATACTATGGAAAATTAAATGCCAACGAGGGAGGATTGTTAGAATTCTTCAGAGCTGTAGGGGGATCAAGTAAATTTCATTGTGACATAACAAAAATCCTCCACCGCTCCCCTCTCCCCTTCCCAGCCGACATATATATAATGATCAGTCTTGTTGGCGTCAAATGCTGAGATGAACGTTTTCGTGGAAAATTAATGAAAAGATTATACAAAGTGTTTCAGGAAAATACCACACGTACCTTCGATCCTTTTTCTCTTTTATAAACGTCATGTCCAACGTAGAATATCTTTCATTGTCCTGTTTGCTTGGGGGTTGCCTATTCTTTGAGTAAGTCAAATCAGAGTGAATTAAGAGGGTACCTCAGTTCCTACTCGTAATATTACGTAATATTAACTCGTGTGTAGCGCTATTCTCGCGCGAGGGTCTCGCGACTGTGGCAGCTGTGGTCACTTCGTACCGATGCAATGAATTCACGGTAGGACTAATTAAATTATTTATGGCTTTACAGGCTGAATCTAAATTGAAAGCTATTTGGGTTATTGCTTCAGTTTCAGAATCGCAAAAATAATTCATTGGAGAGAGGGTAAATTTGTGCACCTTTGAATTGATAAGCTAATAGCGCTCCGTGTTGGTGAACCTTCACCGAACACTCGCCTTACTTGAAGAAGACCATTAGCAAACAATTAAGTAGTCGGGAACATAAGAAGGACTTCTATAAAAAGTCTAGAATCGAAATTAAGTTGTCCCCTACCGATGAAACATTATAATGTTCTTAGAGCAAAAGTCTCTTTGTAAGTTTACAATATTCTTTTTGGTTTGTGGTTTTCTGTTTCGAAATAAATCCTGCCTGTTTGATGCTGCAATTACATAATCAGAAATTTTCATCACAGAAGAATAAATGCATATCTTTTAATTCTGGCACCATAGCGAATAAAATCATGAATATTCCCGTTTGAATTGATTTGCCGGCTGAAATTGCTTCTAAAAAAAATATAAATACGTCGGCAATCGTAGCAAACAAGAAGTTACGGCAACACTAACCACAAACATTGAAATTTTCAAAGAGCGATAACACAAAAAAAACATTAGTCGGTTTGCTCTGCCGGCATCAGAGCAGAAAATTCAAAAACTGATATGAATCAACAAATTTCGTACGTGGGTACGATGCACTTAAATCATATATTGAAATATAAAACATTTGAAATAGCCTTTGAGTGGGTTTATTTTACAAAGAAAAAATGAGAGAAGACATATCTTACCGCAATTTGCCTCAAGGAGATGACTAAAAAGAAAATTCTTCACTTTTATCGCAAACTAAATCTCCTGCTAAGACCGGCCTTCCAGAAATGGTGCTTTCCACCTGGCGGTTTCCATGTTTACCAACTTGCACAGACTTAAACAGAAGAGACAATTGGCCATAGGCTTATATCAAAATATGAAAGGAAAAAGTAATTTACGTAAGCGTCTGACTTCAATTGAAAAGCGAACACAGGGAGTCTTATGTTATGAATTTTCAAAGTAATTTCGCAGTCATAGCCAACGGCACTTTGATTGTAAATTCGCTTACGGTTAGCGAATACAGCGAGCATCTAGAGTGCCGTTGAATTTATTGTAAACAACAATGGAGACTTGTACAAACAACTAGCTGGCGACAAAATTAATACTTGAATATAGAACCAACTATAACGTACAAAAGCAAAAACAGACAGAAAAATAAATAAATAAATTTGAAAAGCAGTGTTTGAATTTTTCAGTGTCCTGTGAGATTTGCCTTTCATACTTATATTGTAATTTGAAACTATGCATGTTTTCTACCAAATGCATCTAAAATGTATTTTTTTTTAACAATGTCAGTCAGTCGTAAATAAAATAGGTGAGTAAATTTGCCTGAAATTGCCTACCAGTCAGTAAGGTAAGTACTGTTTCACAAAGAAAAAACAGAACAAACAAACTCTTCTCTGAAATCAATTTGAAGATTAATTATCCGAAGATTTGAGTATTACGCGATAAACTAACACAACTTATGTTACGTGATAGCGTGCGCGTGCGTGGTGTAGGCTAGAGTGCAAAAGACTCGTGATATCGAGGTTTCGTTTCGCCATGTTTCCCTCCTATAAACAAGTTAGCTTTTGAAATTAACTTTAAAAGTCTGGAACTGTCATGGCTTTATTGCAGGTCGCGAATCCTGACGAACAATTGATTTATTAAAACTCTTTGGAGAAGAAGTAGAAAGTTTGAGAGATAAGCGTCCTCTTTTGCGGGGTCGGAAAAGAACTTGATAATGTCAAAAAGTCGCACGTCCTTCCCTTTTCTCTCGCCTGTATTTTATGAGGTACTATTTTTAGAACAAAGCTTCGATGTACTCAAAAAATTTTTATATTGTTTGGCTGCCTAGTTTTGGCCTCCTCGAGAGTTCTCGCTTCACATAACAAAGATGATTTTCTTAACGAGTTCAATGTTATTCAAAAGATTAACTGTTACCTCCCTGAAGTGTTGGTACTCAGGGAATATTCCTTTTCACTAATAACACGCTAAGGAAAATGCCTCTGTGAGTTACTAACAAGCAACTTTAATTCAGTATTTGTCATACAAGTATAGAACAACAAGAAAACGAATCTTGGACTTGAAGCGTCGGCAAGGAATAACTCGTCTGTTTCGAGCTAAAACACGATTATATTTCAGACACAGTAGCTGCTTTCGATCACGGTTCATCCCCGATGCACCCATGATGCAGATTGTGAGATTTTTTACCATCAAATGTGTTATCATTTTAGTCTGTAGAGAGGAGGATAATCCAATACGCGGCGCGTGATGTTAATTGTCGTTTTAATTGATCCTTACGATTCAAATTATACCTTTAAGTTCGCCCCTATATGGTGCTAATAACCTGCTTTGCGCTTTTGTTGCTCCCGAAATATCTATTACGACGCCCTTGAAGGGTGGAACTTTTGTTCTCTGACACTGTTGGAAGTACCGTTCTCCAAGCGGGGAGAAAGTAAAATTTCGACGATTCTTTTTCCACTTCAATGAAACAATTAGGTTATTATTTTAAACTTGGAATCTTTCTTCTTCGTAATTTTTTTAGTGTTTAAGTTGAATTGGATTAATAGAGAGTGTGAATTTACATGCATCTCGTTCTTAGAAACGCAAATTAGGTACGGTTGTCCACTGTTCCGTTGGCACTATTTTGAGCATGATAGTAAGGCAAAAGAATCAAGCGTTATACTGGAATGAGAGTACAAAAAATTAAACGAATAAACAAGAAACGAGCGAAAATATAGAATGACCATTTATTTGACTCTAGGTTTTAGAAAAACTTTGCAAAAAAACATAAGGTTTCCTAATGGGAAACCAGCTCTTACCGATGCAGCTCTCATCCGCTGCTTCTAAGGGGGTGTTTTTATCGTTGGAGAACTCATGTAAGGACGACCAAGCGAGGGAAACGGAATGCTACGATGCAATAAGTGTTAGATTCGTTAATGATACGACTTTAGTATGCACTGTTTTTTTCCTGTTTTCATTTACGCCTGTATTAAACAAAATAATCCCCCTTACTGTGATCTATTCCTTTATTTTGTTTATTCATTATGATAATTATAATGGTGAATAAAATGATAAAATAATAGAGATAGAAAATAATAATGATGCTTGTTCTTCATTGATACAGTGAAGAAAGGGGTGGTCTAAAAGCTTTCTACTTTATCTGTCGTTTTCTCGCCCAAACAAGCACGATTTAGTTCTCTCAGATTGAGGGACGTGCACTTGTTTTGAAAATGCACAGCGAGAAGATGTTTGTCAGCGATTAGCGCGGATTTGCCTTCATTCCCTTTCACAAAGATTTCCCATGGCGATCTTAGGGGGCGGGATATTTTTTCCTATCAATAAATCTTCTTTTTTCGTTCAAACAGTTTGGCCTTAGTGTTCCAAATGACATCTACTGTTTCGCGAAAACCACAAAAATGCCTTACAAGGACTTTATAACAGCGATCCATTTTCTACTTGATTCATTCGCTGGTTAAGATCAGTGGGTAAGGTTGTCACATTTCCGAAGTGAGAGAGACGAGAAACGGCATTTTTTTCAAGGTAAGATATTAATTATTTTAAAACTGGTGAGTTATCACAGGTTAAAACGAGCGAGATTTTGTGGTGTGGGGAACAAAACTTCATGGTTTTATTTTGTGTATAAGTTTTGAACTCTCTCCGCAGAGGTGGCTTGAACAGTTCTCAGCAATGTGTTTGTACAAATTAAAGAAGAGTGACTGAGCGCTTGATATCACAAAATCTCGGAGTTTACTCAACGAGAATGTATTCGTGAGGTTTAAAAAAAAAAAGAAAAAAAAATCTAAAAATTCTGATGGTACGTGTTTAGTAAGACGAGTCTGTTCGAGCAGTATCATGCTTCACTGCCACCAATAGCGTTAAGAAAGTAAAACTTCATACATCGATGGATCAGCGATATCCACCTTGGAGTGATAATTGCAAATGCTTACAGAAATCATTGCATTAACAATCTTACGCGCTGATACTTTACCCTCAATTTACCCAGTGACGCAGATGAATTCCACAATGAAGCGTTCTAACATCTTGGGCGGTGCTTTCGCCAACCAAGCTGGACTTGCAATAACCTCAAGTCAGACCGAGTTAAGTCATTCGTACTCTCTGATGAAAGACACTTGAACGGCCAAGTTCCATCACTCTCGCACTCAATTTAAATTTAATCTTGCTTCGCTGTATCTGTTGAGCGATCAATCGTATAATCTCTCCTATCAAGGTTTCTCCACCTGAGTGATCTTTCGCGCCTTTTTAGATGCATGAAATTAGAAGCATTTAACTCTTTCACCCTCAAGACTGACTTGCATCTAATTCATCCTCACAATACCATCCCTGAATCATAAACTCACGAGAGTAAAGGAAATGATTACCAACTAAAGAAGCTCTTGACTGTTAAACAAAGTCTCATTGTCAGCACCTTAAAAAACGTCTAGAAGACCATATGAGAGCAGTATGGAGAATATGCATACTAAGTCATGATGTAAGGACTTCAAACAGTTTCTAATTGACTGAGTAACGAAGCAATTAAAACGGTTTAGCTTCATTAGTTGGTCCAATATCAGTAAAATACAAAAGACTATAGTTGCATCGAAGATTCCTGCTTTAGGCAGAGCAGGATCTTTATTTCTACATGTTCAAAATAAAACAGAAAAGAAAGGATAAATTTTCAGAGCATGACAAAGCTTATCTATTCACATAATTCTGTTTCACAAATTCAAGTTAAAAGCTTATCAAATTTCGTTCTCAACAGCTTTTGTTAAACAAACAATAGAGTCACGCTCATGAAGTTTTTAATCAACACACAATTTTTTTTTCGTGTTTTGCTAAGTTGTTTCAACAACTTACCGTGCTCCGCTAGTATGAAAAACTGGGAGTAGGAGTAAAAAGAGTCTGTGAATTAAGTTTTTTGGCTCGCTAACCGGTGTATCTGACTTGTTCACCAAGGCCTGATACATCAGGTGAAACGGGTTAAGTGCACGAAAGAGGATTTCTAAATCCAACCTCATGTGGGGGTTTCGACTATGTGTTATTTAAAGATCGCGGTTTGAATTAAAATTTAGACATTTACATTTGAATGGCTGAATATAACAAAATAGCTCATTAACCAGCTTTCATCGATTTCCTTTGGTCAAAGATTTCTTAAAATAGACTTCAACATTCAAATGTTTTCAAAGAGTTTTACTTTACGTAATTTTCTTGCAGGTTTTAACAAAAAAGAAAAATTGGTTTTAAGAAGGGAGTAGCAAAGAATAACCCCTGAAAATTGAGTATTCAAAAATATTCAGTGAGGGACGGTTGCAAATTTGTTTTTGCTCGATTTTCTTCACTTACAAAGTTTTTAAAAGATAAGAAAACCTGATAAACTATTAATCAAAATTCTTGTAGCGGTTAAAGATTTTAATTCCTTGAGGGTCCATTCCACTGGCACGCAACTTATGTGAAAGAGGAATGCAATCACATTCGTCAACCAAATGACCCCATTATCATATTTCAGATTTTTTTCTTCCAAATTAATTGCAGTTTATTTTCAAGTCACAGTTTGAATCCATCACCCTAAATACTTTTTACTTACATCAATTAGGGGCTATGCATAGCCACAAATTATGAGACACTGTTCTCAACAGGTCTGTAACAATCGCATTGTAGTTCGTTGAATCTGTCGCGCCTTCGCACATATTTCTCGCCAAAATTAACAATGCTCTTTGCGTGCTTTGTTGACCAAGTTTGAGGCCATTGAGCTTTTTGCAAACAAACTGCCCTGAGAACAGAAACAATCTGATATTTCCTTGACACTGATCAGATCGATAAGTATGTTGTATATCAAATAAAACAATAGTCAGGGCATATTGGAAATATTCAAGAAAACATGTACTCCGGAATTTGATGTCTTCAAGCTAAATTTCCATATATGGTTTAGTCCCTTTGTTTAAGTGTCAAATAAAGTGTTTTATTTAGCCCAAGTGAATTAGGGCATTTCGCCACGATGCAATGATAGTTCTTTTCAAATATGAAATGCGCGGTTTGAACAATTAATTTACAATTGACTTGAAGACTTTTTTTCCCTTGACTTACGGACACCACAGAGTCATTTGAACGGTTATGCCTCGTTGCGGCTTCACAAAGCTTCCAAGAGGGCGAGAGTAAAAACTTTCCACTGGCAAATATTGATATATGAATATGTTGTAAAAGCAAATTTTGATTGGCATATACTGTGTCATATACAACTGGAGTGGCTAGCCATTAGCTGGGATCTACTCTAAGTCAATTCGTTCCAAAAAAGTCATTAGAGAAGACGGTTGTAGAGCTTATAAAGAGAAAATTTTTTCAAAGTGTTGTTGAACAGGTTTCTTCAGTAGGAAAAATTATAGGAAAACCACACTTAAAAAGTGACACAGAGGTGAGCTTTTTATACATATCATTCCATGTTCAAAACCTGCCGTTTCAAACTTTGCTTTGAAGGAAAGTGAGCATCTTTTGTCCTTAGTATTACATCATTGGGAACCATGACTGAGTACATCAATACATTGATGAAAAATAAAACGCTTTAAGATATAGACCCTCAAATATGTTTTGAAATATGGCTTACTTTTTTCAAATCTCAAAGTATCAAGGAGATAAGGTTAAACATCTTTAAGGTAAAATAAATTATTGCGTGCTCAAAATAGGGCTCCTGCCAAAAGTGAAACTACACGTTTAAGATAAACATCAAGATCCAAACAAACAGGAAGATGACGAACTGCGTGAAATTAACTCTAACAGGTAACGGAAAATTACTCGAGCTTTTAAAACATTTAAAACAACAAATTAACGAGCTGAAGTCTAAGTGCATAGTAATTTATACTTCCTAAGAATAAATTTGATAACAGATTACTGTTTCCTTTTTTTTCATTTTTCAGTCCTCAGTCCTCAGAGAAGATGTTAATTTCAGTTCTTGTCTTGTCCCTCGTCTTTTACCTCTGCGATGCCGCCCCAGGACGAGTTGGCTTTCCATTGAATCGTTTTCCAGGCGCGCATAAACTGCAAATAAAGAAGCGCGGCTCAGGTAGAGTTTAATAAAATATTTTTATAAACTACTGACGTACGATCCCTATGACTCATTCTCTGTCACCCTTAAGAAGGATTTGATTGGATCTCGCAACATCAAGAAAAAAACAGAGCTGATTCTGACAATCCCCCTTCCCCCCTCACCACAACTGCTGGAGAGGAATCATCGGAAGAGGAGACTCTATTGAGCGGTAGACCTATATATTCAAATTGAAACTTTCACTTTCTGCGCCATTTTGGTTCAGACAGACCAAATTTCTTTAATATTTTGTTTGTTTATGTTGTCGTTTCGAAACACATATGGTTTTACCATGAAAATGATTAAATACCTTTTTTTTTCATTTGAACCTAGTAAAAGGGTTTGAGAGCATTTTATCTTGATTGGACTCTTTAATTTTGGGCTTCACTTTGGTAGATTTTTTTCCTTTAATTCAGTTTTTTTTCCTTTAATTCAATAATTTTTTAATATATTTTTGCATACGTGATTTGAAGTGGATTCAAGCGCATGTCTGGATGCCCATAATACGAAGCGCGCTCTACATAGCGCATCGCCGCTAACCTGGGATGACGATCTGGCTCGCAAAGCTCAACACTGGGCAAATCACCTGGCTAGTATTGGATCTTTGTAGCACGATCCGAATGCTAACGCGGGAGAAAACCTGTACTTTTCACACAGCTCAGTGCCTCAAGAAACTTCATGCCAAGACGCGGTTAACGCCTGGTAAGAGGCAGCACAGGACAACCATCCGAATAGACATATCAAATAATAAGGTCCTCGATAAACTCTCAAAGACTGGGGATGTTGTGGTACCTGGGTGTAATCTCAATTTATTCTGACTGAATTTGATGGACAACAACGAAATTTTCATATTCCATCACTTAATAGGGCCGCTTCAATGATGATAACGTAAATTAGCCTCCGTAAAGAGATTCCAAAGCTGAAGTATTGAGCGTTAGCCATTTGTTAGAACGAATCGGGAAATTTGGTTTGTGGGTCCACAATCTACAATTTCTCGATTCACATTATCAAATCAGTCGATAAACAAGATTATCTTGTAATACTTGCTACCGATGCAGCACCACAGTTTCGTTAGGAACTTGCTTCCTTTATCCATGTCGATATCAAGGGCGCTGTAAATCAGTATTTTTTCATTTTTAGGTACGCTGAAATAAAGGATTATGATTTCAATAATCCTCAGTTTTCCCCTAAAACTGGTCATTTTACGCAGGTAAGCACACTTTTGTCGAGCGGCGATTGGAACGGGGTAATGTTCAAGCTATTTCATCTGCGGTGTTTATTTCTGTAATAGTTGTTGAGTGTTTCCAGTCAAGCATGAATACCTGGCAGTAATGAATACATCAAAAGAAGTCTTAACACTCACAGAAAGAAAATCTTGTTGAGAAATCTGTCCATTAGAGAACGTTCCCCGCTTTGGTATCAGCCTCGTTCCCAGGGTCCTCTATCTTCCTCCCTCGAGAAGGTACGGGAGAGAGAGGACCTGTGAACGAGGTTGCTTTAGTGAATCCACGTGACCGTTGTTGCGTCATTTAAACGCTGCTTAGCAACTTCATGCTCATAAAGCAATCATCTGTTTGAAAGTGAGGATAAGTGAAAAGCTTTTGACATAAAAATAAGTTTTCTTTCATTCGCTTCAAAGAAAAAAACTCACATTCACCTGGAAGATTCTTTTGGCATGGTTTTGAAGGGCAGCCTATTGCAATTGCCTTCTAGTAGAAAGCTCAGTTATAATATTTCTAACACACCACCTTTCTACGAAATTACATTTTTGCTCCTTTAAGCGTTGAAGACAAAAGGAGGTAGGTTACCTACAAAATATTTGGAAGAATCTAGCAGAAAAATTTATAAGAACAAAGATCTTTAGAAGTTGAAGTAGTTACGAAATGATAAACGTATATCTTTCAGATGACAGTTCATAGTTCGTGTTTGGAAAGAACTATTTTCTTTTGGTTGCAATCTGTAGGTTGTGTGGCAAGCAACAACTAAACTTGGGGTGGCTAAAGCGACAACAGTTCGAGGGCAGGGTTATGTAACCTACATTGTCGCTCGATATGCTCCACCAGGAAACTATCTAGGGCAGTTTGCTGAAAACGTTTCGAAAAACTGATCAAGGTAGGTAATAAATTGGTGATTCAAATGGAGGTGATTCTGAGTCTTGCGAAACTAGTTTATTTCTTAGTAAGGCTGTACGGATCCAATTGATGGAATATACACATACAATGTTAGAGGTAAACAATCTATCAAGGAAGAAAAACACATTGAGGTGAAAAAAAAAGCTTTATGTTATCCCCCAATCAAATTAAGTGTTAGCCCAAGGTCCTTCAGGTCATGGCAAGAGATCGATGAAGAATGTAATGGCTTACGTTGTTTTCTTTCCTAGATGACGCCGGTCTCTGGATTCTGTTGATGTATTCTATTGGACCCGTAGTATGCACCACAAAGACAATTGCACTCAGTAACAAGATCATTAATTTTAGTTATGTTAGACCAATATTAAATCATTCACAATATTGTGACTAGAGCGCTGGTAGGAGCTTGTAAATGTGACATTTCTTCTAAATAGAATACAGAATAAAGCATTAAAAATGGTATTTGTGAAGGTTTTAGGACTTACAAATGGCGGAATGTTTATGGCTGAGATTTTGGGACCTATAATTCCTCTGGAGATATTTCTTATCAAAAAATATCCTCCCACGACAAAAACCGTGCCCCACCTGAATAAATCCATCAATCACGCGCCTATATTTTTATTTTTTGACAAAGCTAAGAAAAAAAACAAAAAGAAAAGAAAAACACTGCGTATGCGAATGTTGAGGAGATGTCATTTAAACGTTGGCTCAAAAGAATTGATTTCAAAAAATATATATTTTTTTTAGTTTCGTGCGCCAGTACTTTTGTTTTTATTAGATAGAATTGATGGGAAAACTTTAGCATTATAAGTTGGAGCTTGGTAATGACTGATTCTTAGTACATAATTTATCCAGAGGCACTTCAGTCAGAAAAGCTCAAGCATACATAACTGAAGTGGCAAGAGATTTCAAGCCATTTATCACATCTGAAACAAATGATCTCCACATCCTCAGGTGATTACTCGAATTTTTTTTCAAGTCTCATCGCGGGTTCGAGGTGGGAAGGAGATTTGCTAATCTGACTTCGGAAATACCTCTTGGGGAAATATTTCAATCCAAGACTGTACTTTCTAAAACAAAGCATTTGGTGTATTTCCTGCCAGTTCTGCCGTAATGCAATAATCACAAAATCAGTAATGGACTGATTTCATTTCTGTCAACAATAATAGGTTTTGGAAGTATGTTGCTTCCTTACTCGTGATCTTTCATTCCTGCTAGCAGAAATTATTGGAGAACATAGAAGTACCGGCAATTTAGGGGGAAAAACTTCCGTTCAGGAATAATTGTTAGACTGAATTTATTTTTGAGTTGATGGAACATTTGATAATATTCTCATTACACTCAAGGCAGGAACTTTCCTGAATATTAAGAAAAACTCATATCTATAAAGGTTCATCTCAGCAGCACGTCACCAACTACTTCAAAATGTTGAAAACAGAATGGAGAGCATTTCCTTAGCTCCATTCATGCAATATTTGCAAACGAAAGTAAAAAGGCCAAATTTACAACAGCGACATTAAACTCAACCAGGGCGCATGCTCAAACTCCTACTTTCGAACATCGGTAGAATTTTTCAAACCACTTAAAGATATCAGAAGCAGAATTAGAAATGTAAACACCAAGGGCGGTTTTTATTTTCTTGCCCACTAATTCATACCTTCATTCGGTTATTGGCTTGCGTGTATAGCACAACCAAAACATTCCTCACCAAAGTTGATCAACTTTACATCAAGATTCTTTTTTTCAAGGCGTTTTGATTTGGAAAGAGAAGGTATGTATGTCACAGGCCTCATGGTGATCTCACGAAAGGATCTATTGTAATAAGCAGCCTCTCAGACCGTAAAGTAACAAGATCATTGTTTCTTCCGAAAAACGTAAAATGGAACGTTCCTTTGAGTCAAAGGTGTGGCTTTTAAAATCTTATTTGAAGTGTCTTATAGAGAAATTCTTTGAGAATAATTAAGTCATTGTAAGGTTACTTCTGGTAATAGGAAAAAAGTTTCGCCTTAAATGTTGGCATTCTGTTCTGTAGAAAGCGTAATCAGACAACGGAAACAAATGCGCATACATTAAGATTTTTGAACGAATAAAAATCGTGAAAGAAGAACTTTTCTCGCTGCACGGGAGAAAAAAGAGAATGGAATGATGGATCATTCTAGATCATAGTCTTAGGAGCTCATTTCCTGCTTTTTTCCTCCTTAAAAATTACGTCTGTAAGGGTTTTCCATTTTTTTTAACGGATGTTTTATAGTGCAAGCTTATGGAACTACATAATGGTTGCAGATGAAAATATCGCCAAAATTTTTTCAATTTGAATCTGAAAATGAATATTTATTTCACATTTGAAGGAAATATACGCATTTTTATTTTTGGCTTCTGGAGAAAAGCAGGTGTTTGAGGCTGTTTCGGGTTGTCATTGAAATAACAACCTTAAGCTGATTTCATAATCAGTTGTGGTCTGACTGTGATCATATAATCACTGATTGAGGGTGTTTCGAAAGTTTACATGGGAATGCGAGACAAATTGAAACAATTTCCTATTTCTTTTTGCAATTACAGAACTACAAAGTTTGGGCAGTAATCTGCATTGAGATCCAGAGTCTGTGTTCTTATGTGAGATAAAATTGAAATATTTTTTTTTCTCCTTTTATTTTCCCTTAAAAAAATTTTAAACTGGATTTTATCAGCAGACTCGAAGGCGCTGTAAGTTTATTTTGTTTTTCTTGCGACAGGAGACACATGAGTGACTGGAAGAATGGAAAATTAAAAATATTTTTATATTTCATATATAGAAACAGGGTGTGCTTTCTATCAATGTGGAACTGCAGGAAAAAGGTTTAAAAAGGATTTACGCTGCTACAAAGTGGTTTGACGGTGTTTCAACTTCTGTAATTCGACGAGCTCATCAAGACACTGTTAAATATTTTTTTTCATCCTTTTCGTCTTCTTTTAACACATATATGATGGGAAATGAAATATCTGCTGAAACTCATTTATTTATGTATGTTTATGCTTTCTTTTTTATCGATTGGAAGGAATCTTGGCAAAATTAAGAAAACTGAAATTATGTGGTTGACGATGTGTCACAAGCTGTACCCAAGGTTCGACATATCATCTTCGTTCTTTCTTTCAAAACTTACCACAAAACCACAACTCCCATTAAGCTGAAATATGCTTCCTCTCTTATCTGGTCACTCCACAGCAGCTATTTAAGTGAAATTGCAAGTATAGTAGTACTTCTGTCATAAAAGCAACCACTCGCTTCAAGTGGACCATTTAGTTTTAATCCATGCAGGGAAATATTCTTGCACTAGAGCAGGCATCTTTGTCTAAAGGTAGGGAAATTTTTAAGAAGGTAAAAAGTCTGTGGTGAAATTTCTGTGAACAGGTCATAACTTCGCTACTATGTAACAAATATTTCTTAACATGCAGCCAGGTTTTCACCTTTTCCTAAAGTGATGCTCTTGTCACTTTTCTTTTCTTTTTTTTTTGCTAAATTACATGCACTTAATAAAACGACCACGATTTCTTTAATTCTACTGTACTGTTTTTCTCCCTTTATTTCTTGTTCTCTCGTCATGTCCAGTAAGCGCGTCAGTTTTCATTTGCCTACGTGATTTCACCTGCATTTTATTTTGAAGTTACAATTTATTACAATGTGCCGCTGTCGTATTTTGTGCTATTACTATTTGACTCCTTACTTTGCTCTCAAAAGAGTAAAACAGACAAAGAAGATAAAAAAAAAATCCTTTTAGAAGGGTAAATAAGACGAGAGGCATAAATTGTATTATAGAACTTTTTAAAGAGTTACAGTCATCTGAGTTATGGGCTTATTGAGTTCAATCGACTTGGTGTATTCTGGCGTGGTGTTATTTTTTAATTTATCCGCATTATTGCATGAAGTTTCAAAAAAATTTTTTAACCGTTTGTTGTAAAAAAAGTTAATTGTAATTTTTTTCTTTCAATCGCAAGGGAAAGAAATAAACTGTTAGCCGTAAAATGACTATATTTTTAAACGTTTGCGGTAAAAGCCTCTTACCCTTTGAGACCTGCTGAAACCTTATCCATCATCCAGTTTGCACTAGCTAACAACGAGCCTATTGAAAAAGGTAAAGGTTGTTTTTCATCAAGTCTTTTTTTTTCTTTGTTTATTTTTTGATTAAGATAGCGTGCGAATTTCTGCAATATGGCAATCGGGTTTGTTTGATTTTGTTTATACTTTGTTTCTTATCAAGGATATTGGCATCAATTGGGTTATTTTATTGAACATATCTCCAAAAGTTAAACCAACTTGAAAGCAGATAGCCATCTACTTAATTAAAGTAATTCGTCGGTCATCATAATATTTCAAACTCCAGCATCCAATTAGAATGCTTATAGTTACCGCAGCGCTTTTTTGTCTGTGGTTAATTTCTTTATTAAAAACATCACTGCCACCTTGTTGTTTGTACTTAAACTCTCTGTAGCAGCTTCGAAGTTAAACATTTAAAAGAGAAAACCAATTGTACAGCAATATGTGAAAAACTGAGAGGAAATCGTAAAATCGTAAAGATAATTAACACTAACAGCAATAAAAGAAAAAAAAGAACAAAGCTAAAATAACTTATTCTCCTTTTTATTTAGGCATTCACTTCATTAAGCATGTTACCTTTGCCAAATTTTTTTGCCACTCGTTCCGGTCTGGCTAATGTAACTGGTCGATTATTTTATGATAATGGAACATTTATTAAGACTTATCAAAAACGCATCGCTGAACAGAAAACTGGAGGGTCATGACATGAGTGACACTATGCTCCAACAGCAAAGGTCGAATTAGGAGCTATATGACCAAATATGACCAACTGTTTCTACCGATGAGGTTTTGGAAAACAGACCAAGTGTAGCTTTCGAGTTTCGGAATGTGCACAATCATTTCAAAGTTTGCATCTCATCATTTTGGAAATTCCCGCCAAAAACTAAGGGAGAGCGAATTGATTACAGGAGGGGCCTACCAAAAAGTTAGTGGAATGGCTTTCCTTAGGCTACGTGGCCAAACAGAAACATTTTGTGTGCGTGTACCCTGCAGTGATTGAAAAACTATTCAATGGAAGCGAGCGAGTAAAAAGTGTAGTGTAGGTCACGTGTTTAACTGTTACGCGACATTGATCAATTATAATGCGTATTTCTTTGAGATGTGTGTAAATCAAGAAGTGTCTTACTAAGGATTATGGGTGATCTTCGCCATGTTGCCAGGCTTTTGCGTGAACGAACAGAGAATTCGTCTTTAAACCGGATAAAACACATACAATTCAGTGCGAGCAAATGAGCTTAATGGGAAAGCCCATACTTATTCGTAGGCCTGGCTAAAAGATTGACCACAGGTTAAAAAAAATAACGACAAATACTTTAGTACAGCTTCAATGTATGACTGAAACGTACTTACCACCCACGATGCTAAAAAAGATATTACGAACCTTGCTTTGCTTTTAAAGTTACAGGGAAAAAGTGGTGTGTGTTACTTTTAAAATTAAATAACCTTAACTCAAATTTCTGAATTTTAAGCAATTGAGATGAATTCTGACATTAGAAACGCATTTTATGGGGACGAAATCAAACAAACAAGTCATTTAGCATTCTCTCTTTGGAGCCGAACTTCACGGTACATGTTTCCTTAAATTTACTGCGTAAATATTCATTATCTTGCCTTGGTGAAACTTACATCGCTTACATAAAAGTTGCAAGGTATTCTGAATCGTGTATAGTGTGGCGTCGCTGTCTGAAGTTTTCTTTCGCTATCGTGTCATGCCTCTGAATTAATTATAGCTTACAGGGGGAGGGCGAGGGGAGGAATTATTTGTAACTATTTATCATCCATGGCTGAAATATGATTAATTTTACACATTTGTTGTGAATATATAGATTCATGGCGACCAATCTGCTCTCTTTCCCTGAGAGATTGAACGACTTGAAGAGCATAAACGAATTTTTAAACTGGGCAGAAATTTCTGTGTCCGTGTATTATTGCATAATAACAAAGGAGAGAAAAATGTATTGTTACTCAGAAAATGGGCTAAACGCGGTGGTTGTGCTTCAGAGCAAGGGACACTTTATCCTTTCTTGTGTAGAGTCAAGGTTCTTTTTTACTAAGTGAGCTGGTATCGTGAATTCAAGGAACGCTGATAAAGGTGGACTTGGAATATTTTGGTTTGTATTGAAATATCAGTGTCGGTTGGAAAAAACCAAAAATTGCTAATCCATTTGTTTTTATTTCCATTTAAGTTATGTCGCACGAGAAGGCCTCACAGACAGATCTCTTGCTATCAACTTCTTTATCTATTTCAAAAACGAAAATTACTAGCACAAAGTAATTTATTGAATAAAACATGACATGTCAGCTCTCTGCTCGGATATCATGTATTTAAAACGTGGGAGTTAAACATATCTCCAAGTGTGGATAAAAAACGTATACTTTTACGCTTTTTTGTTTAATATTGAAAGCTCACAAAGAAAATTCCTTAATTTTCACACCATTATTCTGAATTTCACAGTTCATTTCTATGTCTACGTGAACAAGAAAGAGACCAAAGTCTATAAATTATTCACGATCTGATTAAGAATTTAATCACGACTATTTTAATTTCCAACTCTTAATCAAGGGCTTTAAAGGAATCAAGATAGATTATAGAAATTATCTCCGCGAATGATATAAAATTCCGACTGCAGGTAATTACTGGCGTCTCACTCTAGCTTAAAGCTGAAAAACAAGGAGGTTTCACAAGTGAGCTGAAAATAATTTTACATTCTCCCATTTCTTATTTTCACAGATGGCTTCGATGACGATGATAACGGTGGCGTTCTTGCTTGTGTTAATGTTAGTCTTGAGCGAATGTCGGCTTCGCAAGCTTGGTAGACCTGCCAGACCCCCGCTTCACCGCTATGCCATTGCAAAGAAAGGCCGTAAGTAATGTTACAATCTTGTCTCAAAATGGTTTTAATCTTTGAAAAGGTGAATATTTTGATCTTGAGTTACCCATGATCATGTGACTTAGGCAAGTGTACCCGGTAGCTATCTGTTTTAAGGTACATGTATACATTTCGTTAAATCTCAGAAAAAAGCAATTTCATCTTTTTTTTTTTTTTTTTGCCTTTTCATAATTTCATGAGATAATTTTTTTCGCATTTTAAACAGTTTTTATCACAAGGTTTAGAAAGTACCTTCCCCAAGGCCCAGAAAAGTCATCTAAAAAGTCGGAAAGGTTTCTTTGGTGGTTTCCCAGTTCAGAGAATACCTACGCAAAATTTAGAAATTTTAGCGAGCATAAATCATGACCTGAATTGAACTAACAAATTTCCCCTCTTACAGAACCTGCGCTTTAATTTATCAAATCCATCATATCTTATGACAAAAATATTGCAACAATCAAATCTCCTAACATTGTGGGACTATATTGATAATCTCCATTACATAGTCTCGCACAGAAACCGCTTTGGCAGTCAACAATACCCTTGATTCCGTAATTGGTCGCTTAAGACTAACATGGTGATGTGCATGTCTTATTACAGAATTACGATTAACTGATCGCGATACAATTATCGGGAATTTTAAAAAAATTATGTTTAGCCACTTTATATTTGAACTTGCACATAGGCTAAATTTTAAGTCACCATAGTAACATCTCAAAGGCGAGTGATCGTCATAACTCGTTCCCCCAAAGATGTTAGATTAATTCTGTTACGCCAATTAACAATTCTATCGAATTTATTTTAAGGACCTGTAGTAATTTATTCAAGCAAGGTGCAGTCAATGCTGATAATATTTGGTTTTAATCATTTCCTTAGTTATCTGGCAACTTTTGAAACAGAGATATAGGAGCAATAATTTTTTTCAACGGTTTCTTGTGCGATATCTTCTCCAGTGAATCTTATGTGGATTTGAATGTTTTCAACGACTTTCTTTTCATCTTTTAGTATGCCCCATGGGAGGAGGAGATAAAAACGCCGGATGTAACCATTGGGAAAAGCAAGGATACTGTAATCAAGGGCACCTCTACTATGATTTTGTGTCGACCAACTGTCCTGCCTCTTGCGGCATTTGTCAAGGTTTGTCAGGGGATCATTTGAACAGAGCTAATTTTTTATTAGATAAAGCCCATTTAAAATGTGTGTCGTAGCAACCAATCAAAACAAGTCGGCCTATCGAAAGAGAGAAAAAATATCCTAGTATGCATATTCTCCATACTGTTCTCTATACATTTCCTAAGGTGCTGACAAGGAGAATTGTTTGAACAATCAAGAGCTGCTTTTGTTGCTGATCGTTCTTTTTATTCTCATGACCTTAATGTTTGAATCAGGAGTGATGCTGTGAGGAGAAATTAGATGCTAGTCACTCTTAGAGGTTAAAGGGTCTTCTTCTAGGCTATCTAAAGCTCAAGAATTTATGCTAAAGGGAGCTGTTCATCCAAGTTTAGAGTGATTTAAGACCTGAATAATGATCGCTTTGGTGAGTTAGTGAATACGTGTTTCACAAACCAACACAAAAATTGAAGAAGAAGAAGAAAAAAAATATGGAAGACAAGCAGTGGTTGTAGTAGGAAAAATAACAGTAGAAGTAAATAAAAACATTTCTGTGTTTTAAAATAAAATAAACTTAAAATATAAGCTTGTCTCCTAAGGTTCGTACAATTGGTGGAGATTTAAACTGAAATGATTTGATTGTTCTGTTCTGTCCCGATTTTCAGGCGTGACAGTTGATTCGGGCTCCACCCTCATCAACTATCACGCAATAGAACTCTCGATCACTCAATAAAGTTTACACAATCTTTATCATTTTTTTTTCTCATTTCAGCTCGTCCTACCCCACCTCCAAGACCCCGACCTGTGAGAGGTAGTGATCAAATAATGTTTTTCAATGATTATTTCAGTTTACTCTTTGGTTAAAAACCTATTCGATCCTTCCATCTTCATCGACAGTGAACCTCAAAGAGTGTCTGGAAGCCCATAACTTGGCGCGTGCTCTGCACGGGGCTAGACCGCTGACATGGAACAGGACACTGGCCCGGAGTGCTCAAGCTTGGGCCCTGGACCTTGCAAAGCGGAATAAATTCGAGCACTCGCGTGTGAGAGGAGAGGGAGAAAACCTTTACTACTCAATGGGTAGCAGCGAAAAGACAGCAACATGCAAAGACGCTCTTGATGCCTGGTAACCTATTTAATTCAAATTTGTATGGGGAATTGCGGAAATGTTTTTACTTATTACTAAAACAGAATGTAGAACTTGCGCATGACATATTGTACAAATTCTGCAAATTTAGAGACGCTGGTTCACGCAAGCAGTATGGTAATATGGTGATGTGTTGTTTGAAAGTGGCACATGCGCACTATCTGTAATTTGTATACATGCCTGGGTTGACTTACGTTGCAAGACCGTCTTTTTGTCTTGAAAGATAATTTCTGTCAATTTTAAATCTTTGCATTAATGTTTTCATTCCTGTATTTTTATTTGCTAGGTATGGAGAAGTTTCTGATTATCCTTTCTCAAATCCCCCGAAATCTATTTTTGACGTACCTGGTGTTCAAATTGGACATTTTACACAGGTGTGGATAATTTTTACCTGACTTAAAAAGTTGCCATAGCAACGACGTAACCTACTTGTTAAGAGTATCAGTTGAGTGCTTTAATTTTTTGTTACCAGTCAACCCTTTACACCCCAACATCGGTATACATATTCTCCATTCTGTTCTCTATACATTACCTAAGTTGCTGACAAGGAGAATTTTTTTAACAATCAAGAGCTTCTTTAGTAGGTGATCATTTCCTTTATTCTCATGACCTTAATGTTTGATTCAGGGATGATATTGTAAGGAGAAATTAGATGTTAGTTACTCTTAGGGGTCAAAGGGTTAAGAGATGAAAAAAGAGAGGAATATTATGAACATAAATCATATCTAGAGAATAGAGAATATATTAGGGAGCTCAGAATGTTAAAGTCTGCCACCAGGGGCAATAGTTCGCAGACCGCTATAGCTTGTACTTTCTAAACCCCAAACCGCCTTCGTTTGGGATATTCCTACCCACGTGCAAAAACTTTGGGCCGTAAACCGTAGATACGTGCGAAAGTATCGCCAACTAAGCCTTCATAAGGAGCGTAAACCGCAAGAGTATTTTGGACTCTTACATCAATCCTCTACATTCTGATATCAGTATGCATATTCTCCATACTGTTCTCTACACCTTTCCTATGATACTAAGGAGAAGAATTTGTTTAACAATCAAAACTTCTTTGGTTGGTAATCATTTCCTTTATTCTCACGATCTTGATGAATGATTCAGCAGTATCATTGTAAGGAGAAGTTAGATGCTGGTCACTCTTAGAGTTCTTAAAGGTTAACAAGAAAAGTACGGTTTGTTCCCAACAGGTGGTATGGAAGTCTACTAGGCAACTGGGTGTCGGCATTGCCACTATAAAGCGCGGATTTTGGACTAAGACCTACGTTGTGGCTCGTTACACGCCCCCAGGAAACTATTGGGGAAGGTTCAAGCAAGAAGTGGGGGATATCACTGTTTTGTAGCTAGAGGGTAAGAGAAAGTTACTTTAAAGAGATCCTCCTAAGAGTTTTGAGCTCTCGGCTATGATAGTGCACCTTGTTTGGGGGTCTCAAGTAAAGCATGACACTTGGTTTTGGAATGTGGTGTCCTGACAGTTAACACGTGGGACCCTGATCAGGTCGCTCGGCAGTTTCATCAGGGCCTGGTATTGTTACTGAGTTGTTCCTCTGGACAAGACACTTTTCATTTGAAATTTACATCGGGTGACTGCAAAATGTGTGAGAACAAAGGGGAAGGGTGGGTTGAAAGAGACGGGTGTTAGCATGTAATGGAATTTTAATTTCCTTCTGTTAGTGGAGGAAGCAGGTGGACACTCCATGACCCCTCCTTCATTTTTTTTTCTTTCACCTTCAGAAACACCTGTTATGCAGTCTAGTGGAAACTGCAGCGTGTAATGCACCAGGGGCTTTTCATCAAAAAAAAAATTTAATTTTCCAGATTGAATTCAAAACAGCTACACAAGTTCTGTCACGTGAACCCTCGCAGCTAGATCGATCGATAGATAAACTAGCCGCAAACTCTGTACAAGAAGAAAACGCAAAGCAGGAACAAATTGCTTTTGGCAATGACGAGTGTCTCTGGTGGCTCAGTTAGAAAAGGATGTTTTAAAAAATCAACGCTCATTATATTTAAATTTCTTTACTTCTGGTTTCTTGCAGAGTGTTGATGTGTTCAATGTTACTCAGAAGCTACTCAATGGTGAACGCGAAGGCATTTGACATGATTGATGCAAAGGCCCAACAAAACAAGTGTATTATGCTATTCTATGCTTTAACTTTTAGATCGCTTGACTCCAACGTTCTTCTGAAATCTTCTCAGAACGTTTCCCGTAGGACTGTAACGAGCAACAATAAAAATTTCTTTTGAGAAGCCTGAGCCTCTTGAAGCCTGTGCCACTCCCACCGCTGTGGTCGCCTTCCACACAACCTGAAGAAATAATGCATACAGTTTTTGAGTAACACCAAGTGTTGCGTTGTAGACATCATTATTCGAGTGGGAAAGGGTTATTTGTTGCGTTTTAAAGGCGAGGGACGCCAAGTGCGAGAGGCGGAGTACCCCTTCCTCGTGCGTACCTCGTCCTTCGCACTCGTCTCTTACTTATTTCTTGAAAAACGCCAAAGATAGCGTATATCATAGAGACATCACGAGGATGTATCCCTCGAATTTTAGCGCTATATTCTGTTATCAAAGGACTAGATCTGTAATATTCTATTCTTCACCATCAGGCATAGCCATCATCGGAAAACGTCTCTGGATTTCGATCGCTCGAAGTATTCCTTTCAAATAAATGGTCTCCTATGTGTGCCAATTTTTTGTCGGTCATTCCACCTTGATAAGGAAATTAACATCTATAACCTACGTACACAACGATTTGTGTGAACTCCGTTTATTGAGTGAGTAATATAGGCCTTTCTAATTTACCTGAGAAAAATGACCTGTTTCGGGAGAAAATCCAGGTTTCGCATAATCGTACATTGGCTCCTCACGATCGTACCTCAAGAGGAGAAAAAGAACAAGAAAATTGATGCAAGTCTCATTCATTCTCTTACTATGCAAGCTGGTAGAAAACTTTTTTGAGAAATAAACTGTTTACGAAACTTAAGTGCCACTAACCATCCTACTAAAGCATCTTCACAGTCTGCAGTTTTGTGACCTTTAAACCAGGCTATGTTTTCTTCTTCGCCGTCTCGGTTTGGGTCATGACGAATTTTACCAGTCTCAGCCAGGTGATCAGCCCAGACCTGCGCATGCTCTACCAATGTGTCATCCCAGACCAACGGACTTGCTCCATGAAGCGCGCGCCTTTCGTTGTGTGCTTTTAAACAAGCTTTTACTGTGGAATAAAAAAGATGATAAAAGATCAGTTATAGGGCTGAAAAAAAAAACACAAGGCGATATGAAAATGCACTACCGGAAAGCATTTTTGAAATATCTCATTGTAGCTTAGGCTGCCTTTTAACGAAGGGAGTAGCATTTAAATTATGACTGAATATAATGTCCCCAACCTTTTGCGACCGAACATCAATATGCGTAGTTTCCATACCGTTCTCTATACATTTCTTTAGCTTATGAGGAGGAAAATCTTTTTGAACAAGCAAGAGCTTCTTTAGATCATTTCCTTTATTCTTGTGACGTTATTGTTTAATTTAGGCACAATATTGTACGGAGAAATTAGATGCTGGTCACTCTTTAAGGGTCGAAGAGTTAAGTAATAAGACTAGTTTCCTACGCAATCAGAATGACCTTATGCAAGTTGATCGTTCAAACGTCGTCCAGGTGCTATGATGGAGGAAGAAGGGGATTCAGTCTGAATTTGCGTAGCTCAATCGTTTTCTTACCTTCTGCTGTAAGAGATGTGGCGGGCACTGAAGGTTGAATTGTTCTCACTGCTTTTTTGGTGACTAAGGTTTCAGGTGTAGTTCTGGGGCCGCCGGCGGATGAACGGTTCCAACTAGGCGTGGTATTTAGTTGATTTCTTTTCTCTCCCACATTTTTTCTAAATCTTCTCAAAACGTTTCCCGAAGGACTATAACGAGCTACGATAAAGATCTCTTTCGAAAAGCCAGAGCCTCTAAAAGCTTGAGCGACTCCTACAGCTGTGGAAGCCTTCCATACAACCTAAAAACATTTCAAGGGTGTTCAAAACTATCATAACTTCGATCCAGTGTATCTATTTCTTAATTTGGTTAAATCAACTGAGTTGCTAATGTAGATTGGCCACTATAAAGCTAACATTTGGAGCGTTTGTCTTTCGTCAGAGCAAATGGCGAAGGGCTAACGCTCGAAACGTCAGCTTCAGAAATTCTTTACGGTGGCCAATTTACATCATGAACCTAGTTGATGAAATGAAACTATCTTGTCATACCCCCTATTGACGTAGCACCACAGTTTCTTTAGAAACTTTTTCCCTTTATTTTGTTTGAGTTAATTGTGAGAAGATTCCTTTACGGGACGAAGAACCCACTAAAAGCTGTCTGGATTTGTCAATGAGGCTTATAATAGCGGCTAAGTAGTATTTAGTCGGCACGTTCAAATCCTGTTGAAGTGTGCCTTTCTAGGCTTCGTGATTTTTTTTGGTCTTTAACTACAGCTGACCTGCGAGAGTCATTTCTTCATTTCCATAAACTGAATCCAAAACGTTTCGTTTCTTTTTTTGGCTTCTGGTTTTATCAGATCCTCTTTGATAAATACTCTTGGTTTCATCTTGTCTCTTAAGTAATAGAACGCTTTTCGTTTAAGTGACGTAAAATTCAAACAAGAGTTCTCTCACCGGCCCGTCAGCACAAAGAAAATAGCACTGGAAAATTAAGAATACGGCTTGTGGCGCGCGTAAACGCGGACGACCAACAAACAATTGGTCTTGCATCTGATTGTTTAGGACGGTGGCGCGAGTTTTTTTTAGTCCAATCACAAGGCGAAATAAAGTAAAACCAAGACAATCCCATATTCCCTTCGAACCTCCGTTAAAATCCGTCCTATATTGTACTATTTGTGTAAGATTCAGGAAATTACCTGTGTAAAATGGCCCGTTCCGGGAGAAAATTCAGGCTTTTCATAATTGTACAAAGGTTCCTCTCTGTCGTACCTTGCAAGGAGAGAGAGAGAGAGAGATGGAAGGTATCATAGCTTGGAGTCAACTGATAAGATTAGGTAATCTTATATGTGGTACCATGCGAAGAAGATTAATTTAGTATTCATTCAGTGGAAGAAATTGCTGTAGTAGTGAGCTGTTAACTAGAAAAGTTTACTGGATGCATTAATCTAGAAATGAAAAGTTTCGTGATGAACATTGTGTACAATCCTTTTTAAAATTTCGAAAGGGACTGAAATTTAATGGATAAAGGACGTTAGGTTTACCAGCCTACCAAAGCATCTTCACAGTCTGCAGTTTTGTATCCTTTAAACCAAGCTATGTTCTCTCCTTCGCCGTCTCGGTTTGGGTCATGATGAATTTTACCAGTCGCAGCCAGGTGATCTGCCCAGACCTACGCATGCTCTACTAGCGTTTCATCCCAGACCAGCCGACTCGCTCCATGAAGCGCGCGCCTTTCGTTGTGTGCTTTTAAGCAAGCGTTTACTGTTAAATAATATATAAATATCACACAAATCAGCTATAATTATTCTAAAAATGATAAATTTTCCACCTCAGGAGGTTCAGTTCGACACGACAGGACAGTATGAAAAATGCTCTTGGTAATTGAAACGCTATATTCGTATCTCGTTTCAGCTGAGGTTGCTTTTTAGCAAGGAGGATGAATTTTTTATTTATTTGGAACGTATATGTCACTTATCGTGCTAATATCTCACGAAATCAGAATGAAATCAGAATGACATTTGTAAATAGTTTGTAAATTGCATATAGGGTTGTATTACTATTACCAATATATGTTACATTTTCACACATTATCCTTTTATAGTCCAATGTTATTGCTTTTTATATTGTAGACTTCATAATTTTTTTTGTTTTTGTTTTTTTTTTGTAGTATACTGCAATTTTTCATTTTACATTGTAGTTTTTAACAGGTGAAGAGCCCCTAGATGGATACACTGTTAATAAACCATTATTATTATTATTATTATTATGACATGATTTGAAGCCTTCAAACGTCTTTCAGATGCTCAGATGGGAGAAGAAAGGAGAGTCGGTTTAAAGAGGTCGAAGTATGGTTTGCAGTTTAATAAATAGATTTCATGTTGCCGTGCGTCTGTACAGTAACAGATCACAGAGATCAAAGCGTGGTAAGAACACAAGAAAGTGGCATACAGAGCGCAGCCGAGTGTATCACTGATGTTCTTACCACATTTTGGCGTCTTCTGTGATTTATCACTGTACGGCAGACCCCCAGCAACATAAAATCTATTTTTTTTTTGTGATAAAAAGAGCAAAATATCGTTCGCGGTGATGTCATCTATGCGTCAGTCCTCCAATAGATCATAGGAAAGAATCAATCAATACGCGTATAATTCAACGTATGATATAATCAACGTAACCGTCTTACCTTCAGTTGTAAGAGATGTGGTAGGAGCCGAAGGCTGTATTGATGTTACTGCTTTCCTGGTGACTAAGGTGTCAGGTGTTTTCTTTGAGCCTCTGGTGGATGAACGTTTCCAGCTAGGCGTGGTATTTGGCTGGTTTCGTCTCTCGACCACATTTTCTTTAAACCTTCTAAAAATGAAGTTTCCTGAAGGACTGTAACGAGCCACGATAAAGATCTGTTTTGAAAAACCTGAACCTCTGGAGGCTTGAGCGACTCCTACTGCTCTGGTGTCCTTCCATACAACCTATGACAGGGGTTTTTAAAACATTTGCATTAGTAATCCAGTGGTTTTATTTTTGATAGTTATGATTAGAATGTATTACAGGAACGAAGAACAATCTAAAACATTTGCTTCTATTTCAAATTGTGGTTTTGTTGTATAGTTGGTAGTCGCGCTCACTCAGTATGCGGGCTTGGGGGTGGGGGGTGGGGGGGTACGAGTTTATATTCTGTCGAAACATGAATTCGTCTCAGGCTTCTTTATTGCATTTTCTCTGATTTTAGCTTAACATTTTTATCAGCATGAATAATACAAAAGGATTACTGGCCCTTTTTGCTGCTGATTGTCGTTAAATCCTTGTTATTCAATCTTTTCAGTGCAAACTTATTAGTGATTGGATGGAGCGCTTTTCCTTTGGCTGTCGTAAATCAAAACCAATAACATGTGTGACCTCGACTCGAAGTAAATTCGAGCAAACTGCCTGGAACGCTGAAAACGCGAAGGACTAAGTGGCGATTACTAAGGTAATAGGAAACTTGGACAAAATTTGAGAAAGCAACTAGAGATCGGTGATACGTTTTGATAAAAAAACAATAGATAACTCGGCACGGCAAAATGCGCAAAAACAGCGCACGCACCGTCCACTTACACAGGCATGACGTGTCAACCGTGCTATTACACTGTCCAATTACAAGCATGACACGTACACTATCCTATTAGTGCTTAAATCTGGCCGTTGATAACGAATCACATTCGAGAATTTTGTTATAAGTTTGATTAATTCTGGTTTTGCATCTGATTAATTGAGAAGGTAGCAGAAATATTTAGACCAATCAAAATACAGGTTACCTTCGACAATCAATTCAAATCTGGTTTCTATAGTGACCTGTTTGTAAGATTTATTTCAATTACCTGGGTAAAATGGCCCGTTTCAGGAGAAAATCCAGGATTCTTATAATCATACTTTGGTTCCTCTCTGTCGTACCTTTCAAGGAGAGAGAGAAAGCGAGGGAGCAAATCACAGAACAGAGTCAAATTTTAACTTGAAACGTTGTTTTCCTTTGTGGAACCATGCAAAGACATTTCTTAAGCATTCGTTTAGTGAAGGTAACTGCTGTGGAAGTGAGTTGTTAAAAAAGCAAAAGAGTACAAAGGGACGCATAAATGTAAAAAATGATAAACTCGAGAAGTCAATCGAGTACGAAATGTTTTGAATTTACACTTACGTCGAGGGGAATTGAAATTTAATCGATACAGGACTTAATAGACAGCCTACCATTCCATCAGTGCATCTTCACAGTTTGCAGTTTTGTATCCTTTAAACCAAGCTATGTTTTCTCCTTCCTCGTCTCGGTTTGGGTCATGACGAATTTTGCCAGTCTCAGCCAGGTGATCGGCCTAAGCCTGCGCATGCTCTCTCAGTGTATCATCCCAGACCAGCGGACTTGCACCATGAAGCGCACGCCTTTCGTTGTGTGCTTTTAAGCAAGTATCAACTGTAAATAAACCATTAAAATGATTTTAAATTCGAGATTTCCGTAGAAGAAGAGAAATGTGTAAGAATGGCAATTTTTGTGATACCTTCAGCTGTCAGAGCAGCGGTAGTATTTGATGACGAAGTAGATTGTTCTCCAGTGGTTGAAACATCAGACGTCGTAGATGGTGCACCAGTGGTCGAAAGACCAGACTTCGTAGGTGGTGCATCTGTGGTTGAAGGAGTAGATGTCGTAGATGGTGCACCAGTGGTTGAAGGACTAGACGTCGTGGATGGTACACCTGTAGTTGAAGGACTAGGCGTTGTAGATGGTTCAGCGGTCGTTGACGAAGCAGGCGTTGTAGACGTTGTTGGTTCAGTCTTTGACGATCCTAAAAACAAGATTTAAAAGAGAAAGGAAACATAACACACATAATTGTCACGACTTGTTGTTGTAGATAAATTGAACATCGCAGGTATGTTGATGCTGCTTTAAGAAAGGCCTACAAACATAACAGTCTGTTTCGTCGTTTTTGATCAAAGGAGAAATAACACATTTAAGATAACTTTATTTCACACACTTTCCTTTTGATTTTTTTACGAAGCAGTTCATTCGTTATTAAGGGCTTCAGCCTGCTTAAAGGTTAAAGAAAGTCGCCTCGAAAGACCGATCGTGGTATTTTCATATGTACGCAACAGACTAAGGCTATCAACACCAACGTAAGAAAATCAGGTAGTTTTCTGAGCTTAATTACACATCACCTCGTTATTTCTCTGCGTCGTTCTAAATTTTAACCTCCTCATTAACTTACCGGGACAAAAACCGCAGGAATGTTGACAGTTGTTCATCATATAGCCATAGAATCGATGTTTAGGGTTACAATAACCGGCTTTCGTCAAGAAAGCGCAGGATGGATCATTATTTGGCTCAGGAACGCAACCTATTAGTGTAGTAAATTACAAAACATAATGCATTCGTCAAATAGAATATTTTAAAAAAATCAAATAGACTTGGAGCATTCTCTTCGGAAAAGTCCGTCGCGGCACGCTAACATCAATTTTTCTGTAACTATTTATTTTGACATGTGCAACGGACTTCGCAGAAAAGGGATGACTATTCATAGAGTAAAACCAAAAGAAAGAGACCGAAACTAATCAACAAAACCTAAAACCAAATAGTAAACAAGCTGGTCTCAGAGCCGATCTTAAAATTAATTTGTTCAGTAACACAAAGTAACTTCGAGAAAGCCTAATGTCACACAGTGAATGTTTCAAGGTTACTGCACGATGGTGCTGCTGAAAATTAAATGAAACAGTCGCATGCATGGGAAGGTAAGGCCCTTACGAGTCAGTAGCATTATTTTCAATATCCCTTGGCTATTACAGTATTTCTTGCTTTGATATTCGTTCGTTCTAACTGTAAGTTAGTTCAAAACTGACCCTCGTAAAAATTAGACGTTAACCCTTTAACTCCCAAGATCTGATTGTTAATTCTCCCCTCTAGCTGCTACACATTTCCTTGTAAATAAGTTCGAAGAATTTGTTGCCAGATCAAGACTACCCACCTCTACCTGATAAGTTTGAGTATTCTCATTACCTGTTGGCTGGATAATATGAGGTTGTTATAGGGAGAAGTTACATGATAATCACTTATGGGAGTTAAAGGGTTTAGGTCAGTAAAACGAAGTGCGACATGTAAATGGTGCAATGGAACGCGTAGCAGTGGAAAAAGCGAGGAGGTCTGGGTCGGGTTGCGTAACACGACCCGAACCTTCGCGCCGCTGATCAATGCGCTTCCTCTTCCAGCGTTACATCAAAACAAAGCATCTCTACATACCACATAGCTCGCAGGTGGCTGGACAGTACGCCTTCATGTAGGAGTAATATGGCCCTTCAGGTCGACAAAAACCTCTCTGTTTCCAGGAATGACAATGAACATGGTCGGGGCAGTCCTTGTCTGTGAAGAAACAAAAAAGAATGCTTTGCACAAATAGCTTGCCTTCCCCCTTTGCATTCCTGTCAATACCCGTTGTGACATGACCAAAAATCAACAAACCTCCTCCAAAGGCGGCATCCGGATAAAATGCACAATGCTACTTATTTTGCATGGGAACGAGGTTATTGTAGAGCGATGGCGTAATTATTTGCCTTTTTAAAAACGGATTAAGCAAATTGAGGAGCCTGGCAAATTGTTGACTCGAAACGTGACTCCAAGTCCAGCACGAAGTCTATCTCAGTCGAACTCAAACTCGAAACAGAACTGGAATATGCTTTATTTCAAGTGTTCTGACAATTTTCAGGTATCAGGCGATGGCCTCAATTTGACTCACGCTCCCTGAAGATAAGAGTTGTTACATGTAAATTGCGCAATTTCCCCCAAAACGCATCCTCCGCTCAGCTGCCATCGAGTGGGAGATGAACCCCATAAATTTTGGGCAGAAGTGAGCAGCAAGTAGCAGATCATCGCATGGGATGGAAAAATGCTTGCTTTCCACCTAATTTGAATGATAAACATCGACAAAACTTGGACAAATGTCCTCAACAATTACGCGTGGTGTCAATGATGTTAAACTTTTAAAACTCGGTAAGGTGTGAGATTGAGGTGTTTTTATTTCCGATGAAAGGGCGATGTGTCGAGGCTATTTCACAAGAAACACTGTAACAGCGCCGAAAAACTTTCTAATAAACCCTATTTTAAAATATTACAAACAGAAAGAAAAGAGATCAGGCACGATTTTCAGTGCTTTATTTTTAACTCACCTCCACACAAGTTACACGCTCCCTTACACTTAAGTACCATCGTCTTGTAAAAGGACTTGCTTGGATTGCAATATCCCAAACCGCTCCAGTAACTGCAGTTCTGGTGATCCGAAGAGGCGCATACCTTATCTGTGGATTTGGACGAAGTGTGGGCTGAACTATAAAACTTACTTATTTTTTAATCAGTTAAAAAAAGCATGCAGGTAATAAATTAAATATATGTCAAATTATTTGATCTCTTGCATCGATGATCTCAACGATATTCATTAGATCTTTTATCAGAACACATTCTTAACTAAATTTTGGCTGTAATTTTTTCTTTAATTAGCTAGCTATGATTTCTCTCTGTTCCTCTCACTCTCTTGTTTTTGCTCGCAGATGTGAAAATTGTAATACGTATTGGGCAGATCACGGTAAATGTTTTTTCACGATCACTGCATACAACTTTCACAACTATCACTGCTTTGTTTGAGGCCAAAGAATGTAATTAACCCCGCCTGCATGTGATTATGATACTCTCCAGGGGCTTTGAATTCGAGTTGTCTTCTTCTGTAGTGCAGATATTTACGAATGTAAACTTAAAAATACATGATTCACATTCTGGATGTTGTCTAAGTACATCCCTGGCCATACAATGCTCTTATGTCTAACAACTACAATCGCATCATATAACTCGACTCTGATAATCGCACCAAGCCCGCAATAAGCTCAAAAACGCAACGCATTTCATAACATGACCAACTATATCCTTGCCTTTGATATAGATTAATCTTTTCGAGTACCATGAAGGTCTTTAAACTACATTGTTTCAAAAATCAGCATATATTTTCTACATTTTTCTTCTGTGTCATCATAAGACATCAAGTTGTGTTTATACAATATATGTCTACGCCGATTGACGTGCTAGGATCGAAGAGAGAAGATGGATAAAAGGCACAAATGGAAAAGGAGGTCTAACATTTTTTTTATGTACAGAGTTCCGTGTTATCTGCATTCTGCATTGCCGCTGATAAAATTGAAGACGAACGTACGCCAAATATCACACCAAAATTAGCAACAGATAACAAAAAAACAAAACATCACCAACCAGTAACAGAACGCTTGTTAACTTTGACGCTTCCTCGACCAGATTTCGTTGTTCGTCGTGTCTTTCCCTTGCAAAAAGCAAGAAGAATGAAAAGAGTCGTCACGAGGAGTATGAAACGCATGTTGTTCGCGGATATACACTTCACAGAATGATCGTGCCGTGGTTTATTGTGAGTGGTAATATTCACGATACTCAGTCAGGGGTTGGGGTGTGTCGAAACCACGAATTGGTTCGCACATGAAACTTAATTTCTGACACCTTCAGCTTTATTGCGGGGATGAAACATATGATGGCAAATTCTAGCCTTTACCAGGCCCTTTGTTAAAAGGGACCATCGAATAGTCTGTGAGCAGATTCTCATCGCCTCTGGTGTACAGGCAGCTCGCGTACTTCGCGGAAGGTCTTACTAGCCGGCCGGCGATTTACGAAGGGATATTTCGTGTATGAAGGACCTCCTGAGGCCTTCGCAACATGAAGAAGTTTGCGACATGCTGATGTCGAATGATAAGGGTGGTGAACAATTGTGGCTTCCTCGCGTTTTCTGCTCGCCTCTACAATACGAGAGTCTGACAAGGACTGGGAACATTCGAGAGTTGCACTTGACTCTCAATTCCTGAACTCCCGGAAAATAATCACGATAACTTTTTGACATATTGGAAAAAAATAGGAATATAACAGTATCAAGTTCACAGTATCACTCAAATCAATGTGTATTTTGTGCGTGTGGGTCTGCTAGCCAAGAAATGTAGAAGAACCCTACTTCTGGCAATGGCTAATCGACCCTAGGAATGTGATATTTTTAGTGTAGTAATCGCATGGGGACTAGTAAAATTATGAATTAATTTCACATGTTTTTTCATAAGTTGTACGACGCCAAAGCAATGATATTAGCCCTCCTAAAAAAACTTTCGCCATCGATGAAATTATTATACTTTTAGCAAGGTTGAACCTTTTTTTACTCTTTTTAATTTCAAGTAATTTTGCCCGTGGGAATTACTGGCATGACGAAAAATGGCAAGGCAGCTTTCGTTCAAGATTATCAACAATAACTTGATTTATTTCCTTGATTTATTATAAATTTGATTGCGTATCAAGTAAGTTGTAATTTCGTTACCGTCAAAGTACAGTGTTACCGTCACAATTAAAGTAGCAGGTAATAAGAAGCGACGTAGGATAATCAAATTAGTTCTGCGATCAGTAACGTATCTAATTACGTTTTTCCAGGGCGTTAAGCGCGTAGGAACATAGCAGCAGGATTGTTAAGGAAAGCCATGTTTGATTGGAAATTAGTGCACGAATCGTTGTAGAACGTGAGCAAGTCTTGAATTCCACACGGAATTACGTGGATTTCATGTGCTAATAAATGTAGCAATTTTTGCAACCTTAAGACTAGATTGTACTACTGATAGATAGATCGTGGAACAGTACGTGTAATGCTGAATTGTCAACATTAACACCTGAATCAAGCAAAAGTATGCAGTCCACGATTACTGAACCAGGGTGTGCGGAATTCTCAGTAACGCAAGTGGGAAATTCTGCGAAAACTTTGATTCCATTAAAAAATCTGTGGTGGGAAATGCAACAATGAGAAAGAAAGTAATAAACAAGTCATAACACAACATGGCCATGCAATCTGTGTTCCTTTGGAGACCCCATTAAAAAAAAAAATTCTGATAAGTAATTAATTTGCTTTGGTTCAAGGGAAGCGTGTAGTTTTCTCCTTGGAAGGTCACTCGACTCGTAGCTGCATCCATTTGAATATTTCCTATGATCAATAAGTCATAAAAGGACGAATTTCTTCTTTAAGGTCACTTAGTGATTAACTTGCGAATCGAAACAAGCGTGTTAGAAGGAATTTTTCCTTTACTCTGTACAATTTAAACTACTGCAAGGTAAGTTTAAGGTGTGAAGGTTTAAGATCACCTACACCTGTCCAGTCGTCCTAGTGACTACCTATTTGCACTTAATTACTGCATGTGTGCAACCCGGCTGTTTTACGCCAGTTTTCGTCTCCCGCTAAAAGCCGATACAGATAGTAGAAGTGACTAAAAAAAAGAACCGAAGAAATTTACTCAGTTACCAACTTTTCGAATTGTGGAGTATAATCTGCTAAATCGAGCTGAAATTTGGTCGAAACAACAGCAAAACAGATATCTCCATCGAATCCAAACTCCCTTAAAAGGAGTTAAACAATTAAGTTCTGAAAGTGTACAAAGAATGTGATCTAAATGCTGTCTTTATTTCTTTATCCCTTATCTATCGCTTAATAACACAAATTCCATGAGACTGAGTTGTCCAAATTCTAAGTTCATCCCCCCACTTAGCTACTCTCAATTTTCTTTGCACTGAATTTCATCCCATTGATTGCACTGAGCCGGCGACTCTGAGGCCCTGAAAAAAAAAACAATTTAAAATTTATCTATAAATGAATTAGTCAATAAATCTGTCAATCTGTCGGTCTGTCAGTGAGTCAGTTAGTCAGTCATTGAGTCTGTCAGTCAGTTAGTCAGTTAGTCAGTCTGTGAGTCATTCAATTAGTCAGTCATTGAGTCTGTCAGTCCGTCAGTTTGTCAGTTTGTCCGTCTGTCAGACTGACTGTCTGTCAGTCTGTCAGTCAGTCAGTCAGTCAGTAAGACGGTCAATCAGTCAGTGAGTCAGTCAGTTAAATTACCAATAATCGTCATTATATCAATGGCATTATCTTTCAATCGATCCTCAACTTTTTGTTGTATTTTCCTCCACCAGCCGTACATCTTCCCATTCCTCCCTTAATCCATCAGGTTGTCCATTTGTCCGTCCATTAAGCTGCTACCTTATTCTCTAAACTAGGGTGGGTCGATTTATCGAACGATTACCTTCAGGGGGATAGCTTATTCCCCACATTTTCACTGAATAAACCTTTGACGTTTCCTGCCGGATAATAGCGAGCCACAATGTATATTTTTTTTGACTGTCCCGACCCGGTTGAAGTTTGAGCCACTCCAACGGATGTAGTTGCCTTCCACACGACCTGAGGATGGCAGATACACGCCATTTTAAAACGGAGTTTAAGTTTATCTAGGAAGAATTGAGTAGGTTTACATCCCGCGGATTTGGGCTGAAATATCTCGCGAATCGGAGTGCGTATGGAAAGATTTAAGAGAAATAACTAATTGGAGTGGTATTGTGATCCACAAACTGGATAAAAAATGTTTAGCTCAGATACAGGATTCTGGTAGGTTTGAATGTCGAATCGATGTCGATTGGGCTAGGTCGGTACGTTAGTATTTATTTTATCAAGACAAGAAAGAGGAGGGTGGTCGGTTTGCACATCTCGGTTCCAGCCCCCCTGTCTCAATTAAGGGTGGAACCTGTTTTATGTGTGTCAGAGGATGCATGTAAGGGTGCTTCGTCCCCATCAATTTCAAGATTTATAAAATTGGTTTTGCAGGAAAATCTTTCCAGCCTCATTTTTTGCTTGTGTTTCTCTCCTTCAAAAAACTATAAGCTCAGTTTACCCTGAAGGTTTGGTGCGTACGTCAAAGTGGAGGGTGTGAAACTCTGACGACCTTATTGAGTGTGCAATGTTAATGTTTGAATGCTGTTATAAGATTGAATATTTTTCTTTCGTCTACTGCTGTAGTCACAATCAGATACAAGTAAATTAGCCTAGCCTTTTAACCGTTATCACTAAATAGATCTTAATTCCTTTACCTTTTTCTTTCGTTTCTTAGATTTGGACACTGGTCCTTGTCTTATTAACAAGGACGATTGTTCTGGAGGATCTGCTAAACCCTCAACTACTTCAGAGTAATAGTTTTGTAGACAAACTTTTCATGAGGTATCTTATTCTACCATTTAGTACTGATTGCCCTTCGTTCGTCGAGAAAAATGATTTCATTCCATTTCGGAAGGACTCCGTAAAACAAATGAACACAATGATATCTATAAGTAAGCTTAGGAGTTTACCTGCGTAAAGTGACCCGTTTGGGATGTGAATCCAGGGTTGCTATAATCGTATTTGGGCTCTTCATTGTCATACCTTAAGAAGTGGAGAAAATGGTATATTCTAGCTTCAGTCGTCTAGAGGTTTATATTGCTTTTAAGTAACTGTAATGGTTCTGTAGGTAAGCGTAGATCAGTAAACGTTAACAAATCTCATTTCAAAATGTACATATATTTAAAATGTCATATTTCATTTAAGGTACAATAAGTGGCGAAAGTCTTTGCACTCTCTACTGCTTTTTAAAATTTTTTATATGACGCTCATTGTTTCCCCTCCCCCACATTTCAATATTGCCTATTTTTAGCTAAAACCGTGGCCGCCGATATTTTTCCCACCTCGCCTGAAAAATTTTCAAAATTTTGCACAATTTAGCCTGTTCCTGTTCGTAATTCCGGCCAAGCCTATACGGTCATTGGCCCCCGTAATAGCATTTAGTGTTCACTTGTATAACTCCCTGAAGAAGTCTACGAGAGTTAGACGAAACGCGTTAGAGAATAAAAAAGTTTTATAACTTCTGTTCGCAGAGTGCTGCTCACTAGTTTAGTTTTTTAAAAAAATGTTAAAAAGTGAATTTCACTTATTCCAGGAAACATTGCTTGGGGGAAAGGGAGGACTTAAAGTAACCTTTAACGATTATTTACAACATTTCTCTGTAGGGATGTCGACCATCAAGTAAGGGGAAGCACGTCAACTGCTTTTGTCACTCATTGTAGTTTCGGGCTATTGACTCTAAATCGTAATGTTTTGACTATTCTGAAGTGGTCAGCCTTACCAAACTTTTTGCGAAGGTTGTTAATTTACTGCATGTTTCTAACTGATTGGAGCAACCCCTTCTTTTTGAAGACGGGCATGAAGCAACGATTGTTATTAAACGCAATATTAGAAGAATTTTTAGGACTTTCTATGTAATGTTAAGTAAATTTGCAAATCAGAATTTCCCTACCATCCAATCAAGGCATCAGCACAATCAGCAGAGTCACGTCCCTGAAAAAAGGCTATGTTTTCTCCTTCACTATTGCGATTAGGATCATGTTCAATAATGTTGTTAGCTGCTAAGTGATCTGCCCAGACCTGAGCGCGTTGTACCAAAGTGTCATTCCAGACCAGGGGATCTGCCCCATGCAGAGCACGCCTGTCGTTGTGTCCCTTCAAGCAGGCATTTTCTGTAAAAATTCAGAGCGATTGTAAATGATTATCCTTAAAGGTCGCATGCTTTAAAAAGAGCAGTTTTCTTTGGCATGTTCTGAAAAAAAAAAAGAGCGTACATATCGCAGGGTACAACTGATGAAACTATACGGCACATTTTAAGGTCCATATGTTTATACTTTACCGGTGATTCACAAAGTCAATTTAAAATGAAATGATTTTGTTGGAGCAATTTGGAATAAATTAGCACAAGGAGAGTTTCCTAAGACGTGTAAAAATTAGATACATCCTATATTAGTTCTCTACACAAAATTTCAAATTTTTGCACTTAATTTTCTTCTTTCATGCTCCTTTTGGAATTAGTCTATGTGCTTTCAGCTAAAAAGTGAGTTGGAATTTTCATGCAAACTTTTACTTAACTCAGTAATAAAACTTTTATATCTAGGGGAGAAAAACTTAAAGAAGTAAAATATCTGTAATACCAGCGGGAGGTGGAGGAGCTGTCGAAACCTGTGAAGTTGTGATCGGCGCATTCGTGGTTGAAGGATTTGCAGAAGTACTGGGTGAATCTGTTGTTGAAGGACTATCCGTGGTGCTTGGTTCCCCTGAGGTCACAGGGCTAGCTGTGGTACCTGGAGCAGCAGTGGTACCCGGTGCGGCAGTAGTACCTGGGGCGGCAGTGGTACCTGGTGCAGCAGTGGTACCTGGTGCAGCGGTAGTACCTGGTGCAGCAGTTGTACCCGGTACAGCGGTGGTGCCTGGTGCAGCAGTGGTGCCTGGTGCAGCAGTGGTACCTGGAGCGGCAGTAGTACCTGGTGCAGCAGTGGTGCCTGGTGCAGCAGTGGTGCCTGGTGCAGCAGTGGTGCCTGGCACTGCAGTGGTACCTGGTGCAGCGGTGGTGCCTGGTGCGGCAGTGGTACCGGGTGCAGCAGTGGTACCTGGAGCGGCAGTGGTACCTGGTGCAGCAGTGGTACCTGGGGCAGCAGTGGTACCTGGGGCAGCAGTGGTACCTGGTGCAACAGTGGTACCTGGAGCGGCAGTGGTACCTGGTACAGCAGTGGTACCGGGTGCAGCGGTGGTGCCTGGTGCAGCAGTGGTACCTGGAGCGGCAGTGGTACCTGGTGCAGCAGTGGTACCGGGTGCAGCGGTGGTGCCTGGTGCAGCAGTGGTGCCTGGTGCAGTGGTGGTGCCTGGTGCAGCAGTGGTACCTGGAGCGGCAGTAGTACCTGGTGCAGCAGTGGTGCCTGGTGCAGCAGTGGTGCCTGGTGCAGCAGTGGTGCCTGGCACTGCAGTGGTACCTGGTGCAGCGGTGGTGCCTGGTGCGGCAGTGGTACCGGGTGCAGCAGTGGTACCTGGAGCGGCAGTGGTACCTGGTGCAGCAGTGGTACCTGGAGCAGCAGTGGTACCTGGGGCAGCAGTGGTACCTGGTGCAGCAGTGGTACCTGGAGCGGCAGTGGTACCTGGTACAGCAGTGGTACCGGGTGCAGCGGTGGTGCCTGGTGCAGCAGTGGTACCTGGAGCGGCAGTGGTACCTGGTGCAGCAGTGGTACCGGGTGCAGCGGTGGTGCCTGGTGCAGCAGTGGTGCCTGGTGCAGCGGTGGTACCTGGAGCGGCAGTGGTACCTGGTGCAACAGTGGTACCGGGTGCAGCGGTGGTGCCTGGTGCAGCGGTGGTGCCTGGCGCAGCCGTGGTGCCTGGTGCAGCAGTGGTACCCGGTGCAGCAGTGGTACCTGGCGCAACAGTGGTAACTGATGCAGCAGTGGTACCTGGTGCAGCAGTGGTCACTGGAGTTGTAGTGACTGGCTGTGTTGTAGTTGGCTCTGAAATAAACCATTTAAGTGAAAAGAGACGTTATAGGTACTCAGGCAAAGTTTTCTGAGAAGCTTTGACCTTGTACTCAACGATAAATAGCGTCATTGTTGGATTTCCTTTGTGAAGAATTACTCAAAGGCATAGATCTGCTCTTATGTAGGAAGTACGGTTACGTCAAATGAATTATACATTACTTCTGTCTACAAAAGCATCTGCTTCTGTGCAAACGTAAAAGTGCCAAACGTCAAGTTAGACGTGTCTCTTTGTGATATGCGAATGAACAGAAGTACGGTACACTAAAATTTATTTTTATACAGTTGTCCTGTACGTGGAAGTAGCAGATCACGTCGCTACTTACGGACACAAAATCCGCATGATGTTTGACAATGAAGTAACATGTATTGGTAGTAATAACTGCCGGAGCTACAATAACCAAGTCTTTTCCAATACGAGCAGGATCCAGTTGAGTCAGGTAAACAATCTAAAGAGAGAAGACGACGAAATTGAAAAGTCAAGAAAGAAAAAAACGACTTAAAAGAACTGCCAGCTAAAAATAACTAGATACCCGGTGCATTAAAATCATATTGGGTGAAAAGAAATTTTTGTGTATAAACATTTTTTATGTATATTTTATTTTTTTATTTTATTTTTATGTATAAACATAAACATTTTGTGTATAAACATTGTGTATAAACATTGTGTATAAAACATTGCAAACATTGCAAGAACGTACACGGGACGATCCCTCAGGACCTACTGAAATGCTTCGAAGTTCTTAAGAAGTGCAGGAACAAATTTGACTGCTTATTGTACGAAATGCTTTATATAAGAACTTTAAAGCCAAACCTGAACGTGCAATCGGACTCTATTCGTGCGAAAGTATTTGTATAATCTTCGCACCTATTATGTTAATTTTTCGCGCCACATCGCTTAAATACTGTTATTTGCATGTTTTAAACTTTTACCTTGATAATGGAGTCATGACTACTCCGAAACGTCGGATTTTATCGTTCGTTTTTACCGTTTTATCTTTTAAGAAATCTCTTTTAATATAAATAATTATTGAATCGATAAATAAAGAAATAAATAAAATTTGTCGTATTTTTCTGTAAGAACTCTACAAAATAGGTTTAATCTATTGGCTCAGTTCCTGGAGTTTTTACCTCAAGCTGTATGATAAGGACATTAGTTCCTTTCCATGTCCTTCACAAGATTGTTTTACTTACTACAAACGCTGCACGTAGCCGGGCAGTAGGTGATCATGAACTTATAGTAATAGCTTCCTTGTTGGCAGTATCCTCGGCTGCCCCAATATCTGCAATTTGCATTTTTATCCCTGCATGCTAACACAAAGAAGGAATACACAAATATAGTTTAGAATTTTTTTTAAACTTTAATGTATGTAACTATAAACAAAATGAACCTGGAATGAGTCCTTTTTACACCCGATTCCTTTTACAGAGGCTGGTGTGGTTATTATTCTTTCAGGTCCTTACATATAGGCCCTGTTGGCTTCGTTTTTGATCAGAATTTAATTTTTTCAACCATGTTGACGAGGCCAAAAGGTGTAATTTGCATGTATACCAAAAAACAAACAATTAAGTCTGCCATTTGTGACACAGGTCTTTCGGTAACTCTACAGCCCTGTTGGGTTTGTTTTTGAACAGAATTTTTTTTTAGACTTGTTGACGAGGCAAGAAGGGGTAATTTGCATGTATACAGAAAAAGAACAATTAATTCTGCCATTTTTGACACGGGTCTTTCTGTAATTCTACTCTGTCGCAGAAATAACGATAATTATTGTTTACAAAAATGGCCGTAGCGTAGCTGCTTGGGGAGTGTACAAAGAACTCTGCATAGTGTAAGGCTCTGTTAACCCTTAACTTCCAGAAGTGATTAACCTGAAACTTTTCCCTTTAATATCCATACATTATCCAGCAAACAGGTAATGAGAATATTCAAACTTATCAGGTAGAAGTTGTTACCTTGATTTAACGCCAAATTCTCGTTAGAAGGAAATGTGTATAAGGTAGAAGGGAGAATAAACAATCAGATCTTGAGAGTTAAAAGGTAAATGGTTCGTGCCTAATATAATATACCGCTGAACCCACCTTCACAAAGACCGCATGTCCTCTTGCAATACATCCTCATTGAGTTGTAGTAATAACTGTTGGGATGACAATATCCAAGACGTCTCCAATAGCTGCAATACTGATACCAGTCAACGCAGTCTGTTTAGGATGAGAATTATTAGTTACTCTAACTGAATAAAGATGTACGTTTCTATGGAAACTGTGGTGCTACGTCGGTGGGGGGGGGGGGGGTAGTTATTAAAAGATGATTTGGCTTTATCAACTTAATTAAAAATGAAATTGGTTACCGTATGTTTCAAGCTTCAGTCCTTCGTCAGAGCGAATACGAAGGGCTATCGCTAAAAACGCTAGCTTTTGAAACTCTCTACGGCGGCCAGTTTACATTGACAACTTGGTTGATAAAACCGAGTCACTTTAACCTGTCCCCTTCTTTTGCTATAAGCGCTGAACATATATAGGCCACCTTTTTTTCAACAAATTAGAGATAACATAGCTTAGCTGATGTCTTTACTTCGCATTATTAAGACTGTAGAATAAATTTCATGGCGGGAATCATGTAACCTCTTTCCTGTAACTTTGAAAAAAGTTCAACGCTTACTGGAACACCTGTATCTATAAAACCTTCACTCTTGTAATCAAACGTTCGTGAAGGAATCATTGTAAAGGCCCTCACTCACTTCCGTCGATTGAGTTTGATGTTTCAATGTTCTTCGTTGGCACTTTTGCGATGAAGGTTGTACAATTTACGGCATATTGAAATATAAATAGTTCTGGTTTTTTTTCCCCTCAAACTTTGGAAAAAGATTGGCGGAGCAGATTTGATCAGTAACGGTATGAATTGACCACTGTGATTGACTGATACTTAGAGGTGAAGCGGAACCCACAGGGTTATCATAGAGATATCAGTAGAAATGGCGACAACCTCCATCTGTGTAAGTCTTGTTTCAATAGACTCGTATCAAGAAATGTGGATCAACTTAGATTACAGCAGGCTTTGTTAAACGATTAACAATGATCGTATATGGCTACTTTGGAACAATGGCAGAAACAGCTTTAAAATACACGCAAAACTGTATTCAAAATGTCCTATTATCCTTCGAGCGGCAGGTTTAAACCATCGGCAAAACTGACGATAAGCCAAATCCTCCCCGTGGTGGTGATTCTGATAGATTTTTTATGATGAAAATAGTCACGGTGGGGTGGATGGTGGGGCGACTGTAGCTTTCGTACCTGAAGTAAAGAGATGTCACTGTTTTTTTGCTTTATATTTTCTGGTTAAAGCCTATTCCAATGGTGATACTACTACTGCTTTTGCTTCAGAATTAACTTAGAGATACACTTCCGAAGATGGAAAGGAAACTCACAGGTAAGAATTTAACTTTTCGATAGTAATAATAATAAACAACCAGAAATATATTCAAAACTTTGGGCGATAGCACATGGCGAGTGTCTGACAGAACTCGTAAACGTTCGCAATTTCACTGCATTACCCTCAAAATACTTACGGGAGCGCTTGGAACGCAGAGAAGATTGTTGTGGCCTCGCTGAGCAAGCGATCAATGACACAAGGATTAGAACAATAGGTAATAAGCGCATTTTGAACTGTTTAAAAACGCAGCCAAGTTAGTTGAATCGCTTGAATCAGATAGACTCCTCTGTGTGTTGTAGATCCGTGAATTCTAGTGTATGGTGTTATCGGAAGGAAACATTTCATATTTAGTTTATACAAAAATAAACAAATTAATGCTTCATATGGTCTTAAATACAAACAGGAAAATTAAAGCTTTTAGATTGTTTATTTCCTAATTGTTTTGGTCGTAAGAAAGTGTGTGCTTTATCTCATGCTAAAATGCCTCTTTTTCAGGAACTGTCTAAAGTAAAGGCGTGAAAATAATGGTTGTCTTCCCTTCACGTCACATGAAATACGTGATCTGTCTTTAAAAATAAATAGAACGGCGTGTTAAAAGTACATATTTAACCACTTAACAAAAACACAAAAGTTTCATTAACATATACACCAATGCAATTTTTTTAACAAATTTCCTTGAGTGTTTTTAAGGATCACGCGACGCACTCTTTCTCTTTCTTGCCTTTACTCAATAACTTTGAAATTATCGATAAAAAAAGCGAGAGATTTGCCAAGCCGCTTAGAACTAAGCTAAACAAATGTAAAGGAAAGCTATTCCACAGTATTGATTCTTTGACCTCCTCGTTAAAAGATTTCCGTCCTTGATTTTAGATGTTTAAAATGTTAAAGTATTTCTACTTAATTTTTACTGCTAAACTACTAAACTTTTAGCTGAAGTACACTCTAACATTTAAATGATTTTTAATTACAGTTTGTTTTTACTTTCCAAGCTAAACTCACAAACAGAAGACTTGTATACTCAGTCATCCTATGACTTGTTTTTTCGAACAAGAAATGTAAGTTTTAGATGAAAGTACCGAAAAGAGAAAGTGATAGATGTTTACAGCGGCTATAAAAGAAAATTAATAATGGTCAGATCATAAAAGTTAAATGATTGTCGGACAGGTTTCTAGACCTAATTCCCGTTTTACTTTCTAGAGTACTCGATTTAATTGAAATATTCTTAGAAAATCTAAAGAATTTCTTTTTTTTTTTCTTAAAAAAAGATATACTATCTTCCTATCTCGGTTGAATTTACGCATGTTAACATTTTAATTATCAATGATTACAATTTACTTAGCTGTCTCAGCTAAACTCATAAACACTGTAAATACAATATTGTCGAAGAAGATGGTCTATTTGAGTTTTTCCTAAAAAGCTTGATTTTCTAAGTGAGCTGATGATGGTCTTTAAAAATTTTTAAACCAAACCAAAGGATTTCAGAACAGTTAGAGAACTTATTTCAAAATCATTAACCATGGACTAATTAAAATCGGTTTTTTGTTATCAAAAGTACTTGATATCACTTTTTCTCCTCACTTGAACTATCTCATATGAATTTCGTGGCAAGTTATAAGCTATTAGAGAAATTACTTATGATTACTTTTTTACGTCAGGACTATCAATATTGTATTTATTTGACAGCTATTTTGAGGCAATGAACTCTTAGTTGTTGTCATTCGGTTTCCAACCAGTTTGTTAAGATTATTGGTCATTGGCATTTCAAGATTATTTCCATGACTGTTTGTTTTAAAATGCCATGATGATGCGCCTTTGTTCAGAGGACAAAAGTTATACTAACTGATTAAGAGTAAATATTTATATATAGTTAATGGTATCTATATGGATCGGAAGATATTTTTTCGTCTTGTCACGGCCGTGGAACAAAGAAAAAAAATTCTGAGTCCCTGAATCGAACCTCAGACCTTCGGATATTTTATCTTGTCTTAGAAAGTTACGCATTTCTGAATCAATTTAATCAGACTACCTAAACATACAATGCAAGCGGCAATCTTAGAATCATCGGTAACGAATTGCAACCAAGAGTGAAGTGTTAGCAAACCATAAATGCTACTTCAGTCGGTATGCAAATCGGCGGCGTCTATTCCGTGCATCCCATATGTTCAGGTAACAAATACACTTAAGTGGTACTTCAAGAAATTTAAACTTAAATCATTCCTGCAACATTTCAATTTTTTCCTGAGTCAATCATTCGTTATCTGTAATGTTTATTTTTCATTTATCCTCTGATAAATATAAATCGCTTTTAATTGCGAAGCTGAAAAAAATACACACAGACAATAGCAGTTTTTTTTAAAATTTCCTTTTAATAAAAGCCGTCCACGTTTTAATTGATCAATACTTATGGTTTAATCATAGTTTCTGACAGCTGGGGTTTTTCGTACGTCGATGTCAGTTCTCTTGCAGCGTCATTTACTCTTTTAATTACAGTTCTACCGTTTATCGATAATCGCCGATCTGTTTCTCAGTACTAAAATCAAAGTGGAGGGAGAAGAAAGTTCTTTATTTTTGATTATTGCAAAAAAGAAAAAAAAAATCTTGGTGCTTCTTAAACACCATCAGCAGATATTTTCGTTTTAAGGAATGTTTCTCTTGTGACACCATACATATATAAGAGTAGCAAATATACCTAAGAGTGCTTCAGAACATGTAACCGTAAAGTCGTTGCCGCGATCTCATTTTTTACCGCCGCCTATCACTCTTTACTTTTACTATGTTAAAAGTTTATCTTTCATCAGCTATCTGCATATATTTTCAGTTTGAAGAGTGTCTCCAACGCAAAACAAAAACAAAATAAAATAAAACGAAATAAAAAAAAGCTCTTTCCCCGGAAAGAGTATCCAATGAATGAGCAATTTTAGAGTTAATCAGTTTTATCATAGAAGAGATTAATCAGAAAATCAGGAACCGCCATGTTCAAGAATACTTTTGTTTCCGTTTTGCAATGTTAGACCCGCCTGTCTCTTTAGCTTGAACTTTTGATCAGTATCCAATATTCCGAGACTACCTCGCGCCGCCAAGAGAAATATACTGAAAACGGAAATGCTCTGCGAGATTGTTTTAACTTTTGAATCAACAGATCTCCATACTTCAGATTTTGGTTCCAAATTTCAAACTAGTTAACAAAGTGTAGAAAAAAAGAAATTTACTTCAAATTATCAAAGTAAGTTTTATTATGGATGTTTGTTGTGATACAACTTAATTGTTTGTAATATTTAACCAACTCCGGGTCTCTCGCAAGAAAAAGCTTGTTTTTGAGTATTTTAAGCATAATATCAGTACCAAAAGTTTAAATCTTTAAATTACCATTCTTAAGATAAGATTCATGAAGTTATTTCTAATCGCATCATCTTCGCCGTTCTAGATATTGTCATCGGTTTGTTCTCTCATGGTACCAAAATAATACAATAAAAAAAAGTTACCCCTAATTTAATTGGGTCGGAAATCGCCGACCGAAACGATATATATCAAGGTATCTTTCCGTAAAGCATTTGAAACCATTTTCGTCTGAGGTCGAGTTTCCTGCTTTTGGAGGACCTTGCTGGATAATTTCACTTCAAAGGTACCAGTAACATTTTCTTTTTATGCTGATTTATGTCTCTTAGTTGTGCCTTATGTTTTATGGAAGTGTTAGCTTGCAATATGTGGTAGAAGAGATTTCAACGTAACGCAGTTAAGTCAGTGAAATTGTCGGCTCTCCTGCGAAGTATGTTTTCAGATAGGTGATGTGAATGACAAGAAGCAAGTTACGGTAGAATAAACTAATTTGCCCTTGTTTAGCTTATTCATGATTTGACACCATTATTGCATTGTTTTTGGGAAAAACAGAGAAAGCTTTCTTTATGAGCAGCAAAACTAAAAGGTATATCCTGTTAATATTTTCTACATTTTTACTTCAAGATTATTACAAACATTCAGTAACATTACGAAACCTCGCTTTTAAAGATTATTTTTTGAAAAAATACAGTGCGCTCAAAAAAAAGGTTGCTGAACTTGGATTAGAGTCTTGAATCGCCTTGAGAAAAATATGGATACAAACTCTTAACAAATAACTTAGAATTGCTTTGTTTCGTGAATCAAACGTTTCAAGCCTGACTCTTTAACGCGCGCTACATCCGTTGCCAAATTTTATGTCTATTATTAATTTAGAACAACACGACAGGGAAAACATACTGATGTGGTCAGTAGTATCTACAGCATAGCAAAATCTATATTGTTATGGTGTCTAACAAACATTCCGCAAATATTCCCAGTTTTTTTTCCTCAGCTGGGTGCACCATAAACATTGTGGATCGGTCCGATAGTCGAGCTGTTTTTCAGTGCCGAAGGAAATATTGGATTCTGTAAGTCATTGGCCTTCCGTTCTAATTATCACTGAAATTTACAATATAATTGTGTGGCGCCATCGAAGATTTTTTATCAACAGCTTTAAAAGGTGGTTCCAAATTCGAACGCCCTTTCCTTTCCCTGGGGCTCATCAACCGAATTTACAAGTAGAGCGCAAGTATTGAGCTAAAAATTAGGGCTCTGTAAACCTTTTTTACCGTTGTCCGTTCAACCTGTTTTCAAAGAGGTTATCAGACAGCTTATATTGAAAATTTGAACGGGCTGGTTTGTTTGAAGACCTAGAAAGAACTTATCACGGGCTTTTATTTGTATCTTAAACCATATCACTCTTAAGATCTCATTAATAATTCTCCTCACTAACTGCCACATTATTATTATGATCTAAGTTCAAAGAATTCGGTGTTGCATCAACTAATAACCCAGTCGATATTATTTTTGTTCTCATCACTTTTCTGCTTGATATGGTATGAATATTGCAAGGATTACTTCTGTCGTAATCACTTATGGGAGTTTAAGAGTTAAGAGGAGTACAAAAACACCGTAGGGAGAGATATGAAAAGATTAGCGATGGAATTGTTGTAAAAGCCATATTGTGGCCAAGGCAAGAGATTATGAAGAGTTTATAATCTCTTGAGCCAGGTTAATACTGAAGCCTTTTGCCAAAGTTGGTTTATACCAGACCTGTACATGTATTTGACACTGGGGTTGCATGATTTCAAGAAACAGAAGAACCATGATTTTCGTAGAACGTAAAGATTCGTAGATGAACACTACTGAAGGTAAAAAACTTCGTGACCATTTGAAAACTTGAGAACTCAGATCTTTCTCGAAAAAGTGGGAGTTCAAAATCACAACAAAAGTTTATATATTGGTGGCGGAGTATCGATTGACAAAGAAGTGTATTTGCATTCATTATGAAAATAAACTGTAAAAAAAGCTTAAACAGCAAGAAGAGGCCGAACTGTCACGAACACATAAAACAACTTTCTGATGCAAGAGAACTCACCCAAGGTATATGATGACTATATTTGAAAGAACGTAGTTCTTGTCACGCGATTTCGATCGAAAATGTCTTAATATCTAAATGCAACTTGAATGACCGGAGTTCTCTTGAAGAAACAGCACCTCATTCTAATGAAATTCAAACAAACTGCTCTTGCGAGACTAATGACTTTTAATGACAAAACTTCTGCTGAGCCAGTAAGTTTGAAAATTGGGAATAGTTTGTCCTTAGTATTGAACATTTCGTGTAGTTTAAAAAAAAGAGCTATATACAATGGAAATATTTGTTAAAAAGTAAAAACTATTTATGAATTAAGGGGGTAAAGTTTCTAAAGAAACTATGGTGCTGCGTCGGTGGGAGAGCATAACAGGTTAATTTACTGATTATCAACTGAGTTGATGATGTAAATTGGCCACCACAAAGAGTTTGAAAACTGATGTTTCGAGCGTTAGCCCTTCGTCAGAGCGAAGGCGTCAGCTATTAAATTTTTTACGGTGGCATGGCCAATTTACACCATAAACTAAATTGATGATACCAAATTACCCTGTTTTCGACACTAGGTCATAATCAGCCTCTTAAGGTAATTATCATCATCGTGATGATTGCCTACTGTTAAAAACATTTGGTTTTTACTATTTGAATATATTTTCGCCCATCAATATATATTTCGTCGGCGGTTTTTTTTTTGTAGTCAAATGCCGGCATTATGCGTAGAGTTTACAGTAAAAGCAAAGTTACTTTGTAGTTTAGATTTTCCGATTCAAAGTAGGCAAACAGTGTAATAATCTGAAGTGCGGTTAGATCGCTTAATTAGCATCTTAAAAGAAGCGTTTACGTAAAGGAAATGGTGGATAAAGTCGAATTGAACAAGCTTAATCAAGAATATACATTTTTCTAAATTCCTGAGCGATATTTAAGATGATGATTTGTTTCTTAGAATTAAAAAAGGAAAGAGACTTCTTGAAGCCCCAACCAAAAATTAATAATCCTACATATTTCAGCGATTTTATGATTTCCGCGCTATACAAATAATTGGTATGGTAAATTATGATAGTAAAGGTGACATATTTGCTTTAGGCTAAGTTATTGCATGCATACAATTTATGCTCTGTATTGCGTTCCGCCCCCTCTCAACTGAACTGAGTTAATTGAAATTCAAGGTTTTTTATTCCTTAGACGATATCAGTTGGAAAAAACAAGATGTACAAAACTGGAAAAGGAACGGTTTAAAACATTTTTACTGTAAGAAAATGCCTGCTTACATCCCTAGGGTAATCTTCACTATGCGACAGATCCTTTGAGTCGGTTGCTTTTGTTTCCAACCATCACTGACGAAACTGACAGTCATTTGTTAGCAATTACGTAACACCTTTTTAGAAAAGCTAATTTGAACAAGTCCGTTAGCAACATTGAATGCGGTTAGATGTGTTTTCTTAGCTAAACAAACACAGATTTGGATATATTAAGAATATTACTTCGTGTTCTCGCAAAGAGCGCGCTTTTCTCTTGCTAAAGCAAACGGTTTATTGAAGCGTACTGAAAGACAAGTTTTGCAGGTAAGAGACTTCGAGCGTTTTTTTTTCGCAATAATTACAGGTGCATTTTACAGATGGAGTGGAATAAATTTAAATTTAGTTGATACATTGTTTCGTGTTGCCGCAGAGCGCATTCAGGTTACGAACTGACACAGACCGTTCGATTGGAATATTAGTTTCCCAGGGAAAAGAGATGTTTGAGTTTCATAACAACTTAAGCCCAGTTCACAGACATGTACAGTGCAACAAAAAGTACCAAAGTGGATATGCATGCTCCTTGTTCCGTGTTCACTCGTTTAGAAATCGCGTGCATTCTAACGATAAGGTGATCGTTAAAGCAAATAGTTAACATGTTTCGTGAGTGAAAAAAATTGTTTGACTGACTGTCAACAATTTTGAGAACAGTTCGTAAAGCAAAAACAAAATACAAGCGCTGAATTTGATAAATACGGGTTCATCGTTGCGTGTTCGTGGAGAACACGCCTGATGGATTAGCAAGTGAAACAAACTGTTTAAGTGAACGCAAAAATAGTTTTGTAGATAAGAAAGCTATTTGCCAGATTTTTGAAATGATTTCCGGAACAGTTCATGTACAGTTTCAAGTAGAGAGAGAGGCAGTTCCCTAAACACGAAACAAAACGATTGCTCTTTCATTAGTTTGCCTGGAAAGAGGCTTTCACTTCTTTCTGTTACTTTTCCTTTTGTTTGCTGCTCGTTTTTTACTACAAATTTGTGTGGTTGTTTTGAAAATTGGTTATTTATTTTTTCATTCTGAACAAAAGGGCTAATATAAACTAGTATAGCCCCAAGGATGCCACTTATTTTAGCCTGGTCTTGAATAAATGCATCGCAGGAGCCCTTTCTTTCGCTGAGGACATGTTCTCTGAGTGCGTTTTGTTGTGTTTGTCTCTGAGTTTGATTGTTTTTTCGCTTTTGCTGGGTAAAATCGACATTGACTGTGCCTTCGCTTTAGAAACGAAGCAGCCGTTTACGCTGTACATGCAAGTGCCTCAGTTAGCTACAATGTGAATACAAACCAAGATCTTAACTTTAAACCAGTAATGTAAATAGAAAAGGTAATAAAAAAGGAAATTTTTTATATACTTTGATCAAAAGTCCATCTTTCAGCATAGTGATAATTTTGACGAAATTGAAAATTACTTGTAGAGAACACAGCTGTGATGATACAGTTTCTCTTGTTGCGTTTATGAAAATCAAATAGCGCCTCTCAGGAGCCTATTAATGACGTACTGAATCGAGTATGAGGAAAAAACGTAAGGCTTCTTGAAAAATGTTGCTTTTTGTATGTATTTTCTTGTTAAATAGATCGTCAAAATACACAGCCACCTAAGAGGCTACATAGGAAAAAAGAATAACCTTTTTTTAGGAAGACTGATTTGTCTTAAAGCGCTGCAGGCAGTTATAAATTGAAAATTACTTGTAGAGAACACAGCTGTGATGATACAGTTTCACTTGTTGTGTTTATGAAAATCAAATAGCACCTCTCAGGAGCCTACTGTTGTTAAATGTGAGTGAAAATAGTCGGTTGACCGAAGGTGTTTCCCAAAAAGTTGGTTCTAAAACTTTTCCAATCTGAATGAAAAAGGTATTTTTAACTGATGAACATATCGAATGTCAAAAACCCTCTCAGTACGCTAATGTTTTATGACGTACTGAATCGAGTATGAGGAAAAAACGTAAGGCTTCTTGAAAAATGTTGCTTTTTGTATGTATTTTCTAGTTAAATAGATCGTCAAAATACACAGCCACCTTAGAGGCTACATAGAAAAAAAGAATAACCTTTTTTTAGGAAGACTGATTTGTCTTAAAGCGCTGCAGGCGGTTATAAATCTCATCTAATACGACAATAGTAACACAGGTTAAATCTTTATTAGCACAAAATACGAATTGCAACTTAAGTTAGAGTGTTATTGTTTTACATGTAAATACAAGAAAAGCGGCTGCGTTCTTCCTCTAAAATTCCCACCCTTAATTATCGTTAGCCCACACCACAAACAAGGAGTTAAATAAATTCTCTTATCCATTCTGGCATCACAACTTTAACAAAAGAAATAACCTTTAAAATTTTCCAAACTTTTTTCACCTGTAAGATTTTCAAAAGACATTTTCAACAAAACCACCTTAAAGTTGATAAAAGTTAGATCGCTGACATTTGTTTTTCTTAATAGGCCACCGTGTTAAATTGTTTGCAAATTGCAGTATATACACAGTGACAACATAATTCAAAATTAATATAAATATGATATTTCATTATGTTCGCTATAGTTATTACATTTATATGGTGTCGTAAAAACCCCATTATGAGAGAAGGGATTATTGTTTTTTAATAAAATATTACTAATTTTTTTTTTAACAAAATAAGAAAAAAAATATCAACCTTCAACATCATTTGATTTGAAGAGCTTTCATTTACATTTTTCGTTTGAGCATTTTATCAAGGAATTCGTGCCACAATAATACATCAAGTCTGGATTGCCCTAAAATGTGATGGAACTGTAGAGAATCGCTCGTAATTAACATTAATAGTTATTTTAAGCGGATGAACTTAAATTTGGTTGTTTACCAAGCGATTCTCTTGAGCTAACCAATCAAATATTCTCACTATTGGACAGTGAACGTCATGAAATAATAAAAAACTTTTTGACATGAAATACCTACTAACCTGCGGCTTTTCCACAAGAAATTTTGCTCTCAATCACTACGTTATGTTTACCCTATCTCCTCTTTTTTCCTTTTTTTTTTAAGAATCTCGTTTGTCTCGTATAAAAATAAGTTGATATAGGTTCTTGATAATCTGTGATGTTCACAATAATGCTGTAAGTTAGCTTTTAGAAAATGCATCACTTGGCAGTGAGGTGCATAAAACAACTTTGGAGGATGAGATAAAAATGTTTTTTAAAAAATTAATTTTGGACGAAAACGGGCATAAATGTTTCTTTCATACTATTGGCATTTAACTAAATTTACAAGAAACAAATTTAAATTGCAGGATTTAACAACGGATTTTCTCAGGCCTGTGATATGACGAAAATGACTGTTGGGTAATTTGTCTAACACGGCACCATATTATGCTGATAATAATGATGTCATTTTGAAATCTTGTTTACTACAACTACAATATAAAACAACTGATATATGGATCTTAATTTTTATCAGAGTGAGGCAATCAAGTAAAGTTGGCCAGATATCTAGAATTATTAAAACAGTTTAGAAATTTAACAACATTTTGTTCTTTAAATAAAACTGAATGTGTAAGTGGTTATACGTCACTAGAGTTGAAGAGTTTTCATTGATCTACCTGGGACAGCTTTCAATTGTGAACGATTTAACGGAGAAGTACTTTCCAGATATATAAAATGAAATTAAGTTTCATTAGGGAACTGTAGGAGAGCTTGTCTCGAATTCATTTCTTTTTTTTTTAACTCTCAGTATGAAAAGTAAACTTTTAGAAACAATCCAATCTGGAGAACTAAATTAAACTTAATAAGATATAACTGTCACGACTAGTATACTGTTTATATTATGTCTTATTGTAATTGTTTGTCAGTGAGAGCTCAGAGGTAACGGCTGGTCAGGAAGGCAAGATTCACACCTTTAAGACGATAGAAAACCGCCGGTTTCATTTCCAAAAAAAACATTCTCATCGACTTTAAGTTGGTCATTTAACCCTAAATATCATCATAATTTTGCTTTTCCGTGATAATGGCTCCCCTTTAAGAGCAGTTTTCGTCGACCGATCGTCAGAGACGAGAAGGAAATATTACAATTTCATCATAATACTCACTCATGTAAAACCTGCGTCAGTTTCACTTAATTGTTTTAAAATAATACTATTCTCATTAAAAAAGATAACAGTTTGAAGCCAGTATACGTATGGATATATGAACGAAATTTAGATCTGATTAATGAAAGATTTATTGAATAAAAACTTATATAAGGCGGACAATTTCGTTGAGCTCGCGATGATGCTGAATCCATATCCTTCCCTTAACGAGAAAACTGATGCGGTAAGCTTTATAGGAGCAATTCTTATATAATACCGTTAAAAGCACCTACAATTTTAGCGAATGTCGATCCAAAAGAAGCTGGTATTTTATATTTTATTGGAATACTTTAGAACTTTGAAGATGAAGAGAGTTTAACTGTGAAAAAGATATAATGAGTTATCTGATAGAACTGAAGGAAATGTGAATTTCTCTGAGCAGGTGAAATATGAGTATTGTATAAAATGTCAAAAAAAAAACTTTATTACCACGGTCTTTCCCTCATTCCTCGAACCTAAATGATCACAACACAAACGATTGAGAGATTCTTCTCATATCGCAGGTCAATTTTCAAGTTTGATAACCTTAGCGTCTTAAAGTAGTAATATGTCTTGCAATAGTTGCACCCTAGCGCTCACTGATTCAAATACACCATCTCCTGTGTGTGGCACAACTATTTCAAGGCCGAAGGTCGACTGTGTCGAGGCATGCTTACGTAGGACCAGAAAATTTTGAGTACTATAAAAATTGAAACAAGATTAATTTCAAATTTTGTCGAGATTCTTTTAGAATATTAAACAGTTCAACCCCTTTTTTTCTTTAGTTTTGTCCTACACAACACAGAACACAAGTTCGAATAGAGTCATTTCGCCCTTAAGAAATCAAACCGAGTCAAACTTGTTATACTAGATAAGAGCTGAGTGTCTTTTGTTTTTTCTTATCTACAGTTAATTGAGCAATGTACAACTTACTTCTTGGCCTGTTTCTGATCACATTCCAAGTGGGTTGCTATGGCGCCCCGGGGCCAAGGATGAACGGAAAACAAATTGTAAAAAGAGCAGGTAAGTGGAAAGTACACTAAGCATATGCAAGAATAACTCTCTCCATACAATTTTTTAAGTGAGTCTCTCACTGAGTAATTTTCATGGCCATTACGATTTTCAAGTCATAACCTGTGAAATTTCTGGTTGTTTTGAAGATAGTACCATTGTAATCTCTTCCTGTATTTCTGAAATGTGGGATATTTTGAACCATTTTAATTGGTCTTATCAGGTTTTGTGATAAAAGGATTACACTGTATTTGAATTTTCAGTTTGCACCGAAGATCAGCTGGACAAAAATCCAGGATGTCTCTACTGGAAACAGAGTGGGTACTGTGATTATGAGTACGTGAAGGCGAGGTGTCAAGAGAGCTGTGGCTTTTGTGATCGTAAGTGAAACCTAATTAAATCTTCATTTAATCCCTAAGATTGAATAGCGTCAAATTTCCCCACACAATATCACTTCGGTATCAAACATTAAGGTTAGGGGAATGAAGGAAAAGATCACTAGCTCAAAAAGCTAATTATGATCGTTAAATGAACGCTCCTTGACGGTAGCATTGGAAATGTCTTAAGAACAGTGTGGAGAATATATGTACACTGATCTTAGGGTGTAAAGGACTAGATGAAGTTGAAAAAAAGGGTGATTCTAATATATAAGTTTCATATTCAAACAAGGATTTAGGTTAATTTTTGCTGGGCTGTTACTGCTAGCCTCTCAGAATCCTTACCTTATTATAGTCTCATCCGTGGTCGGTTATATACCCCATCTTAATCACTTTTTTACCACAAATTTTCTCATTTGTAAATCCCCACCTAACGTAGTTTTGTTACTCCCAAAATCTAGAAAATGTGCAACTCCATTCTAGCCTTGAACTCCATTGAAAATTGAACCCTATTAGGGTTAAATTAGTGATGAAAATGCGACCTCCCCATTAGCCTATTTCTGGAAGGAACCCCCCCCCTCCTCCACAGTGATATCTCTCCATTCAACAGTAACGTAGTTATTGACTAAGACAGATCACAGACTTATAAAGATAGGTGCCGAAATAAGACAGAGACCTTGAACTAATCGACTTTTTTTCTTTTTTCAGCGCCACCTCCACAACGTAAGATCAAATAGAATCTTGTTAAATATTCAAACCGCATTTGTTGTAAACAAAATATAACTCAAGGTCCTTCATAGCTTAGCTGTTTGGACTTCTCAAGCGACACGCTCCCTTCTTCACAAAGAATGCTGGAAAACCACCCAGCCTTCCATTTATTTGGAGTTCGTGTTTACAATATATATTCTCTCATATTTATTATTTAAGCTTCTAGTTTTGCAATAATGCTTCAGCATCACATGGGCATAGCATCGATCGCATACATAGCGGGCGCAAAAGGTGAAACAGCACAAAGAGAACCACTCTAAAACCATACAAAAAATATGAGGCGGTTGAAACTTCGTTTGTCAAAACATCAAGCTTTAAAAACGGTAGAAAAAATTACGTTTGAATTGTGCAGAGAGGCCATCTTGTCGATACGCTTTCCATCAGTGTTTTTGCCTCGTTTTATATAGTAGTACCGTCACTTACATTGAGCCTTTTGTTTCCTTAATATGGTAAAATGGCGTAATAGAAAAATGATAATATTTCCTTTTCCTCTGATAATATGAGAAGCATTCACTCGACAATTTCACAACTTAATTTTGAACCAGGTTCTATAGATCTCTTGTTGTTTGGATGATTTTCTTTATAAGTGATCTTTTTTAAAATTTTGTTTCATTTCCGTTTTCGTTTCAGCCGGTTTTGAAATTCTTAGGATCATTTGAATTTCCGTGTTTATAGCGTGTATAAATATCATTCATTAGAATATGGAACATATATAATGTTAAATAATATGAGAGTTACCCTGTCGTTTTTACTTTTTTTCATAATGCATATTCTCCACAGCGTGCAAAGCAAATGAGAACGATAAGAAAAACGGATGTAAAAGTTGGAAAAATCAAGGGTTATGTAAGAATGGCCAATATCACCAGTTTATGAAAGAAAACTGCTATGTTACGTGTGGATATTGTATAGGTAAGTGACATTCCTCATTTGCTTCATATAGAACGTTTCCCGAGATTGGTTCCTAAAACGTATAAACGAAACCAACTTTATCTAAGAGTGAACATGGTCATGTCAGGGACAACCATGAACATGTAAAAAGCGGACAACCAATTTGCTATTGGTTCTGTTTTCAATTGCTGGAGAGACAACCGTGAATTTCCTGACAACTTCGCGAACCAATTACACATCGAAGGATAGGTAAACCAATGTTATCGCAAATAACCTTCCTTTTTCTATATTACGTTTCCAAGAGGCCGATTACTTCGCAATTTAATTTTTCACGTCAAGGAAAATATTACTATTAAAACTACGGTTTCTAAGAGAAACTTTTGCAAAACATTGAAACGACTTGTTTACAGAAATGACTTCCGAGATTCGTATAGTTTTCTCAAACTTTTGCGAACTCAAAGAGGAGTGTCTGAAAAAAGTGTGTTATAAACCAATTATTGAAGTCAGGTTTTCGCATGGAATTATGAATCCTTAAACCTCGTGTCTCTGTTATCTGCCTCAGCCTTGGGCTTCGGTAGATAAGTCAGACCTTGGCATTGATAATTCATGATATCATGTTCAACCTCATCCAATAATTTTTTGATGTTGAAATATGATAGAGATCTTAAATTAATCAACATTTTTTCTTGTTTCAGCGCCTCCAACGTCACCTCCAAGAGCTAGTAAGAACAGATTACAACTGGTTAAAGTCCTAGACCGTATATATGTAAAAGAAAGCGTAACGCACTTTTCCTCGCAACCGTTGTTTGAATCGTCAAGCAACACTTTCCCATTGCATTAAAAGGCTGCTGAAATTTCCTGCCCCTCCTTTTTTTGTGATCTGCGCTGCCTTTGCTTGGTTTGTGATGCAACAGGCTTTATTTAGAATTTCAGACCAGAATTCCCATCCCTTTCATAATATCCAACATTCAATAACTGATGCTGGCAAAAATAACTAAGCACGATAACACTTGGCAAGAGGCTTATGAAACATTAGACCTATTAATCAATTGTCTTATTTGATGTAGGGGAAGTTGTTTAAATCTATTATTAAATTGAATTAAAAGGAGAGAAGATTCAGAAGATTAAACCACCAATGTAGGAAAATGGTAACGAGCTACAATAAATAAGGCCTATCAAAACTGATAAGTGAACCCATACACATATTTTATTGTTCCTACGCTAAGCTTTGTCGTTTAACATTTTTTCTTAATTTGTGTTTCAGCGCCAGCCCCACAAGGTAAGTTTTATCCAGCCAGTCACTGTGGCAAAAATAACTAAGCACGATAACACTTGGCAAGAGGCTTATGAAACATTAGACTAATTAATCAATTGTCTTATTTGATATAGGGGAAGTTGTTTAAATCTATTATTAAATTGAATTAAAAGGAGAGAAGTTTCAGAAGATTAAACCACCAATGTAGGAAAACGGTAACGAGCTACAATAAATAAGGCCTATCAAAACTGATAAGTGAACCCATACACATATTTTATTGTTCCTACGCTAAACTTTGTCGTTTAACATTTTTTCTTAATTTGTGTTTCAGCGCCAGCCCCACAAGGTAAGTTTTATCCAGCCAGTCACTGTGGTATGTAGAGAAAAAGACAAACCGACTGGCAAATAGAAAGATAGACCGACAGACAGACAGACTGACAGAAAAGATTGAATGACAGGAAGACTGACAGGCAGACTGACAGGAAGACTGATAGGCAGCTGACAGACAAACTAACCGACAGATAGGCTGACGGAGAGACAGACAGACAGAATGACAGATAGACTGACAGAATGATGGATAGACTGACAGAAAGACATACAGACAGATAGACAGATCGACAAACAGACAGACTGACGGTTAGACTGACGAATAGACTGACAGATAGACCAACAGAGAGACGGGCAGACAGACAGACAGACAGACTGACAGCCTGATAGACTGACAGGCAGACAGACAGACAGGCAGACAAAGTGACTGACAAATAGACTGACAGACTGACAAAAAAACTGACAGACAGAATGACAGACCGATAGACAGACAGACAACCAGATAGACTGGCAGTCTGACAGGCAGACAGCCTGACAAGCACACGGACAAACATTTGATAGAAAGCAAAAATAAAGATCGTGACTAAAATACCACATGAGTCCTATGAGTGACATACAGGTAACATATGACTGAATGAGAGTAACGTTCGAATACATACGGAAATTACTGATTTTTTGAATTGCATGAAGAGCCATTTTCTCCCTGTCTTGGACTGGTAATGCGAACGCACTCTTATGTGTCACTCTTCGTACTTGTATGGTGCTTTTTTTTCATGATCGTAAATAAACGCACAGAGATAGGTGTAGAGGTAGACAAACGGACACGGAGAAAAACACTGTTCATTTACAGACGTACTAACACAGAGCTGCGCAACATCCCAGCAGAGAAAATTAGCAAACATCAGTCCTTATCGTGTTCATTAAACACTTTTGCTCGAGAATGAGCCAAAAGAGGATTGGAGAGAGAAATAGAAAAGAAAATTGATTGATGCCTTAAAAGTTGTGATTGTTACTTATCTCACGATGCAGACGCCATATTGAAGATGGTAACATTATGAGACAAAAACGATAGGTTAAAATAAAACTTTGATTTTCACCTCACTTTCCAGTGTACGATAGACAATGAAATTTACTTCAAGTTTTAAGGTGAAAACCTGACAGAAAATGTGCTTTCAGCATTGCTTTTGCTAGTAAATTTAACAATGTCTTGTATCAAAGTAACCATAGCACATAGTCTCGTAATTTGTTTCGCCACGATATTATAAAAAGTTTTTAATCTCTTGTGTCCGCATAACTCTGCATAACCACTACTGATTAGTGTTGATAATTCCCACGCACATTTTCAGAGACTTTGACGTCTTTGATCATTTTCAATATGGTATTCGAATCATTTTTGTTTTTGTTTGCTCATGTAGTGGACCCTGATGCCTGCCTGAAAGCCCACAATGAAAAACGAGCACTTCACCCTGGAACTCCAATGCTGGTCTGGGATGATACACTGGCTCAACATGCTAAAACCTGGGCTGATCACCTGGCTTCCAAGGGAACGCTGGAGCACGCAGAAAACACTGGAGAAGGAGAAAACCTTTATTATTTTGGGACTTCGGGCTCGTATGTGGCGACATGTGATGATGCAGTGCAGGATTGGTAAGTAACTTTCCGTTTAATGAACCCCACTCGATTGGACCTCTATTTACAGTCCTCCCTCGCGCCAAGATAGCGAAATATTATCGTCAGTTAATATTGACTTCGTAGTGAATATATCTTTGACGAATGGATAACTGCAACAGATTATTTTTAGTCCGGATATTACTGATAAAAATGTTGCTTCTTCTTAGTAAATTTTAAAGGTGATGACATCAGATGAAATTATCGGATTATGGATGTTGTTTTTATCTACAATCAAATTATCTTATCGATTTACATTCAAGGAAATGAATATTAGCCATAACGTAGAATCCCTCATCAAATCTTGTGCTCTTTCTTCTCGCTCTATGTCTTTCTGGACTCCGTCTTTCGCTTAAGCTGCCTATGAAAATTAGGCTTCTGTGTTGATCTTGCAATCACAGGTACGGTGAAATCAAGGACTATGATTACCAAAACCCTGTTTTCAGTCTTAGTACTGGCCATTTCACCGCGGTAAGTTGTGTTTGTTCTCAGCTGTGGGTACTCAGTTGTCAAATAGCATGCTGATTCAAACACGAAGTTGGTTTTGAGTGAGTCCAAATGGTTGTTTACGTTGCTTTTCTACAACGATCACAGATAATGCCATCAGTTATATCCAATGATGTTATTTTCCAGTTTCTCTATTTTTGGTAATAAGAAAGTGGTCTTTTTATCTATGTACTTCAAATGTATGTGTGTATTAAATTTATTTACAAAGGACGACGACAACCAGTTAAAGAATGAAAAACTTGCGGCCTTCAAGTTGACAATTTCACAATTTAAATGTCTAAAGATAATTCTAGGGAAATTGATGCCTAAATATGAAAAAAAAAACCGGTTAACCAAAATCAAAGTTCTCCCTTTTAAAACTCTACACACTTTGGCATTTCCTAAAATATTAAATGCATAAAAATCAGTGAGGCTTATTATTTAATTATTTACACCTTTACTCTTTTTCCTTTTTTTTTTAATTAGGAAATTACAAAATTTTGTCTGAAATTAATCAACTTTGCGTCACTGAATTTAATTTTACAGGTGGTTTGGAAAAGCACCACTCGTGTGGGAGCGGCCCTTGCGAAAGTAGTGGATGGCGGATACACCAAGACTTACGTCGTGGCGCGCTACTTACCACAAGGAAATACTAAAGGACGCTTCGCGGAGAACGTGCTGCCTTTGGCCTCATAGGTAAAGTCTTCATTTATGTGTTAGTGCCAATTGTAGCGCCTCATTACACCCGTAAATTTAAACGGATATGGTAAGTCTGTAAGTCTCTTACCGAGCGGTCCACCCAGGCGGAGCTTATCCCGGTTTCCATGTCGCATGGAACGACTGGGAGTATTACTTCTCCCCCCCTGGAGGAAGTACTGGTCCATCGCAAGGTTACCCACCAACATTTCATCAGGCTTCCCTGACAATTTTCCGGTCCCCATTTATACTCCGGGAGGGAGAGAGGCATGGTGAGTGGAAAGCGTCTTACTCATTAACACATCACATTGACGCAGCCAGGTCTCGAACCCAGACCTCTCCACCCATAGTCCAGTGCACTGACCATTTGTCCACTGTATCTCGCAGTATCGGAAAACTGTCAGGGAAATCTGATGAAACATTTTAGGGTAACCTAGTTATGAACTAATGTCACTAACAAAAGGATTAAAATACTCTGTGTCATTTCATGCCACAAAAATCGGGACTAGCATCTTTATCAGTGTGCGTCACTGAGTCCCATAGGCAGACTTACTGTAAGAGGTAACACACACTGACATAGTCACATAGGGGATGAACATTATATCCGAATGCGCTGGAGCCAAAATGGCTGACCAGATAGAAAACTTCTGTAAACACGAACACATTTTTCTTTAATCGAAGTCAGGTTTGAAGGGTTTAATGATACATTTTCATTAACTAAATAATTGAGAAATGGCAGTAGTCGGTAAGTAAGTAATTAAGAAAGTGAGTAAAGACATTATTTTAAGAGCGTTACATTGAACAGTAGTAAAACACTGATAAACTCGTTGCCGTCATTGCAATTTATTAAAAAGACCTAAGAAATCGGTATTATAAAATTTCAAAAGCTATATACAGCGCAAGGTTAAAAACTTAAAAATAAATATCTTATCAAAAATGAAAAAGTACAAAAACGTTTCCTGTATCAAAATGACCCCTAGTTACATAAACAGAATTCTAATCACATATTCGGATATCCACAATCGAGAGATAAGATATTCCAGCTTAAACTCGTTTTTACAGCTAGGACAATTAAGCAAAAATCACATTTGAAGTCGAGGAGAAGCTCTCTATTCATTTAAAAATTTCACGTACAAATTGCGCTTAAAACTAGCAACTGATGCCCTCTCCCTAAAGCTGGACTCTATAGTATTCCATTCCCTATTTTCCTAACCGTAAAAGTCTGTTACCCCCAGGTTTTCCTGAGGAGTTTGTACAAATCGAGGGTAAGCTGGAATATTGAGTCTCTGTTTTTGAATTTCCGAATGTGTAACTAGAAGTGTTTCCTTTTATTAACGAATGCTTTGTGAAAGGAAGACAATTAAGGTTATTAAAAACGAGTTATCGTAGTACTATGTATTCTCATAACTTGTGTAGAAACAGGGGAAAGGGAGGTTTCTGATCGTTACCTATCGGTTGTATTATGGACGGTAAAAGAAGATCAGGAACGAATCTTTTGTTCACATAATACAACTATTAGAATTGATTTCCTGTTTTATTTTTTCAGAACATAGCTCTATAGTTGAGGAGGTCGACTGGATCTCAAGAGGTGCACCTGGTTTGTCTGTGTCGGATACATAACATTGTAACTTTAGTCTTAGACCTTAGGCGGTGCCAATAAAGAATCAACTGATAACACATAAGGACTCCCACAAGTATGCTTCACATGGCCGGTATTTTCGTTCTTCCTATACTGCAGTTACCATTTAATAAGGGAACAGTCACAGTACTGTAATAAAACGCTTGTTGTCCCGGCTGACATCTCAGGTTTTTGAGAATGGCAAGTGTACTATTTTAGGGACCAGTCAGCTCGCCTATCGCCTAGGGAAGGAGAATTTTTATAGGGAGGGGGCGGGGGGCGGGGGGATCACAAGGTTTGCAGAGGGAAAAATGAACTGCAATTTAAAAGCCAGTGAGGAATATTGCAAAACCTTATGTGGGGATCTGGTAAATTTACCCACCCCCCGCCCACCCCCCCTCGGCAGTAATAATCACCCCTCTCTTGAGTGCCTGATATCCAATAAAAATGAAGACCTCCTGCTTGTCGCAATAAAGTCGGGCATTCTCCCCTCCGAGGTAACCAAACTGAGTTGATAACGAAAACTGGCCACCGTAAAGAGTTTAAATTTCGAGCTCGCCAGAGCGATTCAATCGCTCTGACGAAGGGCGACAACTCTAAATTAGATAAACATAAATTACCCTGTCATACCCTTCCACCGACGCAGCACCACGGTTTCTTTAGAAACTTACTTCCTTTATTACGACTAGAAACCGCTGGTTTTCCAAACGAACTATATTGAAAGGGTGGTTAACGTGGAGAAGCAGAAGCAGCTAATTGTCACAAACCTTTTTCCCGAAATGAAGAAGCCGCTCCTTGTTTTTCCGTGCTGAACAGAATGCGTTACACTTTATTTCAATCATTACTCTGATTAGGTAGAATCTATGAATTGAAGCTGGAATTGTTATTGTAAAGTATCTTTGGAGTATTTAAAGGCTGTTTTTTGATGTATAGATAAAAACAAGGTTACCTATCCCGGCAACCCCCGCGCTTATGGGTGGAATTCCACCCATCATTTCCGCTAGTCTCGTAGAATATTGCGTTACTTCCGATTCTTTCCAAATTTGGTGTGTATGACGTTGAAATGTTAAACAAATCATGTAGCGAGTTTGGAGGGCGACAGTTAAATGTGTACTACACAACACTTATTTGAGTGGTAAAATTTCACCGTCGAAGATGGCCTCATCGTCTAAGCGTGCTTTATCTCCGCTGAAATGGCTTTGGAAAAGATATTTGACGATGAAGACTCCGCTGATGTGATGGACAGTGGAGGAGAAAGTGATCTGGACCGGCAGGTGGAAAATGAGAGTGGGGATCGAGGTGAGAAGTCAATAATGGCCATTACGAAATGATCGCCATCGAACATGTTGTCTTGAAAGGCGAAGTTTTACGCCTCAGGTTGCCTTTTTGTGGTTGATTTCTCGCGTAGTTCTTGAAATTTGATTACAAATTTATTTTTGCGACTCTGAAAATCAATAATTTACGCTAAGAGTGTGTTTTTAGCGATGAGATGCAATGCGATTCAATCTAGATTTAGATATATGAAAATTCACATATTTGCACTGCGGTGGAAAGATGAAATTAGAAGATCCTCGCAGCTAATAACACTACTGAAACTAGTAGTTGTAAGTAGGACCTGAAAAAAATTTCAGGCCCGTACGGGATTTGAACCCATGACCTCTGCGATACCGGTGCAGCGCTCTACCAATTGAGCTAACAAGCCAACTGGGAGCTGGTAAATGAATTGGGTACAAATAAACAATACTTACAACTACTAGTTTCAGTAGTGTTATTAGCTGCGAGGATCTTCTAATTTCAGCGATTCAATCTATTTGCACAAGCGAAATTAGACGCGTAATTCGATCAGCTGCTATTTGTTGCCATGGAGAAATGCATTTTTCAGTTGCGTCGGTTGCTTGACTCGTCGGCGATTTTTAAATTAGTACAGTATCGCTTGTTCGTTTGGTTAATTTTGAGTATTTTATGGAATATAAATATGGTACATTTGATATTTTTTGCGAGGGAGAAGTTGGAGATGACGAGCGGCCGAAGGAGGCTAGCGCTTCCACCAAGGAACCCATGGCTCCTGGTGAGTGAAATATTTCCAACCTGCAAAATTTAGAACAGCAAGTATAATTTTCGAATGCGTATACCATAGAATAACCTGAATTTGTTTAGGATATTATTCTATAAATGTTGAGGACAATTGATTCACTGAAAATTATATTTTTGTTTGAATGTGTAGTTGCTGGCCCCTCTGCTCCTTCTGCTGCTGCCAGTCCAATTCCCCCTGTGAGTTCTGCCGCTCCTTTTGGTGAGTAAATGTTTTGAAAGAAATAAAATATACCTGTGGTATATTTTTGGTGTACCATATTTCCCATACATAGAACATTGTGCTGATGTTTATTCCAATGTTTTCAGATGTTGTGTTTCTCAGAAATACCAAAAAAAAATTGAAAATGAAAAAAATATCTAAAAAAAATAATTATCTTTTTTTACCTTGTTGCTTTATCTTTGTCAGTGGGAATAGTTATGATTTAGTCCTAGTTTTCTCGGAGAGGACTCTCATTAGTTAGTAGGGATGTTAAAAGGCAAATTCATTCACTCAGTAACACATCAGGGCCTACCCATCCTCCTGTTATAAAGTCGAATTTCCTCACAAATTTTTTTTTCTGTTAACTTTTTTGAATGACGTGGGTGCACATAAAAATTCATAAAAAAATTCATTATTCATTCTTTTTCTTTCAGATTTTAAGGAAATGTTGCTGACATGTTAATGAGTTACTTCTGTTATCAATAACCTTTACCTATGAGGAAAAGTGACTTTAACCTCAAGTTTTACACAATGTCTTACTTATTTTGTCTTTTAAATTTTATTTTTAGGAAAGTCCTGGGTTTCAATAATGAAATTTATTTATTTTCCTGGGAGGCTTATTTTATACACTTTAAAATGAGATATTGTAGGTGTTTTTCCTGTAAATATTTGTTGAGATATGAATTAAAAACTGAATGTGGACAATTTTTGCATCTTTTAACTGGTTTGATTCTTGGTTTGGTATTGAAAAATTGAATTTTCTGATATTTTTTATGATCTACACGACGGCTCAACTGGGAGATAGTAGCGTGATGTTCAGGAGATGCTTGTTATCAGATAGCATTTTGAGGTTGTTCTCCCGAATTCTCTTTTTCAAATTCCTTTTTCAACCCTCTCTCAGTCAAAACATTTTTTCAACCTTTTAAACTCACATATCAGTTTTAGTCAGAAGATTTATTAGGTTGTTAGTCACATGTCCTCAAAGCTGCAATTATGCCTACTCTTGGGGTATTATATCAACAGAAAATAGTTAGTGTAAACTAATTAAGTGCCATTATATCAGAGACTGGAAACTTGAAACATTAAATGGTTGGCACTTTATGTTTCACGTCAACTGAAGAAAAACAAAGCTCAGTAAGGATGGGAGTGCATGCAATAAATTGTATCAGAACAGACAGTGGAGCCATCAACAGATTCATGGGGTACTATGACAAAAAACACACATCTTTTAATTTCGTCGAAATTAACAAAGATACATTTTTCTTTAACCAAGAGGCTAATCAGTAAGCAATCAATTGTAATATAATCATTACTTGACATCAGTCATAAAAATTAATGACATGTTGCTAAATTACGAAGATTTATAGTCAAAAGCTAGCAATTCAAAGTCAAACTGAGAAAAAATAATAGGTTTTGATATAGAATATTCCTGTTATATTGCGACTAGTCTATCAGCATTTTCTATGAAAGCTACCTCTATAACTTTACAAATGTGTAATGTTTACGGTTTTCTTATCCACAGTGAAATGATGAAAGATCTAAACAGGGATACCATATAATACCAAGTTTACATATCCAACGTACATTTTACCAAAATTACTTCTACCAATTATTTAGTTGGTTAGCATTGCTATCATATAAAACACTCACACAATTTAAAATATCATGATGCAAATAAAGAAAAAAAAATTTATAAGACACAGTTTTGTCCCGAGCACCATTTCTATCGATTCCAACACACAACATTCCTAGAATGTTTTCGACATTACCAATCACTTGATGATATCAATCATTTGATGATATCAATCATTTGATGATATCAATCATTTGATGATATCAATCATTTGATGATATCAATCATTTGATGATATCAATCCTTACAAAAATGTGATATTTCGTTACATTGTTTAAAATTTCCGTCAAAAGCTAACATAGAAGAAATATACTACTACTGGATAAGTTAATATATGAGTCATTCTCTCAATTATCATTTACACATTTCAGTGAAATGTTGAAGATTCTAAATCGCGCTACCACGTATTACAAAGTTTACAAATCCTTTGTACATTTCACCAAAATTACCTATACCAATTATTTGGTTGGTAACGGCACTGTTCTAAATTACAGCTGTTAACAGCTATTCAAAGAATTTCAATGCTCTTTCCTTGACGAGGCTGTACAAAAGTGGCATAACACTGCTCAATAACACGACTCAGTTTCGGAAAAGTTCTATTTTCTGGAAAGAACAATGGAATTTTTGGTCTAGCCCACGTTAAACTTTGTCACGTAGATTATTTGAAAACTGGTACTGAAGGATAGCAAGAGATTCTGCTTACGTAATTTAATTAAAAAACCGTGACTCACTTCTCTGACAGTCCCTCGAATACAGACTCCTGTGGCTTCATAAGTTTGCGGATTATGTGCATTGAAGAACTGAAACTCAGAGTCAAAGTGAGGCCAAGTGCTACAGTACGAAGAGCAGTGAGTTTTAAGTTGTTCAGGGAGCCTTGAGAATTGAGGATGAAATAAAACACAGCTACTATGTCACTCTCAACATAAGCACAGATCATACACACACTGATGTAGAACACATACCTTGTGACAACTTTGTGCTTGTTGAGAATGATAATAAAAAGAAAATTGCAAACTGTGCACGTTACATTGTAAACCGTAAAATATAAAAACTTGTTAAACGTAAACATGTCAGAGAATAGTCTTTGGCTGAGAGAACAATACGGTACAACGAAGCACAGAACGAGCAAATACATGTTGGATGAAAACCAGTGACTTCGAATCAACTTTGAAACGTTTGTCAAAACGGTCCAAGCGTTCGCACAATTAAACCTACTGTACATGAAAAAACAAAATATTTGAATTGATGGCCACCATAAAGGGAGAACATCTGAGTACCTTTCGTATTTTTCGTATTTCGTATTCTTTCGTATTCGTATTTTTTGTTCATCAAATCGGAAAAAAGATAATCCCCCTCTTGATATACCTACAGGGAGTGCCACCAGAGTGAGAAGCACGTAACCAAGACCAACTGCGAGGTAACGGATGCTTCTTCCAAATAGCGTTGTCACACAAACTATAATTCTGCCCATGTGGTCAAATGTTGTTATATCAGTGTCTGTGTATATTGTATTGATTAGAGGTTGTAACTCACTTTCAATTTCCTCGCCGGTGATATCTTGTATGTTATGTTCCTGATCCTCCTCAACTCTTGGGACTAGCCGCGCATTTTCCTCGTTTCCTGCTGCAGATTCTTCATCGATTTGATGTGATATCGTCATATAACAGAGTTTCTTCTTTCGTATGAGCCATACGAGCGTAATAATTGGACCCAAAAGAAACCAGTAGTAAAGTCTTTTTAGGTATTCTGCCATCTTGCTGAGCTCATCAGACCCTTGTTGAGTTTCTATGATATTTACAAATGTTTTGTCTGTAGCTTTAAGAAAATCATAGTCATAATTATATTCGAAACTGGTGCAATTGATACAGTTGCCAACAAACACAATGGGAATCAATATCTCCTCTTGCGTATGAGGTTTTGATACATTTCCATCTGGTCCACAATGTCCGTCGCCAAAATATGTCACCACAGAGTATCCAGCGTTCTGTGCATTAAGTGCTAGATCTCCACACGAAAATGTCGCTGTATCATCCTTAAGCGTGACAATAGCGATTTTGTCGACATGTATTCTTGACTTGCTTACATCAACTAGAGGTTGACGTACATTGGTCAGTTTGGAAACCACTGCTAAGCCACTCAAACGAAGATCTTGGTCCGCATCAGCTTTCGATGCTTGCAGAAACTGTTCCAGCGAAGGACGATAATCATGTCCATTTTCAAACCACGGCGGAGAGAGATCGCAAACCACTTCCGGAACGCTTGCGAACGACAAAGTTGTTTCGCCAAGGAAGAAAAAATCGCAGGAAACGGGAGGCTGAGGTCGAAGAAAGAACAAGACATAAGCTGAGACAAGGTTCAGCAGGATGAAGAAAAAAGAGCCGCCAATAATCAAGAATTTTGCAGACATGTTGGCTATCAACGCAAAAGCGATCTTAGTCAAAACCTGCCCTTGTAGAGGAATGCACAGCGTAGGACCATAATTGTACCGCTGACCGAAAATAATAAGGCACAACAGACAAGTTCTTGAACATTTATCAACATCTCAAGTATAGCTTTTTCATTACTGGGATACCTGTGGTAGCCCAGTCATAAAATGCCTTTGTTTTTTTGTCGTCTTTTTTTTTTTTTTTTTTTCCTCCGCCAAAAAATGGAAAAATTGCGCTATAGTACCCAGAGGTCATTGGGCCCTCAACACCATGACAAGTAACTGTGATCCAATGAGGTGTTCACATGCTGATCACGCGTGTTATCCCTCAACACCATGACAACTGTGATCCAATGAGGTGTTCACATGTTGATCACGCGTGTTATCTTGATGATGATTGACGTTGTCATGCACAGACAGAGCCGGGTCACATGACGAACACGAGATCTTGCTTATAAATTTCAACGTGTTTGGATTGCGATCTCCTGGAGCATTATGGCGCAAACGCGCAAAATACTTACAGATGCATATACAAGTCGTATTAATCGCGGCTAATCCACACTGAAAGATGTTATTGAGCGGTAATTTTGGAACGAATTGACTCGCGAACGCTTGAAAGCCATGAAAGCCTTGAATACCTTGTATGCTAAGTATGCCAATGTCTTAGTTGAAAAACGTTCACTTGTTGTCAAAAGCAAAATCTGAAATCTGAAACCAAACTGCATATACTCTATGCAATCTATTGAACAACGTTATTACCGTAAGAGTGTAGAAAATAACTATAATGGATGCAAACTGCTTGTGAAGAAAGACGACATGTTGGATTCACTTGATGGCAAGGAACGTAGCTACGATAACAGTACGAATGGTATTAATTTCACGATCAGAAAGGTGAATCTTATGTTTGTTTTCATTGTAGTTGTATGGATATTCTTTTTTAATAAATACGTGATCCAAAACCCCGTGTTTTTTTTTGTATAATGTTGTTATATTAAATATTGTTTACGCAATTGTCTTGTCACCAGCAGCCCAAGCTCACGTCTCGAAAAAAAGCCAACGATCAATTCATGAATGCGTCACGCGTTGTGTGACTCGGTGTTAAGTTACGAGAGGAACTGTACGTTATAAGGAATAGTACAGGGAACGAAGTATGGTCGATTTACAACGATACATATTTCGAAATATGAACATTTTTCTCGTAAAACCAGTAAAACTTACTCATACCCTGTGTATCCGTTGTATTTTCTGGCGATTTCTGCCGTTTTAAGCTTGCTTTACCATCACTGTTGTTCACATCATCTACTTTTATTACGTTGATAAAATCTGTACAGACATCACACCAACCAACTCGCGCGCAAAGTAAGAAGACTATATTGAAGGCTTGAAATAATATTGCGATCGATTTTCATCAAGAAATGGGCCAGGAATATTCCACAATAGTGCAAATAATCGTGAAGGCGGATTGCAGAAAAGCGATTGCGTGACGCTCGGTAAGCTGTAAGATGACATGTTATTATATACCAGACGTAAAAACTCTTCAGATTCTTAGTCTGCATTTTGTACCCACTCTGCAGTCTATATTTTGTATCCGGTCTGCAGTCTGCTGTCTGCATTTTGTACTAACAGGTATCCGTGGCACCAATACAGTTTATTTTTGGTTACATTTATTCGCAAAACACACATAATCTACCACAAAATACCTGTGAGCGAGGTAATTCGACATTTTCGTTCTTTCCCACATTAATATTCTTCTCTCCTTTTGTAAGAATGTAGACATCTCTCACAATGTTTCAAGTATTCCACCCACCCTACAAAAAAGGAACTCTTGCACGCATAGCATGCCTATGTTTTGAAATAGGTGTATGCCCTTGGCCAGACTTGAGCGCACTATTTCAGTTTACTAGTCCGACACCCGTAGTATCACTACACTTGATTCCAAGGATCCAGTACCATCCAGGTATCCCAGTTACCCTGCTCACAGGGTCTAGTTTTTGTTTTTTTCCTCCGCCACAAAATGGAAAAATTGCGCAATTGTACCCAGAGGTCATTGGGCCCTCAACACCATGACAACTAACTGTGATCCAATGAGGTGTTCACATGCTGATCACGCGTGCTATCTTGATGATGATTGACGTTGTCATGCACTGACAGGGCCGGGTCACATGACGAACACGAGATTTTTGCCCATAAAACTATTTTGTCAGTCGTTTTGTATTTCAACGTAATTGGATTACGATCATCTGGAGCATTATGGGGCAAACGCTCAAAATACTCATAGACGCATACACAAGTCGTATTGTTCGCGGCCAATCCACAGAAAAAGATGTTATTGAGCGGTAATTTTGGATCGGACAGAATCGCGAACGCTTGAAAGCCATGAAAGCATTGAATGCCTTGTATGTCTTGTATGCCAAGTATGCCAATGTCTTAGTTAACAACGTAAACTCGTTGTAAAAAGCAAAATCTGAAATCTGAAACCAAACTGCATATACTCTATGCAATCTATTGAACAACACTACTACCGTGAGACTGAAGAACAAAATTCAAATGGATGCAAACTGCTAGTGAAGAAAGACGCCATGTTGGATTCACTTGATGCCAGGGAACGTAGGTCGTCACTAGTTTCCATCCGTGAAACTGACGTGACGTCATATGATCTCCGACGGGAATCTTCGGTTCAGTGGTTCGGGTTTCAGGTTTCCTTTAGAAAAAACAAATATGGCGGATGTTTCTCTCTTAACCTTTTGCAGATCTTTATGTTTTGCCTTGTACATCAAATAAAACTCTGACTTACTTTTAATAAAGCTGAGAGCAACTGTTTATATTTTAGTGCGTATACCAGTGTGTATCACCGAATGGTGAGTCAACGTCAGTTTGAAAGATGGCATATTCGATCGTAATCTTCCATCCGTGAAAGTGACGTGACATGCTGGGTGATCGTACTCGGCGATGAACGACAATTTGCCGAACATTGCCCTCGGATTTCCGAGCATTTCTTTCCCGCTGAGCTTCGTTCTTTGGCGGGCATTTTCGAATATGTAAATGCAGATTTTCTATTAAGATTCCGCGACCGCTAAATCTGGAAGTTTAGTAAGAACTGTTATAGCCTAGCTGACCCTTTTAGAAATGGCTACACCAGTAAATGTCGAAGAACGCCACACAGATGATCTTGTACAATTAAACAGTACTTTGAGTACTACTGCTCATGCGGTATGTTCGTGGGAGCCGAAGTTTAAAGGATCTACAAGCAAGTATGTTGGTTATGTCGAGTCAGTTGAAGCAGCCATGGCTGTGATAAAGCAATATGAGATAGAAACCACGACAAAGTTTTCCTGTTTTAAATCTGACAAGATGTTTGGGGCTGGAGGTGAGTCTATTATGCATGCAAACATGGGAAAAATATACATTTAGATTGGGGGACATAGGCGAACGAACAGGAGGGGGGGGGAGGCGGCAGCCCCCAGTCGTAATTTTTTTTCGGACAAAATTACCATGCGAAGAGAGTCTCTTCGATCTTCTTACCCGACTGATCTAGGAAGATCGACTCTGCTCGCTGGGTAGGACAAAATGCCCATGATTCCAGCAAAAGCACATGGAGAAAACAAACAAAAAATCCCATTAATTAATAAAATGGGTTTCAAGAATTCAAATTTGGATTCTGGAATTGTGACACTAGTTTCGTGAGACACGATAATTTTAAACAGTTAGTTTTTTTTTAAATTTAGGTCAAGGTCACCACCTTCCCAAGTCCGAAAGGTGCGCCCATACGCCTATGGGTGTGTGTGTGTGTGTAGGGGGGGGGGGGGGGAGGTTACTCCCATAGTGGACTATGAATGTTGAGAGGCTGTGCATGAAAGGGTTACCTTTTTCAGGTCAAAAGTAGTAGATGAAAAGATAAGGGTTTGGACCACTGGACAGATCCCCCCCTATATAAAAAATTATTGAGTAGAACCCCCCCTCCCTCTCACTGGGATGTCCAGTAATATCTGTCTAAAAATTACAACTAAGGTTAGCTGATGTTTGTATTTTCATATAGGCTTATTGACTTTATTAAGAACGAATTTCACCTGATCTGAAAAAAAATGTGTGGGTTCTTGCTGGATTCAACTGTAGCTTACGTGCTTGGGTTAAGCAGGTGAGGGCTATGGATGAATATTAGATAAAGGTGAAGCAGGTAAAAAAAAGAAACAAATTGTGTCATTTAATCTTTGAAATAAAGAACAGAAATGCTTGATAAAATGACCAGTGCATTAAATAAAATACAAACAAAAATTCCTTCTTTGGATGTTGTCACAGATCCCTTTGCCAAGCCAAGAAAAGTTTATTTTAAAGATGACAAAATCCCATTTGATGGAGTGCCCTTCAGTATCATTGGCTCAAAGGTGTTTGACTACCAACATGGTCCAGACAGAAAAAAGGCATTCAAAGCAAGACAAGCCAATGAGAAGGTATGTTTTTGACAAATTAAAATTCCAAAAAAAATCTATTTCTTCCCCATCTAAGTAACCTTTTGTTTTTGTTTGTTTCTTTTCTTACATTATAATTATTATTTCTTCTTAACTACAGGCTGGCGATCACTCCTTCAAAAAGAAGAGATTTTTACCTCAAGACACCATGAAATTCGGGTGCACTGCAAGTATTCGTCTATCAGAAGTTATTACATATCCAAGTTACGAGGTACTTCAGTCTGTAAACAATGAGATGATGACGATGATGAAGATGATGATGATGATGATGATGATTATTATTATTACTATAACTATTGCTGTGTGCTATTGATAGCGATGTTTTCAACATATTTTTAAGTATAGTAACCTCAATACTCATAATTTATTATTAGTCTGTACTAAATTACAAGTAAAAGTTTTGTTAACAATAACTCTTTACAAGTAGATCAGGGATGACACAGAGAGACTTCGACGGGACATGTCCAAAAAGCTAAAGACTGATACCAACAGTGGACAAAAACCTCCATATGAACGTAGAATCTATATCTACCTACCAAAGGAGGATGAACACAAAGACCATATCACTGGCGAGGTTTGTTAAGCACCCGTCCGATGAATGGTCTTACAAGTAAACCTAAGATCATTTTTATAAATTTTTCTGTACTGATAAACAAAAATCTATGCGGCAACATTATGTCCGCTGCCTGGAGAATGGAGTAATGGTGCCATTTCCGAAAACAACAAGGAGAGTTCCTTTTCATATTAGCTGCAACAAATCATCTGTTGCTATCTACTGTCTATGTAGAATGCCATATGATAAAGAGGAATATGTTCAGTGCAGCTACAGATGCAGAGCATGGTATCATACTTCTTGTGTCAACATACCAGAGTGGGCTATTAACAGCGGTAGAAAGTGGAAGTGTGGCAAATGCAGAGAAGCTACAAAATATTAAAGGAACTGAGTGACCAACATGTGTCTAGCAAAAAATCTGCAAGTCTTGACATCAGATATTTTAAGTTTGTCACTTGAAACCATTCCTCTCATTTGCAATTTCATCGCAGAACTTTTTTGTGAAGGTCATTGTCATAACTGTGTTACAGAAAATTTTCATATTTCCCTCACACCCAACAGAAGGGGCTTTTTTAGGTTAAAGTCCCTTTTAAGAAATCTCAGTTTAGCGCCATAGTTTCCCAAAAAAATATTGGTTAAACAGTCAGTGGCTGCAACTTATAGTGATCTTCTAGAGATGGGTATCTATTTTTGGAACCACACAATTTTGAAGTAATCCAAAAATGGTTTAAAATATTGTGATACAATTTTTTTTTAAAAAAAGGATACCAAACTGCAGTTTAAATAATTGTGCGAGTAATCTATTTACAAGTGTTCCAACTGAAATTTGTTTAAAAAAGTCAACAGACAAAATAATTTGAAAAAAAAACAGTTGTTGTAGAAAATTTTTAAAGTTATTTTTAACTTTAAATTTCACCACATCTGTTATGCTTGCCACCACATGTGTTATGCAAAAAAATAAGTTTGGTAAAGCATTTGCTTTAAATTTATACTTGTTGAGTATTATGCTGTTTTGAGGGCTAATCATTGTTACCAACTTGCATGGTGGCAAATAGTTTAGTTGTTTTTCAACTGTATGACTTAAATGATATTGTATGGTTAATATCTACTGTTTCAGTTTTTACATTTTAATAAGCTTACTTGAAGCTTAGTTCTATAAATTTGTGTCAACATAAAAAAGTGTACCTAACAATATTAGTTTGGTCTGTATTTACATGTACCGTAACTAGTAAGCTCATGTTTCCATTAACAGGCTATGACCTTATTTGCATTTTAGGAAAAAAAAAAGTTTAATCTTGCATTCTCTAAAAAAGAAAATTCAGTAAAGATATTTTTATGGTAAATTTATAAAAACAAGGATGGTAATTTCTTATAGCATGCCTACCAGCACTTCAGGCAGACAGACCTTAGTACATTTACCGCTATTTCTCGACCAAACTTTCACCTTCATCTAGTCTTATGTCATTTTGATGGATGGCCCATCTCTCCATCGACCAAAACGACGTTTCTTCAGAAATGTGAATAACATTACAAGAGCATTTCCTTGCAAATTCCTAAATGAACAAAATAATACGAAGATTGTTCTTTACAATTGTTATTATGATTAAAGATTATATACTCACCATTCACCGTTCACACCATCTCCTCAATCTCCGTACTCATGGTAATCGCCTCAAGCTTTAGTGTCCGCCATATTTGTTTTTACGAATGGAACCCGATCACTGTACCGAAGATTCTCGCCGGAGATCATATGACGTCACGTCAGTTTCACAGATGGAAACTAGTGACGACCGGGAACGTAGCTACGATAACAGTGCGAATGGTATTAATTTCACGATCACAAAGGTGAATCTTATGTTTGTTTTCATTGTAGTTGTATGGATATTATTTTTTAATAAATACATGATCCAAAATCCCGTGTTTTTTATGTATAATGTTGTTATGTCAAGTATTGTTTACGCAATTGTCTTGTCACAGGTGACCCAAGGTCACGTTTCGAGAAAGAGCCAACGATTAATTCACGAACGCGTCACGCGTTGTGTGACTCAGAGTAAGTTATTCTAGGAACCGTTGAAAATTTGAACACGTTATAAGGAATAGTATAGGGAACGAAATATGGTCGATTTACAACGATAAATATTTCGAAATATGAAGATTTTTCTCGAAAAATCAATAAAACTCACTCATACCCTGCGTATCCGTTGTAGTTTCTGGCGATTGTTGCCGTTTTAAGCTTGCTTTACCATCACTATTATTCACGTCATCTACTTTTATTACATTGGTAAAATCTGTACAGACATCACACCGACCAACTATGTTGAAGGCTTGAAATTATATTACGATCGATTTTCATCAAGAAATGGGCCAGGAATTTTCCACAATAGTGCAAATAATCGTGAAGGCTGATCGCGGAAAAGCGATTGCGTGACGCTCGGTAAGCTGTAAGATGACATGTTATTATATACCAGACGTAAAAACTCTTCCGATTCTCAGTCTGCATTTTTTACCCACTCTGCAGTCTATATTTTGTATCCGGTCTGCAGTCTGCTGTCTACATTTTGTACTAACAGGTATCCGTGGCACCAATACAGTTTATTTTTGGTTACATTTATTCTCACAACACACATAATCTACCACAAAATACCTGTGTGTGAGGTAATTCGACATTTTCATTCTTTCCCGTGTTAATAATCTTCTTTCCTTTTGTAAGAATGTAGACCACTTACAATGATTCAAGTAATCCACCCACCCTAGAAAAAATAACTCTTGCATGCATAGCATGCCTATGTTTGGAGACAGGTGTATGCCCTTGGCCAGACTTGAGCTCACTATTTCAGTATACTAGTCCGACACGCGTAGTATCACTACACTTGATTCCACGGATCCATTACCATCCAGGTATCCCAGTTACCCTGCTCACAGGGTCTAGTTTAGTATCAAATTTTCAACTCCTATTTTATCAAGTTTTCTTTGTCCAAAAAAGTATTGTTCTACTGTGGATATCGCTTCCACTGTAATCAGTGCCTCAAATACTCTGTACAAAAACAATACGTTAGCTGCTGTATTCTACACTCAGAGTCGGAGTGAGGCTTATTAAGTGCTGCCTAAAACAATGTAAAACACATACCCTGCGACAAAATTATGCATGTGGATGATAATAGTACCGAGGAAATGACGTGCACGAAATCATAAGCAAGATTACAACTTAACAACCATTAATTAGAGTCTATTGACCCTTTACACCCTAACATCAGTATCCATACTCTCCATACTCTTCTCTTTACATTCCCTTTGGTATTGATAAGGAGAATTCATCTAACAATCAAAACGTCTTAGGTTGGCAATCATTTCCTTTATCCTCATGATCTTTATTAATCACTCAGCAGTATCACCGTAAGGAGGAATCAAAGATGATCCCTCTTGAGGTTTGGAGAGTTAACAACCTAAGAGACACGGTTTTCATTGAAACAATTAGTTTTTAAAGTGTTTAGTCTTGATTTCCTTGCCTTATCTTTTCCTGCTTGAAGTTTGGTGATGTTACCTGAACTGTGGGATTCATTCAAAACTTCAAGCATCAAATTCCGGGAGTGGAAATGGTACAGGAGAAGGAAACCACTAATTAGTGTATTTTAACTGGAAGTTTTAGGTAACAAGGCATTTTAAGGGTGAAACAAATTTTAATCAAAAGATGTTTTTAATTGTAAATGTGTTAACTTTGTGTTGTGACAGGTTTTGTCTGCTGTCTGCACATTAATTTGTTCATTGCAGTTTATGTAATTGCTAATACTTATGTTTAATCCTTTGACACCTAAGAGTGATTAGCATCTAATTTCTCCTTACAGTATCAGCTTCAATAAATAAAGATGATGAAAATAACGAAAATGATCACCAATTCAAGAAGCTTATGATTGCCATTTAAATTCTCCTTGTCATCACCATAGGAAATATACAGAGAACAGTGTGGAAAATATGAACACCAATGTACAGATGTAAAAGGTTAAAAGATGGCAAGTGCATCATTAGGAAACAGGAAAACAATAAAAGTGAAAAAGGAGTATTTTACACAAGTATTTCTAACAAATGAAAAATTCAAAAATCAATAATTTCAGTTTTTCCCTATTTATTCTCTAATATTATTTGTATTAAAATCTTGGAGAGGGATATCATATGTTAAATTAAATTCCCTCACATTGTGATATTTCTACATTAACCATTTAACTCCCAGAAGTGCTTCACATGTAACTTCTCCCCATAATATCAATATATTAAGTTGTTATCTTGATCTAACACCAAATTCTGGTAACCAATTTACAAGGAAATGTGTAGCAGCCAGAGGGGAAAATTAACAATCAGATCTTAAGAGTTAAAGGGTTAAGTTTACTCTTAGCTACGCAAAGCACTTTAGTTTAAAAGTAAAAACCAAATATAAATACAGTGCAGTACTTTTTAAAGTTTTAAGTCAATGTAAATAAGTTTCATGGATTAATATAGACAGTTTTAAGATTTGCATACAAAGAAGGTAAGAGGTAAAGTTATATTATGTGAACACTTGGATTGCATTAACCCTTTCACTCCCAATATCAAAATATCACCTCTTCACTGTTCAAGGTTAAGTTGGAATATCAGGTCTTAATTATCTGAATGTGAAACTAGAAAAGTTTCTCTGTAACTAAGGGGTGTTAAAGTTATTAGACTAGAAAGTTTCCTTTTATTAACAACTACTTTGTGAAAGGAAGACGATTTAGGCTATCAAAACGAGTTATCACAGTACTATGTATTCTCATAACTTGTGCAGAAACAGGGGAAAGAGAGGATTCTGATCATTACCTATCAGTTGTATTATGGATGGTATAGAAGATCAGGAATGAATATTTTGTAGGATACAAAATACAACAATTGAAATTGATTTCCTGTTTTATTTTTCAGAATTCAGCTCTATAGTTGAGAGAGGTTAAATGGATCTCAAAGGGTGCACCTGGTTTGTCTGTGTCAGATGCATAACATTGTAACTTTAGTCTTAGACCTTAAATGGTGCCAATAAAGAAACAACAGACAATACATGAGACTCCCACAAGTAAGCTTCCATATGACCAGGATTTTTTTCCTACTCTGCAGTACTGTAATAGAGTGCTTGTTATCCCGGCTGACATCCCCAGATTTTTAGGAATAGTAAGTGTACTCCTAAGGGACCCATTAACCCCCACTCCCACCCCTCTATTGCCTGGGGGAGGAGAGGAGTATAACTGGGGGGAATCACAATGTTTGCAAAGGGAACGGAAAGGGAATCAGTGGTCGCAAACACAGTATTAAGGGGACTAAAGAAAATAAACTGCCATTTAACAGCCAGTGAGGAATATCAACAAATCCTTATGGGGGGATCTGGTAAATTTAACCCCCATCCCATCCGGCGGTAATAATCACCGGTCCCTTTATCAATGCTGTAATGTTGTGCTGATATTCATGGCTCTTGCTGTCCTCGCAAGATCAAAAGCATCATCCAAGGAGTTTTTTGCCAGCGCCATAGAGTGCATTTCCTCGGGAAGTTGGTCAATCTGTGTTCTAAAAAAAAATCTGCCAATGTAAGCAAATTGTAAGCATACGAGCAGTTTTTCCGTATTAATAATGTTACAATCAACGCTAATCGAAATGTCCTAAACTCGAACGCGGGGCGTGCATGGAGATAAATCAAAACAACATATATATCTAAAGCGAAACAAAACTACCTTCGATTAGACGCCTTTCGGTTTATAAATACAAGAATAAATAAGATGACATACCTCTTTCCCTGTTCTATTTTTCCTAGTATTTAGACAAACCTTCGATCTGCTTGTGCTTGCAACTAACCCGTGTCTCGCGGCCGAATGAAACATAATGCCGACAATTCGAAGGTATGTCACACAAAACAAAACCAAAGGATATTGAACGTCACGCAAATAACCTAAGGTGTTCGTGACTGCGTGACGTCAGTTATACAAATCTTTATTCAAGTAATCGCTAATCGCCAGGAATCGTTCTGAATTAAGGTTCATACGAGCAGTTTTTCCATATTAATAATGTTAGCTAGTTTTGATTTGCATCAGGAAAAGAGGATTGAACTGAGAACGTCAGCATTTAAAATATATGCATTGGAAAAGCGAAATGAGCCGCAGACAGACTGTAATGGGGCGGACGCTGACATAAATCAAACTTGAACAACGCCGCGTCGGGGAAATAAAACCTCCAAGCGTCTATGAGATTCAACTGGTTTATTAATCACTGGAAAGCTCGTGAAAACTTAAATACAATAAATTAAAATAGGCCACTACCATACAATAAACCTTGAACACCCACCCCTCTATTGCCTGGGGAAGGAGAGGAGTATAACTGGGGGGAATCACAATGTTTGCAAAGGGAACGGAAAGGGAATCAGTGGTCGCAAACACAGTATTAAGGGGACAATTCGCCAGGAATCGTTCAGAATTAAGGTTCCGCACTCTGCGGCCGGCCAAAATATTTACATCCCCTATTCTTTTGGACGAGATGTTACTCTTAGACACAAAGATATTGACAAGAAACTTTAAGATATTATCAATTACATATTCTTGCGGTGTTTTAGGTTCTTAAATAAATGACCTCTTAAAATATTTATAAACTACACTGTCTCAATTTAGGTTGTTTACATACATACATACATACTTTATTAACGTGGCTGACACTTAGCTATATAAAGCCAGCTTACAGGTCAGTCACGAACAAAACAGATGGAAATGCTTCATAATGATTCGAAAGTTAAATTCGATCCTATCTTTGGAATAATTGTGTCCATGATCGGACCGTGGAATCTCATCGGTTTCGAACCTCCTAGAACCGTACGTACCCGGCATTGAAAATGTATCGTTCAAAATGACAAGAGTTTGCCAGAGATATAGTAAAGTTCAGGCTCTTGAAGTACAAACCCACTGTGCTCAGTTCATTTGATCTTTCGGAAAGCCAAGTTGGGTCTGCTTTCTCAAGATATGAATCATCAATAAAATATATATATATATATAAATATATATAAAATCATCTTTCTCAGACATCCAGGTCGTGGTCTTCGGTTTGGGAGACACTCAACTAAAATATAAGCCTCACAACCTTAACGCACCTTCACTGATTCAATACCTTGGCAGTATTTCAGTCAAATATGGCCAAAGCCTGTCAATCAGTCGTTGATGAAGGAAAGGCTCATCGCTATGAAGAAGGAATATGCCACCGCGCAGTTGTATTTAAATAGCCTTTACTTTTGGATCTGGGCCCAATAATCACGCTTTTTTGACTCAGAAAGTCAAAGTTGATGAGAGGTGATAGAGCAACTGTAAGCAATAGTTTTCTGGCTAACGCAAGTCGATTAGCGAGTTTGTTGGTGAACCTCAGCGTCGCAGAAGTGGCTCTCTACAATAGTTGTGTGATCCTCGTTGTAACAGCGATCCGGTAGAAATATTCAGCGGAGGATTGTCCTACTTTTTATTTGATAAAAGTGAAGAGATTCAGACCTGAACCGAAAGAAAAAGCATTTCTAAATTTGTCTGTGGTGGTCGCCTCTTCAAGTATTTTGTTTCCTTACGTAAAGTCGGTTCGCCTGAGAGGCTACCTAGAGGGGTCATGCAAACTTTTCAAAGCTGATCCAAATTAAAAACCTTTTACATCTTTAAATTGGTTTTCATTTTCTCCACACTGTTCTCTTTATATTTCCTATGGTAATGACAAGGAGAATTTGTGTGGCAATCAGAGGCTTCTTGAATTGGTGATCATTTCCTTCATTTTCATCATCTTAATTTGTTGAAGTTGATACTGTAAGGAGAAATTAGATGCTAGTCACTCTTAAGTGTCAAAGGATTAAACATGAGTATTGGCAATTACATAAACTGCAGTCAATAGAATGAACGAATTATTGTGCAGACAACAGACAAAACCTGTCACAATAAAAGTCAAAACATCTTTTGATCAAAAATTTTTTTCACCCTTAAAATGCTTTTTTACCTAAAACTACCAATTGAAATACAGCAATTGGTTGTTTCCTTCTCTTGTACTATTTCCCCTCCCTGAATTTGATACTTGAAGTTCTGAATGAATCTCACAGTCCAGACAACATCACCAAACTCTAAGCAGTAAAAAATAAGGCAAGGAAATCAAGACTAAACACATTAAAAAGGAATTGTTTCGATGAAAACCGTGTCTCTCAGGTTGTTAATTCTTCAAACCTCGAGAGCAACCATCTTTGATTCCTCCTTACAGAGATACTGCTGAGTCATTTAAAAATGGTCCGTAGTGGCAGTATATTACTTTGCACTGAATTCTCAAGGTAATTTGACGGATGTAAGAGCCGCTGCTTAGAATTATTTGGCTTTGTGTGTAAGAGTAAAATAAAATCAAAATAGTCTGGCTGCCCTAAAAATACGGAATCTTATTCAAGAACGATCGAATAAAGATCTATATAACTGACGTCACGCAGTCACCAACACTTAATGTTGTGTGTCTGTGGTTCATTTCGCTTTTCCGATGCATATTTTAAATGCTGTCGTCTTCTGATCCAATGCAATTTATTCACTGCAATCGTATTCATTAGTTTAAATTAAAACACCTCAAGAATGTGTAATTATCTTTGTGTGTAAGAGTAAAATATACTCTGCCCTCAGAGTATGGAAAGATTCAAATAATTGACGTCACGCAGTCACGAACACTTAATGTTGTCTGTCTGCGGTTCATATCCCTTTTTCGATGCATATTTTAAGTGCTGCCGTCTTCCGGTCCATCCGCTTTTCCCGATGCAATTCAAAAATAGCTCACATTACAGGCACAGAAGTACTTTACGTAAGCTTACAATTTGCGAGTTAAAAAGAGCACAATTGTTTTAAAACTCGACAGATCGACCAACATCCCAAAGAAATGCAGCTTATGCAGGCGTCAGCTTAAAAGATTTCCTTGGACGACGCTCAGTGTTGATTCTGCGAAGACATCAAGAGCCATGAATATCAGCACAACATCAAATTCTCCTTCGATCGATGTAAGGTTTTATCTGTTCACCCAGCTCGCCACAGGGATCTCCCTGGTGATTCTGTCGCCGATAACAGTCATTAGTAACCTCCTGTTATTACTGACTATTTACAAAGATCCTCTCAAATGCTTCCGTACACCAGCTTCGTATCTCATCATCGCTTTAGGCTGTGTTGATTTTACAACCGGTCTTGTTATCGAGCCTCTCTTCGTTGCTTACCGCTTGGCAAGTTATTTGAAATGGTCACTATATCCAGGCCGATCATACGTAAGACTGCTAAGAATTGGAAGTTCTATTTCCACCGTAGGCCTCAACTTGTCATTCTTGCTCGTTCTCGCTCTCATTTGGACACAGTTCCTTGCCATAACTCACCCACAACGTTACCGCTCGGCCATTACAACGCGCAGGATCCTTGTATTTGTTGGTATCTCGACGCTGTACTTCACAGGTTTCACTCTTCTGCAATTCATCGGAGTCTCACGAAGAAGCCTCCTTCAGATAAATCTCCATTTCCATGCCACAGTCATAACAATCCTGCTTTTCGTTGGTTCTGCTATACTTCTGAGGTCACTTCGCCGATTTGCCAAAGAATCTCGCCAAAATGAAGACGATAAAGGCTTGAGACAACTTGTGGTGGCAACTTTGTTTCTATCAGCAATACTAATTGCTTGCACTCTTGCTCATATCATTACACTTAATATCTGGTTTTACACAGAACTGGAGACACCACAAGACACGCTTCACCTCCACGCTGCCATGACAATTGCAGACGAAATGTTATTTATTAAGGTAGCTGCTGACGCATTCGTTTACGCCTGGAGACTGCCATACTACAGAAAGTCTCTGAAACTAGTGTTGACTCGTGCTGGGCGGCAAATTGGAAATGAAGCTACTGAAATGGTGACTATGGCCTGATTATTACTTATTTTAACCACAAATATATAACCAGACACTTATGGCTTGCGCGAAATCGGAGAACTAAGAATCATTGCTGACTGATAAAGCTAGCCTGTAACAACAATCCGTTCTTTTGTTCTAGTTACTGAGTCAGTTACTATAGTACTATAGAAAAATTACGAAACCCAAATCAAGTAAATGTGATTCACGATGATATTCTACCTCTGAGAAAGATGAGGATAGAAAATTATTTGCGATGGAAGTTCATAATTTTACAAACAAATTAGGGAAACGCACAGAGTTACGTAGATAAATTTCTTTAACGTTGCGTCCCTTCTTGTTAATACCAGTTTCTGGTAAACCCAATGATGAATACAATAAGTTTATACATGTGTAATTTTTTTAAGGTTCTCATTTATACAGTTCTGTGAAATGATCTAATTATACTACTCTAGTATGTTTACAAGCTCTTTCTGTATTTCAGTGCAATAATTAAAGTATAACTAGCATAAAAATCGCAGACAAAAATCAAATGATCATATAATCTTGTAGAAGACAAAGGACCCACAGTCAATTTAGTCTTTGCCCTTACTGTGATGACAACACAGTATTTAAAAGCTTACACAATTATGTGCAATAATCAAATAGTGTTCTGTCTAATTTAACAACTTCTCTGTATATTTCGATAATTTCAGTTTTCCCTTATTTATTCTCTAATATTATTTGTATTAAAATCCTGGAGAGGGATATCATATGTTCCTTTTAAAATACTTATAAATTAAATTCCTTCACATTGTGATATTTTTACATTAACCCTTTAACTCTCAGAGGTGCTTCACATGCAACTTCTCCCCATAATATTAATACATTAAGTTGTTATCTTGATCTAACACCAAATTCTGGTAATCAGTTTACAAGGAAATGTGTAGCAGCCAGAGGGGAGAATTAACAATCAGATCTTGGGAGTTAAAGGATAAGTTTACTTTTAGCTATGCAGAGCACCTTAGTTTAAAAGTAAAACCCGAATATAAACACAGTGTAGTACTTTTTATAGTTTTAAGTCAATGTAAATAAGTTTCATGGATTAATATAGACAGTTTTGAGATTTGCATACAAAGGAGGAAAATGGTGAAGTTATATTATGTGAACACTTTGATTGCATTAACCCTTTCACTCCCAATATCAAAATATCACTTCCTCTTCACTGTTCAAGGTTAAGTTGGAATATCGAGTCTTAATTATCTGAATGTGAAACTAGAAGTGTTTCTCTGTAACTAAGAGGTGTTAAAGTTATTAGACTACAGTGTTTCCTTTTATTAACAACTACTTTGTGAAAGGAAGACGATTTAGGCTATCAAAACGAGTTATCGCAGTACTATGTATTCTCATAACTTGTGCAGAAACAGGGCAAAGAGAGGATTCTAATTGTTACCCATCAGTTGTATTATGGATGGTATAGAAGATCAGGAATGAATCTTTATTTTTCAGAATTCAGCTCAATAGTTGAGAGAGGCTGAATGGATTTCAAAGGGTGCACCTGGTTTGTCTGTGTCAGATACATAACATTGTAACTTTAGTCTTAAACCTTAAATGGTGCCAATAAAGAAACAACTGAACACACATGAGGCTCCCACAAGTAAGCTTCCATGACCAGGATTTTTTTCCTACTCTGCAGTACTGTAATAGAGTGCTTGTTATCCCGGCTGACATACATAAGGGTATTGAACGTCACGCAAATAACCTAAGGTGTTCGTGACTGCGTGACGTCAGTTATACAAATCTTTATTTAAGTAATCGCTAATCGCCAGGAATCGTTCAGAAGTAAGGTTCCGTACTCTGCGGCTGGTCAAAATATTTACATCCCCTATTCTTTAGGACGAGATGTTACTCTTAGACATAAAGATATTGACAAGAAACTTTAAGATATTATCAATTACATATTCTTGCGGTGTTTTAGGTTCTTAAATAAATGACCTCTTAAAATATTTATAAACTACACTGTCTCAATTTAGGTTGTTTGACCGAACAAAACAGTTACATAGAAATGCTTCATACATGATTCGAAAGTTAAATTCAATCCTACCTTTCAAATACTTGTATCCATAATCAGAGCGTGGAATCTTATCGGTTTCGAACCTCCTAGAACCGTACGTGGCATTGAAAATATACCATTGTTCAAAATGACGAGAGTTGGGCCAGAGATATAATTAAGTGTGGGCTCTTGAAGTATAAACCCATTTTGCTCAGTTCATTTGATCTTTCGGAAAGCTAAGTTAGGTCTGCCTTCCCAAGATATGAATCATCGATAACGGCAAGCCTTTTCGATCTGACCATCCAAGAAACACTACCTCCTAAGCAATACAAACACGAATGGAATAAGCACTTTGTTCCCCAGGGTCATCTCCACAACAGATATATGTTGTCTCGAGGACATCTTGCGGTAAATAAAAATGGAAATCAGGGTAATTTAGTAAAATCAACTGAGCTGATAAAGTAACTTGGCCACTGTAGAGAGTTTAATAGCTGACGTTTCGAGCGTTATGCGGGTATCAGCGGCCGTCCCGAGGGGTCGACCCCCGGGCTTAGCAGGGGATTTGTAGCAAAGGCATGCTGATGTGGCTTCAGTAAACCATGATCACTCGTACTTTTGCATCGAGGAACAGGCAACACTGACTATATGTTGCCCAGGTTGCTCCAGGGGTGGGGGTATTTGTCCCAATTTTTTGCCCTACCCGAGGGGCTTTAGCATGTATTTGTCGCGGCAGCTGTGACAAATGCCCCTGGGTGCCTGGGGGTCGACCCCTCGGGATGGCCGCTGATACCTGCATTAGCCCTTCGTAATACTAAATTAGATAATGCTAAATTACTCTGTTATACCTTTCCACCGACTTAGCACTACAGTTTCTTTAGAAACATACCTCCTTCATTACAACTAGAAATCGCTGGTTTTCCAACCGAAATATATTAGGAGGTGGTTAACATGGAGAGCAGGAGCAGCTAACTGACACAAAACTATTTCTCAACATGTGTACAAAGTCGCTCCTTGCTTTTCTGTGCTAACAGATTGCGTGACACTTAATTTCAATTATCTGACTCCAAGTAGTATCTTAGTATTGAAGCTGAATTAAAACTGTTAAGTATTTTTTGAGTATTCAAAGGCCCTTGAGTATTTACAGGCTACGATTCTGGGTTCGGTATAATAAAAACAGCTCTTGAAATTTGGATCATCAGTTGTTTTATTATTATCTACATAACTGCTCAACTGGAAAATATCAACATGGTGTTCAGGAGATGTTTGTTATATAGCATTTTGTTAGATAGCATTTTGAAGTAGTTCTCCCGAATTCTCTCCTTCGAGTTCCTTTTTCCACCTTCTCTCAGGCAAAACATGTTTTCAACTTTTTAACGTACAAGTCAGTTTTAATGAAAGGTTTATTCGGTTATTAGTCACATGTCCTCAAAGCCGCAATTATGCCTGCTCTATGGGTATTACAGCAGAAAATAGTTCATGGAAACTTATTAAGTACCATCATATCAAAGACTGGAAACTTTAAATGGTAGATGTTTTGGCACTTTATGTTTCACGTCGACTGAAGACAAAAGTCAAAGCTCAGTAAGGGTGGGAGTGCAATAAATTGTATCAGAACAGACGGTGGAGCACACAACTTTTAATTACGTCAAAATAAACAAAGATACATTTTTTGACTGAAAGCCGAACTTTGTAAATGTTTACTTTTTACGGATTTCAAATTCACAGTTCAGTGAAATGATGAAAAATCCATACAGGGCTACAAATATAATACCAAGTTTACATATCCTATGTATATCCTACCAAAATCACCAATACCAGTTATTGGGTTGGTGAGCATTGCTATCATATAAAACACTCACAATTTAAAACATCATGATGCAAATAAAGAAAAACAATTATTATAAGACACAGCTTTGTCCCAAGCACCATTTCTAACGATTCCAACACACAATATTCCTAGGGTATTTTCAACTTAATAAGTAGGAAAAAAATTACTGAGTCAAAATGTTTGATTATTGATGAAGAACAAGGTTCCAAACCAGCTTTTAAAGATTTCCTGAAGCATTTGTCTTTTATTTCAGGAAAACGTTTTAACTATAGGACACTACTTTTAATTATGTCATAATAAACAAAGAGACATTGTTTGACTTAAATAGCCTAATTATGATTTTCCACAAATTGTAATTTAATCATTATTTAGAATAAATGACATATTGCTAAATTATTAAAATTTATAGTAAAAAGCTAACAATTCAAAGTCAAACTGAGAAAAAATCAAGCCATTATACAAAACTATTCCTGTCACATTGCTACTGGTCTTGCAGCATTTTTTTGTAAACTACTTCTGTATAAGTTTATAAATGTATAATGTTCACGTATTCATATTCATAGTTCAGTGAAATGATGAAAAATCCAAACATGGCTACCATATAATACCAAGTTTACATATCCAACGTATATTCTAACAAAATTACCTATACCAATTATTTAGTTGGTGAGTATTGCTATCATACCCTCAGACAATTTAAAATATCATGAAACAAATAAAGAAAAAAATTATTATAAGACACAGTTTTGTCCAAAGCACTATTTCTAACGATTCCAACACAATATTCCTATAATGTTTTCAACCTAATAGGAAAAATTACCGAATATTTGATTTCCTGAGCATATGTCTTCTATTTCAGGAAAACGTTTTAACTAAACGATCCTATCAGTACGTATTGGTTTTCCATGTTGTGATATAATCATTTGATGACATCAATCCTTAAAAACGATTTGATATCTCGGTATATTTTTAAGACTTCCGTCACAAGCTAACATATGAGAAATACGTCTGTTGTTACATAAAAAAATTTCTGTCACATTGCAGTTGATCTTATCTATAGCATCTTCCAGGAAACCTACTAATGGATAAGTTTATAAATGTGTTATTTTTCTCAATTATTCTCACAGTTTAGTAAAATCATAAAGAATCTGAGAGGCGCTGTCACGTACTACCAAATTTAAAAATCCCTCAGTGGCATATTTCATGAAGACAGCTACTCAAACAGTATACAGTTCAGGAAACGTCGACGGCGACGCCGCGAACAACGGCAATTAAAAAAAGAACTTATATTTTGCCCACGAATCTCGCACTACTCTAAAGTAATTGGAATTGTTGCTTACTGTCAAAACTATTTTGAAACTGAGTGTGGAACTCAGTGTTAAATTAGAAACAGAAATTTACAGAACTAGCCGTCATCGTTCACGTTCTTCAGACAACGCAAAGTTTGGTCATTTCACATTGTTGTTGTTTTGCAAAGAACGCGAAGAAAGTTTACAAAGATTTATAACGCGCCTGCACAGCTGTTCTACTCATGAAAGCTTTTGTTTAGTGACGTTCCCGCTCTATAGCCGCTGTGTTTTTGTTAAACTCTCTAATGTCAATGTTTTTTATTTCACAAGGCTGTAGGAAAGCGGCATAACACCACCCTAAAACACAGCCAAGTCCTATTTTATGGAAAACCCAATCAAATTCCAGATTATTATGAAATTTTTCGTTTAGCTCCCATTAATATTTGTCACGCAGATTGTGTAAAACTGATATCGAAGGAAAATGGCAAGAGATGCTGCTTACCCAATCCAAAAACATTGAACTCACCTCTCTGACAGTCCCTCAAACACAGACTCCTGTGGCTTCATAAGTTTGCGGATTATGTGCATTGAAGAACTGAAACTCAGAGTCAAAGTGAGGCCAAGTGCTAGAGTGCGAAGAGCAGTGAGTTTTACGTTATTGAGGAAGCCTTGAGAATTGAGAATGAAATAAAACACAGCCACTATGTCACTTTCAACATAAGCACAGATCACACACACACTGATGTAGAACAAATACCTTGTCACAACTCTGTGTTTGTTGAGGATGATTATAAAAAGAAAATTACAAACTGTGCAAGTTACATTGTAAAGCATAAAATATAAAAACTTCCAAATATAAATACTTCCAAATAATGGAATCTGGTTGAGAGAACAGTATAGAACAACGAAGCACAAAACGAGCAAATACATGTTGGATGAAAACCAATCGCTCCGAATCAACTTTGAAGGGTTCGTCGAAACGGTCCAGGTTCTCCTACAGACAAACGTACTATACGTAAAAAAGGAAAATATTCGTACAACTGACCACCACGTCGTGAGAATTGGTGCTATCCAAACGCCTGCCCCGGGTTTCCAGTCAATGAAGGTCGAATTAGTGCCGTTTACAATTTTATCTGGTAGAAGAACATCCCAGAAAGCCTGTTGCCGAAATCTTTCTTGTTCATCAAATCGGAAAAAAGACCATCCTCCACTTGAGATACCTACAGGGAGCGCTGCCAAAGTGAGAATCACATAACCAAAACCAATTGCGAGGTAGCGAATACCTCTTCCAAACATCCTCGCCACACGCACTGTGATTGAACTAGTCTGAGCGTGATACGTAAAGATTTGAGCTCGTTGGATATAGTGTCCTCGGCCCACCTCGACCATTTCCTCGTTACCAGACTCCTCGTCGATTTGTCCCGTCGTTGTCACGCAACAGAGTATCTTCTTTCGTCGGAGCCATTCCAACGTAATAACTGGACCCACAAGAAACCAAAAGTAAAGGTACTTCAAATAAAATGCCATCGCTGTAAGAACATCTGACACAAGTGAAACTCTAATATGGACTCCTGTTTGGTCTGCGGTAGAAAGGTGAGAATCAATCATGGACCAGTCATGCCGCGAATTTTCACAAGAAGAGCCATAAACAACAGGGATTAATAGTTTATCTGCCGTTTTTACGCTACAATTTTTCTCCAACAACTGGTATGTAGAGGAAGAAAATATCAGCATAGAGTATCCTGCGTGCTGCGCTTTTATTGCCAGGTCGCAAAACGAACATGTTTTGTTAATTTCCTCCTTTATCCCGATGAGCGCAATCTTGTTGACTTGAACTCTTGCCTTTCCTACATCAATTAATGATTGACAAGCATTGGCCAGCTTTGAAAATACTGCCAAGCCATCGAAAGTGAGATCTTTGTTTCCCTCTGTTGATGATGCCTGCAGAAAAGTACTCAGTGAAGGTCCTTTAAGACTGGGAGGCTCATGGAAGGCTGGTGTTGTCTGAGGGTCATTTAAGGTGGTACAACCCTCAAAAAATCAACATTTTTTCATATGTTGTTTTACAAAAAGTTATCTATGTCACCTGAAATGACACATGGAGACAACTATATTTTTGCAGTTTTTGACTTGATATTTTATTATTGCTGCTGAGAATTAGCAAATGATGCCTCCCAGTAGGCACCCGAACAAGAACAGTCATATCTCTTAAACATTAGATTAAAAATTCACAAAATTTTTAGACAATGATCTTCACATGCACCTGCATGCAATGAACTACCAAAACACCTCTCAGTCATATAGAATGGAAAATATTAAAGAAAACACAACAACTTTCAGGAATTGATAAGATAAGCAATCTCATTTTGGTCATTTAACAACAAAAGATGCACCTAAGTACATGTTTCTAGTTCATTGCATGCAAAAATATACAGAGATCTCTCACTCCAAAAATGAGAAGAATTGAATAAAACCCTGGAAAGTTATCTTTGTTAGAGTGTCGGTAGTTTCACAAAATTCAAAATTGAGAGAAAACTGGTTTAAAGTTTCTAAACTGATTTTTTTAAGACTTAAACACAGTTTCCATGAATTAAACTGTTCAAAACTGACCAAGGCCATAGCTGACACCTTCAGTTTGCTTATTATGATCATCTTTTCGTTTTTTAAGGCCCCTAATCACTTTGTATCGCTTCTTGGTAGTAGCTATGCTTTTATGTTGTGCAATATTAACTCTAAGCTGGTCTTGGAGTCTGAAACCCATCCTTGGTATATTTGCCAGGAGGAATACCAAGGGCTTGGAAAAGCTTAATTATACTAATTGAACCAATATTAAAATAAGAAACAGCATCATAAAGTCCTAATTCCAATGTCTCTCTTCCAACATAAATTTCTTTTGGAATCCTTTGCCATGTAAGCATCTTGCCATGTAAGCACTTCAGCAGCAAGTTGTTCTCACTAAGTCGAATATATTCTGGCTTTAGCTTGGCAATAACAGGTAAAGAAAGGCCAGGTCCATGCTTAAAGAGATTTTTATGGTTGGCTTTGTCCTTTTGATACTTGCACCAACTTGCATTACCTGTTGGGCAGAGGTCATGAAGTGGGCATGCCTCACTTGAGGCACAATGCATGAGGCTAGCATGGATAGCTTTCTTCATTCCAGCCAAATTTCCAACATTGGACCTTATGGCAATGCCATAATAGTTCTGCAGTTTATCAATTAGATTGTCTGTGAGTTTCCCTTTGCCTCCAAGGCCTGGATTGTCACGCTTTAATTTGCGAAGTGCAGTTCCAACCCTCTTCTGCACGTGACTGATGCATTCTTTCTTTTACACTAAAATTCCAGCATCTTGATAAATATTCTTTATCCTGGAAAAACTCTTGCTGTCCCCATCCCCATAAAATTCAGTGTACCTGAGATTGTGCAGCTCAACAGACCTTTGATATAGTTGATTGAAGCTTTCGATACGAAGCCGAAGATTCCTTCGCTTCGCTTTGATCATGTGAAATGCCATCTGTGGATTCACGTATCCCACTCGAAGTGCTTTCGACAGCAATCGACTCTTCTTCGTTAATTCTTGAACTATTTGTAAAGCGATTTCCATAAAATTTACGCTTCTTACGTCTCTGAGACAAAAATTTCGCCATTTTGATGATTGAAGCTCTCTCACTTGCGAAAATTCCTAACTAAATGATTGATAATAACGGCCGTTCACCGAAACATATCAAAACGAGGCTGAAAGTCATTGTTAGGCCCCAGTCTCCCAATAGATTACTCAAGATGCAATCAGTTTGCTTTGGCCTGGGTGGAAATCGCACTTTTAGGCCCTAAAAGGACGCATTTAAAAATACGTTTCCATGGCAACGGAACAACAGTGCCTTAGAAATTGCATTTTATTACTATTTTATTACAAATTATTCGCAAAAAGACATTTGGGACGATTAAACAAAAGCCTTTAGAGGTGAAATCAAATGAGAAAAAAATGGACTCATTTTCAACAAAAATTGCGTTTTTTTTTGTATCGTACCACCTTAAGCTGCAAACCACGTTCGTTGGGCTTGAAAACGATATACTAATTTCAGGTGAAGTGTTGTCACCATCCTCCAGTATGAACTTAGGCCTTGGTCTTGGTGAGAAACGGGTGATCCATAATAAAACTGATAAGAGAACCACAAAGCAAACAAAGCTTGCAAGCACTTTACACTTTCTCGACATCTTAAAACGGTTGAAGAATATCAAAACACAGTTCGCTACATGCTTAAATGAAAAAGAAAGTAATTCTGATTGTAACCGCTGACCTGGATTAAACGGGCTCTGAAAGACGATAGTCAATATATTTTAATAAGAGAAAGTATTTCTTTATGAGCGCCGAACCCCAAACAAAACCTGCACCCACAAAATGGATTAATAAGAATATACGAAAGTCATATATTTGAACTGCGGAAAAAGACCTGAATATGAAAGTGATCCTCGCAGTAATGTACACTACTTAAGCAGTAGTGAGAATAAGGCCTGAAAAAAATTCGAGAATTTTTAAAAAATCTTCACAGTTGCCTAAGTAGTGTATATTACTGAGAGGATCACTTTCATATTCACGACTGTTATTCTCTTAAAGTCTGCTCCTGAGGGAAACAGTTAGTTTTCTTTCGCCAAGGGTCTCAATATTCCCGAGAAAAAGTCGAGGGAAACATTGAGACCCGAGGGAAAACAAAAATAACTGTTTCTCCAGAGTTCAAACATTAAGTGCTTTGTTATGCATCCAGAGGACGAACATGGTAAACAATAAAACGATGAGCGTTCATAACAGTGCACATTTATTTATTGTAAACACTGCAGATGTACCTTTGACCTACCGGAGTCCTTCAGCTCCACCAGTTTTTTTTTTTTTTTTTTTTCATTTCGTCTTTCGAAGAGAATAGAGTTACATTTTGACCATAGGCTGTTCCACAGTGTTTTCAAGAACTAGACGTGGAAAAAAAGCAACAAATCAACATTAATACTGTCTGGAATCGCGCCGAAAAGTTCAGGAAGGGAGAGTTTAAAATATTACACGCATAATTACACCACCGGTCTCAGTCACATTCTAATCACGTGAAAAACTTAGACGTTGATCGCATTTAATAACTGTATTCTCTTCGTGATTCAACTTTGACATCCTGTCCAAATTGTATCCCGAGCGGGATACATTGTAATATATTCAGGCTCATGCGACTATAAATTAGCCAAAAACAGTCGTCTTGAGCAAGGGAAACATAAGGTGTCAAACAGCACGAATTGATCGAAATATGCAGTTTATCGCTGGCTATCAGAAAAACCAAATCTCATTCACACGCACTGTGTCTCATAATGTATTCGGATAATTGCTATGTAGAGTCGGTTTTATCTAGGCCCAATAATCACGCTTGTTTGACACAGACGAACGAACAAACTTGATTGTTACGTGACTTTTTATCAGAAAGTTGACGAGAGGTGATATAGCAACCGTAAGCAATAGTTTTTTTGGCTGCTGCAAGCCGATTAGCGAGCTCATTGGTGAACCTCAGCGTCGCAGAGGTGGCTCTCTACTTTAATTGCGTGATCCTCGTAGCAGTAACAATTCCCGTGTGAATATCCAGCGCAAGATTCTCCCACTTTCGATTTGATGAAGGAGAAGAAATTCTGGGATGACCTCAGACCTGACCCGAAAGGAAAAGCATTTTTTGAATGTCTGTGGCGGTCGCCTCTTCAAGCATTGTGTTTCCTTATGTACAGTCGGCTTGCCTGTGAGGCTACCTGGACGGGTCATGCAAACTTTCCAAAGCTGATCCAAATTAAAGTGACTGGTTTGCATTGCAAATGATCTACTTTGTGCTTTGTGGAACCATATAGCTCCACGGTTAACGAAGAGAATTGTCTTTTTACAGGTCAATTTAACTATTTTTCTATTTACAACACATTTAGTACAGTCTGTAATTGTCTTCGTATCATCATCCTTCTTAACAAGTACCAAGATGACACAAGTTTTGTGTTCTTCATTATTGCTTTTATGATTTGTGTTTATGTTGATAGTAACGTAGTGGCAGTACATTACTTTGCACTGAATTCTCATGATAAGTTGACTGACGCAAGAGTAACTGCTCAGAGTTGCTTGGTAATATCTTTGTACCTAAGAGTGAAAAAAAAATGAAAATAGTCTGGTTGGCCTTAGATTACGGAATCTTATTCAAGAACGATTGAATAAATATCTGTATAATTGACTCACGAACACCTTTAAAAGAGCTGAAGTTTCGAGCTCGCCAGAGCGATTCAATCGCTCTGACGAAGGGCAACAACTCTAAATAAGATAAACATAAATTACCCTGTCATACCCTTCCACAGACGCAGCACCACGGTTTCTTTAGAGACTTACCCCCTTTATTACGATTAGAAATCGTTGGTTTTCCAACCGAACTTTTTTGAAAAGGTGGTTAACGTGGAGAAGCAGAAGCAGCTAATTGTCACAAAGCTTTTTCCCGACATGTGTAAGAAGCCGCTCCTGGTTTTCTTGTGCTAAACAGAATGCGTGACACTTTATTTCAATCATCTGACTCTGATTAATTAGAATCTAAAAATTGAAGCTGAAATTGTAATTGTAAAGTATCTTTTGAGTATTCAAAGGCTGTTTTTTGATGTATAGATGAAAACAGAGGTTAAGTACGATTCTCGGTTCGGTATTGTCAAATTGGATTTTCCGATCGATGTTTCATTATGATCTAGACGACGGCTCAACTGGGAGATATCAGCGTGATGTTCAGGAGATGTTTGTTATCAGATGGCATTTTGAAATAGTTCTCCCGAATTCTCTCTTTCGAATTCCTTTTTTCACCTTCTCTCAGTCAAAACATGTTTTCAACCTTTTTAACTCACACGTTAGTTTTAATAAAAAGGTTTTATTCGGTTGTTAGTCACATTTCCTCAAAGCTGCAATTATGCCTACTCTTGGGGTATTATATCAACAGAAAATAGTTCATGTAAATTTATTAAGTGCCATTATATCAAAGTCTGGAAACTTGAAATAGAAAATATGTTGGCACTTTATGTTTCACGTCAACTGAAGACAAACAAAGCTCAGTAAGGGTGGGAGTGCAATAAATGGTATCAAAACAGACAGTGGAGCCATCAACAGATTCATGGAGTACAATGACAAAAAACACATAACTTTTAATTCCGTCGAAATTAACAAAGATACATTTTCTTTTACCAAAAGAGGCTAATCAGTAAGCAATCAATTGTAATATAATCATTACTTGACATCAGTCATAAAAATAAATGACATGTTGCTAAATTATTAAGATTTATAGTCAAAAGCTAACAATTCAAAGTCAAACTGAGAAAAAATAATAGGTTCTGATATAGAATATTCCTGTCACATTGCGACTAGTCTATCAGCATTTTCTATAAAAGCTACCTCTATAACTTTATAAATGGGTAATTTTCACGGTTTTCTTATTCACAGTGAAATGATGAAAATTCTAAAGCGAGATACCATATAATACCAAGATTACATATCCATCGTACATTCTACCAAAATTAGACACACTTTTGTCCTAAAATTAAACACCATTTCTAACGATTCCAACACACAATATTCCTATAATGTTTTCTAATAGGAAAAAATTACCGAGTCAAAATGTTTGATTATTGATGAAGAACAAGGTTCCAAACCAGCTTTTAAAGATTTTCTGAGGCATATGTCTTCTATTTCCGGAAAACGTTTGAACTAAAGGATCCTATCTGGACTTATTGGTTTTCCATGTTGTGAGATAATCATTTGATGACATCAATCTTTACAAAAAATGTGATATTTCGGTATATTATTTAAGGTTTCCGTCAAAAGCTAACATGTAAGAAATAAACTAATACTAGATTAGTTAATATATGAGTAATTTTCTCAATTATCATTTACACATTTCAGTGAAATGTCGAATATTTTAAACAGCGCTACCACGTATTACCAAGTTTACAAAACCTTTGTATATTTTCACCAAAATTGCCTATACTAATTATTTGGTTGGTAACGACATTGTTCTAAATTACAGCTGTTAACAGCTACTCAAAGAATTTCAATGCTCTTTTCTTGACGAGGCTGTACAAAAGTGGATAACACTGCTCAATAACACGACTCAGTGTCGGAAAAGTTCTATTTTCTGGAAAGAAGAATGGAATTTTTGGTCTAGCTTACGTTAAACTTTGTTACGTAGATTATTTGAAAACTGGTACTGAAGGATGGCAAGAGATTCTGCTTACCTAATCCCATTGAAAAACCGTGACTCACTTCTCAGACAGTCCCTCAAATACAGACTCCTTTGGCCTCATAATTTTGCGGATTATGTGCATTGAAGAACTGAAACTCAGAGTCAAAGTGAGGCCAAGTGCTCCAGTGCGAAGGACGGTGAGATTTAAGTTGTTTAGGGAGCCTTGAGAATTGAGAATGAAGTAAAACACTGCTACTATGTCACTTTCAACATAAGCACAGATCATACACACACTGATGTAGAACACATACCTTGTGACAACTTTGTGTTTGTTGAGAATGACGACAAAAAGAAAATTGGAAACTGTACACAAAACATTGCACACTGTAAAATAGAAAAACTGCCAATTGACGTGTGAATTATTCCATATTCGTTTTTTGGACGTATACGTACAATACGGTATGATCACGCAAAGAACGAGCAAATACATGTTAGATGAAAACCAATTACTTCTGATAACCTTTGAAAAGTTCGTTGAAACGGTCCAGGTTCTCTTACAAGCAAACCTACTGTACATGAAAAAACTAAAGATTTGAACGACTGGCCAAAATACAGTGACAAAGTACGATATCGTAACCCCTGGTGCATATTGTATTAAAAAACTCCAGGAATTCTTTTTTTCATCAGAGGGTATACTTTGGTCCGGCAGAGCAACGTCCCAGAAATTTTTCGGTCGATTCTCTTCATTTTCATCAAATCGAAAAAAAGATAATCCCGCACTTGATATGCCTACAGGGAGCGCTGCCAGAGTGAGAAGCAAGTAAACAAGAGCAACTGGGAGGTAGCGAATAATTCTTCGAAAGACCTTCGCTATACGCACTATAATTCTTAAAATACGCATGTTATTACTTATTGTCAAATCATAATCAGTTCGAATGTTACTCGTAACGCCGATTAGAGGTCGCAATTCACCTTCATTATCCGCACTTGTCCCGAATTGGATACAATCTCCTCGACTCTCCTCAACTACTTCTTTGTTACCAGACTCCGTTGTCGCCCAACAGAGCTTCCTTTTTCGTCGGAGCCATTCCAATGTGATAATTGGACCCAAGAGAAACCAAAAGTAAAGTTTCTCCAAATACTTCGTCAACGCATCGAGATCATTTGAGACTTCTGAAACTTTCACTTGAATATCTGTTAGGTCGGAAGTTGAAAATACAGAATACAAGATTTCGGGTCCCCCGGAACATACATCGCACGACGAATTTTGACAATAAGTTCCATAAACAACAGGAATTAGTAGCTTATCCGCCGTTTTTGCGCTACAATTTCCCTCGAACATCCATGGACGGGAAGACAATATCACCATAGAGTATCCAGCGTGCTGCGCCCTTACTGCCAGCTCGCACAACGAACATGTTGTGGCAAGATCCTTCTTTATCGCGATAAGCGCAATTTTGTTGACTTGAACTCTTGCTCTTCTTACATCAACTAATGGTTGACAAGCATTGGCCAGTTTTGAAACTATTGCCAAGCCACTGAAAGTGAGATCTCGGTTCTCTTCCGTTGTTGAAGCCTTCACAAAAGATTTCAGTGAGGGGGCGGCTTCAAGTGAGTGTAATCGTGATAAAGAGCAAACAATGTTCGGATAGTTTGAGAACGATAAACTCTCTCTAGTTGATTCCTTCCTGTTAAGCTCATGGAATTCACCAGGGTAGGTAAGGACAAACCATACACTAAACAGGCTACGAAGCAAACAAAGCTTCCAATCACTATCAACTTATTCGACATCTTAAAACTCCTGAAGAATGTAAAAAACACTGTCAGCTTTCTCTATGACTGCTGACGACGAATATTCAATGTGTCTTAATTGGATGGCGTATTTCGTCATCAGCACTGGACCGTGAATGAGGTAAACCGATCTGCAAAATGGATTCAGTTGATAACCCCGCATCCTAATGAAATGTATTTACTTTCAAAAGGCTAGACATGACCGCAACTTTAAGGCCGTGTTGAAATTGAATTATTTTTCATGGTTTACTTTCGATACTGTGAGTATAAACTAGTTATAGTTCTCACTAGAGCTGCCCCCGCCCTACAGTACCATTTTCTTTCTTTCTTTTTTTTTTTTTGAGTTGGGCTTATTGTTTACAGTTGTGTAATTTTTCTGTTATGCTGTTACGGAATTGCGGCTCAGTACTTTGGTGTTAGTAATTTTGGATCTCAAAATACTACAAGTGTACAAAATGTAGTTTTGGGAAGTGCTTGGGGTTTTTTTTTTTTTGCTGTGTGGTTTCACTTAGGATTTGTTTGTTCTTCACGATCAAGAAGAAGCAGAATGTAGGGACTTGGGTGAGTTTTAACATTGGAATGTTATAGGTGGCATTGGAGAACAATTTATAGACAGCATTGAAGAAAAATTCATTATTATATAGTTATTAGACACAAAATTATACCTTAAGAGGGCCTACATTCTCTCTTCTCCAGTCTTCCTCTATACTAGGACAAATCTCGTGTCAAAGACGCCGATCCTAAAAGTCCTCGCGCGCGTGTCTTTTTACTGGCAGCCCATGACCATTTGCGGGAAAAACGTTGATACCTTGCGGCTGTGCAAGCGATCAAATCGAGATTTTTTCTGGTTATGATCTACCGAAAATACCCACATTCTCTCTTCTCCAGTCTTCCTCTATATTACACGGGGAGTCCTAAGGTGCCTCCTCGGGTTTTTGGCCCTCTGGGGCTAAAAACCCTGCGGGGGCAATAAACCTTTCTTTTGGGACTGCCTTTCACCCAAAAGACAATAGGATAATAACAAATCAAAAATAGCATCAAAGACAAAAAGTAACGTTTACAGTTGCTGAAGTTCATGAATAGCTCATGAATAAATAGGCCATCAAATTCAGACACGTCTAATACCGCCTTTCAATGCCTGTTTGATCCGGGGCAGAACGTGAAAGTCAAAAACATTTTCCCTTCCATTGAGCGTGGAGCCAATTGTGTGCTAACATTCTTGAGGCGTTTAAAGATGTCGAAAAAGTGGATAGTGATTGGAAGCTTTGTTTGCTTTGTTGTTTTACTTTCAGGATTATTCTTTGTCAGTCTCCATCAGACTCGTTTACGAGATGATTATGCTAACATGTCACCTGAAGAAGAATTATCATTCTCAGACATCCAGGTCGTGGTCTGCAGTTTGGAAGACACTTAGCTAATATATAAGCCTCACAGCCTTAGCGCAACTTCACTGACTACTTTTCTGAAGGCATCAATGGCAAATTAGGTCAGCCAGAACTACAAGCACTAGGTCGTGTTCAAACCGAAACATATTTTAAATGGCAGGTAATTTAGAGTTAACAACTGGGTTGAAAACGTAAATTAGCCACCGTAAAGGGTAAAAAAGCTGACGTTTTGAGCGTTAGCCCTTCGTCAGAGCGTATCGCTCTGACGAAGGGCTAACGCTCGAAACGTCAGCTTTTTTACCCTTTACGGCGGCTAATTTACGTTTTCAACCCAGTTGTTAACACTAAATTACCTGCTATACTCTCCCACCGACGCAGCACCACAGTTTCTTTAGAAACTTACCCCTTTATTCTTTTTACATATTTCGAATGGTTTATCTGACCTTCGTTACTATCACTATCTACTATCACTCTACTGCGACTGCTTTTCTTGAAGGTGTTTCCACCCAAAGACGCAAAACCAACAATACCATCAAAGACAAAAATTCTAGTTTACGATTGTTACAGTGTCACCTTGTAAGGAAAATAAAGTTTAGAATAATGTTGGCACCAGGAGAAGACATCTGTTATTTGCATTCATTGTACAAATAAGACGATTTAATTAGCTGCCATTTCTAGCAAACAGTCTCTTATCTCTCTATGTTCTAATTAACTCCTGTTTTAGTTCCAGCTTTTAGTGATTAAAACTAGAAACTTAGATAGGCCTTTTTCAAACGTTCCGACACTTATAACGATGAGTCTCCAGAAGCAATCAGCCATAATTAATCGATTGTTATTCTCTTAACGTCTGCTTCTGAGGGAAACAGTTAGTTTTCTCTTGCCAGGGGTCTCAATATCCCCGAGACGAAGTCGAGGTAAACATTGAGACCCGAGGGAAAACAAAACTAACTGTTTCTCGAGAGTTCAAGCCGGCATTAAGTGCTTTGTTATACATCCAGAGGACGAACATGGTAGACAAGAGAACGATGAGCGTTCATAGCAGAGCATATTTATTTCTTGTAAACACTGCAGATGTACCTTTGACCTACCGTAATTTCGGAGTCCTTCAGCTCCACCAATTTTTTTTTTCATTTCTTTCGATAAAAAGAAACGAGTTATTTTTCGACCACAGACCGTTCCACTGCGTTTTTCCAGAGCTAGTGGAGAACAAGCAACAAATCAACCTTAATACTGTCTGGAATCGCGCCGAAAAGTTCAAGGAGGGAGAGTTAAAAAAAATTACACGTATAATTACACCACCGGTCCCAGTCACATTCTAATCACGTGAAAAACTTAGACGTTGATCGCATTCATTAAATGTATTCTCCTCGTGATTCAACTTTGACATCCTGTCCAAATTGTATCCCCAGCGGGATACATTGTAATATAATCAGGCTCATGCGATTATAAAATAGCCAAAAACAGTCGTCTTGAGCAAGGGAAACATAAGGTGTCAAACAGCACAAATTGATCGAAATATGCAGTTTGTCGTTGGTTATCAGAAAAACCGAATCTCATTTACACTATATTGTATTCGGATAATTGCCTTGTAGAGTCGGTTTTATCTGGGCCCGAAAATCACGCTTTTTTGACACAGACGAACGAACAAACTTGACTGTTACGTGACTTTTGATCAGAAAGTTGAAGAGAGGTGATATAGCAACTGTAAGCAGTAGTTTTCTGGCTGCTGCAAGCCGATTAGCGAGCTTATTGGTGAACTTCAGCGTCGCAGAAGTGGCTCTCTACTTTAATTGCGTGATCCTCGTAGCAGTAACAGTTCCTGTGTGAATATCCAGCGCAGGATTCTCCCACTTTCGATTTAATGAAGGAGAAGAAATTCTGGGATGACCTCAGATCTGACCCGAAAGGAAAAGCATTTTTTGAGTGTCTATGGCGGTCGCCTCTTCAAGCATTGTGTTTCCTTATGTACAGTCGGCTTGCCTGTGAGGCTACCTGGAGGGGTCATGCAAACTTTCCAAAGCTGATCCAAATTAAAGTGACTGGTTTGCATTGAAAATGATCTACTTTGTGCTTTGTGGAACCATATAACTCCACGGTTAACGAAGAGAATTGTCTTTTTAAAGGTCAATTTAACTATTTTTCTATTTACAACACAATTAGTACAGTCTGTAATTGTCTTTGTATCATCATCCTTCTTAACAAGTACCAAGATGACACAAGTTTTGTGTTCTTCATTATTGCTTGTATGATTTGTGTTTATGTTGATAGTAACGTAGTGGCAGTACATTACTTTGCACTGAATTCTCATGATAAGTTGACTGACGCAAGAGTAACTTCTCAGAGTTGCTTGGTAATGTCTTTGTACCTAAGAGTTAAAAAAAATCAAAATAATCTGGTTGCCCTTAGAATACGGAATCTTATTCAAGAACGATTGAATAAATATCTGTATAACTGACGTCACGCACTCACGAACACCGTTAAAAGAGCTGAAGTTTCGAACTCGCCAGAGCGATTCAATCGCTCTGACGAAGGGCAACAACTCTAAATAAGATAAACATAAATTACCCTGTCATACCCTTCCACAGACGCAGCACCACGGTTTCTTTAGAGACTTACCCCCTTTATTACGACTAGAAACAGTTGGTTTTCCGACCGAACTTTTTTGAAAAGGTGGTTAACGTGGAGAAGCAGAAGCAGCTAATTGTCACAATGCTTTTTCCCGACATGTGTAAGAAGCCGCTCCTGGTTTTCTTGTGCTAAACAGAATGCGTGACACTTTATTTCAATCATCTGACTCTGATTAAGTAGAATCTAAAAATTGAAGCTGAAATTGTAATTGTAAAGTATCTTTTGAGTATTCAAAGGCTGTTTTTTGATGTATAGATGAAAACAGAGGTTAAGTACGATTCTCGGTTCGGTATTGTCAAATTGAATTTTCCGATGTCTCATTATGATCTAGACGACGGCTCAACTGGGAGATATCAGCGTGATGTTCAGGAGATGTTTGTTATCAGATGGCATTTTGAAATAGTTCTCCCGAATTCTCTCTTTCGAATTCCTTTTTTCACCTTCTCTCAGTCAAAACATGTTTTCATCCTTTTTAACTCACACGTCAGTTTTAATAAAAAGGTTTTATTCGGTTGTTAGTCACATTTCCTCAAAGCTGCAATTATGCCTACTCTCTTGGGGTATTATATCAACAGAAAATAGTTCATGTAAATTTATTAAGTGCCATTATATCAAAGTCTGGAAACTTGAAATAGTAAATATGTTGGTACTTTATGTTTCACGTCAACCGAAGACAAACAAAGCTCAGTAAGGATGGGAGTACAATAAATTGTATCAGAACTGACAGTGGAGCCATCAACAGATTCATGGGGTACAATGACAAAAAACACATAACTTTTAATTCCGTCGAAATTAACAAAGATACATTTTCTTTTACCAAAAGAGGCTAATCAGTAAGCAATCAATTGTAATATAATCATTACTTGACATCAGTCATAAAAATAAATGACATGTTGCTAAATTATTAAGATTTATAGTCAAAAGCTAACAAAGTCAAACTAAGAAAAAATAATAGGTTCTGATATAGAATATTCCTGTCACATTGCGACTGGTCTATCAGCATTTTCTATGAAAGCTACCTCTATAACTTTATAAATGGGTAATTTTCACGCGCCACCACGTATTACCAAGTTTACAAATCCTCTATATTTTTCACCAAAATTGCCTATACCAATTATTTGGTTGGTAACGGCACTGTTCTTAATTACAGCTGTTAACAGCTACTCAAAGAATTTCGATGCTCTTTTCTTGACGAGGCTGTACAAAAGTGGCATAACCCTGCTCAATAACACGACTCAGTTTCGGAAAAGTTCTATTTTCTGGAAAGAACAATGGAATTTTGGTCTAGCTCACGTTAAACTTTGTCACGTAGATTATTTGAAAACTGGTACTGAAGGATGGCAAGAGATTCTGCTTACCTAATCCCATTGAAAAACCGTGACTCACTTCTCTGACAGTCCCTCGAATACAGACTCCTGTGGCTTCATAAGTTTGCGGATTATGTGCATTGAAGAACTGAAACTCAGGGTCAAAGTGAGGCCAAGTGCTGCAGTGCGAAGAGCAGTGAGTTTTAAGTTGTTCAGGGAGCCTTGATGATTGAGGGTGAAATAAAACACAGCTACTACGTCACTTTCAACATAAGCACAGATCATACACACACTGATGTAGAACACATACCTTGTGACAACTTTGTGTTTGTTGAGGATGATTATAAAAATAAAATTAGAAACCGTGCCCATAACATTGCACACTGTAAAATAGAAAAACTGCCAATCAACGTGTGAATTATTCCATATTTGTTTTTTGGACCCATACGTACAATACGGTATGATCACGCAAAGAACAAGCAAATACATTTTGGATGAAAACCAATCACTCCTGATAACCTTTGAAAGGTTCGTTGAAACAGTCCAGCTTCTCTTGCAAGCGAACCTACTGAACATGAGAAAACTAAAGATTTGAACGACTGGCCAATATACAGTGACAAAGTAGGATATCAGAGCCGCTGACTTTTTTGGCAGAAGAACATCCCAGAAATTACTTTGCCGCTTTTCTTCATTCTCATCAAATCGAAAAAAAGATAATCCCCCACTTGATATACCTACAGGGAGCGCTACCAGAGTGAGAACCACATAACCAAGACCAACTGGTAGGTGGCAAATAATTCTTCGAAAGACCCTCTTTAAACTTTGCACTGTAATTCTTAAACTACGCATGTTGTCACCTAATGTCAATTCACAATCAGTTCGAGTGTTACTCGTAGCGCAGTTTAGGGGTCGCAATTCACCTTCAATATACGCATTTGTCCCGAGTTGGAGATAATGTCTTCGACTCTCCTCAACTATTTCTTCGTTACCAGACTCCTCGTCAACTAGCGCCGTTGTCGCCCAACAGAGCTTTCTTTTTCGTCGGAGCCATTCCAATGTGATAATTGGACCCAAGAGAAACCAAAAGTAAAGTTTCTCCAAATACTTTGCCATCGTTTTGAGATCATGTGAGACTTCTGAAACTCTCACATGAAAATCTGTTTGGTCTGCAGCTGAAAATATAGAATACATTTCAATCTTTTCGTTAAAGCGTGCGAATTTTGACAATGGTCGCCATAGACAACAGGAATTAGTAGCTTATCCGCCGTTTTTACGCTACAATTTCTCTCGAGCAGCCATGGATTGGAAGAAAGTATCATCATAGAGTATCCAGTGTGCTGCGCTTTTACTATTAGCTCGCACAACGAACATGTTGTGGCAAAATCCTCCTTTATCGCGATAAGTACAATTTTGTTGACTTGAACTCCGAGCCTTCCCCACATCAACTAGTGACTGACAAGCATTGGCCAGTTTTGAAACTATTGCCAAGCCACTGAAAGTGAGATCTCGGTCCCATTCCGTTGATAAAGCCTTCACAGACTCCAATGAGGGAGCGGCTTCAAATGAGTCAAATCCTTGTAAAGTGCAAACCATTTTCGGGTGTTTAGAGAACGATAAACTGCTATCAGATGACCCGTTCTCCTCAAGCTCAAGAAATGAATTAGGCTTGGTAATGACAACCCAAACACTAAACAGGAAAACTGCAAAAAAAAAAGAGCTTCCAATCACTATCCACATGTTCGACATCTCAAAATGCCCGAAGAATATCAAAACACAGTTAGCTTTCACACTCGAAAGTAGTTGTGACTTTTACTGCTGATCCAGATCAAAGGGACTTTGAAAGACGAATATTCAATGTGTCTGAATTGGATGGCGTATTTCGTCCTGAGCACTGGACCGTGAACGAGTTACGTATCTGCAAAGTGGATTCAGTTGATAAACCCGTATCTGAGAAGTTGATTTACTTTCAAAAGGTTAGACACGATCGCAATTTTAAGGCCGTGTCGAAATCGAATTATTTTTTATGGTTTACTTTCGATGCTATGAGTATAAACCTTTCGTTTGGGATCGACTTTTTTAATTTCACCCAAAGGACAATAAGAAAATAGGACAATAAAAAACCAAAAATAGCTTCAAAGATAAGAAGCATAGATTCCCTGACGAGGCCGTAGATGGGCAAGAGCTCGGAAAACTAAACCAAATTACCGTAGCATACCTAGCCTCACTTGATTTACACGTCTGACAAAAATATAATTTACGGTTGTTGAAGTTCATGAATAGCTCATGAATAAATACGCTTATCTAATTCAGACACATTAAATATCGTCTTTCAATGCCTGTTTGATCTGGGGCAGCATGTGAAAGTCGTAAACATTTTCTCTTCCATTTAGCGTGAAGCCAGCTCTGTATCGAATAACGGGCAGTAGCAATAGACTTGCTTGATTGGAGATGTTGATGAATCAGAAGGAAAAGGAAAATGTCACTTATACAAGGCATTGAAATATGTGTATCATTAAGCGAATAACGAAGTGAATACTCATTAATATGCTTTAAAATTTGTTCACTGCGATGGAGGTCATAAAAATAAAATTAATACACCGCAAGAATAAGTAATTCATGATATTTTAGAGTTGCTCGGTAATACTTTTGTGTGTTAAAGTAAATTAGAATTAAAATAGTATGGCTGCCCTCAGAGTATAGAATCTTATTCAAGAAAAATTGTACAAAGATCTAAATAACTGACATCACGCACCCACGAACACTTAAGGTTGTCTGTCTGCGGTTCATTTCGCCTTTCCAATGCATACTTCAAATGCCGCTGTCTTCCAGTCCATCCGCTTTTCCTGATGTAATTCAAAACAAGCTCATTTTACCAGTACGGCAGGACTTTAAGTATGCTTACAATTAGCGAGTTTAAAAGAGCACAATTGTTGAAAACTCAGCAGAGACAGATCGATCAACATCCCAAAGGAATGCGCCCCATGCAGGCGCCAGCTTAAAAGAATTCCTTGGATGAAGCTGTTGATCCTGCGAAGACGACAAGAGTCATGAATATCAGCGCAACATCAAATTCTTCTTTCGTCGACGGAAGGTTTTATCTATACACCCAGCTCGCCACAGGGATCTCCCTGGTGATTCTGTCGCCGATAACAGTCATTAGTAACCTCCTGTTATTACTGACTATTTACAAAGATCCTCTCAAATGCTTCCGTACACCAGCTTCGTATCTCATCATCGCTTTAGCCTGTGTTGATTTCACAACCGGTCTTGTTATCGAGCCTCTCTTCGTTACTTACCGCCTAGCATGTTATTTGAAATGGTCCCTGTATCCAGGCCGATTATATGTAAGACTGCTAAGAACTGGAAGTTCTATTTCCACCGTAGGCCTCAACTTGTCATTCTTGCTCGTTCTCGCTCTCATTTGGTCACAGTTCCTTGCCATAACTCAACCACAACGTTACCGCTCGGCCATTACAACGCGCAGGATCCTCGTATTTGTTGGTGTCTCGATGCTGTACTTCACAGGTTTCACTCTTCTGCAATTCATAGGAGTTCCCCGAAGAAGCTTCCTTCAGATAGATCTCCATTTTCATACCACAATCATAACAATCCTGCTTTTCGTCGGTTCTGCTATACTTCTGAGGTCACTTCGCCGATTTGCCAAAGAATCTCGCCAAAATGAAGACGATGAAGGCTTGAGACAACTTACGGTGGCAACTTTGCTTCTATCAGCAATACTAATAGCTTGCAGTCTTGCTCATATCATGACACTTAATATCTGGTTGTACACAGAACTGGAGACGCCACAAGACACGCTTCATCTCTCTGCTGCCATTACAATTGCAGACGAAATGTTATTTATTAAGGTAGCTTCTGACGCATTCGTTTACGCTTGGAGACTGCCATACTACAGGAGGTCTCTGAAACTAGTGTTGACTCGTGCTAGGCAGCAAATTGGAAATGAAGCCACTGAAATGGTAACCATGGCCTGATCATTACTTATTTTAGCCATAATTATATTACCAGACACTTATCATGGCTTGCACTAAATCGGAGAACTAAGAATCACAGCAGACTGATATAAATTAAAGCTAGCCTGTACCAGGAATAAACTAGCAATCCGTTCTTGTGCTCTAGTTAATGTGTCAGTTGTACTAAAGCCCCAACTGTAGAAACAATTACAGAAACCAGAGCAAGTAAATACAGTTCATGTCGATATTCTACCTCTGAGAAAGATGAGGATTGGAAACTGTTTTAGGCTATTGTGGTAACCTTTTACCGCACACTTCACGGGTCAGAAGATGATAACTTGACTGGCTTGATGTTAAATGCAAACAAAAGACGTTACGAAACCATAATAAGTGCGAAACTGATATTCTGGGTGATCATAACAGAAATCTTGGTAAATCAGTGTAAACGTTTATCCCGTGTTTTGATTATTGATTGAACTGTTTACAAATATTTATAGAAATTGAAATTTTGAGTCTTTTCTTTAAGGATCGACAGCAAGGGAAGTCTTCGAGACCCTCAGTATTTCCGAATGTGGCCGATACTTATCAACCGCTTTAGTGACTTGAGTAGGTCAAAAAATTTAAGTCGACAGATTTGAAATGATCAAGTTGAAAAAAAAGATGCGATTAAAGTTTAACCCAATGCTTAATTTGTAACCCATTATTTATTCGCCGTCTGTATTTGGGCACAAGTTTTGGGTGCTAACTCGGGAAATAATCGCTTAGCAAGGGCGAATAATTCTGTGACACAGATGTCATTGAGCAACAAAAAATTCCGGAACTGCCAAGATTTCTCTTAATATAAAGGGGCACGCACAGAATTTCGTAGATAAATTTCTTTAACGTTGTGTCTCTTCTTGATAATACCAGTGTCTCGTAAACACAATTATGAATACAGTAAGTTTAAACATGTGTAATTATTATTGTGTAATTATTATTATTATTTGACGTTTTTATGATTTAATTGTACTACTATACTATGTTAACAAGCACTTTGTGTATTTTAGTGCAACAATGAAAGTACAATCAGCGCAAAAATCGCACACAAAAAATTGATTGATCATTTAATTTTATAGAAGACGAAAATCCCACAGTCAATTTAGTCTTTGACCTTACTGTGATGACGACACAGTTTTTAAACGTTTACAAAGTTATGTGCAATAATTAAATAATTCTATGTCTAACACTATGTTAATAAGCTCTTTGTATATTTCGATCGTGCAACAGTATAATGCACCTATAGGAAAAGTATGGTGAACATAAAAATCGCAGGTAAAAAAAATTAAAACTAATCAAGATGTGATCTAAGAACATGAGAAACTCTTATTTAAGAACAAGCAGTTGTCATTTAAGAAGAACATTAATCTACTACTATAATTTCTCACGATCCTAAGATATTAAAACTACATCGATTTCGAAGTTGGTAACACCTATGAGTTAGAATGTTTGATTTTTGCGAAGATGAAGGTCCTACCGTCAATATCGACTTTTACTCGAACTAAAAACTTTTCTACCCTAGCTTTTTCATTCTGTTTTTTCCTGTTCTGATCATTTCATATCAAGATCCAATGTACAATCGGCAGCAAAGAAACAATCAGATGATTTTACACTTCCTCTAAACAGAATTCTGTAAGAAGAAGGCTGCATTACCCGATGGCAGGCCTTTTCAAACATTTCATTTTCTGAAAAAAATTAGACCCAAGCTTTTGACTACCTTACAATCAAATCTCGTAATTGTTGCATCTTTTTGTGACGCACGTTTAAGATGACAATTCATTTCTCTGCCAGTCCCTCAAACATGGACTCCTGTGGCTTCATAATTTTGCAGATTATGTGCATTGAAGAACTGAAACTCAGGTTCAAAGTGAGGCCAAGTGCTGCAGTGCGAAGAGCAGTGAGTTTTAAGTTTTTCAGGGAGCCTTGAGAATTGAGGATGAAATAAAACACAGCTACTATGTCACTTTCAACATAAGCATAGATCATACACACACTGATGTAGAACACATACCTTGTGACAACTTTGTGTTTGTTGAGAATGATAATAAAAAGAAAATTGCAAACTGCGCACATCATATTGTAAACCGTAAAATAGAAAAACTGCTGAGGATAGGCGCTGATGGAACAGAATGGTACGATTGGGCCTAAAACGAGCAAATATATGTTGGATGAAAACCAGTCACTTCGAATCAACTTTGAACCGTTTGTCAAAACGGTCCAAGTGCTCACATAACTAAACCAACTGTACATGAAAAAACAAAAGATTTGAAACAATGGCCACCAGACGGCGAGAATATATGAAATCCGACGTCCTGAATATAATAAAGCATTGGCCTTGTTGGGTACAAGAACGTTCCAAACATTATCCAGCGTGACACTTTCTTGTTCATCAAATCGGAAAAAAGACCATCCCCCTCTTGATATACCTACAGAGAGCGCTGCCAGGGTGAGAAGCACGTAACCAAGACCAACTACGAGGCAGTGGATGCTTCTTCCAAATCTTCTTGCCACACAAACCATAATTCTGCCCATGTGGTCAAATGTTACATCAGTGTCTGTCTATTGTTATGATTAGAGGCTGTGACTCACTTTCAATTTCCTCACCGGTGATGTCTTGTATGTTCTGTTCCTGACCCTCCTCAACTCTTGTCACTAACTGCGCATTTTCCTCGTTGCCAGCTGCAGATTCGTCATGGACTTGTTGTGATATTGTCACACAACAGAGTTTCTTCTTTCGTCTGAGCCATTCCAGCGTGATAATTGGACCCAATAGAAACCAGTAGTAAAGTCTCTTTAGGTATTCTGCCATCTGACAGAGCTCATCAGACCCTGGTTCAGTTGCTATGATATTTTCAACTGCTTTGTCTGCGGCTTTAAGAAAATTAGAGTCATTAATAACTTAGAAAGAGTGTGAAGTGGTGTACTTGACACAAACTTGAACGAACACAATGGGAATCAATACCTCCTCTTGCGTGTGAGGTTTTGTTACATTTCTATCTGGTCCACAATATCCGTCGCCAAAATATGTCACCACAGAGTATCCGGCGTTCTGTGCATTAAGTGCTAGATCTCCACACGAAAATGTCGCTGTATCATCCTGTGGTGACATATTTTGGCGACGGATATTGTGGACCAGATAGAAATGTAACAAAACCTCACACGCAAGAGGAGGTATTGATTCCCATTGTGTTCGTGACGAGAGCGATTTTGTCGACATGAATTCTTGACTTGCTTACACCAACTAGAGGTTGACGTGCATTGGCCAGTTTGGAAACCACTGCTAAGCCACTCAAGCGAGGATCTTGGTCCGCATCAGTTTTCGCTGCTTGCAGAAACGATTCCAGCGAAGGACGATATTCATCTCCATTTGCAAGCCGTGGCGTAGAGAGATGGCAAACCTCTTTCGGGACGCTTGCGGACGACAGAGTTATTTTGCTATTAGGGAGGTATGAAGCGCACAAATTGACAAGGTCAAATTGAACAAAGGAAAAAAAACCAAGACGAGGGTCAGCAGAATGAAGAAAAACGATCCGCCAATAACCAAGCATTTTGCAAACATGCTGACTATCAATGCAAAAGCGATATTATTCAAAACCTACCCTTGTAGAAGGATACACAACGGAGGAGGACCATCATTGTACCGCTGACCAAAAATCACAACAGACAAGTTCTTACACATTTATCAACATCTCAATTATAGCTTTTTCATTTAGTATCAAATGTGAACGGAGTCAGATCAAACTTTTAACACGTATTTTATCGAGTTTCTTTGTCAAACAAGTCTTGTACTACTGTGGACATCGCTTCTACTGTAATCAGCGCTTCGAATGCCGTTTACAAAAACAAAACCTCAACCGCTGTAATCTAAACTCAGAGTTAGAATGAGGCTTATAGAGTGCTGCCTTAAAACAACGTAAAGCACATACTCTGCGACAAAATTATGCTTGTTGAGGATAACAGTACCGAGGAAATGGCGTACTCGAAATCATAAGCAAGATGATAAATTAGCAACCATTAATTAGAGTCTATTAACCCTTTACACTCTAACATCAGTATCCATGTTCTCCATACTCTTCTCTTTACATTCCCTTTGGTATTGATAAGGAGAATTCATCTAACAATCAAAACTTCTTAGGTTGGCAATCATTTCTTTTATCCTCATGATCTTAATTAATGACTCAGCAGTGTCACCGTAGGAGGAATTAAAGATGATCCCTCTTGAGGTTTGGAGAGTTAACAACCTAAGAGACACGGTTTTCATTGAAACAATTAGTTTTTAAAGTGTTTAGTCTTGATTTCCTTGCCTTATCTTTTCCTGCTTGAAGTTTGGTGATGTTACCTGAACTGTGGGATTCATTCAAAACTTCAAGCATCAAATTCCGGGAGTGGAAATGGTACAGGAGAAGGAAGTCACCAATTAGTGTATTTTAACTGGAAGTTTTAGGTAACAAGGCATTTTAAGGGTGAAACAAATTTTAATCAAAAGATGTTTTTAATTGTAAATGTGTTAACTTTGTGTTGTGACAGGTTTTGTCTGCTGTCTGCACATTAATTCGTTCATTTCAGTTTATGTAATTGCTAATACTTATGTTTAATCCTGACACCTAAGAGTGACTAGCATCTAAGTTCTCCTTACAGTATCAACTTCAATAAATAAAGATGATGAAAATAACGAAAATGATCACCAATTCAAGAAACTTCTGATTGCCACATAAATTCTCCTTGTCATTACCATAGGAAATATACAGAGAACAGTGTGGAAAATATGAACACCAATGTACAGATGTAAAAGGTTAAAAGATGGCAAGTGCATCATTAGGAAACAGGAAAACAATACAAGTGAAAAAGGAGTATTTTATACAAGTATTTCTAACAAATGAAAAATTCAAAAATCAATAATTTCAGTTTTTCCCTATTATTTAAAATTTGTATTAAAATCTTGGAGAGGGATATCATATGTTCCTTTAAAAATACTTATAAATTAAATTCCCTCAAATTGTGATATTTTTACATTAACCATTTAACTCTCAGAAGTGCTTCACATGTAACTTCTCCCCATAATATCAATACATTAAGTTGTTATCTTGATCAAACACCAAATTCTGGTAATCAATTTACAAGGAAATGTGTAGCAGCCAGAGGGGAGAATTAACAATCAGATCCTTGGAGTTAAAGGGTTAAGTTTACTCTTAGCTACGCAAAGCACCTTAGTTTAAAAGTAAAACCAAATATAAATACAGTGTAGTACTTTTTATAGTTTTAAGTCAATGTAAATAATGGATTAATATAGACAGTTTTAAGATTTGCATACAAAGAAGGTAAGAGGTGAAGTTATATTATGTGAACACTTTGATTGCATTAACCCTTTCACTCCCAATATCAAAATATCACCTCTTCACTGTTCAAGGTTAAGTTGGAATATCAAGTCTTAATTATCTGAATGTGAAACTAGAAAAGTTTTTCTGTAACTAAGGGGTGTTCAAGTTATTAGACTACAGTGTTTCCTTTTATTAACAACTACTTTGTGAAAGGAAGACGATTTAGGCTATCAAAATGAGTTATCACAGTACTATGTATTCTCATAACTTGTGCAGAAACAGGGGAAAGAGAGGATTCTGATCATTACCTATCAGTTGTATTATGGATGGTATAGAAGATCAGGAATGAATATTTTGTAGGATACAAAATACAACAATTGAAATTGATTTCCTGTTTTATTTTTCAGAATTCAGCTCTATAGTTGAGAGAGGTTAAATGGATCTCAAAGGGTGCACCTGGTTTGTCTGTGTCAGATGCATAACATTGTAACTTTAGTCTTAGACCTTAAATGGTGCCAATAAAGAAACAACAGACAATACATGAGACTCCCACAAGTAAGCTTCCATGACCAGGATTTTTTTCCTACTCTGCAGTACTGTAATAGAGTGCTTGTTATCCCGGCTGACATCCCCAGGTTTTTAGGAATAGTAAGTGTACTCCTAAGGGACCCATTAACCCCCACTTCCACCCCTCTATTGCCTGGGGGAGGAGAGGAGTATAACTGGGGGGAATCACAATGTTTGCAAAGGGAACGGAAAGGGAATCAGTGGTCGCAAACACAGTATTAAGGGGACTAAAGAAAATAAACTGCCATCTAACAGCCAGTGAGGAATATCAACAAATCCTTATGGGGGGATCTGGTAAATTTAACCCCCATCCCATCCGGCGGTAATAATCACCGGTCCCTTTATCAATGCTTTAATGTTGTGCTGATATTCATGGCTCTTGCTGCCCTCGCAGGATCAAAAGCATCATCCAAGGAGTTTTTTGCCAACGCCATAGAGTGCATTTCCTCGGGAAGTTGGTCAATCTGTGTTTTAAAAAAAAAATCTGCCAATGTAAGCAAATTGTAAGCTTGAACGACGCCGCGTCGGGGAAGTAAAACCTCCAAGCGTCTATCAGATTCAACTGGTTTATTAATCACTGGAAAGCTCGTGAAAACTCAAATACAATAAATTAAAATAGGCCACTACCATACAATAAACGCTAATCGAAATGTCCTAAACTCGAACGCGGGGCGTGCATGGAGATAAATCAAAACAACATATATATCTAAAGCGAAACAAAACTACCTTCGATTAGACGCCTTTCGGTTTATAAATACAAGAATAAATAAGATGACATACCTCTTTCCCTGTTCTATTTTTCCTAGTATTTAGACAAACCTTCGATCTGCTTGTGCTTGTTACTAACCCGTGTCTCGCGGCCGAATGAAACATAATGCCGACAATTCGAAGGTATGTCACACAAAACAAAACCAAAGGATATTGAACGTCACGCAAATAACCTAAGGTGTTCGTGACTGCGTGACGTCAGTTATACAAACCTTTATTCAAGTAATCGCTAATCGCCAGGAATCGTTCAGAATTAAGGTTCCGTACTCTGCGGCCGGTCAAAACATTTACATCCCCTATTCTTTTGGACGAGATGTTACTCATAGACACAAAGATATTGATAAGAAACTTTAAGACATAGACATATTCTTGCGGTGTTTTAGGTTCTTAAATAAATGACCTCTTAAAATATTTATAAACTACACTATCTCAATTTAGGTTGTTTACATACATACATACATACTTTATTAACGTGGCTGACACTTAGCTATATAAAGCCAGCTTACAGGTCAGTCACGAACAAAACAGATGGAAATGCTTCATAATGATTCGAAAGTTAAATTCGATCCTATCTTTGGAATAATTGTATCCATGATCGGACCGTGGAATCTCATCGGTTTCGAACCTCCTAGAACCGTACGTACCCAGCATTGAAAATGTATCGTTCAAAATGACAAGAGTTTGCCAGAGATATAGTAAAGTTCAGGCTCTTGAAGTACAAACCCACTGTGCTCAATTCATTTGATCTTTCGGAAAGCCAAGTTGGGTCTGCTTTCTCAAGATATGAATCATCAATAAAAAATATATATATATACAAATATATATAAAATCATCTTTCTCAGACATCCAGGTCGTGGTCTTCGGTTTGGGAGACACTCAACTAAAATATAAGCCTCACAACCTTAACGCACCTTCACCGATGCAATACCTTGGCAGTATTTCAGTCAAATATGGCCAAAGCTTGTCAATCAGTCGTTGATGAAGGAAAGGCTCATCGCTATGAAGAAGGAATATGCCACCGCGCAGTTGTATTTAAATAGCCTTTACTTTTGGATCTGGGCCCAATAATCACGCTTTTTTGACTCAGAAAGTCAAAGTTGATGAGAGGTGATAGAGCAACTGTAAGCAATAGTTTTCTGGCTAACGCAAGTCGATTAGCGAGTTTATTGGTGAACCTCAGCGTCGCAGAAGTGGCACTCTACCATAGTTGTGTGATCCTCGTTGTAACAGCGATCCAGTAGAAATATTCAGCGGAGGATTGTCCTACTTTTTATTTGATAAAAGTGAAGATATTCAGACCTGAACCGAAAGGAAAAGCATTTCTAAATTTGTCTGTGGTGGTCGCCTCTTCAAGTATTTTGTTTCCTTACGTAAAGTCGGTTCGCCTGAGAGGGGTCATGTAAACTTTTCAAAGCTGATCCAAATTAAAAACCCTTTACATCTTTAAATTGGTATTCATTTTCTCCACACTTTTCTCTTTATATTTCCTATGGTAATCACAAGGAGAATTTGTGTGGCAATCATAAACTTCTTGAATTGGTGATCATTTCCTTCATTTTCATCACCTTTATTTGTTAGAGTTGATACTGTAAGGAGAAATTAGATCCTAGTCATTCTTAGGTGTCAAAGGATTGAACATGAGTATTGACAATTACATAAACTGCAGTCAACAGAATGAACGAATTATTGTGCAAACAGACAAAACCCGTCACAACACAAAGTTAAACATCTTTTGATTAAAATTTTTTCACCCTTAAAATGCTTTTTTACCTAAAACTATCAATTAAAATACAGCAATTGGTTGTTTCCTTCCCTTGTACTATTTCCCCTCCTTGAATTTGATGCTTGAAGTTTTGAATGAATCCCACAGTTCAGACAACATCACCAAACTCTAAGCAGTAAAAAATAAGGCAAGGAAATCAAGACTAAACATATTAAAAAGGAATTGTTTCAATGAAAACCGTGTCTCTCAGGTTGTTAACTCTCCAAACCTCGAGAGTAACCATCTTTGATTCCTCCTTACAGAGATACTGCTGAGTCATTTAAAAATGGTCCGTAGTGGCAGTATATTACTTTGCACTGAATTCTCAAGGTAATTTGACGGATGTAAGAGCCGCTGCTTAGAATTATTTGGCTTTGTGTGTAAGAGTAAAATAAAACCAAAATAGTCTGGCTGCCCTAAAAATACGGAATCTTATTCAAGAACGATCGAATAAAGATCTATATCACTGACGTCACGCAGTCACCAACATTTAATTTTGAGTGTCTGCGGTTCATTTCGCTTTTCCGATGCATATTTTAAATGCTGCCATCTTCTGATCCATTGCAATTTATTCACTGCAATCGTATTCATTAGATTAAATTAAAACACCTCAAGAATGTGTAATTATCTTTGTGTGTAAGAGTAAAATATACTCTGCCCTCAGAGTATGGAAAGATTCAAATAATTGACGTCACGCAGTCACGAACACTTAATGTTGTCTGTCTGCGGTTCATATCCCTTTTTCGATGCATATTTTAAGTGCTGCCGTCTTCCGGTCCATCCGCTTTTCCCGATGCAATTCAAACATAGCTCACATTACAGGCACAGAAGTACTTTACGTAAGCTTACAATTTGCGAGTTAAAAGAAGCACAATTGTTTTAAAACTCGACAGATCGACCAACATCCCAAAGAAATGCAGCTTATGCAGGCGTTAGCTTAAAAGATTTCCTTGGACGACGCTCAGTGTTGATCCTGTGAAGACATCAAGAGCCATGAATATCAGCACAACATCAAATTCTTCTTCGATCGATGTAAGGTTATATCTGTTCACCCAGCTCGCCACAGGGATCTCCCTGGTGATTCTGTCGCCGATAACAGTCATTAGTAACCTCCTGTTATTATTGACTATTTACAAAGATCCTCTCAAATGTTTCCGTACACCAGCTTCGTATCTCATCATCGCTTTAGGCTGTTGTTGATTTCACAACCGGTCTTGTTATCGAGCCTCTCTTCGTTGCTTACCGCCTGGCAAGTTATTTGAAATGGTCACTGTATCCAGGCCGATCATACGAAAGCCTGCTAAGAACTGGAAGTTCTATTTCCACCGTAGGCCTCAACTTGTCATTCTTGCTCGTTCTCGCTCTCATTTGGACACAGTTCCTTGCCATAACTCACCCACAACGTTACCGCTCGGCCATTACAACGCGCAGGATCCTTGTATTTGTTGGTATCTCGACGCTGTACTTCACAGGTTTCACTCTTCTGCAATTCATCGGAGTCTCCCGAAGAAGCCTCCTTCAGATAAATCTCCATTTCCACGCCACAGTCATAACAATCCTGCTTTTCGTTGGTTCTGCTATACTTCTGAGGTCACTTCGCCGATTTGCCAAAGAATCTCGCCAAAATGAAGACGATAAAGGCTTGAGACAACTTGTGGTGGCAACTTTGTTTCTATCAGCAATACTAATTGCTTGCACTCTTGCTCATATCATTACACTTAATATCTGGTTTTACACAGAACTGGAGACACCACAAGACACGCTTCACCTCCTCGCTGCCATGACAATTGCAGACGAAATGTTATTTATTAAGGTAGCTGCTGACGCATTCGTTTACGCCTGGAGACTGCCATACTACAGAAAGTCTATGAAACTAGTGTTGACTCGTGCTGGGCGGCAAATTGGAAAGGAAGCTACTGAAATGGTGACTATGGCCTGATTATTACTTATTTTAACCATAAATATATAACCAGACACTTATGGCTTGCGCGAAATCGGAGAACTAAGAATCATTGCTGACTGATAAAGCTAGCCTGTAACAGCAATCCGTTCTTTTGTTCTAGTTACTGAGTCAGTTACTATAGTACTATAGAAAAATTACGAAACCCAGATCAAGTAAATGTGATTCACGATGATATTCTACCTCTGAGAAAGATGAGGATAGAAAATTATTTGCGATGGAAGTTCATAATTTTACAAACAAATTAGGGAAACGCACAGAGTTACGTAGATAAATTTCTTTAACGTTGCGTCCCTTCTTGTTAATACCAGTTTCTGGTAAACCCAATGATAAATACAATAAGTTTATACATGTGTAAATTTTTTAAGGTTCTCATTTATTATACTACTCTAGTATGTTTACAAGCTCTTTCTGTATTTCAGTGCAATAATTAAAGTATAACTAGCATAAAAATCGCGGACAAAAATCAATTGATCATATAATCTTGTAGAAGACAAAGGACCCACAGTCAATTTAGTCTTTGACCTTACTGTGATGACAACACAGTATTTAAAAGCTTACACAATTATGTGCAATAATCAAATAGTGTTCTGTCTAATTTAACAACTTCTCTGTATATTTCGATAATTTCAGTTTTCCCCTATTTATTCTCTAATATTATTTGTATTAAAATCCTGGAGAGGGATATCATATGTTCCTTTTAAAATACCTATAAATTAAATTCCCTCACATTCTGATATTTTTACATTAACCCTTTAACTCCCAGAAGTGCTTCACATGTAACTTCTCCCCATAATATCAATACATTAAGTTGTTATCTTGATCAAACACCAAATTCTGGTAATCAGTTTACAAGGAAATGTGTAGCAGCCAGAGGGGAGAATTAACAGTCATATATTTGGAGTTAAAGGGTTAAGTTTACTCTTAGCTACGCAAAGCACTTTAGTTTAAAAGTAAAAACCAAATATAAATACAGTGTAGTACTTTTTATAGTTTTAAGTCAATGTAAATAAGTTTCATGGATTAATATAGACAGTTTTAAGATTTGCATACAAAGAAGGTAAGAGGTAAAGTTATATTATGTGAAAACTTTGATTGCCTTAACCCTTTCACTCCCAATATCAAAATATCACTTCCTCTTCACTGTTCAAGGTTAAGTTGGAATATCGAGTCTTAATTATCTGAATGTGAAACTAGAAGTGTTTCTCTGTAACTAAGGGGTGTTCAAGTTATTAGACTACAGTGTTTCCTTTTATTAACAACTACTTTGTGAAAGGAAGACGATTTAGGTTATCAAAACGAGTTATCGCAGTACTATGTATTCTCATAACTTGTGCAGAAACAGGGGAAAGAGAGGATTCTGATTGTTACCCATCAGTTGTATTATGGATGGTATAGAAGATCAGGAATGAATCTTTATTTTTCAGAATTCAGCTCAATAGTTGAGAGAGGCTGAATGGATTTCAAAGGGTGCACCTGGTTTGTGTGTGTCAGATACATAACATTGTAACTTTAGTCTTAGACCTTAAATGGTGCCAATAAAGAAACAACTGAACACACATGAGGCTCCCACAAGTAAGCTTCCATGACCAGGATTTTTTTCCTACTCTGCAGTACTGTAATAGAGTGCTTGTTATCCCGGCTTACATCCCCAGGTTTTTGGAAATAGTAATTGTACTCCTAAGGGACCAGTAACCCCCACCTCCCCCTCCCCCCCCCCACCCCTCTATTGCATGGGGGAGGAGAGGAGTATAACTGGGGGGAATCACAATGTTTGCAAAGGGAACAGAAAGGGAATCAGTGGTCGCAAGCACAGTATGAAGGGGACTAAAGAAAATAAACTGCCATTTAACAGCCAGTGAGGAATATCAAAGAAGCCTTATGGGGGGATCTGGTAAATTTAACCCCCTTCCCATCCGGCGGTAATAATCATCAGTCCCTTACCAATGCTTTAATGTTGTGCTGATATTCATGGCTCTTGTTGTCCTCGCAAGATCAACAGCATCATCCAAGGAGTTTTTTGCCAGCGCCATAGAGTACATTTCCTCGGGAAGTTGGTCAATCTGTGTTTTAAAAAAAAATCTGCCAATGTAAGCAAATTGTAAGCATACGAACAGTTTTTCTGTACTAATAATGTTAGCTAATTTTGATTTGCATCAGGAAAAGAGGATCGAACTGAGAACGTCAGCATTTAAAATATGCATCAGACTAGACTAGAGTGTTTCCTTTTATTAACAACTACTTTGTGAAGTCTGAAAAAAAAGCGAAATGAGCCGCAGACAGACCATAGGCGGCCCAAGCTCACGTCTCGAGAAAAAGCCAACGATGAATTCATGAACGCGTCACGCGTTGTGTGACTCGGTGTTAAGTTACGGGAGGAACCGTTGAAAATTTGAACACGTTATAAGGCATAGTATGGGGAACGACATATGGTCGATTTACAACGATAAATATTTCGAAATCTGAATATTTTACACGTAAAATCAATAAAAACTTACTCATGCCCTGTGTATCCGTCGTAGTTTCTAGCGATTTCTGCTGTTTTAAGCTTGCTTTACCATCACTGTTAACCATGTCAAAAGACGAATTCGTCTTTTGACATGGTTAACAGTGATGGTAAAGCAAGCTTAAAACAGCAGAAATCGCTAGAAACTACGACGGATACACAGGGCATGAGTAAGTTTTTATTGATTTTACGTGTAAAATATTCAGATTTCGAAATATTTATCGTTGTAAATCGACCATATGTCGTTCCCCATACTATGCCTTATAACGTGTTCAAATTTTCAACGGTTCCTCCCGTAACTTAACACCGAGTCACACAACGCGTGACGCGTTCATGAATTCATCGTTGGCTTTTTCTCGAGACGTGAGCTTGGGCCGCCTGTGGACAGACTGTAATGGGGCGGACGCTAACATAAATCAAATCAAACTTGAACAACGCCGCGTCAGGGAAATGTCTTATTTTGACAGAACCTCCAAGCATCTATCAGTCTCAACTGGTTTATTAATCACTGGAAAGCTCGTGAAAACTGAAATACAATAAATTAAAATAGGCCATTACCATACAAGAAACGCTAATCGAAATGTCCTGAACTCGAACACGCGGGGCGTGCATATAGATAAATCAAAACAACACAAATATCTAAAGCGAAACAAAACTACCTTTGATTAGACGCGTTTCGGTTTATAAATACAAGAATAAATAAGATGACATACCTCTTTCCCCGTTAAATTATTCTTGTATTTCGACAATCCTTCGATCTGGTTATGCTTGCAACTAACCCGCGTCTCGTGGCCGAATGAAACATAATGCCGACAATAGATCGTTTTAACTCACGTGACCAATTCCTTGACTACCGTTGCTACGCCGCCATATTGGTGTACCTCAATTGTAAACAAACTAGTAGCGTCCTTCGCGTGGAACATGGTTTTGTGTCTGATCGTTGGCTGTGGCAGCAAAAGTGGACGAGATAAAGGGTTGTACTTTGCAAGGGTGCCTTCTGTGGTCACAAATCAAGGCGAAGAGGCACAGAAACTATCCGAAGAAAGAAGATCGCGCTGGATTTCAGCGATAAGCAGTGACGATCTGACCGAAGAGATCTTAGAAAACGATCGTGTATGCGAAAAGCATTTTGTTTCAGGAAGGGCAGCTAAGAGCTGGGATAAATTTAATATTGACTGGGTTCTGACATTGCTTTTGGGACACAAGAAAGCGTCTGATCGAGCAGATCATAAAGAAGCGGCGGCAAAACGAAGCGAGAGAGCGAGGGAACGTGAACTAGTGAAGAAGCCGGCTTTTGAAAAGAGAGAACAAGAGCTAGAACTAGAGCGAACGGCGAAGAGACAGAAACTTAATGAGCCCGGTGAACAGGTTTCAAACCTCAGCTTTGAAGGAAATGAGGACGAAGAGAAAAAATTAACAGTTGAAGCTGGCACACAAACTGAAGAGTTTGAATATTTATTCAGCTCTCTAAACATTGACCGGAAACCATTTTGATCGGTGGGAATTTGTACAAAACGAAGAAAAAGTTAAATTCTACACTGGATTGCCTTCCTTCGATATCCTGCAAAAATGTTTTCGAACATGTTTCTCCGTTTGTTGCTTACAAGTCCCAGAATCTGACCACATTTCAAGAGTTTGTCATGACTTTGATAAAACTTAAACTTGACGCACCTCATCAAGATCTTTCATATCGCTTTAATGTCTCCCTTTCAACAGTTTCAAGGATTTTTTCATCCTGGATGATAGCGCTAGATGTACGCCTGGCTCCACTTATCAACTGGCCTGAACGTGAGGATTTATGGCGAACTATGCTACAGTGTTTTAAATATTCATTTGGAAACAAAACTACCGTGATTATTGATTGCTTCGAAGTATTTATTAATAGACCATCAAATCTGCTCGCAAGAGCACAGACATGGTCATCGTACAAACACCATAACACTGTTAAGGTGCTGATTGGGATAACTCCACAAGGTACAATCTCCTATGTTTCCCAAGCTTGGGGAGGACGAACATCAGACAAATATTTAACTGAGAACTGTGGAATTTTAAATAAGTTGTTGCCTGGGGATCTGGTCTTGGCTGACCGTGGTTTCACCATCGCAGAGAGTTACCCTTCGCTTGTGCGACAGTATCTCTCTCAACTTGTAAGATTTGTTCTTTTGTAATCTCAATATCTACCTCTTGACAAGCTTTTAATAACTCAGGATAACTCAGAGCGAGGTACCTCTTATCAAACAGATCGCTAATTGTAGGTACGCAGCGACTTTTGAGGATATAGCTGTCTGCATACTCGGGTATTAAGCTTAGAGCGATGGGCTTGCTACTAGACTTACTAAGTTTAGCATAAAAGGTATCCATTTCCGGTTTTGAGGGAACAGGGATCTCCTTTGACACGTTTCCTTTAGCATAATCAGGGCTGGAAACATTGGAGAGGTTCTCAATCTTGGCATCTAAATCGTTTTTTATTTTCCTTGCGGATGTAAAGTTTATTTCTCGCACCTTTTCATATTCTACTTGTTTGACGTAGGTAGGTAAAAGCCACGAGCACTTCACTTGCGTGCAGGCAAGTCTGCCATTAATTTTTGTCCACGCTTCCAGATAAAATAGCACGTTTGCTATATGCGAACAGGTTTCTGCCAGGCCAGCCTTGCAACCTAAGCAGTGTGCAAACAAAATTGTTCCTTCTCTTTCCGTGATAACCCAACATGAAATAAGAGAGTCGTTCATACGCTGGGAATGTCTCACCTTTGCTAAAACAAGAAACTTGTCGGCGATTATGTGGCCTTGCACGCTTGCGATAAACCAGAGACCATTTGGTTATATGCTTCAAGACTTCGGAAAGCTTTAAACTGTTTCTGAGTGAGGAAACTTGTCTCCAAGACAAGATAACACAAAATATGTGTGGATTCAACAGGAGGCAAACAGTCCGGCTTAAAGTCCTTCCCTTCGACTAAAACTGGATCAATTCCAATTGCCGCTATTTTCTGTAAATATCGATCTCTGACTGGAAAATCCAGCTGCTTCGCGTATTCGGATATCGGAAAAGAATAGTCGACCCCGCTTTTGTTCTGGGACTCTTTTTCTTACTCTTTTGAATCCATTTTACTTGTGGGAATGATAATTGTGGAAAAATTACGGGGATTACGCAATCGAAAGTGGTACACCAATATGGCCGACCGGAAATGATGTGACGTCACGTGAAAACGATCTATTCGAAGGTATGTCACACAAAACATAACAAAAGGGTATTGAACGTCACGCAAATCACAACTGAAAATAGCCTTCGTTACACAGACAACCTAAGGTGTTCGTGACTGCGTGACGTCAGTTATACAGATCTTTATTCAAGTAGTCGCCAAGAATCGTTCAGAATTAAAGTTCCGTACCCTGCGGCTAGTCAAAATATTTAAATCCCCTATTCTTTAGGACGAATTGCTACTCTTAGACACAAGAAACTTTAAGATAGTATCAATTATACATTCTTGCGGTGTTTTAAGAGAGTGTCTCTGTAAGAGCGGTCCGGTCGATTTTGCTTGAGACACGGATTTCGCTCGTTTCTCATGTGTTGTAAGACATTCATGTACCTATACTAAAACCACAATCAGTTTGATCGGATCTCTTTATTTTTCAGAGTTTTACGGAAATTAAATTTCACTCGAGCGAAGGCTTGTCGTGACACTTTTCAAGACTTTAATTTCATACAACTTTGGAGGACAATTTACGAAAAACTACGGAACTCAGCAAAAAACAAATACCACAGCCATGTATATTAACTCTATCTTATTTATCGAGGCGACTTTCGTAAACATCACGTTTCAATCAAGGAAACAAGGAGACTTGAATGACACCTTATCGGTTCGCCTAAATCAAACACGCCAAAACCGATCAAATTCAAGGTAAATTTTTGAAAAAGTGAGGCGTTCTTAACTGATCCAACTAACATAGCTAGGAGGTAGGTGCCATAGAAAAGGTAACTACAGAAAAAAAACTTTGCGGCCCGACCTTTACGAGAATTTTATAGCTCCGTGAACTTACCTAATTTTCGGCAATCTCCAAGTTTGGCTGCCATTTTGAGGGATGTCAACATGAAGCGTAACCGATATAAATCAAGCAGGTAAATCTAAAACCGTCAGAAATACATACGAAAGCAATTCAAATGAACTTTACTTTCAATTCAGGCGGCAAAATTTGAAATTGTTCGTTAAACTTACCATCCCCATGCGACCATTTATTCCAACAATTCAAACACTACAACTTTCTGAATTCCCCTCGTCGATTCCACCGCAAGAAATAACCTGTGCCACCCAAGCTTCGACTCGAATGTGAAGTACGAATCAAATAACATTACTGCTTCATCTTCGCGGCAATATCACGCTGGTATTTTGATTTTCCGATCGACAAGAACGGTGATCAAGAATCGATCGGTTTGTTTACCTCATAAACGTGACTCATGTTATCATTCATGATCATGTTCATGTTATCAGCAGAAAATAGTTCATGGAAACTAATAAAGAGCCATTATATCAAATAATGGAAACTTGAAATGGTAGATGTTTTGGCACTTAATGTTTCACGTCAGCTGAAGACATAAACAAAACTCAGTAAGGGTGGGAGTGCAATAAATTGTATCAGAACAGACAGTGGAGCACACAACTTTTAATTACGTCAAAATAAACAAAGATACATTTTTTGACTGAAAGCCGAACTTTGTAAATTCATAATGAGAGAGAGCATAATGAGAGCATAATGGCGGTCACGTTTTGCTGTAGCTCCAAGGTTCAAAGAGGTTTTCTACTTTTAGGCTTGGTTTTAACACATCTAAATGTCATCCATAATGCAGCTAAGTATCCTCTTCATCAGTACACTACCTTGATTGTACCAGAAACACTAAGTACTGCAATTGAGGGCGTTATTTGTCTTCGGACTCCTGCCGGCGACAACAACTTCAAGCCCGCGACTTCTGGCGGTTTTTGTAAACGCAAGGGTTCCTGGAGTTCATGCAGAGTTTTGTACTATGCAAACTCTGTGGCTACTACACAGATACTTTTACTTTCTGGTGATGTAGAACTAAATCCTAGATGGCGAGGCATATCTACGGAAGGTGAAGATTATTTACTCAACTTTGCGAGTGAAATCAACCGTGGCTCAAATAATTTCAGTATAGCACAATTGAATGTTCGAAGCTTGAGGAATAAGATGGATGAAATCAAGCTATTACTTAAAGTGTGTCGTTTCGACATTTTAGCAATTACCGAAACATTTTTAGACGCGAGAATATCGAACAAGCAACTACATGTGGATAACTATAAGATTGTTAGAAGGGACAGAAATACGGGACAGGATGGAGGTGGCTGCTTGATTTACATTGCGAGCCATATTTGTTATTCAAGGCTCAAATCCCTAGAGCCCCCTGATGTTGAATTAATCTGGATCAAAATTATGCATAATTCGTCTGCGTTGATATTAGGAAATTGTTATCGACCTCCTTCTGACTTCCAGTTCTACGAACGATTTTGTGATTGTCTGGAGAAAATGTGGCTTAGGCACAGGAATGTGGTGCTTGTCGGTGATTTTAACTCGGACTATTTTCGTAGCTACAAGGGTGTTACATCATACGCCGGTAGAAGATTACAAGATATACTCCAGCAATTCAGCTATAGCGTAATGAACGATAGGAGCCAGCCAACAAGAGTTACAAGTGAGACAAAAACACTGATTGACTTGGTTATTACCAGCAAGCCGGAGATTATCAAAGGAACTATTAAAACAACTGAGTTGGGAATCTCAGATCATAAGCTGGTTCTTGCTACAATATGGTCCAAAATAAAAAGGCCGCCTCCAAAGATAGTCAGGGCCCGCACCTTCAAAAGATTTGATCAAGCTACTTTTGTGAAGGATATCGAGAGTGCCCCGTGGTCAGTATGTTCAGTGTTTAACGATCCAGACGATTGCTATTGGGCGTGGTTACGCATATTCAAAGATATTTGTCAGGTGCATGCGCCTTACAGGGAAGTTAAAATTAGGAGCGTCTCGGTACCTTGGATAACACCGCAAATACGGCACTTGATGAATAAACGTTTCAAAATGCTTAAAATGGCACAACGTCTGGGTGATCCAGACCTGTGGGCTGAGTATTCGGAGTTGCGGAATAGAGTGACACGGGAAGTGAGGCTTTCTAAGAGCAGATACTATTTGGAACTGTTCAATGAAGTGAAGGATTGTAAATCCTACTGGAGACTGGTAAAAAATGCGACAAACGGCAAATCGATTACCCCGATATTAGGGATCAGGAATGCGGATGGAAAAGTTGTCACCTCCGATCTGGACAAAGCGAACATACTTAATGAACATTTCTCAACTATAGGCGAAAAACTGGCCAACGAATTGCCGAATACCAACTCGACACAAAGTAACGTTCATGTATCTACCGTCGCGCCTTGTGTTATGAACATAAATTTATCGCAGGAGGTTATTGTTAGTTCGATGGCTAAGTTGAGAGCCGATAAAGCCTCTGGGCACGACAGAGTTGCTCCAAAACTTTTAAAGTTTGCCGGTGACTCAATTATTCCATCTTTATTGTCTGTTTTTCAAATAAGCGCCACCTGCAACAGTGTACCGGCTACTTGGAAGGCTGCAAACATCTCAGCTCTCTACAAAAGTGACGATGAAACCGTTAAGCAAAATTACAGGCCTATCTCGCTATTAAGTGTACCAGGAAAACTGATGGAGTCTATGGTGGCGTCAACTATTACCACGCATGTCACTGAACAAGGACTTGGGAACCCTCACCAGTGGGCGTATAAAAAAGGTCATTCCACCGAGCTGTTGTTAGTGAAAATAACGGATGACTGGAGACAAGCGATCGACAAGAAACATGTTGTAGGCGTGGTTTTTGTAGACTTTCGTAAGGCGTTTGACGCAATTCCCCACTCCATTCTGCTCCGAAAACTTCAAAGTCTTGGTGTAGCTGGGGACTTGTGGTGTTGGATAAGAGATTACCTCTCTGGAAGAACGCAAGTAACGACGATTAATGGGTGTCAATCTCAAGCTATGCCAGTTACTTTTGGTGTACCTCAAGGGTCGGTGCTGGGCCCTACCCTGTTTTCCATCTTCTGTAATGATCTGCCCAATATTACTGAGGGAATAGATGGTGACCCACAGCTTCACATGTACGCAGACGATACCACCGTCTATGTCTCAGCTCCGACCTATGATCTGGTGGCCTCCAAGTTGAATGAAGTACTAGCAAGGCTATATACATGGTGTTGCGAGAACTGTCTCACTCCACATCCCACCAAGACGGAATGTATATTGCTTGGTGGACGCGGAAAATTTACTGGGCCAAAACAAGCTATTAAGATGGGTGATTATGTTGTCGGGGAGGTTGTTTCTGCAAGATGCCTAGGTGTTCAGATAGATAATGCTCTTAAATGGGATCATCATGTACCGGAATTAGCTAAGTCATATACGCAGAAGTTGAATTTACTTAAATCCTTGTATTTCCTTCCTATACAGGCAAGAATTGATTTCTATTTTAAGGTTATTCTGCCGTCTGTGACATATGGTATGTTAGTTTGGGGCTCTTGTGGTCGAGTATTTTTCTCAAGCTTAGAATCTATACATGTTAGAGCGGCGAAAATAATATTTAACTTGGATTGGTGTACTCCAAGCAAGGAGGTTCTTGCCACAGTAAAATGGAATACCTTAGAGATTATGTATGAGAAACGATTACTAATCTTAGCGCATCAGGCTTATTATAATCTTTTGCCACGTCCTATGAGCCGTCACTTTGAAAAGTATGTAAGTAGCTACGACTTCAGGAGGAAAATGACATTTAAGTTACCTAGACCTAAGACCGATATGGTCAAGAAATCATGCTCATACAAGTCAATTACTCGGTGGAACGCTCTGGAAAATCAAATGAGATCAATTCAAGACGTTGACGCTTTTAAAAAGTCACTCAAGTGTATTTTTAAGCCACGTATGTTATAATGATGTACTATGTAGAATTTTTATTGTTGAAAATATGTAGAAATCTTACATTAGTCTTCTTATAATTAGTTACGAATTTAGTTTTATTGGATTTAGTTAGGAATTTAGTTTTATTGTCCGTACACGACCACATCAGCTTTTGCTGAATTTTTTATCGTGTTTAAATAAATGCTGTTGTTGTTGTTGTTGTTGTTAAATGTGTGATTTCACGGTTTTCAAATTCACAGTTCGGTGAAATGATGAAAAATCCAAACAGAGCTACGATATGATACTAAGTTTACATATCCCATGTATATCCTACCAAAATTACCTATACCAGTTATTTAGATGGTGAGCATTGATATCATATAAAACATACACATATATCATGATGTAAATAAAGAAAAATAAAATTATTATAAGACACAGTTTTGTCCCAAGCACCATTTCTAACGATTTCAGCACACAATATTCCTATAATGTTTTCAACTTAATCAACTTGTTAATTGCTAGGAAAAAAATTACTGAGTCAAAATGTTTGATTATTGATGAAGAACAAGGTTCCAAACCAGCTTTAAAGATTTTCTGAGGCATTTGTCTTTTATTTCAGGAAAACTAAACGACACTTCTTTTGGTTACACCAGAATAAACAAAGATAGATTGTTTGACTTAAATAGCCTAATTAGTAAGCTCTTAATGATTTTCCACAAATTGTAATTTAATCATTACTAGAATAAACGACACATTGCTAGATTATTAAGATTTATAGTCAAAAGCTAACAATTCAAGGCAAAGCTTGGTCACTTCACATTGTTGTTTTGCAAAGGACGCGAAGAAATTTACAAAGATTTATAACGCACGTGCACGACTGTTCTACTCATGAAACCTTTTGTTTAGTGAGGTTCCCGCTCTATAGCCGCTGTGTTTTTGTCAAACCCCCTAATGTCAAAGTTCTTTATTTCACAAGGCTGTAGAAAAGCGGCATAACACCACTCTAAAACACGGCCAAGTCCTATTTTATGGAAAACCCAATTAAATTCCAGATTATTATGAAATTTTTCGTTTAGCTCCCATTAATATTTGTCACGCAGGTTGTGTAAAAACTGATATCGAAGGAACATGGCAAGAGATGCTGCTTACCCAATCCAAAAACATTGAACTCACCTCTCTGACAGTCCCTCAAACACAGACTCCTGTGGCTTCATAAGTTTGCGGATTATGTGCATTGAAGAACTAAAACTCAGAGTCAAAGTGAGGCCCAGTGCTACAGTGCGAAGGGCAGTGAGTTTTAAGTTATTCAGGGAGCCTTGCGAATTGAGAATGAAGTAAAACACAGCTACTATGTCACTTTCAACATAAGCACAGATCATAGACACACTGATGTAGAACACATACCTTGTGACAACTTTGTGTTTGTTGAGGATGATTATAAAAAGAAAATTACAAACTGTGCAAGTTACATTGTAAAGCATAAAATATAAAAACTTCTCATAAAAACTTTCAAATAATGGAGTCTGGTTGAGAGAACAGTATGGTACAACGAAGCACAAAACGAGCAAATACATGTTGGATGAAAACCAATCGCTCCGAATCAACTTTGAAGGGTTCGTCGAAACGGTCCAGGTTCTCCTACAGACCAACGTACTATACATAAAAAAGGAAAATATTCGTACAACAGACCACCATGTAGTGAGAAATGCTGATATCCCAAAGCCTGCCCCGGGTGGAAGAGCATCCCAGAAAACCTGTTGCCGAAATCTTTCTTGTTCATCAAATCGGAAAAAAGACCATCCTCCACTTGAGATACCTACAGGGAGCGCTGCCAAAGTGAGAATCACATAACCAAAACCAATTGCGAGGTAGCGAATACCTCTTCCAAATATCCTCGCCACACGCACTGTGATTGAACTAGTCTGAGCGTGATACGTAAAGATAAGATCTCGTTGGATAGAGTGTCCTCGGCCCTCCTCGACCATTTCCTCGTCACCAGACTCATCGTCGATTTGTCGCGTCGTTGTCACGCAACAGAGTATCTTCTTTCGTCGGAGCCATTCCAACGTAATAACTGGACCCACAAGAAACCAAAAGAAAAGGTACTTCAAATAAATTGCCATCGCTTTAAGATCATCTGACACAAGTGAAACTCTAATATGGACTCCTGTTTGGTCTGCGGTGGAAAGTTGCGAATCAGTCATGGACCAGCGAACCGACGCTTTTTGACAAAGAGAGCCATAAACAACAGGAATTTATAGTTTATCTGCCGTTTTTACACTACAATTTTTCTCCAACAACTTGTATGTAGAGCGAGAAAATATCAGCATAGAGTATCCTGCGTGCTGCGCTTTTATTGCCAGGTCGCAAAACGAACATATTTTGTTAATTTCCTCCTTTCTCCCGATGAGCGCAATTTTGTTGACTTGAACTCTTGCCTTTCCTACATCAATTAATGATTGACAAGCATTGGCCAGCTTTGAAAATACTGCCAAGCCATCGAAAGTGAGATCTTTTTTTCCCTCTGTTGATGATGCCTGCAGAAAACTAATCAGTGAAGGTCCTTTAAGATTGGGAGGCTCGTATGGTAGATGCGATTGGAAGGCTGGTTTTGTTTGAGAGTCTTCTAAACTGCAAACCACGTCCGTTGTGCTTGAAAACGATAAACTAATTTCAGGTGAAGCGTTGTCATCATCCTCCGGTATGAGCTTAGGCCTTGGTCCTGGTCTTGGTCGTGGTGAGAAAAGGGTGATCCATAATAAAACTGACAAGAGAACCACAAAGCAAACAAAGCTTGCAAGCACTTTACACTTTCTCGACATCTTAAAACGGTTGAAGAATATCAAAACACAGTTCGCTACATGCTTAAATGAGAAAAAAGTGATTGTGATTGTAACCGCTGACCTGGATTAAACGGGCTCTGAAAGACGATAGTCAATATATTTTAATAAGAGAAAGTATTTCTTTATGAGCGCTGAACCCCAAACAAAACCTGCACCCACAAAATGGATTAATAAGAATATACGAAAGTCATATATTTGAACTGCGGAAAAAGACCTGAATATGAAAGTGATCCTCGCAGTAATGTACACTACTTAAGCAGTAGTGAGAATAAGGCCTGAAAAAAATTCGAGAATTTTTAAAAAATCTTCACAGTTGCCTAAGTAGTGTACATTACTGAGAGGATCACTTTCATATTCACGACTGTTATTCTCTTAAAGTCTGCTCCTGAGGGAAACAGTTGGTTTTCTTTCGCCAAGGGTCTCAATATTCCCGAGAAAAAGTCGAGGGAAACATTGAGACCCGAGGGAAAACAAAAATAACCGTTTCTCCAGAATTCAAACATTAAGTGCTTTGTTATGCATCCAGAGGACGAACATGGTAAACAAGAAAACGATGAGCGTTCATAACAGTGCACATTTATATATTGTAAACACTGCAGATGTACCTTTGACCTACCGGAGTCCTTCAGCTCCACCAGTTTTTTTTTTTTTTTTTTCATTTCGTCTTTCGACAAAGAGAATAGAGTTACATTTTGACCATAGGCTGTTCCACAGTGTTTTCAAGAACTAGACGTGGAGAAAAAGCAACAAATCAACATTAATACTGTCTGGAATCGCGCCGAAAAGTTCAGGAAGGGAGAGTTTAAAATATTACACGCATAATTACACCACTGGTCTCAGTCACATTCTAATCACGTGAACAACTTAGACGTTGATCGCATTTAATAACTGTATTCTCTTCGTGATTCAACTTTGACATCCTGTCCAAATTGTATCCCGAGCGGGATACATTGTAATATATTCAGGCTCATGCGACTATAAATTAGCCAAAAACAGTCGTCTTGAGCAAGGGAAACATAAGGTGTCAAACAGCACGAATTGATCGAAATATGCAGTTTATCGCTGGCTATCAGAAAAACCAAATCTCATTCACACGCACTGTGTCTCATAATGTATTCGGATAATTGCTATGTAGAGTCGGTTTTATCTAGGCCCAATAATCACGCTTGTTTGACACAGACGAACGAACAAACTTGATTGTTACGTGACTTTTTATCAGAAAGTTGACGAGAGGTGATATAGCAACCGTAAGCAATAGTTTTTTTTGCTGCTGCAAGCCGATTAGCGAGCTCATTGGTGAACCTCAGCGTCGCAGAAGTGGTTCTCTACTTTAATTGCGTGATCCTCGTAGCAGTAACAATTCCCGTGTGAATATCCAGCGCAGGATTCTCCCACTTTCGATTTGATGAAGGAGAAGAAATTCTGGGATGACCTCAGACCTGACCCGAAAGGAAAAGCATTTTTGAGTGTCTATGGCGGTCGCCTCTTCAAGCATTGTGTTTCCTTATGTACAGTCGGCTTGCCTGTGAGGCTACCTGGAGGGGTCATGCAAACTTTCCAAAGCTGATCCAAATTAAAGTGATTGGTTTGCATTGAAAATGATACCCTTTGTGCTGTGTGGAACCATATCCACGGTTAACGAAGAGAATTGTCTTTTTACGAGTCAATGTAAGTATTTTTCTATTTACAACACAATTAGTACAGTCTGTAATTGTCTTCGTATCATCATCCTTCTTAACAAGTACCAAGATGACACAAGTTTTGTGTTCTTCATCAATGCATGTATGATTTGTGTTTATGTTAATAGTAACGTAGTGGCAGTACATTACTTTGCACTGAATTCTCATGATAAGTTGACTGACCCACGAGTAACTGCTCAGAGTTGCTTGGCAATATTTTTGTACCTAGGATTAAAAAAATATCAAAATAGTCTGGTTGCCCTAAGAATACGGAATCTTATTCAAGAACGATTGAATAAAGATCTGTATAACTGACGTCACGCAGTCACGAACACTTAAGGTTGTCTGTGTGCAGCTTATATCACTTTTTAAATGCTGCCATCTTCCGGTCCATTGCAATTTATTCATTGCAATCGTGTTTAATAAATGAATTTATAACACGTTAAGAATGTATAATTATATTCGTGTGCAAGAGTAAAATAAAATTAAAATAGTCTGGTTGTCCTCAAAGAACGGTTGAATAAAGATTCAAATAATTGACGTCACGCAGTCACGAACACTTAATGTCGGTCTGTCTGCGGTTCATTTCGCTTTCCCAATGCATATTTTAAATGCTGCCGTCTTCCGGTCCATCCGCTTTTCCCGATGCAATTCAAAAATAGCTCACACTACCAGTACGGAAGGACTTTACATAAGCTTACAATTTGCGAGTTAAAAGAGCACAATTGTTTGAAAACTCGACAGATCGACCAAGGTCCCAAAGATATGTGCCCTATGCAGGCGCCAGCTTAAAAAATTGGCCTTTTGCAGCAATCGGTCACGTGAGAAATTTCCCCATAGCAACGAGGCTGTGGTGGGCAAGCGAACCAGGCATTCCTTGACAACAACAAGACTTTGACCGATTAAGTGTAACATAGCAAGACTATAGAGACTGTTTTTACCTTTGTTTCCATTTTAGAAATCTAGTTTTTTTGAAAAATTGGTAGTTTAGTGTTTTTCTTTTATGCGAGCATATTTTTTTCTGGCATATCTTTTGTAAAACCGAATTTATCGCTCAACATGAATGCATAGTTTTGCAATACTCTTGGTATTCTTAGCCTCGGTTACTGAAAACTGGCCCTTACTTTGGAGAGTAATATTCAACTTGATTTTCTTTTTATGAAATATATCTTCAATGTCAAACCCCTTGTCTGCCATTACTGGGTCATTGTTTTCTAAGAGATCTAATAATCCACAGCAGCGAGTGATTTCCTTATCTGATATGGAACCTGTGTAAAGTGAGGATACAAATGTAACTGCACCATGAGGAGCCATACCCATAAGTCCTTTCAGAGTGGTATTGCTTTTTTTATGATGAATACAGTTGAGATTGAAGCAATAATGATGATGGGGTCTGCACATATAACTCTGTGCAGTCTATTATCACCCTTGTTGTTGGATATAGGTCTTTAAAAGCTTGCGGCATAGATTCATGAATTTGCTCCCTAGAAGCCCAGACTGGCTGGGTGCTAAGAAAAAATACAAATAATTTGCCCAGGTGGTTATTTTCCTGCTAACAGTTGATGTGCTTATAGAAAATCTATCTGCCAAATCTTGTGGAAACAGGCCAAGCCTGATTCTGACTAAAAATAAAAACAACTCATCAATCAAGAGCATATTACGAGCAGACGGCCTGCTGGCTTGCATACCAGCAGGATTAACATAATTCATATGTTGTGCAGAAGGCTCAACAAAATGATAGAAATTGTAAAAATGCTTGTAGCTAAGAAATCCAGTATAAAATTTAATGCCGACATTGTCCAAAGAAAAGCGCTCAAGTCCAAACTTATGTATTTTGAGAGCTGCAATTTGAGCTTTTAGGCTTTCAATCTCCTTCTGGGTTGCTTCATAGGCTACTTCCAGTGAAGCCTTGCTCTCTGCAACAGGTTCAATGTTGACAGGTTCAGGTTCAGCATCGTGGACATCAACATGGTGAAATGAGGCCATCAGAGATTGCTTCATGTTCGCTATTAGTTTGACTGCCACTAATACAAAAAAATAATTTCATCACAATTAATATGAATAAATATTACAATAGATGATATACATTGCAGATCCACAATTAATAAAAGTGGTAGCAAATTTGAACAACCACTAGCCTTGTGTTCACATTGAAACAAAAGTATTTTCACAAGAAGAAATAGTTATTCAAACAATAACTATTCAAATTTGCTGCCATATTGCACATCCGTGTATACTAGTTATTTTCTTTTTTTGTCACTCCCACTCACTACATTAAATATTTTCAGATATTTTGCATACAATGCTTAATTCACATTATGTTGATTTCAAGCAAATGACCGTCGATAGATTACTGTATATACCCTACCTGTCCACAAGGCTTATGACTTTTCGTCTTTGCTTGGTGTTCGTACGCTAGTCGAATATTGAGGGTACAACGCCAGTTCTCAGTAAAGCCTTTCCTGTCGGGGTTGGAGGCCTATAATCGCTTTCCAAAAAGTGCCTGGAACAGACCCTTATATTGTTTATTATCTAAAAAATATATAACACAAACATTCTTACAATCCTGCTTCATGGAAAGTAAATTTAGTACTCACTTTTCTTAACTTAAGAGTTCACCGTGAAGTAAGGTCCTTCGTTTCTTCTTATTTTGATGATCCACTGATTTCTTAGAGCGTAATCCTTCGGAAAACGATGTAAAGACAGCTTGTCGTGATATCGCGAATCCTCATTACAACGTGGGACAAAACAATGAAGTCAATTTTTGTTCAATGTAGTGGTTTCTACTGTCCCTTGGTCGTCGTAATTGGCATCTAAAGAGCTTAACAATAAAAAATAATGGTCATATAAGATGGTATAAACAATATTAGATGTATAATGAAGGAAAGAATAAACCTCACACAAAGGTCAATAGACGCTACGTAGATCTTCAAAGTTAAAAGAAAACCATACCATTTTCCCCTTCTATTGTAGAACTCATCGTGAGAAAAGAAGAGAAATCACTTAATTCATCCTCTATTAAGTCTGATTTATCTAAAAAAGACGCAGATAATTTGTTAAACCGAAACTACGAACTGAGATTCAACACAACACTGTGGATCTCACACGAAGTCGCGATGAAGTACATAAAATATGTCCTACAGAAACATCACTTGAAATGGCATAAAATCGCTACGACTCTGTATATTATTTCCCAAAATACCAAAGAATATGACAGAAAGTAATAAAGATCAGAATCTCGATCGTTGGAAAAGATTTAATAGTCTAAAAGATACGAAGAAAAGTATCAACAACTTAGCGGTGAAGGCAGCCGCCATTGCTGGTCACGTTCTTCGATCGCGTCCCTTTAGGGACGATATATTTGGATTTACAAAAGATCTGCGAGATCTTAGATGGTTGGTTTTTTCTCAATTCATCAGAAATTTCTGTCCCACCATTTATTCGCCGTCTGTATTCGGACAGAACTGTCGGGTGATAACTCGGGAAAAAATCGCTTAGCAAGGGCGAATAACATCATAATTCTGTGACACACTGAGATGTCATCGAGCAACAACAAATCATTCCGGAACTGCTAAGATTTCTCTCAATACAAAGACACACAATCCCATTTCACTCAAACGAACAAGAAATGTATTTTTAATCACTGGAGGCTTTAATATCAGTACCGTATCCTAAAATATTGTTATTCCAAAAAGCTGCCGTTATAATTCTTATTATTTGCGATGAAAGTTCATAATTTTACAAACAAATTTGGGAAACGCACAGAGTTACGTAGATAAATTTCTTCAACGCTGCGTCCCTTCTTTTTAATACCAGTTTCTGGTAAATCCAATGATGAATACAGTAAGTTTATACATGTGTAATTTTTTTAAGGTTTTCATTTATACAGTTATGTGAAAATGATCTAATTATACTACTCTAGTATGTTTACAAGCACGTTATGTATTTCAGTGCAATAATTAAAGTATAATTAGCATAAAAATAGCGGACAAAAATTAATTGATCATTTAATCTTGTAGAAGACGAAGGACCCACAGTCAATTTAGTCTTTGACCTTACTGTGATGACAAAACAGTATTTAAAAGTTTAGACAATTATGTGCAATAATCAAATAGTGTTTTGTCTAATTTAACAACTTCTCTGTATATTTCGATCGTGCAACAGTATAATGAACCTATAGGGAAAGTATCGGTAACAAAAATCACAAGCAAAAAATTAAAACTCTGTGATCTAAGAAAATGAGAAACTCTTATTGAAGAACAGCAGCTGTCGTTCAAGAAGAATATTAATCTTCCGTTATAATTTCTCACGATCCTAAGACATGAGAACTTTATAGATTTCTAGGTTGGTAACACCTATGGGTTAGAGTGTTTGATGTTTGTCGAAGATGAAGGTCCCACCGTCAATATTGACCTTTACTCGAACTCATAACGTTTCTACCCTGGATTTTTCGTTCTTTTTGTTATGGAAGTCAAGTAATACTATGCTTGATCTTTGCCGTAATTTCTTTCTTTTTTTTCTTTTTTTTTAATGTTTGTCTTTTTTTTTGGCTTTAGTTTATTTGATTTGTTGTACTACTTTTTTTCTTGTTTTGATCATTTCATATCAAGATCCAAAGTACAGTCGACAACATTAAACAATGAGATTATTTTACACTTTCTCAAAACAACTAGCTTACTATCAAATCCCGTAATTGTTGCACCTCGGTTGTGACGCACATTTAATTTTAAAACCAGATCTTCAAGGAGGATGGTAAACGTGACAATTCACCTCTCTCCCAGTCCCTCAAACACAGACTCCTGTGGCTTCATAAGTTTGCGGATTATGTGCATTGAAGAACTGAAACTCAGAGTCAAAGTGAGGCCAAGTGCTACAGTGCGAAGAGCTGTGAGTTTTAAGTTGTTCAGGGAGCCTTGAGAATTGAGGATGAAATAAAACACAGCTACTATGTCACTTTCAACATAAGCACAGATCATACACACACTGATGTAGAACACATACCTTGTGACAACTTTGTGTTTGTTGAGGATGATAATAAAAAGAAAATTGGAAACTGTGCACATTATATTGTAAACCGTAAAATAGAAAAACTGCTGAGAAAGAGGTTGGTCGCTGAGGGAACAGTATGGCACGATTGCGCATAAAGCGACATGTTGGATGAAAACCAGTTACTTCGAATCAACTTTGAAACATTTGTCTAAACGGTCCAAGTACTCGCACAATCAAACTTACTGTACATGAAAAAACAAGTTTTTTGTCCTTTGCCCTACCGATTATTTTTTTACCCAAAATAAGGAGGGGTGGCCCTCTCCTAGATCCGCCACTGAGTGCTTACATCTAATATCTTGAAGAGTGATGGCCAACAAACGATCATTATTCTTCCGCTGACTGAAAACAATATGGCGCAACGGACGATTGCAACTTATCGAAGATTTATCAACAAGAATGGAGTTGATCTCCTAAGTATAGTGATTCTATCAAGTATCAAATGTGAGCAGAGTCAGACAAATTTTTCCACGTCAAACAAGTCTTGTGTTTTTGGGGATGATCAGTGCTTCAAATGCTCTTCACAACAATTTACTCACCGCCGTAATTTAACGTACCTGCATCACTTCTCCGAAAGTTCCTCAAACCACAGGTAGCCCAAGCTACAGAGTCATGGCCAAATCCGTAAGAGTTTGTATGGAAATATTTACGACCGCTCTTACGAACAAAAAGTACAGTCAAATTTCCAATAAAAATACCTCTCCTTACTTCCACAGTGCATCGCTTGCTATCTGACCGCTTACTATGTTGAAAAGAACCCATTTTAGCGAGTTACCCATTTCTAATAAACGAGCAGATAACAGGCGCACTGGGGAAGAAAGGTGAGGTATTTTAAATGAGATTTGACTATGTTTTTTTCATTCCTAGAAGCGGTCGTAAATATTCCCATACAAACTCTTATAATTTTGCCACGACTCTTACTTCGCAAGATGATCATGATCACCTCACAGCTGGAGCTTGGGTCACCTGTGCTCAAACAAAGATTCCCGATTCCAGTTGCCTTACAAGTTTAAGGATAAAGTGCAGTTACTACTTGAGACTCAGAGTCAGAGTGAGGCTAAGTGCTTCCTTGCGGAGTGCAGCAAGTTCACGTTGTCGAGGGAGCTGTTAAATGAAATAAAATGCTGAAACTGTGTCCCTCATAACATAACATAACTTCAAGCATGAAATTCATAGTGGGAACCCAGTAAAGAGAAAGGCAACAACCATTACCTTTTTGCCAGTTTCAGGTAACAAGGCGTTTTAAGGTTAAAACAAATTTGAATCAAAAGATTTTTTTTAACTTTTATTGTGACAAGTTTTGTATGTTGTCATTTCGTTTATTGTATTGACTGCAGTTTATGTAAATGCCAATACTCATGTTTAATACTTTGACACCTAAGAGTGACTAGCATCTAATTTCTCCTTACAGTATCAACCTCAACAAATAAAGATGATGAAAATAAAAATGATCTCCAATTCAAGAAGCTTTTGATTGCCACACAAATTCTCCTTGTCATTACCATAGGAAATACGAAGAAAACAGTGTGAAGAATATAAAAACCAATGTAAGAATGTGAAGGGTTTAACCCTTTCACTCCCAAGATCTAATTAGTAATTCTCCTTACTATCTGCCATACAATTCCCATGATGTTAGTTCAAAGAATTTGGTATTAGATCAACTAATAATCCCATAATTGATATTCTTCTCTATTCTCATCACTTACCTGCTTGATATTGTATTGATATTGTAAGGAGAAATTCTGTCTTGGTCACTTGTGGGAGTGAAAGGGTTAAGGATGGCAGGTGTATCATTAAGAAACAGGAAAACAATACATGTGAAATTAGGAGTATTTGACACTAGCATTTCTAACACATGAAAAACTTTGAAAATCAATCATTTCAACTTTTCCCTATTTATTCCCTAATATTATTTGTATTTAATTAAATCCTTGGGAGGGATATCATGTATCCTTTTTAACATACTTACAAATTAAATTCCCTCATACTGAGACATTTTTACATAAAGTTTACTCTCAGCAATGCAGAGCACCTTAGTTTAATAGTGAAACCCAAATGTAAATACAGTGTAGCACTTTTTACAGTTTTGAGTCAATGTAAATAAGTTTCATCGATAATAGCCAGTTTTGAGATTTGCATACCAAGGAAGAAACGGTGAAGTTGTTATGTGAACAAATTTGATTGCATCAACCCTTTCACTCACAAGATCAAAATATCACTTTCTCTGCACTGTTTTCCATACATTGCCAATAATTTTGGCTTTAAGAATTTGGTGCAAAATCAAACACTATCCTAACATTTAAATATGTATCAAAATTATAAGGATAAATTTCTTTTTGATCACTTGGGGAGTGAAAGGGTAACTAGTGACTGGTTCCTGTTTTTCATTTCATTATTTGAAAAGGGAATTTTACCAAAAGTAGCCCAAGCTGGCAAAATGAGCCTCAGTAAATATACAGTACAAATATGTAAATGTTACCCAATGGCTGAAATATAAGGTTGTTCCTTTGCATCATGGGAGTATCTTGGGCTAATGTAGGGGTGTTTAGCTCCATTTTAGTTCAGCTGCTTTGCCCGTTAAATAATTCTTAGGTTCAGTTTTTTTAAGGTCACAAAGGCAACTGTTTATTCCCATAAAAATTCTCATAAAAATTCTCATATTTCAGCCATTGCAAAATGTCAACATATTTGTATATTCAGGGAGGCTCATTTTGGGAGCTTGGGCTACCTGTTATCATACTTCTCCTAACAGAGTGTCTTCTCATTTTTCAAATGCAAACGTAACTCTTCACTCTCTTTGTAAGTTGACCACAAAACTGTGGCCAGACCACTGATTATCAACCCACCACCAGCACATTCCAGAAGCTGTAGCGATTGTCCTAAACATATCATGGACAAAAGTGCACAAAATAAAGACTGAAGAGGCCAGGAGCAGGTAACAAGAGTGGATGGTGCCTGCATGTTACACCAAGAAAGAAGCAGATAACACATTGTTGAGGAGACCACAATTGCATACAGTAAGCAATAGAATGTTTCCTTCGTAAAACTTGTGAACTTTTCTGGCTGATTTGAATAAGTTAATGAAGCAAATGCCAGAAAAATTGTAGCAAAAAAGTAACTCCAAGCTGTAACAGCCAAGGGTTGTTTCTTCCAAGTTGAGTGGGATTGATTAAAAATATATTTCTTCTGAATAATGTAGTACACGGCTGTGCTGGAGGTTTTCACAAAGAGACAAATGCAACCCAGAAACTGAGTCCCGACAGATGAATCTTGTAAAAGCCAGGACTTTTCACTGGAAGTATCATGTAGTTTTCCTAACGTCATTGTCATAGCACCACAAACTGCTAATAAAATTCCAAAAACTTTAGCGCATCCATGACTTGTTGTTAGCTTCGGAGGTGGTTCCACTCCAGTCATCATTGCAAGGAAAGCACTCCACACAGGCACTGCAGGCTGGAACATAGCAGCCATGTTAGCTGATGTTAAATAAACACCAAGGAGGAAAAGAAGCTGAGGAATAAATGGTCCTGTGAGGCCAAGAACCATCAGCAAAGGTATGCTTCTACAAAAAAGAATGAAAATTGGAACAGTTATTTAATAATTATTTTTGAGGCGGCTGGAACAGCTTTTACCCTTTATACTCAACGTCATCATGTTTATTCTCAATACTGTTCTCTATACATTTCTAAAGTTGATGGCAAGGAGAATTTGTTTCACCATCAAAAGCCTCTTTAGTTGGTGATCATTTCCTTTATTCCTGTGACCTTAAAATTTGATTCAAGGCTGATATTGTCAGAAGGAATTACATGCTAGTCACTCTTTGGAGCCAAAGGATTAACTCCCTGGAGTGACCACGACAAATTTTCACCTTACAATTTACAAGTAATGAGAATAAACAAAAGTATAAGTTAGGGGATTTTTAGTTGATCCTATAGTACATTCTCCAAACTAATACCACAACAATTGTATTGCAGACAGTAAGGAGAATTGATGATGAGATCTTAGGAGTTCATGGTTAAGAGGACCATTCTATTTGTTTTTCTAGAAATACCACAAAAAAAAAGGCCCACTGTAATTTGTGAAATGAAACAAAATGAAAATCTGTAATTTGCAAAATGGAAATATTCTAATAATTTGCTGAATAGAAATTTCAAATTACAGATTTATCTGTAATTTGCAACATGGAAATATTCAAATGATTTGCAAAACAGAAATCTGTAATTTGCAAAAAAAAGAAAATTATTCTGAGACTGAAGAAAATAAAAGAGCTTGGGTCAGTTACATTTTTCTAGTGAACATGATATTTCATCTAGAAACATGCTGCGACACTTTCCATGTCCATTTCTGGTCAGGTAAGTGTTATGTCATGCCTTTGAATTATTGATCGACAACATACATTGATTACACCTTATGTGTGTAGTCTTTACCTCGTGGACAGTACTGCTACAGTGTCAACTCACATTTCAAATTGCTTTTGTGTACTATTGCCTAAACAACACTGAGTTATTCACAAATGTTGTAGAAATTTTGTAAAGTTCACCATGCAGATTTGTAAATCATTAGCATATATTTCCTTTTTGCAAATTACAGATTTCTAGAAATATGTAATTAGCAAAATGGAAATATGCTAATGATTTGCAAAAATGTTTATTTACTTATTGCAATACATGGCATATACAATACAAAATGGCTAAACTAAAATAATTATTAATGGTAGGTAGTACAGCCAATGGATAATCCGTAAAGAAGTTATAGACCCCATACAAAGATGGATCACCATAATAAAAAAACACATATGTCTAAAAACTATATAAAACTATGAATAATTAAATGAATAGATGAAATAATCCTCAAAAACTCTGAGTCAGAATTTAAATCGAATGTAGATCTATGAATCAGATGTAAAAATATCTATAGATTATCCAATAAAAGAGATTACCACAAAGTGATATTCGAGGTATCTCTGTCTGGCACAAACATGTGTAACATCCAGAAAACAGGACAGACAGAAATCATCAGATCAAAATACTCATAACTTTAACAGGAATTTCTTAACTCTAGTCTTAAATATATTTAACTCAGCAGCATCGCGAGTTTCTCTAGGCTACAGATTCCTACTATCACATATTCTATGATTTTATTTTTTAAGACATTTGTTCTACCATACTTCTTTTTTAAAGTTAACTTATCCTAAGTCTTATTGAAAATCGGTCAACCTCTGAATAAAAACATTACCATATTTACAGATTTTCGTTTCGTTTCGCAAATTACAGTGAGCCACAAAAATTGGTTCTTCGACTTAGCACTTTTAATTTTGTTGATTTCAAGCTTGATGCTTAGCTAAATTTTCATCATTATCCTACAGTTATTAAAAATAATTTCGAGATTATTTTTAAAATAATGTTTCAGTTGGGCTTCGTCTCATGTTTTAGGGACATAATTTAGAATACGACTCACTTCCACTGCTTGGTTGGCTATGAAAAGTAATTTTTCTAACCTGAGAGAAGGAAAACTCAATTTTCCTTCGACGAGAAAAGCAGCACACATCATGACTGGAAAAGCTCCGGCATCACGAAACAGGCAGAACACTAAAGGATCTGCTTTAGTTTCCTTGGCGAACTTTGTCACGATAATGCCATACGCCCCAAATCCAAGCTGTGCGGTGATTAAAGCACAATAAACCTTCATCGACATCTTAAATACTCCTTTGCTGTTTAATTTAACCAGGGAAAGGAATGGTTTATTGTCACTTCATCTCCCCGTTGATGACCGGCGGCCATCTTGAATTAGTTTCACGCTTCATGAGGACAACATGAAATCATACTCGCTGTCTTGGGCTCTTTTATACGGACGAGGGTAGGATGAGTAGAATCATGTAGCCCCTCTTCCCTGGGTGTTCTTCTGCCATGCTTCTGCGTGCGTGACAATCTTGCTGTAAATATGTGTAGGACCCGGAAACGTGATACTGGTATAACATGACTGTGGGGCAAACTTTAGTTATGGCATCAAAATTGTGCTTTTTCTCTCTGTTTCTCTACAATACGGCTGTTTTCGCGTTAAAATCAGGTTCCATTGGAAATTGCCCAATTTCAAGCACGAATTTCAGCGCAGCATTCCTCCACAACCCTCCATACGTGAAAGCCAATAGCACAAAATGGCATGGCCTGATTTATGATTTTGTGCAAGCTGGACTAATTCGCTGTTTTCGCCGCTACTCCTGCAATATGACGAAGATGCATTGGAGGGAAGTTTTCTCCGAGGAAAAATTTAGCTCCCTCACTCTGGAAGAAAAAACTGACATCGCAATTCCGATAACACCTTCGTTGTTTTCGTCGTTGACTGAAGAATTGTCGACATCACGAAACTGGCGCGTCACGCTTGTCACTATCGTAGAATCGCCTGGTTTTGCGTTAGTCATTGATTACGATGCCTGTAAGACGAAGATTGAGAAGATTATTACGTACACAATTCTGTCTGCTTGGCCCGTTTGCGCAGTGATTTTACTCTTGGCTGGTATTTCAGGGATCTCCATATGGGCATTGGTAAGGAACTGGTCATTATTTATCTCCCGTGGGGGAGAGGGGAAGGAGGGTGGAGTATTTTTGAAGGGGTAACATGATTTTCGGGGGCAACAGAGGGGGAATCAGTTGTCGCCTACAAAGTATAAATGGCGGACTATGGAAAATTTACTGTCAATTACCTGGCAATTAAGGGGGTCATGAGAATGTTGCACAGTCTTAGGGGGGATCAGGTCTAATTCGATCGTGACACAACCTAAATCCTTTAACAACCCTCCCCCCCCCCCCCGACAAATAATGACTGGTGTCTAACTCTATACTGCTGGCAAACGTGCAAACGTCCTCTTGCTTCGTTTAGAGCTATTTGAAACAGCTGTATGTAATTCTAGCAGAAAACATACAGGCTTTGAGAAGAAAGGCGGTGGGATCGTTTTCTATGAACGAAGTTGCGATATTCCCTCAAATACTAAAAGGATATTTTATCTGCAGGAAACAAGCACTAACCATCATCACTTCCCGTCTTCCTTTGGGCGTGGATCAACAGAAGGATTCTGGTGGGCTTTTGTTACCATGACAACTGTTGGGTAAGACTGATTTATCATAGAAGGCTATGTCAGGAGCCCATTGGTAATGGACTCCTGGCTACGTTCAAATTTCCTTCAGGAAAGGACGTAGATTAGCTATATCTCTTTTCCTAAATATTATCCTATTATTTTGTAATCCTCCTTCAAAGTATGTTAAAGGTTTTATTCCATCCACTGTAAGTCGAACTCTCTTAGGCTTCTCCTTTTAATCCTGGACTTCTGTTATTTCTCTCGCTCCGGCTTACGGACTTAAACGGTTTTATGTCCGAGAATGGTGCGAAAGAAGCTTGAACTTGGATGATCGTTAGATGTTCAACATGCTTCACTACAATTCGACACCACCAGGGACAATGAATGTATACCCTGAAATATTTTCCCTACATCTTTAAGGTGGTTTACTGTTATCTTGCAATTGTACACCTTCCCTATCCTTTCACATCCACGTTCCCTTTCACTTTATTTGTGCTCCTCGTTAGCAGTCTGTCTATCACAGAAAACAATGGCTTGCAGGTTTCCCCTAAATTAGCGAAACTTTTCATCAACCAAATAATAAAATGCCAAAACTATCATAACATAGTTGTCGTTTCTATAGTGCAATTTTGACCGTATTATTTCAGTTACGGTGACAAAGTTCCACGGACCATGTACGGTCGACTTTTCTCCGTTGTTTGGATTTTAACCGGCGTCTGTCTTATTTCCATTTTCACTGCTGCTATCACCAGCGCCATCACTGTTTCGTCTGTTGATCCAGGCTGTAAAAGTACTCAAGGAAAACGCGTGAGTAATGTTTTTCTGCCTTTGCTCCAGCTTAAGATCATTTGGTTGATAGTTTTCAGCTGCGATTTTCTTAACCACGTACGCTTAGTGATTGGCGGGAGAAGAACAGCTTAAGGTACCCTTGTGATCAGTCAGTTACTTTCCGCGCCACTTTTCAAACCATCAGCATGTAATAACAACTTCAGTCGCAATTTTTGGGGTCGCCGGTTTGAGTCAGCGGAAATCATGTCGCTTCTTTAATAGTGGCTTTGTTCTTCTAGAGTGGTGAGGGGCACCGAGAGAACTGCGGGGGGGGGGAGGGTAACCAAATTGCAAAAGTCCTTAGGCTGTCAGTTTTTTCTCTCTATTCCATTTTACAACGTAGAGTCGAGCATATCATGTTTGAACATAGGACAGTATCCATCTTAGCTGCCAAATTACTTCCGTATAGTGTCCCCGACGATATATTTTTTTCTTCCTTCGAAGCTCGCAGCAATAAACGGATCAGATGCTGAAAAGGAGGCGAGACATCGTGGGGCTTATGTTACAAGTAAGAATAGCGTTTTGCTTATTCCATCGGAAAAGTACGTTACCATTTTTCCATCGGATCTATTTTTTTGTATCGAACATGCATGAAAAAACGATAAATTATGCGAAATTCTATTCCTATTGTTGTTAGGCCAAAAGAATAAATTATAATTCCAGGAAAGCGTGTTCTAGCGCTCACTCAGAATTTTGCGATGGCCCATATTTAGAATGTTACTCAGAAGGAGTAGTGTTGTGGAGGGGCAAATTCCCAATCACTTCTGGGTGTGAAAGTGCAGTGAATATCCGCTTGGGCGTGTCAGTTCTACCGGCCCTTCCCTCAGGACTCCAGACTGAAGAAATACCTAAAATTGTTTCTGATATAACTCGAGAAATGAAATGATTTTTTTAAAAACTCGTTCCACGCGATGAAAACCTTAGGGGAGGGAGGTCACGATGAGATATGCTTGATTTCCGGTAAGGCTTCGTAATATTCGTATATGATCCCTTCCCCCCCCCCTCAAAAGGCACTCAACTCTTCATAGTCCCCCTTTTTTTTTTTTTGACAATCTTTAATGAGGAAACTTTTTCACTAAAAAGTGGTTTACAAAAAGGACCTCGAAAATTAAAAATTAAAAATTTACAAAGAATAAAAATGCTAAAAGATGCTACTAAAAACTAATGTATCTTATGTGTAATACAAAACTTAAATCAATGAATTAAAAATCTGACGCTTCAAAATATTTACATTATCAGAGGCTCGTATAGTTTTGTCCAGCGAGTTAAAATCACTTACAGCATGATAGCCAGTTCTTTGTTTGCCCCAGTTTCTTTTAACGGATGGAATTTTGAGGTTTGCTTTATTTCTTGTGTTGTAACTATGCTGTTCTTGCTGAGTGACTAATGTTAGTTCGTGATGCGTGAGACCATTAAGACATTTATATACATGTACGCATCGGCGCTGGAAGCGCCTTTTTTCTAGTGTTAACCACTTCAGTGTAGTTAACGCATCAGACGCAGAGGAATACAGTGGTCGATCTAATATTATTTTAGCCGCCTTATTTTGAAGCACTTGCAAACTAGACATTAAAGTTACATTATGTTTGTCTCCCCAAACTAAATCAGCATACTCGAATAAGGGCATAACAAGGCTTTTATAAAAAAGGATGCGCGCCTTAAACGGTAACAAATGCTTAATGCGTCTAAGTAGGCCAAGCCTTTGATTAACTTTCCCTGCCATGTATTCGACATGATTTGTCCACGAAAAATCAGACGATATTAAGATTCCAAGATATTTAAAACAAGTAACATTGTTTATACAATGATCAAAGATTGAAACAGTTAGAGCTATTTTCCTCTGTAACTTCTTGTTACTGCCTATAAGCATGCATTCGGTTTTGTCCAGATTCAGTGTTAACTTATGTTCATTCAGCCGTTTCGCCACAGCCAGGAGGTCTTGGTTGAGCTTTTCAGTCAGCTCCTGAGAGGAAGACCCATAGCAGTAGATCACCGTGTCATCTGCATAAAGTGATGCTTGACAGGCATCTAGAACGCTTGGCAAATCGTTAATGTAGATGACAAATAGCAGAGGACCCAGAATACTTCCCTGAGGGACCCCTTGGGTAACTGGCAATTCATCAGACAACTCATTCCCACAACATGTACGCTGTTTCCTGTCAGTAATGTAAGAGCGGAACCACTGAAGCGAGTTCTCACATAAACCAATTTTGGAGAGCTTGCGTAACAAAATCCGATGGTCCACAGTGTCGAAAGCCTTGGTTAAATCCAAAAACACGGCCCCACACAGTTTACCTTGTTCCATGTTCAATAAGACTTCATCAGCAAATGATGTCAAAGCAGATTCAGTAGAGAGCCCCTTCCTAAATCCAAACTGTTTCCTTGTGAGAAGGTTGTTAATAACCAAGTGCTGGTACAGCTGGGAATGCACGGCTTTCTCGAGAATTTTACTGAGTGTCGGTAAAATAGAGATAGGTCGATAGTTCGATGCATTTGACCGGTCGCCTGATTTAAACAAGGCTGTAATTTTTGAGCATTTCCATAATTTAGGAAATTTACCAGTAAGAATCGATCGATTCAACAGCTTAGTGATGGAGGGAGTGATTGTATTAGCAGAGCTCTTGAGTAGTCTAGCACTAATTTTGTCCAAACCAATTGCTTTATTTGTCTTCAAAGAGGTAAGCTGCTGAAGCACAAACGATTCCTCTAGTTCAGTTAACTGGAACTGAGACAACGGTTGTTCTAAAACCAAGTTGCAATTCGACCAGGTAGTCGTTATTTTGTCAGCTAGGCGCTTGCCTATGGATGCAAAGAAGCTATTCAAAGCAACAGCAATGGATTTGGAAGTGGTGTGCTGAATGCCATCGGAAATGATGCACTGAACCTTTTCTGAGGATGAATTACGATTGCAAGCTTCGTTTACAGCTTTCCACATTTTGCCGTGATCTCCTCTGGCTTCCTCGATCATTTCGCAGTAATATTTCGACTTAGCAGATTTTACTAAGCGGTTTACTTTGTTCCTCAGTTTCCTGTAAGAGTTCCAGTGCTTTTCTGAGTTCGATTTACGTGCTTTACGATGATACCAGTCTCGATCTCTCATTGATTCGCTAATTTTGCTATTCATCCAAGGAATAGGTGTTCCCTTCACACGTCGTCGTTTGACAGGTGCATGATCGTCTGCAACTTCTGAAAACAGTTTGTTCCAAGTTAATAAAGCGTCATCGATATTGTTTTCATTGTCAACGACGTGCCAAGGAACATTCCTAAGATCTTCGTTAAATGAATTCGCATCGAAATTCTTGTAAGAGCGATACTCAAACATTCTTGGATGTGCTTTTGTTTGCACACCAGTCTTTAGAATGCAAAACACCAGGTAATGGTCGCTCAATGGAAACGGAACAACACCAGATTTAACAATGCGATGTTCATTATTGACAAAAATCAGGTCAATCAAGGTCCGTGAGGTGTCAGATATTCGAGTAGGCTCTTTTATCAGCTGTGTGAAGTCAAAAGCGCGCGAGAAGTTGAGAAGTAGTTGTTTGTCTTTCTTGGGCAATTTTGAATTAGGCATCATGTTTGCGTTTAGATCTCCTAAAATGACCACATCCGATTTTTCAAGATCAACAGCAGGCATACTATCTCGCAGAGACGAAATAAAAGTGCGGAGATCGGCATCTAGTGCTCTATAAGCGCAACATAATAACGTTGGCTTACATTTATCTCGAATTAACTCAATCCATAAACATTCCTGTCCACCAGTATTGATATCATTCCGCAAACGAAACGCCAAATCTTCTCTTACATACATAGCAACTCCGCCATATCCCTCTTTATTGCCAGTGCGATCTAACCTTATGCACACAAATCCAGGGAGTTTTATTTCAGCATCACTTGTTGAGGAATCCAGCCAAGTCTCGGACAGAGTTAGCACGTCAAAAGTTTTGTTGTTAATTCCCTCAAGACGCAGAGAGTCGGTTTTGTTTGCGAGACTTCGTATATTCAAGTGAGCAATCTTGAGACCTCTAGTGGACTTGATATCAGCAAATGTCTGGTAGCCGGGATTAATCTCAATGTCACCAGCAAGAGCAATAAGAGTCAAAACAAAACAGGCACGATGAAAAAGCTTACAAAGCATAACACTCTTCAGTCGTCCATTAGACTCTTGCCTCCGGGTCGGTTCTTTTCGATGAAATGAAGCACCAGCAACTTCAGCCCTGCAATTCATCTGGGAAACAAAATACGTCTCTCTATCGTTAAGCAAAGTGTTCTCATATATATCTGAGAACCTGAAGAACTCCAAAGTGATGTAAATACAGAGAAACACACATAAATTTGCGGAGAGCTTGAAGCCGCGTCCGAACGCCATGATAAAAGTATGTAATTGCTTTCATACTCTGTCGGCGACGACTTATCCGCCCTCCCGTTCTCCCTGAAAACCATGTGATCCTCAAATCCTTCATCCCCTCCCCTCCCCCCAGACAATAAATGATTTTCCCTTACTCATTTCGTATATTGCCTTCCCCAGCCTTTGAAACAGAAATGAAGATGTTCGATATGTTAACAGCAGGTGATGTTGATGGTGTCATGTTGGACAGATTCAAAGCTTACTACTACCTCGATCAACTGAAAAACGACAATCTTAGAGTTGCCTTGCGTATCGACACTTCACTACAATATGGCGTCTCGCTCATAGATAGAGGCTTTCCTGAGCTCACGGGAAAGAATGGATGCCTTGCAGAATACTTCGTCAATTCCCGTCATCGTTTGGATAGAACAATGAAACACTACATAATGCCGGTGAAGGTTAGTCCTAGTGATATATCACCATTACTTGCTATCCTTCTCTCCCTAACACTTTGAGAATATTTTCCGTACTAAATTCACCTCACAGTTTAAATTAAAGGAACCGGTCATTACCGCTTGGAGGTGGGGAAGGGAGGGGGTGGGGGTGGGGGTGGGGGTGGGGGGTGGGAGAGGGTTTGGAATGTTTTGGTCTCGCCACGATACGATTTACCTCATCTCTCACCTCCCAAAAGGCTCTGTACTAAATTATTATGATTCACCCTCATTGGCGGTAATTTTTTTTTTCATTACAATTCCTCCCTTTATACTCTGTCAGTGGCGACTGATCCTCCTTCCATTACCACGTCCTTAAAACCTTGTGTTCCCCCCCCCCCCCTGCGATTTATGTCGACTGGTCCCTTAGTAAAAAAAATCAATACAATATCAAGTTTCTAATTCAATCTGTCGCTGGACTAAAAGACGTTCTGAATCCTTTCAGCCCTTAGGTTCCCCTACAGAAACAGTTGGAGTCCTTTCGATCCATTCAAGGGCCAATCAGCACCTGCTGATCACTTCCGTGTGTATTTTTGTTTCATTCCTGACCTCTGGTCTTCTGTGGGAATTTCTCTACCGAAGAAACCACTTCAGTTTTTTCAAGTCTTCTCCAAGTGAGTATCACTGGTCAGTTCGCGCAAGTTCATGGACATAGAACACACTCTTCTTTTTGATCATCTCTCTAAGCCGCTACACATCAAGTGTTAATTAATGGATGGCTTACGCTATCATCATTTATAATACAGTATCATTATTATCGTTATTTTTATTGTTATCAATATCACCTTTATTATTACTGTTATCAAAACAACTACCTCTAACTTATCGCAGGCACGTATTGTTTCAATTGTTTCAAACTTATTTTTCTGCCACGACTTAAATTGAAATTATATCATGAAGATCAATTTAAGTCCAATCTTTGTTTTGATTTATCAGGGGGTAACAAAACCAATGGTTCACCGCTCATCAATAAGGAACTTGCAGAGATTCAGAACGCTCTCGAAAAGCTTACTGCGCAAGTGCACACGGTTCAAGAGAATTTGTAGCGTCTGCAAGAAAATGAGCAGTGAAATACAGAAGACTGAAGACATTCTGATGGATTCAACTGCCTCTAAAATGTCCATCCTTAAAAACTGACCATTACATTAATTGTACAATGACAACTTAGACAATGCAAAGCAAATCGAAAACACGTGTTTTGAAACTTTCAGAGCAGTATTTTGAAATTGTTACAATGTGAGTCTCGTAGCCCATTTTTCAACTCTTATCAAAATGTAATGCTCATTTTCAATCAAAACAAATAAAGAAGGCTCGGGTGCAGGATTCCCCTTCAACCATTCCTATCCACATAGACGACTGTCAGCCACGTGTACTGCACGGGTTTATCAGCGCAGCAGCTATCCACCCACAGATAAGACAGAGTTGGCGAACTGCAACCGGCCCTCGCGGTAATTTCGATACAAAAACGCACCAAAAAGAAAAACTGCGACCGAAATTGGCGCGAAAATTCCCAGCGCAGACTCCGTGTTCACGCAAATGCACACGCTGAAAACCACCAGAGCCAGCATTAGAAGAAATATAAAACCCCGTTGATAGAGCGGAATATCGTGCAACCTTGCACGAAATTCGAAATTCGGTACAACAAATGTGCAAATGGAGGCCATTTCTTCTGCAGATCCTCTGTCGACATCTTCCACTGAGCTTTCCTCGTCAGCCATCAGAGGAACTTGTTCGCAGTCATTCGCTTCCAGGGCATCCTCGTCCGGACTTCTGAAGCTGCCGTATGTTGTGTTCATGACAGCACTTTTTTTCGGTTGCAGCTTGGGGTACCAGATAACCTATTTTTCCGAAAAAAAAAAAAAAAAAAAGAAAGAAGATTGACTTTACATAGACTGTGGTTGTTTTCTTTTAGCTCTACAGAAGAATTAGGTGGCATGCTACCAAAATCAAGTTGTCTCATACGAATTAAAAACAACCACTCAAGTCAGTATGTCACAGTGTTTTAAAAGCGTAGAAACTTTATGGTAAAGCTCAAAACAGAATGGCAAATCAGCAAGGTAACCCTACTTGAATAAGCTTTGTATTCGCAAAGTTTCAAGTTTTTGTTTTCCCAACCCTACTTTTTTTTCAGTTTATTCGATTTTTTTCTTAAGTGATTCACTTATCTTAAGTTTTTCTGTAAGACATGCCTTTTCATTTATAGAAGATTACCTGTATTCCATTGATAAAAGCCATGGTACATGAAAAATAGGTCATAACAACGTATTGTGCTGGCAAAAGCAGAAGATAATTTGCCAAGAAATCCAATGTTTTACCAACAAGTGTAATTACAACAGAGGGTGTGGACTGACCATCTGTTGAGCGAAGACGCATATTCAAATAAATCTGGAATTAAAAAATAAATTTCATTTTAAACATTGTGAAATTGTAATGTATGTATGGCCCTTAGATTTCCTCCCACCCCACCCTACCCCCTTTCCTCCTTCAGACCCCACCCCCCACCTCTTACCACTCCATGCATAAATGTACTAACCCTTTCCAGCCTGAGAGTGCCATATGGCACAGGATGCAATTACATGCTCAATATCAATTCACTTTTTCTAGAATTTCCATGTTAAACCAAAAAGGTCATTGAAAGATCTGTACATTGATTGAAGGCATAAAATCATGGCCCCATCCAATACAAGACTTGGTTTACCACTCCTGCAACTTTTGGAACCTTTTGTCTTTGTACTGTTTTGGTTCAGGTGATATCTCACCACAATCAATGCTCTGAGAGCTGCAATTTTGGCTATAGTTTAGTGGTATATGTATGAGGCAAAAAAAAAAAAAATGTCAACATTTTTTATTTTTCACTTTGGAAACTTCTCAGTTATTTCAATTACCACCTTCACACCTGTTGATGTCCTTCATAGCATACCCCAAAAAATACCTATAAAATAATATATTATACATGGTCTAGCAGTTCATCATTCTCATTTTAGAAAAATTTGACATTTCCCTTGTGCAGGAAAGGGCTAAAGAGTGGCAGTAGGTTTTAATCTGCAATGCCATGGAGTGGGAGGTGTGTCATAGGGACCAGAATAAAAACCAAATTGTGTATTCACTGCTAATGACATTTAGGGTTGATTTCTGTCTTTTTCTTGCATCTCCTCTCCAATCCTCCCTTGCATTTCCTTAACACCTGCTGGTAATTAGGACTGTAATATTAAGAGCTATAAAAATTGTGCTTTGATTTCTGCAACAGATTGGACGTTATTTGCTGCATACTGGATATTCCCTTAGAATCGCTTCCCACTTCTGACTAACATGGGATATTTGTGGAGAGAAACGCTATGTTGCATGCAATACATCACAGTGCCTGGGTTCATCAGAAATGGATGGCAAGTTGTGGTTTGTCAAGAGAACCTAGCAAAAACGAAACTATGGTGTGAATAGACTTAATTAGGAGTGCAAGAGACAGTGAAGTGAAGTGAAGTGAAGTGAATTGCTTGTGTTCAGATGCATCTACAGCAGGGCTATACTACAGCTGAGCATAGGTGCCACAGGTAACCAACTTTTGTCTTTGGACAGACAACTAGCATTATTAGCACAGTGGGTTTTTTTTCTTACAGTTATCCACTGGATAGCGATTTATCCCTTGGATAGCGTTATTCGCCTCATGAACAACTGGGTCCTAATTGTTAATTCTCTCCTCTAGCTGCTACACTCTTTCTTGTGACTAAATTATGAGAATTTGGTGTAAGTTCAAGATAACAAATTCTACCTAATGGATAATTTTGAGTATTCTCATACCCTGTTTGCTGGATAATGTGTGGATATTACAGGGAGAAATTGCATGTTAATCACCTCTAGGAGTACAGGGTTAGAGTACTCACAAGGTAACCTCAACCTGACAAACATTTGTTGATAGTTTTCTTTTCCTAATATCATTTGTAAACATGAGTAATCTATTATATTCCTCAGACTTTTCAATGAAAATTGTAGCCACCATCTTTAATTTTAACAGCAGAGGTAGGCTGGGGAGAGAAACAAATTTGTACCAAGGGGGTGAGTGATGGTCAAAAGGAAGGAGAGGGTAGGGATGGGGTGATAAATATCATTACCTCTCCCATGCCCCCTCCCCCTGCCATCCACTCTAACTTGGTGGGTCAGGTAAACAATTGTGAGCTTGTAACTTTAACTTGCCCTGATAAGATACCTGCATTGCAGGCTATCTAAGCAATCATACTCTACCATGGGAAGTTAATTACACATACAGGTTAGTTGGTTAGTTACACAGAATCAAATAAAAAAAGTTTACTCCACTTTGTCAGAGCAAATGGCAAACTGCTAACGCTTGAAACATCAACTTTTCAACTCTTTACGGTGGCCAATTTACATTATCAACTCTGCTGATAATACTAAATTACCCTGTTATACTCTCCCACCAATGCAGCACCACAGTTTCTTAAGAAATTTACCACCCTTACAACACAATAGGTTTTTAAGTGTCCCACAGGTCAATACCATGCTCTTCAGTAATAAATTCTCCAGTGAGAGGCTGAATGTTGCTATGATTTAGGCAACATACCCTATCACTGATTTGGAAAGATACTTTTAGCGAATCAACACTTTGCTCATCTCTCCTTGGAAATGAGTGAAGGACTTATAAAGGAGTTACATCGCACAGACTGGCCCTGCATGTTATTTAAGATTCAGAGTGTGTAGCGAAGAAAGAGTGAAGGACAGTCTGGTATCGAAAAAAGATGACGAGATTGGGAAACTAAGCCTAAATTTTTCATAATGGACGAAGAGTAACATATCACTAATTAGTTCGCGTGTGGGTTATTTTAAATCAGTACTGTCTCAGATCAACTTAATTAGTTATATTGAGCTGCTCACCTGCGGAAATGACTCAATAGACCAAAGAAAAATTGCCAACCACTGAACATTTTTTCGGCATCAGCAACGGAAAGTTCTAAACTGATCACTGCAATCCAGATCAGGAAACACCCAGCGCCGTAGGATAATTTCATCCGCATAGTATGCTTGGAGTAATGCAAAAACTGTAGTAGTATGAAAAACTCTAAAATGGGCATATATACCGCTGATATTTTGATATACACAGGCAGTGCAACAGAAAAAGCGAAGAAACAATTTACCAGCGAGGCTGTGAGGTTGGCAGTGGCCCAAAGAATGCTAAGTCCTTCCACAGATTGACGCTTACAGTTCTTCCGTATTTGTGGCACCAAAACAGCAAACCAAATTGTGCAGCTTATGTACCCGCAAACATTTGGAAACGCGCACGAAGCTTTGGACCATGTTTTACGGCAATTCTCGAATAGTAAGTTGATTCTCATATTGTTATCTTTCACTCATTTAGGAGGAACGGATACTTGATGTCTTCCTACAAAGGGATTCGCCATCTTGAAAATGGAAAGCGGAAGTACAAAGCGCTGAGAGATCTGGGAGCTAGTGCTGTTATGATTACATCACATCGCTTCTCCAAATCCACGAGTGTTAAAAGACATTTAGAAGATGCCAAATAAGACAAGGTCAGATAAGTGAACAACACTGTACATGTGTTACAGACGTAAAAGATGTGAGTGAAAGTCTAAAAGTTGACGCTGAAACATTTGTTGTCTTCGTTTTTTGACATAAATGCTTATTCTTTCTTTTATTCCCTCAAGGTATATTTCGCTTTTCAACTTCAATGTGTTCCTAATTCGTCCGTTCTGTTCTTTAGAGGAACTCTCTCACCAGAGGAGAGTTTGAGTTGCGATTTTCTCTGAGGTCTCTATTTCTATGAATATTCACGAGTTTGTTTGGTTTTATTTTGTTTCCTTCTCCTTTTCTTTGTTGCCTCTGTCTTTCGTTTTCTCTCTCTTTATTTAAAGTTTAATTTTCCAATTTATTCTTCTAATCAGTCACTCACTCATTCCTTCCATATCACCCTAACGTCAGGAGAACAAAGGAACTGATCACCAACTAAAGAAGCTCCTGATTGTCAGACAAATTCTCCTCAGCAGCACCTTAGGAAATGTATAGAGAACAGTATGGAGAATATGCATACTGATGTATGGGTGTAAAGGGTTAACTCATTCATTCAGTCTGTGAATCGCACAGTGAGTCCTTCAGTGAGTCAGCTTAGTTTTATGTCGGCGGTCTCCCAATTAAATAATTCATTTACTGACATGACCCGTTCATTTATTCGCTTTCACTAAAGCAATGAAAGAACTTAACGAGGTTATGGCTACACTTGATTACTATAACTTTATTTTATCCCTTTCACCTCAATACATCCATTCCTAGCCAATTAAAAATATTCACTGTCTTCTTTGTGAATCCGCAGAGTTCGTCCACTTGATTTGGATCATCGACATCGACTGTTTGCTTCGGAAGGATAGAATGTGTGAAGATCGACTGTGGGACAGATCTCCATCTTTTCCATATATCAAACTTAATAAATTACTTAGTCTGAAATCCAGCAGATCGAAAGCTTGTTTTGGGTGCTCTGAATTTGGTTCGACGAATCATGTTTGACGCTTGATCCAACGGTCGACCTTTACCCTTTTTGGTCACCAAAATGATTTTTGTTTAATTCCAGATTATTTTGAATATGCGTCATCGCACAACAGATGGTCAGTCTATTGTAATTACACTTGTTGGTAAAACAACGGATTTCTTGGCAAATTATCTCCTGCTTTTTCTGATTCAAGTTGATCTCAAAGAGGGATTTTAATAGAGAAAAACTTCTTCAGTTTAAGTGCAGCATTGCCATATCACCCATTTCGCCTACTAGGTAAATGAATAATTCAAATGCATCGACTTTCACACAGCACTTGGATTCGCTACCACCTAATTAATTGAAACTTTTGTTTCTTTATTTATCTCGTTGCGGTGCTGTTATCACAATGACATTGTTACTGTTGCTACTTTTAGTTTCTTAAGAGCAGGGAGAACTGATGTCTCGTAGGATGGATTTTCGCAAACCTAGGTTAGGAGAATATACAACCGCTTCGAGCTTGTTTATGCCAGCATCCTCCAGAGGTTTCGCTCTGTTCACGAAACAGGAGATCGGGCAGCTCAGGAAAGGGCTTAACCTTGATATAGCTCTGTTATTAAAATACGACGGAAACTACAATTGGTTCGATTTTCATACGATAAGAAAAGCGCAAATTCGGTCATGTGGAAAGACAAGGAATATAAGTACATCTCTAGCGCGTGGAATAAACAACAATAAGGAGATCACCATTCTTCACTTGCGAATTGCCAGCCGAAAAGAATGTTGAACAATCATGTTCGGTGTGGGAACAGGCCCCTTCACCGGTGTTGTTTTAGCTGAATTCATTGGTTATCTTCCCCTGATTTTACTTGTGGTATGTGTTCATAACAGCCATCTTCGAAGCCGGTACGGAGCATAAGGCATTGACAATGAAGAGTAAAATCTCCTCGATGACAACGATCGAAACGCATCCATTTTGGCCATACAGCTATATCCTTTGGAAAGTAGTGTACAGAAATACTCGGTATATGTGTATTATTCGTGTAGCTAATATCATTTGGCGCTCCGGCCACGCCATACGTTCGTCTTTTCCTCTGGATTTCTCCTCTCTCCACTACAGTTGCCGACGTGTCTTCACAGTTTTCTGCGTTACAGCTATGTAATATAATCGTTTTGGCCGCGCGCTTTTTGGGGACACTTTTTGGCCGCCAAATCGTACTTTCAATGCACAAAAAAGTGGACAAGGAGAACTCGCCGGGCGCTAAGGTCGATTATTTCTAATTTTAAATACCGCTATCATCCAGAAAAAACAAAAAAAAACTTAAAGTGTTCTTCAATCATCATCACGTGTCAGCCACGTTTACTGCACGGGTTTATTAGCGCAGCAGCAGCAACCGGCCCTCGCGGTAATTTCGATACAAAAACGCACCAAAAAGAACAACTGCGACCGAAATTGGCGCGAAAATTCCCAGCGCAGACTCCGTGTTCACGCAAATGCACACGCTGAAAACCACCAGAGCCAGCATAAGAAGAAATATAAAACCCCGCTGATAGAACGGAATATCGCGCAACCTTGCACAAAATTCGAAATTCGGTCCACTTGTTTTCGGTTGCAGCTTGGGGTACCAGATAACCTATTTTTCCGGGAAAAAAAAGAAGAATGACGTTACAAAGGCTGCGGTTGTTTTCTTTTAGCTATACAGAAGAGTGTCTCGTGCGATTGTTGTAACGATTAGGTGGCATGCTACCAAAATCAAGTTGTCTTATACGAATTAAAAACAACCACTCAGGTCAGTATGACCACAGTGTTTTAAAAGCGTAGAAACTTTATGGTAAAGCTCAAAACTGAATGGCAAATCAGCAAGGTAGCCGTACTGAATAATTCGCAAAGTTTCGAGATTTTGTTTTCCCAACCCTACTTTTTTGTTTGTTTTTTTTTCGGTTAACTGGCTTTTTTCTGAAGTGATTCACTTATTTTAAGTTTTTCTACAAGAAATGCCTTTCCATTCATAGAAGATTACCTGTATTCCATTGATAAAAGCCATGGTACATGAAAAGTAGGTCATGACAACATATCGTGCTGGCAAAAGCAGGAGATAATTTGCCAAGAAATCTGTTGTTTTACCAACAAGTGTAATTACAACAGAGAGTGTGGACTGACCATCTGTTGTGCGACGACGCATATTCAAAATAATCTGGAAGTAAACAATAAAAATCATTTTAGAAGTGAAATCGTGGTGTCTATGCGGCCTCTTAACTTTCTTCGCACCTCACCCCCTTCCTCCTTCAGACCCCAGCCCCCCCCCCCCCCCCCCCCCACATTGTGAAATTGTAATAAATGTATGGCCCTCGACCTTCCTTCCCACCCCAACCCCCTCTTTCTTCAGACCCCACCCCACCCGCCTTACCACTCCATGTCCAAAGGTACTAATGAGTGGCAGTAGGTTTGAATCTGCAATGCCATGGACTGGGAGGTGTGTCATGGAGATCAGAAAAAAAAACAATTTGTGTATTCACTGCCAATGATATTCAGGGTTGATTTCTGTCTTTTCCTTTTGCATCTCCTCTTCAATCCTACCTTGGATTTCCCTAACAACTGCTGGTTATTAGAACTGTAAGATTAAAAGCTATAAAAATTGTGCTTTGATTTCTGCAACAGATTAAACATCATTTACTGCATACTGGATATTCTCATAGGATTGCTACCCACTTCTGACTACCATCAAACATTTAGGGAGAGAATGTTGCATGCAATACATCAGAGTGCCTGGGTTCATCAGAAATGGATGGCAAGTTGTTGTTTGTCAAGAGAACCTAGCAAAAATGAAACTATGGTGTGAATAGACTTTAATAGTTGCCCTCGTTTGGGGAAGAACAGAATTAAATGGAGTGTGAGAGACAGTGAAGTGGAGTGAACTGCTTGTGTTCAGATGCATCTGCAGCAGGGCTATACTACAGCTGAGCATAGGTGCCACAGGTAACCAACTTTTGTCTTTGGACAAACAACTAGCATTGTTAGCACAGTATGTTTTTTTTCTTACAGTTATCCACTGGACAACGATTTATCCCTTGGATAGCGTTATTTGCCTCATGAACAACTGGGTCCTGATTGTTAATTCTCTCCTCTAGCTGCTACACTTTTTCTTGTCACTAAGTTATGAGAATTTGGTGTAAGTTCAAGATAAATTCTATCTACTTGATAATTTTGAGTATTCTCATTCCTTGATTGCTGGATAATGTGTGGATATTATAGGGAGAATTTGCATGTTAATCACTTCTGGGAGTTCAAGTCCTTGCCTTATGAGGATCTTTGTGAGCGTATTGGTCTCTCAAGTCTTCGTGAACAGCGATTAGCAAAAATATTGTCCACTGTCTTTAAGATATTAGCCAGTGTGCAGGTCCAAAAAGCTTACGTGATCTTATAACAGTAAGGTGCTCCACTTATAACCTTAGGGGCACCACAATACTGGACCTCCCAAAAGTAAAATCAACAACCTTCGGGTTAAGATCATGGAGATATGCTGCATTGAAATTATGGAATGCTTTACCGGACGAGTCTCGAAAGATACAAACATTTACTACTTTTAAAAATTACTTACAAACATTAGATCTCACGGGACTCTAGTGCAGTGAGGATCTATCATTGATTATATTTACTGTTTTTAATGATTACATTTTATACATTTTACTTGGTGACTACATTGTTAAATTCTTATATTTTAATATTAGCTAGTTCTTAATCTTAATTTATTTAAATTTATATACCTTCACAAGGCTTTATAATTTCCTTTTCTCTTTTTATTTTGTGGCATACTTGTAAACTAGCTTTTAGCTAAGCATTCTGACCATGTTAAATAAATTGATTGATTGATTGATTGATTGAAGGTTATAGTACTCACAAGGTAACCACAACCCGACAAACACTTGTTCCTGGTTTTTTTCCTAATAATTATCATTTGTAAACATATGTAATCCATTATATTCCTTAGATTTTTCAGTGAAAATTATAGTCACCATTTTTAATTTTAACAGCAGAGGTAGGCTGGGGAGAAAAACAAATTTGCATCAAAGGGGTGAGTGATGGTCAAAATGAAGGAGAGGGTAGGGATGGAGTGATAAATATCATTACCTCTCCCATGCCCCTCCCCCTGCCATCCACTCTAACTCCAAATCAAACTTGGTGGGTCAGATAAATGATTGTGAGCTTGTAACTTTAACTTGCCCTGATAAGATACCTGCATTGCAAGCTATCTACACAGTCACACTCCAATGTAGGAAGTCGATACACATACACATACAGGTTAGTTGGTTAGTTACACAGAATCAAATACAAAAAGTTTACTCCACTTCATCAGAGCAAATGGCAAACAGCTAATGCTTGAAACATTAGCTTTCCAACTCCTTACAGAGGCTAATTTACATTATCACCTCAGTTGATAATACTATTAAAATTACCCTGTTATACTCTCCCACCAATGCAGTGTTAAAGTTTCTTTTGAAACTTACTCCCCCCCCCTCCACCCCTTACTCCACCATAGGTTTTTAAGTACCCCACAGGTCAATGCCATGCCATTCAGTAAAAGATCCTCCAATAAGAGGCTGAATGTCGCTATGATTTATGCAACATACCCTATCATTGATTTGGAAAGATACTTTTTGTGAATCAACACATTTCCCATCTCTCCTTTGAAATGAATGAAGGACCTATAGAGGTAAATTAAGAACAGGTACATTCCTGTTTTTCTCTACAGAGGAGTTGCTCCCTGGAAACCCCCCCCCCAAAGGAGCCTCATGGGGAGTTAAATTTCACAGATGCACAGACTGGCCCTGCATGTTATTTAAAAATTCAGAGTGTGTAGCAAAGACAGAGTGAAGGGCAGTCTAGTATCGAAAAAAAGATGACGAGTAGGGAAACTAAGCCTAAATTTTTCATAATGGACGTAGAGTAACATATCACGAATTAGTTTGCCTGTAGGTTATTTTAAATCAGTATTGTCTTAGATCAAATTAATAAATTATATTGAGCTGCCTACCTGCGGAAATAACTCAACAGACCAAAGAACAATTGCCAACCACTGGACTTTTTCCGCGGCATCGGTAACGGAAAGGTCTAAACTGATCACTGCAATCCAGATCAGAACACACACAGCGCTGTATAATTTCATCCGCATAGTGTGCTTTGAGTAGAACCAAAACTGTAGTAGTATGTAAAACTCTAAAATGGGCATACATACCGCTAATATTTTGATATGCATAGGCAGTGCAACAGAAAAAGCGAAGAAAACGTTTGCCAGCGATGCTGTGAAGTTCGCAGTGGCCCAAAGAATGCTAAGTCCTTCCACAGATCCACGCTTCCTGTTCTTCCATATTTGTGGGAACAAAACAAAAAGCCAAATTGCGCAGCTTATGTAACCGCAAACATTTGCAAACGCGCACCAAGCTTTGGGCCATGTTTTACGGCAATTCCCGTAAAGTAAGTTGATTGTCATAGTGTTATCTTTCACTCATTTGAGAGGAACGGATGGTTGATGTCTTCCTACAAAGGGATTTGCCATCTTGAAAATGAAAGGTTCAAGGCGCAAAGAGATCTGGGGGCTAGTGCCTGTCATGATTACATCACATTGCTTCTCCTAATCCACGAGTACGAAAGTTATGAGACTTTTAGAAGATGCCAATAAGACAAGGTCAGGTATTTATTAGCATATAAAATTAACCTCTTTCCATATTCCCGGCAGCCAAACAATTTTCACAAAATTTTCGCAAATTAATTATTTCTAACCTTTTTGAGAGCTAGTATCACATGTTTTTAGGAGAAAAATGTACTTATATGTTCAATTAGGTATAAATAGTATAATAATGCAATTAGGTATAAATAGAGAGGCATATTTTCAAGGTTTCCACATCTGAGGGTCTCAATGTGGTTGACCGTTAGCCGTAAAACGGCCAAAATTTTAGCCGTTAGACGTGAAAATTGACACATTTTAATCACGGTTAGTCGTAAAAAAAATTGACCGTGAAAATTTTTTTTTATTTTAATCACAAAAGAAGGTCATTAACCGTTAGCCATAAAATGGCTAACCTTTTAACTGTTAACTGAAAAAGCCATCACCCCATTGAGACCCTCATATAAACGAACTTTCTACCTCGTGAAACGATTTTGGGTAATACATGAGTACGGGCTCAGGCTCTTTTAAAGTGCATCAACTGGTTTTAATGACATTTACATTATTTCTGTGCAAAACTATCAGTTGCAACTTTGCGCTCGGCTCGAATTTGTTAGCTTCTTATCGACATTCTCTATGTCCACGTTTACTTCCATGGGGTCCCTCTCCGCCTTTCTTTAACAACTGTTTGCTCTTTCCCTGCAGTGGTTGTCTCTCGCTTTACAATTGTGCTGCTCTCAGCAGTGCTTCGCCCTCCACGAGATACATCAGCAGTGTTTTCGCCAACGCTTCTTCCTCCCCGTGGCCCATCAATAGTTTGTCCAAAGCTGACGGTCCACATCATTACTTCTGATAAGATGGTTCTTCCACCGTGAGAGCTAGGCATGGCACTTCTGCTACCACGAGGCCCATTTTCAAGGTCACGTCCTCCACGTGGACCGTTTGAACTCTCTCCAGCAGTGGTACTACTTTGGTCGTTTGTGGGAATTTCTGTAACGAAGAAATCACTTCAGTTTTTCAAGTCTTTTTCAAGTGAGTATCACTGATCAGTTTGCGCAAGTTTATGGACATAGAACACAGTCTTGTCACAAGATCTTTTTGATCATCTCTCTAAGCCGCTACAAATCAAGTGTTGATTAGTTAATTAATGGCTTATGTTATCATCATTATTAATATCACTATTATCGTTATTGTTATTATTATTATCATCATCACTATAATTATCTTTATTTTTGCTATTATCAAAGTAACTCCTCTAACAATTCGTGGCTCAGCTGGAGGTAGCATCCAACTCGTATATGCAAGCACGTATTGTTTAAAACTTATTTTTCCGCCCCAACTTAAATTGAAATTATATCATGAAGATCAATTAACGTCCAATTTTTTTTTAAAATTTATCAGGGGGCAACAAAACTAATGGTTCACCGCTCATCAATAAGGAAATTGCATAGATTCGAGACACTCTTGAAAAGCTTATTGCGCAAGTACACACGATTCTAGATAATTTGTAGCGTCTGCAAGAAATGAGCAGTGAAACACAAAAGACTGAAGACATTCTGATGGTTCAACTGCCCCTAAAATGTCCATCCTTGAAAACTGACCATAAAATTGATTGACACCTCAGACAATGCAAAGCAAATCTAAAACAAGTGTTTTGAAACTTTCAGAAGAGCGTTTTGAAATTGTTGCTATGTGAGTCTCGTAGCCCATTTTTCAGCTCTTATCAAAATGTAATGCTCATTTTCAATCAAAACAAATAATGAAGGCTCGGGTGCAGGATTTTCCCTTTAACCATTCCTATCGACAAAGACGACTATCCTTCTTTAAGTTTCTTTGAATGGACATTAAAATGCCTATGACACAAACCGATTCCGATAGAGGAAAAATTTCAAAAAGCCCAAAACACGGTTTTTTTCGAGCCTTAAAGTGCTCTTATTTTGTCTTAAAAGTGTCTCATGGACTGGTAACGAACTAGCGGGTGATGACGTAGAAAACTGCATGTGAAAACCTACAGCAAGCTCTACCGAGAGTTGTGATACATCGAACTCAAGTAGCAAAGAAGAAATGGAAGTTGCTAGCACAATTCAGGCCTACGAAGGAGAACTGCGTGCATTAAACGAAGACTGACAAAGGCGGTTTTCGCCTGCAGTTTTCAGGTCAAGAATAGAACCAAAAACTCCCGTTACTGAATTATTTGTTGCGTTTGTGTTTTTTTTTCTATGGCGAAATCTCTGTTGAGACTGGGTAGTGTGTTCGTTTCTGTTGTCATACCATTTCATTCCTTCGCACTAGGTGCGGCTAAGGTTCCTCTTGCTCAGTGCTCTAAAGTTTCGTTGCTGTAGAGTAATTCCTTTAGTAAACCAAAAGCGAACTTTTGACTAAAGAATCAGCTGTATCACGAGGCACGATGATTTTTCGCCGAGAAGTCATCGTGCAGTTTCACTGCAAGTTGCTTCTTTCACCGAAGAGTGCAAAGGTAGAGGCTATCGTCGTCGAGCCAGTCAAACGGAAAACGAGTGAATATATAGTAATCTGATTCAAGTCAATCTCAAAGAGAGATTTTAATAGAGAAAAACTTCTTCAGTTTAAGTGCAGCATTGTCATATCACCCATTTCGCCTACTAGGTAAATGAATAATTCAAATGCATCGACTTTCACACAGCACTTGGATTCGCTACCATCTAATTAAATAAAACTTTTGTTTCTTTATTTATCTCGTTGCGGTGCTGTTATCACAATGACATTGTTACTGTTGCTACTTTTAGTTTCTTAAGAGCAGGGAGAACTGATGTCTCGTAGGATGGATTTTCGCAAACCTAGGTTAGGAGAATATACAACCGCTTCGAGCTTGTTTATGCCAGCATCCTCCAGAGGTTTCGCTCTGTTCACAAAACAGGAGATCGGACAGCTCAGGAAAGGGCTTGAACTTGATATAGTTCTGTTATTACAATACGATGGAAACTACAACTGGTTCGATTTTCATACGATAAGAAAAGCGCAAATGTGGTCATGTGGAAAGACAAGGAATATAAGTACATCTCTAGCGCGTGGAATAAACAACAATAAGGAGATCACCATTCTTCGCTTTCCAGCCGAAAAGAATGTTGAACAATCATGCTTGTTAGAAGTAAATTCTCCAACACTCGTTGTTGGTTTAGTTGATTCTTCTTTAATCTCCTTTCTTCTCAAGTTGTTACAACGGTGACTAACTCCAATATATCAGGGAAAACTTAAGTCTCCGCTTATAAAGGTGACACTGCAGATGACATTTCTATGCCGTCAATCTTCTTGTGTCGTCATCGTACCATCTCAACTAGCGAATCACGCTTGACTACTTATTATAGTTCCCACATACTGAGTATGCACCTTAGGGTTGTTTACGCAGTTACAAAATCAATTTCTACCTTAATTTTCATATCTTTACGGTTGAGATCGGCCAGAACAGAAACGAGATCGATAATATAAAAATTACTGATAACCTTGGTTCAGAGTATTATTTATACCCGATAGTGTATCTTAAGAGATAATCACCTTTAAAGATTGTTACATAACAACATCTTGGTCACAAGAGTTAAAGAAGAAAGGCGCTCACAAGTGCCGCCTCCAAATTGCTTTTGGTTGCGAAACATGAGGGGTATCACCTGTTTACCCTTAAATTACCTCTGGGAACACGAAGGTGTCGAACGCGACCTATTAGCAGGGAGATTTACCCTTCCTGGACTAACAAATTAACTTATTTAAGAACATGGCTTATCACTAGTTCCATGTCAACCTCACGATCACAACGAAGAAAACGTGATTAAACTCACCAAGAGAACGTGGCCAAACTCACAAGAAGAACTTGATCAAACTCAACCTTTAAGATAAGACCACCAAGAAGGAATACGAAGTAGTCAACCTGCCCTTTTTATAACTTACATTAAATGACTTAAAATAATATAATATTTCCATTCCTTTTCTTTCCGATACCAATACAGGAAACCCTTACGATATTGTAGATTAACTATAATTGTAATTTTATCATTTAACAAATGTTCGGTGTGGGAACAGGCCCCTTCACCGTTATTGTGTTAGCTGAATTCATTGGTTATCTTCCCCTGATTTTACTAGTGGTATGTATTCATAACAGCCATCTTCGAAGCCGGTACGGAGCATAAGGCATTGACAATGAAGAGTAAAATCTCCTCGATGACAACGATCGAAACGCATCCATTTTGGCCATACAGCTATATCCTTTGGAAAGTAGTGTACAGGAATACTCGGTATATGTGTATTATTCGTGTAGCTAATATCATTTGGCGCTCCGGCCACGCCATACGTTCGTCTTTTCCTCTGGATTTCTCCTCTCTCCATTATAGTTGCCGACGTGTCTTCATAGTCTTCTACGTTACAGCGTATAATCGTTTTGGCCGCGCGCTTTTTGGGGACATTTTTGGCCGCCAAATCGTACTTTCAATGCACAAAAAAGTGGACAAGGAGAACTCGCCGGGCGCTAAGGTCGATTATTTCTAATTTTAAATACCGCTATCATCCAGAAAAAACGAAAAAAAACTTCAAGTGTTCTTCATTCATCATCACGTGTCAGCCACGTGTACTGCACGGGTTTATCAACGCAGCAGCGATCCAGCCACGCCAAAACAGAGTTGGCGAACTGCAACCGGCCCTCGCGGTAATTTAGATACAAAAACGCACCAAAAAGAACAACTGCAACCGAAATTGGCGCGAAAATTCCCAGCGCAGACTCCGTGTTCACGCAAATGCACACGCTGAAAACCACCAGAGCCAGCATAAGAAGAAATATAAAACCCCGCTGATAGAACGGAATATCGCGCAACCTTGCACGAAATTCGAAATTCGGTCCAACAAGTGTGCAAACGGAGGTCATTTCTTCTACAGATTCTCTGTTGACTTCTTCCACTGAGCTTCCCTCGTCGGCCATCGGAGGAACTTGTTCGCAGTCATTCGCTTCCACAGTGAAGGCATCCTCGTCTGGACTCCTGTGCCTGCCGTATGTTGTGGGCATGACAACACTTGTTTTCTGTTGCAGCTTGGGGTACCAGATAACCTATTTTTCCAAAGGAAAAAAAAAAAGGAATGACGTTACATAGGCTGCGGTTTTTTTCTTTTAGCTGCTCTACAGAAGAGTGTCTCGTGCGATTGTTGCAACAATTAGGTGGCATGCTACCAAAATCAAGTTGTCTTATACGAATTAAAAACAACCACTCAAGCCAGTATATCACAGTGTTTTAAAAGCGTAGAAACTTTATGGTAAAGCTCAAAACAGAATGGCAAATCAGCAAGGTAACAGTACTTGAATAAGCTTTGTATTCGCAAAGTTTCGAGATTTTGTTTTCCCAACCCTACTTTTTTGTTTGTTTTTTTTCGGTTAATTAGCTTTTTTCTAAAGTAATTCACTTATCTTAAGTTTTTCTATAAGATATGCCTTTTCATTTATAAAAGATTACCTGTATTCCATTGATAAAAGCCATGGTACACGAAAAATAGGTCATGACAACGTATTGTGCTGGCAAAAGCAGGAGATAATTTGCCAAGAAATCCGTTGTTTTACCAACAAGTGTAATTACAACAGAGAGTGTGGACTGACCATCTGTTGTGCGACGACGCATATTCAAAATAATCTGGAAGTAAACAATAAAAATCATTTTAGAAGTGAAATTGTGATGTCTGTACGGCCCCTTAACTTTCTTTGCACCTTGCCCCCCTTCCTCCTTCAGACCCCACCCCCCCCCCCACATTGTGAAATTGTAATGAATGTATGGCCCTCAACCTTCCTTCCCACCCCAACTCCCTCTTTCTTCAGACCCCACCCCACCCGCCTTACCACTCCATGCCCAAAGGTACTAATGAGTGGCAGAAGGTTTGAATCTGCAATGCCATGGACTGGGAGGTGTGTCATGGAGATAAAAAAAAAACCAATTTGTGTATTCACTGCTAATGATATTCAGGGTTGATTTCTGTCTTTTCCTTTTGCATCTCCTCTTCAATCCTCCCTTGGATTTCCCTAACAGCTGCTGATAATTAGAACTGTACGTTTAAGAGCTATAAAAATTGTGCTTTGATTTCTGCAACAGATTGGACATCATTTGCTGCATACTGGAAATTCTCATAGGATCCCTACCCACTGCTGACTACCATCAAATATTTAGGGAGAGAATGTTGCATGCAATACATCAGAGTGCCTGGGTTCATCAGAAATGGATGGCAAGTTGTTGTTTGTCAAGAGAACCTAGCAAATATGAAACTATGGTGTGAATAGACTTTAATACTTGCCCTCATTTGGGGAAGAACAGAATTAAATGGAGTGCGAGAGACAGTGAAGTGGAGTGGACTGCTTGTGTTCAGATGCATCTACAGCAGGGCTATACTACAGCTGAGCATAGGTGCCACAGGTAACCAACTTTTGTCTTTGGACAAACAATTAGCACTGTTAGCACAGTATGTTTTTTTTCTTACAGTTATCCACTGGATAGCGATTTATCCCTTGGATAGCCTTATTTGCCTCGTGAACAACTGGGTCCTGATTGTTAATTCTCTCCTCTAGCTGCTACACTTTTTCTTGTAACCAAGTTATGAGAATTTGGTGTAAGTTCAAGATAAATTATACCTACTTGATAATTTTGAGTATCTCATCCCTTGATTGCTAGATAATGTGTGGATATCATAGGGAGGATTTGCATGTTAATCACTTCTGGGAGTTCAAGGTTATAGTACTCACAAGGTAACCACAACCCGACAAACACTTGTTCCTGGTTTTTTTTCCTAATGTCATTTGTAAACATATGTAATCCATTATATTCCTTAGATTTTTCAGTGAAAATTATAGCCACCATCTTTAATTTAAACAGCAGTGGAAGGCTGGGAAGACAAACAAATTTGCATCAGAGGGCTGAGTGATGGTCAAAAGGAAGGAGAGGGTAGGGATGGGGTGATAAATATCATTACCTCTCCCATGCCCCTCCCCCTGCCATCCACTCTAACTCCAAATCAAACTTGGTGGGTAAGATAAATAATTGTGAGCTTGTAAATTTAACTTGCCCTGATAAGATACCTGCATTTCAAGCTATCCACACAATCACACTCCAATGTAGGAAGTTGATACACACACACATACAGGTTAGTTGGTTAGTTACACAGAATCAAATACAAAAAGTTTACTCCACTTCATCAGAGCAAATGGCAAATGGCTAATGCTTGAAACATTAGCTTTTCAACTCCTTACGGAAGCCAATTTACATTATCACCTCAGTTGATGATACTGTTAAAATTACCCTGTTATACTCTCCCACCAATGCAGTGTTAAAGTTTCTTTTGAAACTTACCCCCCCCCCTCCACCCCCTCCACCCCTTACTCCACAGTAGGTTTTTAAGTGCCCCACAGGTCAATACCATGCCATTCAGTAAAAGATCCTCCAATGAGAGGCTGAATGTCGCTATGATTTATGCAACATACCCTATCATTGATTTGGAAAGATACTTTTTGTGAATCAACACATTTCCCATCTCTCCTTTGAAATGAATAAAGGACCTATAGAGGTAAATTAAGAACAGGTACATTCCTGTTTTTCTCTACAGAGGAATTGCTCCCTGGAGACCCCCCCTCCCTACAGGAGCCTCCTGGGGAGTTAAATTGCACAGATGCACAGACTGGCCCTGCATGTTATTTAAAAATTCAGAGTGTGTAGCAAAGAAAGAGTGAAGGGCAGTCTGGTATCGAAAAAAGATGACGCGATTGGGAAAGTAAGCCTAAATTTTTCATAATGGACGAAGAGTAACATATCACGAATGAGTTCGCGTGTGGGTTAATTTAAATCAGTATTGTCTTAGATCAAATTAATAAATTATATTGAGCTGCATACCTGCGGAAATGACTCAATAGACCAAAGAACAATTGCCAACCACTGGACTTTTTCCGCGGCATCGGCAACGGAAAGGTCTAAACTGATCACTGCAATCCAGATCAGAAAACAACAAGCGCCGTAGGATAATTTCATCTGCATAGTGTGCTTAGAGTATAACAAAAACTGTAGTAGTATGGAAGACTCTAAAATGGGCATATATACCGCTAATATTTTGATATACACAGGCAGTGCAACAGAAAAAGCGAAGAAAACGTTTGCCAGCGATGCTGTGAAGTTCGCAGTGGCCCAAAGAATGCTAAGTCCTTCCACAGATCCACGCTTCCAGTTCTTCCATATTTGTGGCACCAAAACAACAAACCAAATTGCGCAGCTTATGTCCCCACAAATATTTGCAAACGCGCACCAAGCTTTGGGCCATGTTTTACGGCAATTCCCGTAAAGTAAGTTGATTGTCATAGTGTTATCTTTCACTCATTTGAGAGGAACGAATGGTTGATGTCTTCCTACAAAGGGATTCGCCATCTTGAAAATGAAAGGTTCAAGGCGCAAAGAGATCTGGGGGCTAGTGCCTGTCATGATTACATCACATCGCTTCTCCCAACCCACGAGTACAAAAGTTATGAGACATTTAGAAGATGCCAATAAGACAAGGTCAGATAAGTGAACAACACTGTACATGTGTTACATACGTGAAAGATGTGAGGAAAAGTCTGAATGTTGACGCTAAAATATTTCTTGTCTACGTTTTTCGACATATATGCTTATTCTTTCTTTTATTCCCTTAAGGTATATTTTGCTTTTCAACTTTTATGTGTTCTTGATCCGTCCGTTCTATTCTTTGGGAGAACCTCTCTCACCGGAGGAGAGTTTGAGTAGCGACTTTCTCTGAGGTCCCTACTTCTATGAATATTCACGAGTTTGTTTGGTTTTATTTTGTTTCCTTCTCCTTTTCTTTGTTGCCTATGTCTTTCGTTTTCTCTTTCTTTATTTAAAAGTTTCATTTTCCCATTCATTAATTAACCCTTCAATCCCTAAGAGTGACTGGCATCTAATTTCTCCTTACCATATCATCCCTGAATCAAACACTAACGTCAGGAGAACAAAGGAACTGATCACCAACTAAAGAGGCTCTTGATTGTCGGGCAAATTCTCCTTGTCAGCACCTTAGGAAATGTTTAGAGAACAGTGTGGAGAATATGGATGCTGATTTAAGGGCGTAAAGGGTGAACTCATTCATTCAGTTAGTGAATCGCTCAGTGAATCCCCTTAGTAAGTCCTTCAGTGAGTCAGTTGAGTTTTATGTCAGCGGTCTCTCAATTAAATAATTCATTTACTGACATGACCCGTTCATTTATTCGCTTTCACTAAAGCAATGAAAGAACTGGACGAGGTTATGACTACACTTGATTACTATAACTTTATTTTATCCCTTTTACCTCAATACATCCATTCCTAACCAATTAAAAATATTCACTGTCTTCTTTGTGAAGTACGCTGAGGTAAAGAAACTTAACTTTAACAGCAAATGATGGGCTACAGTATATCTACTTTTTCATCTTAAACGCATTTTTTTCTTATTTTTTCGTATCGTTAGATTATGTTTTAATATCCAATGAGGCTCCAGCTTTAAATCTTGTGATTGCTCGTTCCCAGTCAGTGCGCATCATTGGGGTCAAAGAAGGCCAATCTTGAATGGAAACAATGTCAAGAAAAAACGGTTTAGACAACAAGAATTACGTTAATGTGGTTTAGGAAATTTATAAAAGAATAAAACCTCAAACGGCTGACTTCAAACGTCTGAACTGAGAGAAATTAGTTAATGTTAGCTTTGACGTTTGAATCCGTTGAGTTCGTCCAATTGGTTTGAATCGACATCGACTGTTTGCTTTGGACGGATAGAGCGTGTGACTGAAGATCGATTGTAAGACAAACCGCGATCTTTTCCATAAACCAAACTTAATAAATAAATAGTAAATTACTTAATTTGAAATCCAGCAGATCGAAGGGTTTTTTTCGGGTGCTCTGAATTTGGTTCGACGAATCATGTTTGACGTTTGATCCAACGGTCGAACTTTACCCTCTTTCGGTCGACCAAATTTGCAATTTTGTACGTCTCATGTAAAGTTCTACGTTTAAACTTGACTTAAATATATGCTAGATTTTTATTACCAGAAAAGCTACTGACCTTATCATCAAGATTATGACCCGCCATTGCATGCATTTTTTCGTGGCAAAAACTTGGCGACTTGTTTCTTCTGCTGGCTGTTTTTTGTTTGTTTGTTTGTTTTTGGTTAACTTCTTAACAACTATTTGGTATTTGTCTGATGAATACCTATTTGCAATAAGGTTGTCATAGCAAAAAAACCCAAAACAAATAAAAATGGGAAAGAGCCATATAGGAATTTATTAGCGTATAAAATTAACCTCTGTCCATATTCACGGCAGCCAAACAATTTTCACATAATTTTCACTTATTAATTCTTTTAAACATTTTTGAGAGCTAGTATCACATGTTGTTAGAAGAAAAATATACTGATATGGTCATATACTAATGCTGTGGGCTTTTGCTAAATTCTAATAAATTTCAATTTAGCTTTTCCTTTCTTTTGTTTTTTTCATTTTTTTATGGCAAAGCTGTTACAATTAGGTATGAATGGAGAAGCAATAATTTCAAGGTGTCCATTTATGAGGGTCTCAAAGGGGTTGACCGTTAGCCGTAAAACGGCCAAAATTTTAGCTGTCAGGCGTAAAATTGACAAATTTTAATCACGGTTAGTCGTAAACAAAAATTGACCGTGAAAATGTTTTCATTTTAATCACAATAGAAGGTTAATAACCGTTAGGCATAAAATGGCCAAAATTTTAGCCGTTAACTGTAGAAGCCATCACCCATTGAGACCTTTATATACACGAACTTTCTGCCTCGTGAAATTACTTTGGGTTATATATGGGTACGGGCTCATGCTTTTTTTAAGGTGCATCAATTAATTTTAGTGGCATCTACCTTATTTCTGAGCAAAACCATCAGTTGCGACTTTGCGCTCAGCTCGAATTTGTTAGCTTCTTATCGACCTTCTCTACATCAACGTTTACTTCCTTGGAGTCCCTCTCCTGTCTTTCTTTAACAACTGTTTGCTCTTTCCCTGCAGTGGTTGCCTCTCGCTTTACAGCTGTGCTGCTCTCAGCAGTGCTTCGCCCTCCACGAGGTCCAGATGCGTCAGCAGTGTTTTTGCCAACGCTTCTCCCTCCCCGTGGCCCATCATTAGTTTCTCCAGAACTGGCGGCCCACATTGATCCTTCTGATAAGATTCCTCTTCCACCGCGAGGGCCTGCCATGGCACTTCTGCCTCCGCGAGGCCCATTTTCAAGGTCACGTCCTCCACGTGGACCGTTTGATCTCTCCGCAACAGTGGTACTACGTCCTCCTCGAGGTCCAGATATGTCCCTCCCGTTACGTGGCCCACTGTAAAGGTACTGTCCACCACGGGGTCCATATTCCACTTCTCGCCCTCCTCGGGGTCCTGTCTCGAATTCCACACTCCTACCCCCTCGTGGCCCCGTCTCAAAATAAACAGCCCGTCCACCTCGTGGACCAAAATCATAGAATCCTTCCTCTTCTGAATATTCTAGGTCACGACCTCCCCTGGGGCCGAAGTCAATTCCTCCAGCGGCTCTCCCTCCTCTAGGCCCGTAGACGTCTACATACTCTAGGTCTCTACCTCCACGGGGACCGTATTCAAAGTCAATGTCCCTTCCACCACGTGGACCCTCAGATTCTACGAATCTTCTATCCCGTGGTTCGTACGCTAAGGATCTCCCCCCTCTTGGACCAAAAACGACATCGTATAGAAGTGAACGACCTCCACGTGGGCCAAAATCTACCGAACGACCACCACGAGGACCATATTCTACAGCCCTTCCTCCACGGGGACCGTATTCGACAGCCCTACCTCCCCTGGGACCGTAATCTACAGCCCTACCTCCCCGAGGACCAAAATCTATGGCTCTTCCACCTCTGGGTCCGTAATAAATTTCTCTCCCACCGCGAGGTCCATAATCTATATCCCTTCCTCCTCTAGGTCCATAGTAGACTTCTCTACCACCTCGAGGTCCATATTCAATAGCTCTTCCCCCCCTGGGTCCATAGTCGATTGTTCTTCCACCTCTTGGTCCATAGTCAACTGATCTACCACCCCTTGGGCCGTATTCTATCGCTCTGCCACCCCGAGGTCCATACTCAATAGCTCTTCCACCCCTGGGTCCGTAGTCGATCGCTCTACCACCTCTTGGTCCATAATCAACTGATCTACCACCCCTCGGTCCATAATCAACTGATCTACCACCCCTTGGGCCATATTCTATCGCTCTTCCACCACGCGGGCCATAAAATACAGATCTTCCTCCCCGAGGACCGTATTCGATAGCCCTCCCTCCCCTGGGACCACTATCAATAGCTCTTCCACCCCGTGGGCCGGACTCTACTGATCTACCTCCCCTCGGGCCATCATTTTCAACTGACCTGACTCTTTCCTCCCTGGGGCCTTTCTCTCCCACATCTCTACCACCCCTCTGGTCATTGATTGCAGACTGGGTATCTCGTCCTCCACGGGGTCCGTTAGCCTCATCCGCTTTGCTTTTTGTGTCTGAAACTGCTCGTCCGCCTCGTGGCCCTGTTTCTGCAGTTGACGATGCGTCCGATGTCTGACTTGATTTATCGACGCTTCTTCCACCCCTTGGTCCACTGGCATCTGTACTTCTTCCTCCACGGGGCCCGACGTTTGTATTTGACAAATAAGAGGAATCTTCTACACTCCTTCCCCCACGGGGTCCAATGTCGCTTTCCACTGATCTTCCCCCACGGGGTCCAATATTACTTTCCACAGACCTACCCCCACGAGGTCCAATATTACTTTCCACAGATCTACCCCCACGGGGTCCACTGTCGTTCTCAACCGATCTCCCTCCACGAGGCCCAGCTCCAGTTGCTACAGATCTTCCTCCTCGGGGTCCATGGTAGACACTCCTCCCCCCTCGTGGACCATAGTATGCACTTCTTTTCCCTCGAGAGTACAGTGAACGTTTATAATCTCCGTCTACGTTCTGATAGTATTCCTCAGGCGGCTCAAAGGGGCCATACCATTCTTCATAGGTGGGATAGTTCAATTCGTATTCCCTTCCTTCAAAGTCCCTCGGGTAAACTGAACCGTAGTATAAGTATTCGCCCTTGTTCTCAGAATTGTTGTTTTGATTTTCTTCCTTTTCAGCCGACCTGGAACTCCTGTCCTCTTCCTCAATACTGTAGGAGTTTTTCACCGATCCAACATTGTTGTAAAAGACTTCGTCTCTTTTCGCAACGGTTTTCTTCTGTTGAGTCGTTTGTTCTTCGGCAAACACTCTGGTCAGACTGAGAATGCAAAAAAAGAGCGCTAATGCTCCGTTCTTCATGTTACTTGACAACGGCGAAATTATTTGTAATCCAGCAGATAACTCTCCCGAACAATTACTTCAAAGAAGTTTAAACAAGTATGATAAACCAAGAAAGTTTAGAGCGCTTAATTTGGAGGTCAAAGCGCCAGAACTTTTAAGCAGGCAACATTTCACCTCTGTGTCCTTATATCATCGTTTTCACTGCGTCAATAATTGATGATGTCTTGAGCCAATTTCATCTCGCGCAATATGACATGTGCGTAACAGAGTTTCTTAAGCTGGCGTAAAAACCACAACGATACACCGCCGCTTGATAACAGAGCTGACAAAAACAAACTATGCGTATTCCCTCATACTCCAAACTCAGTACAAACACAATCCTTTCCTTAATCCTAATAAAGTACGGATATCTTAGTAACAAAATACGAGATTCCTTCAAAGAGCGATGGCTACGCCTTGTTCTACCACGCATTCCGTGGGAGATTTTGCCAGATGGGCAAAGATTTTCGGTGGTTTTGGATGTGATGGTGGACTGAAAAAGGCTATCGCAATCGATAAGAGAACTCATTCTTTTTTATTCTTAATTGGAAAGATCTTTTCTGTTCCTTGTAGAAACCATTAATCTGTAATCAGGGAAAATTGAAAATCGTGAATAAAACGCTGTTTGTTTGAGTGTCTGTTTTTTTTTTTTATTAGGATGTTTCTTCTCTCTTTTTTTCGGTAAGAAGGGTAAATAGGTTTAATGGCCAACCGCCTGTCTGTAGATAGTCTAAACTCGATTCGTGGTTCATTTATTGCTACTTTTTTGCTCAGTTTTCTTTAACTCCTTTAGTGATCAATCGAATTCTAAAAAAGTCTGAGAATTACAAAGAGCAGAAACAAAAGATTGAAAATTATCGCGTGATGGTTTTATTTTATACAATATTTACGAAATTTGGTAGAAACATGATGTTTTACATACGGATATATAAACAATTTAACTTTTATTATGAACATGGGGGAAATAGAACGATTGACATTTGGACAAATTTCTGTCATTCATAGAATAATGTAAGAAAACGAATAAGGATTATTGAAGTTAAGTATTTGCGCTTTGTGTAAGCTTCAGACGCGACATTAATCGTCGTCATTGTTTTAGTGAGCAACTGGTCCCCAATGTTGCTTGTGAATTTTGAGTTTTATTTCCCTCCATAGTATTTACTTCAGAAAGTTAGCAAAGGCGTCCAAGAAACGCCCACTGTTTTATAAGGGAAATATTTTAATCGGTGTAATTATAGTTTAGAGTTTGCCACCAAAATAATGATATGCACAGTAAGTTTTGAAAGAAATATTTGCAATTTTGAAGCCAGCTTTTGTCTTGTTGCTTATAACTCGAAAGACTACGATGTAAACTTTTTCAATTTCTAGCATTTATTGGGTTGAATTCCTAGGTTTTCCTCACGGAACTCATACGCACTTTTTTTCGATCGATTTGCTTTGCAGTTATTGGTCTTATTTACGTTGATACATTTCCGACCACTAGTATTTTTGTCCGTATTTCTCCGACTAAGGACTTCTCTTCATTACACATTTTTCTTAGAGCGTGACAACTCAGACTGCCTTGTCCATTACTATTCCAGAAAGAAGGCGCGCAAATGGAATTTAAAAAAATTAAATTAAGGGGCTATCTGGGTTCCTTTATTACTCCGCTTTGCAGTTATCGTTCCAATGCGGTGAACTTTTGCAATTGTCAAAATTCCATTTTTCTTTTATTTTTTTTGTTTTGTTTTTTGTTTTGGGGTCGGGGAGGGGTTGGGAAATGATTCAGGTAACATGGCTTAATAACCAATATCAATATACGGCAACGTCGTCACTTTAGACCCGACGCAAAGTTTTCCTGCGTTGGAGAAAATGACAATTTTCGTCATCAACGAAACAGTTGTTCTCTCGTGGTCTGATTGCACCTGGACTTTTCCCAATAACATCTGTGATTGAACAACCACAAAACTGTGGCTTCAACCGAGGAGGGGATTTTCCCACTAGATCTTACAGATGCTAAAATTAGATATCGCGGTTCTGAAATTCATAAACCAAAAAAATATATAACTTATTCAAGACGTAAGTAGCAGTAAGAATACGCAAGAAGTTGGTGTTTTTATTGAATAGTTATCGTGGCCGCAACTATTTGACGTATTTCGCACGGTGTACGAAGTATGTGAACGACTTCTTTCGGGACGGGCCAAAAAAGACTACAAATAAACTAGAAGAGAAATTAAAAAGTTGATGTCAGCATAGAAAATGACAGAGTTGTTTTGAATTGACCTACTTCTCTTGTAGTAGACAAGTTTACAAGCGAGTTTCAATATTAACTCTTATCCTGTGTTACAAGTGATGGTCGGTTAATTTGAATGTTGCGACGTAATTGTGAAAACTTGGTAGAGATCAACTGAAATTCCTGTTTTAGTCAGTGGAAAAATCACAGAAATAATAGGAACTGGTGGGTTGGCAGAAGAGACTTGTTAAATCACCTAGTAGTTTCTTTCAAAGGTGAGAATCTCAAGACTTAAAAACTTTGAATGAACTTTAAATAGTTGAACTACAGAAAAATTACATCACTGATGCAAACTCACGTAGACGTTTCTATAGTGAGTTTCAGAAAGACAGTTTCATCGACGTTCAAGCTCAAAGGAAACAACGTTCAGTCTTTTTCGGAACAATCTCTGACTACAATGTAATATATGGCACCGATTTCTCCAATAATAATGGAAATTGGAGGTGTTATCTTAAGTGTTTCAAAACAAGGAAATGATCAGGATAACCAAAGGGGGAACGTTGGCAAATCTCCATATCATTGACAATTAAATTCAACTTATATAGTTTATGTTTTCGCTCAATTAAAATTAAAACTCAATTTAATTTTCTATACTGAGGGCAAAAATAAATTTGAACATGTCTGTATAATACGTGCACATCTGTCGACAAGAGAGTCACGAATACGTGGTCATAAGGGTACTGTTATCGTATTTCGAAGGAAGTCTTGAGTATTTCATTACTTTATAATATGCAGGCTTCTTTAAGATTAATCCCCGCAGAATTTGCGATAAGTAGACATCATTTTAAGAACAAAGAAGAGAAAAAAAGGTTTTTGCAAAGCTGACGAGATAAAAAACCATGATCTTGGTATTGAGACGGTTGAAATTTTTTCTGGATTTTAAACCAGTTCAATTTGTTTTACGTTGCCTCAGATTTCGGTAACAGATTAAAGGCATATGAAAAAATAAAAACTGCGTCCCCTATGAGATCCTTGTTGGTACGACAGTAGGTGCTTTTTTTTACCAATCTGATTGCGCATTTGCCAATGATCGGAGAAGTTGGCATTCAGACTCAAAGCCACTGTTTCGTACGTCTGCTTTTCTCGTCTACGCCAAAATTTCTTACCTAGCAGTTCAATGTTTCCTGCGATCTGGAACATAAATTGCCAAGCTTTGTGAAGACAGTTATTGTAATAACCTTTGTACTTGGTAACCTGTTTCAAACATTCTGAGATATCGAAATGTATCTGCTTTGCATTTTACATTTCACGGACGTGAGATTTTCTTGGACGCTAAAGATTAGTCCACGTTTCGATAACTATTCCATTAATCTCATCTGAGCTGCTGAAATCTTCCAGTTAATTACAAGGATTTTCGATGAAATTGTAATATATGTTCTTGAAGATTTCAGCTACGTTTAACGGTTATACAACAACGTTTCATCCCTAGAATACTAAACGAAAGCGTGTGATGTCACTTCAAATATAATGAAATGAACTTTATCCCGAAGCTTTTAAATGAAAGGCCTCGCATCGGCTAATGCTCTCAAAATATTCTAAGGATGTGAAAAATTTTCTTAATGGAGTTTCGAAAGTAATTCTGGGTTAAGCTGAATGGTTTTACTTCCCTTCGCTTTCTCATTGGTCCAGAAAACTTCACTCACCTGTAAACCAATCAGACTTCAAAGTAAACCCAATCAAAATTTGGTCACCTGCGTTTTCCCGCCCTTAATACATTGAGTTCTCATTGGCTCCTCTCTACATTTTCTTCAGCTCTGATTGGCTGTTGCGATAACTTTAGTTTTGCTTAAACGAGATTCAATTCAAATGCTCTCTAATTACGTGCGTCACGCGAAAACAATTTTATTGTTCCTTTAGACGGAAATGGTAATATACTGAAGGACATTTTGTAAATTCTGAAAAGTTACATTATACAACCACCATTATGTATTATTTGGATATATACCTTTGAGTACGACTCTGGAAATAAAATGGTGAAAAGGCAATAATTTAAACAAGAATAATTTAAATTAAATACTAGGTTAAGTCTTTTCCTTTCCTTCAGCCATGAAGAAGAGTTTTATAGTATACACCAAAGTCAAATATAAATTCACCCTCATAAAGTAAAGTTCTACAAATGACGCACATGACCTTTAAAATACTTCCATTTCATATTCACTGCACAAATTAAAATTGGTTGATTGACAGTTTACTAATTAAATAATAATTTCAGTGGGTACTCTTAGTGTTTAATCTTCATGCATGTAATCAAACTCCAACCTAAGTTTTTCCAACTAAGGCACATCTTCTCCAAAACTAACTTTTCTTTCACAGACTCAACTCACTGGAGGAAGATCATACTTTAAAACACATGCACTGAAATACTCCCAGCCATTTTCAAGCCTTTCCGTATAGAAACAGCAAGATACCAGGTTTTTAGTTGGGTTTGTTAAATCATGTTGGTTTGGTTAATGGAAGCTTAACTAAAGGTCAACTTTGGTAAATCTGATTTTTTTTTAATTTGATGGTCCCTAGCAAAACTGTCAGGCAACAACTTGACAACAGCCAATCTCCTGTTGCACTGGATTTGCAATCATACGGAAGAATATGAACACCTGAGTGTAGCTTATTAACATGGCATTCTTAAAAAAAAAAACTGGTGTTTTTGTTCTGTAGACTATGACCAAATTATGTTTGCATGCAGTGTACATGTACATGTGCATGTAGCATGCATAAATCAGGCCCAAAGATTTCTGCATGTATGCATGCACTTTAAATTGTAGGGATACATGTAGAATGCCTCTCAACAGATGCAGAGGATCACTGCATGCATTTAAGGCCTCATGAAGAGGCACCCTGAATGCAAGAAAAAACTGGCAAAAACAATAGCAATTGAAATTATTATCATAAGAAATATTTACAACTCATTGTGGAATTCAAAGCTAAAGTATCTACTTGTCATAAATTCAAAAATCATATTCCTTTTATAGAATACATCAGATAATAATATTTCAGTAACATTCTGTTATATTCGTTAAATTACAAAAACAATTCACTATAAATCAATGCCTGCATAAGCTAGAACCACAAGGGTTAGGTAAAGTAAAACTAAAAATCCAACAAGAATCCACCAGTAACTATATTCGCCTGAAAAAGAAATGAAGATCAAACTGTTATGTTTTTCTCAACATGGACTAAGGAAATGTGGTTGTTTAACTCAGTTTTTCCCTATAATATCCGTGCTCCTTTTAAGGGATATAAATGCTGATCTGGTTGAAGTAACTAAATTAATACATTTTGTTGTTGTTGTTGTAGTTGGTTTTTATGCATACTGTAACAACACTTTTTCTGGTGGCCTTCCCTGAATAGCCATTGTCTTAATAATTATACCTTTGGCCTAGAAAGTCACAAACCCTTGTAACAAGTAACAAAACTGCAACTACATGCAGTATCTTAGTTTCAGATACAGTGCAAAAAATATCTTAACAACCACCAATTGACCAAGCTGATGGGCTAGAGTTGGGGTCAGCATTTGAGGAAATAACAGGATGTTTTTTTTTTCATTCTATTTATCATAACCATTTTTTAAATCTTAGGTTTTAACTTGGTGGTATGTCTCAGTCTTTATGACATTATGGCATCAGTTTGTCTAACTGTTATATTAAATTCTATTTTGAGGTTCAGTGAATTGGATTTAATCTGAGGCAATTAGATTGTAATAGTAAAAACAATTTATTTGTACCTCTTCTTTTAAGGGTAGTAACTTTACAAGCATTGTCAGCAGATATACTAAGCAATGCAAACTCGTTGCGCAGGTGATCATTGATGAGTGGAGAACTGGGAAGGAATGTTAGTCCTGTGACGAAGATGTTGTGAACACCCTTAAGAGTAGTCAAGGGCTGCAGACAGAAAGAATATAATTGTTTCTAAGAAAATAATGACAAACACTTTCATCGTGGAACCTCTACAATTGACTGAAGGAAATTTAAATAAGCATATGATACATGAAATTCATCAGTACACTATACAATGAAATAACCAAAACTAATGAGGTCTTAAAGTGCGGAGGCAGGACATTGTCCTTCCACATGTATATCAATGACTGATATGGTTTTTAGACATCCACATCAGATTCAACCTTCCTACCCTTTATCATTGTTGTCCCAAGAAACATTCTGTAAGGCAATCCTTCTGGCTAAAGATTAACCCAAAACATTTAATACCTAAATATTGTGGCTGGAAAGGAATCAAAATGAAGCTATTGTCTGAAAGAATTTTTCCATTTCTCAGTGCATAAGTCTTGTACTTCAAGTTAAACAAAACCTAATTCATTAATTAAAATTCACATGATACTTACAGCCAGATTCCATGCAATGTAAACTGAGATATCACCTTCTGCTGTTCCGACTCCAACAAATATCCCATTTCCACTGAGGAAAAAGTCAAACCAATATATGAATGAAATTAAAGGCCAATTATAGCTAAATTGCTCCTTCTAAGGATGGAAAAACACCACCATAAAATACACTGTAGCTGTCAAATGGCATATACATGTACAACTTTTTAAATAAAATCAAATTCGCAGGTTACATACATGTATAGGGGTGGGAAGATTGGACCTTTGGCAACTGTACCTGATAGCCATTTGTGTGAGAGGTTCAATACCAGCAGCCTGACTCAGCTGTGGCAGCCATTTTGTGCAGTCCCACTTGACTAAGTATGAAGGTGTTGGAGCCTTTCTACTGAACTTGGATGGCACGTTTATTGTAAACAGACTCACTTCCTTTCTTTCATTGCTAGAAAACCTGCCAAAAAAGGATAAAAGAATTTAGATATTTAAATCAATTGTCATTACCATGGGTGCTTTTATTTCCTAAATGAAAAACATTGTTCTTGTTCTCTCAATTCCAATTTTACTTCTTAAAAAAATGGACAATTTTCAAGAAATGATTTCAAAAAAGAAGATTAAACTTTTCATACCTGCATGCCCTGATTCTAAAGAAGTTATCTTCATTATTAACAGAAAAATACAACTGGAATTGTTTTTTGCCTTCTTCCAGCCTCCACACATAAGCTGTTGTGTCTCTTGAGCATGTTACAAACTGTAAATATAGACAATAAAATTTAAAAAAAACTTAAACAAATATCTTAATAGAGCTTACAATTACATGCAAATTACCAGGCAAGAATACTTATTTTCATCTTCAGGTGATGTTGTGCATGTACATAAAGAATCATATTAGTGACAGATAAATCCATACCATTAAGACAAAAAAATATATAATATAGATTGACATAAGGCCATGAAAAGTTTTTATTCTATTTTCCAGAGGGTAATTGTCCAACCAAGAGATACCAATTTTGCCATTTGCATGTGGTTTGAGGTCCTGGTGAAACACTGGAATGAGGCATTATCCACGAGTTTCATTCTTCTTCAAACTCTTGACTTTAATAAAGCATCAAACTCTAATGAACTCGTTTCTTGATTTGAATATCAATGACACATGTTTGAATTCTTCATGACAAGGTGTGAAAAATTCCTGAACATTTCCATTTTCTTTATTCCTGAGGTGCTCTTGAGGAGCTCTTTCAAAAAACTTGTGCCACACGTTTCATCAGGATTCCCAAACACTTGAAAAACAATAAAAGCACTTTGCCCCCAGCATAGTGCTTTCATCTGTTTCCCGGTAAAAACTCTAATGAAACACTCACACTCACTTTCTTAAAGTAATATAGGATCATGTCAAAGGTGACCTTTTATATTTTAAGACTGTCTTTGATTAGTATTTTATTTTTAAAGTTTGACTAACTGAATTTTCCTTGCAGGCTAAATGAACAATGTGTTGGGGATTATTGAGTTTATCATGGTGCATGCTCATACCTGACATGAATTAGGATGTACATCTAAATCATCAACATCTGTTGTGTGAGCTTTTATATCATGGATACTTTCCAAAGAGGGATACTAAAGCAAAATGAGCAAAGAGATAAAATAAAACAAAAAAAAGGGCAAAAAACATTACACCAAAAAAACATTTTTCTATAGTGTAGTGGCCTATATCAGTTTACATATAGATACCGTAGATACAAATGTCAGGGTGTAAACTAATTTCTCTTTACAATATCACCCCTGAATCACACATGAAGGTTACAAGAATAAAGGAAATGATCACCAAGTACAGAAACTCTTCCTTGTTAACCAAATTCTCCTAGTCAGTACCTTAGGACATGTATAGAGAACAGTATAGAGAATATGCCTCCTGATGTTCACGTGTAAAGGATTGAATTTGTCAGATCTGAAGAACCAAACAAAACTGACACCAGACAAAGAAAACTCCTCAACCACAAATTACATTAAAATTACAAAAATTAAGGAGAATCATAAGCTCAAAATAACATTTGAAAATTCCCTTTTACCTTCAGAACCCTAACATGCCCATCAGATCCTCCAGTAATAATGTGCTGTCCATCTGCTGTGAATCGCACAACTTTCTGAAAACCTACATCACCATCATCTTTTGAATCATTGTCCTCTGCTGAAACTGTCACTTTAGATTCTAATTCTTTGACAATAAATTCTTGTGTCTTTTCTTTGACAATAACTTTTTTTTTCCCTTTCACTTTTTCAGTGTTCTTTACTTCCTCCTTAATATCAATCTCAAGTAACTGACATTTATTGTCCATTCCAACAGCAATGACATTTGATGTTGGATGAATCGCACAATTCATAATTGGCCTCCTCCCAGCTTCAAAGTTATGGACTAGTGTTGCTTTGAGTTCTTTACTGTTTTGGCCAAGCTTGTAAATATTCTAAAAAAAAAGAGAGAGATTACCACGTTGTCAAGATAAAAATTCTGCTGTTGCCTAATCTGATCTCATTGAACATAAGTTCAATGTTAAAATAATACAAAGCACACAGTACTGTTTGGTACAAAATTCAGAAGTCCTTAGTTCAAGTACAATATACCAAGCTTGTAAATGGACAGTTGAAGTTAGTTTGCCTCGTTAATTGCAAACTCGATTATAACTTAAACATATATTATTTTGGAACTTTTGATACATACATTTTCCCTACAAAAAAGATACGATTTTCCCCAAATAGTTTACATCTACTATCATCCCACGTTGCCCTTGCTCACCGCAAAAATAAGACTCCACACCTGTATAAGCTTGTAGTTAAAACTTTGATTTGAAGAGTACCACGATCACATGAACTGTACGTTCTTTTGAACAATGAGTCGAGGAGTAGAATCAATTTATCGAATGAAATGTAGACGAATCCATGAAAAAAAAGATTAAACACAGAAAAAAAATAATAAACAGACACAGCAATACGACATGAACTATAAAATATTTGTAAAAATCAGTGTAAACAAGTAAAGAGCGAAAATACAAACCAAAGCATTTGGGACCCCGGTCTTCGCCGCCCCTCCACCACCGGCGATCAAAAAATGATCCTTATCTAGGACGTTCACGGCATACAGAGGAAAATTCGTTGTCTCTAAAGTTGTGAAAGACATCTTCCTAGGAATTTACTAACGCTGATTATTCTACAAGTCAAAAGTTAAAAGATTCTGTCGCAAAGGTCTTCATTTAGTCAAAGTATTCGACGTGGCTCGCGCGGTTACATTGCTTATGGTTGTAACCGCTGATTGGTGTTTCCTTTGTTCGCGGGAACGTTTCAGACAAAGGGTACATGAAAGTGCGCATGCCCCTGTCTTTTATCTTTTTTCTGTTGTTGCGAGAGAGCATCCGCGCGAGTTTTCTGGAAGAATTAAGGATGAAAGAAAAGCAAAATCAACGTAAATAATAGTCCTTGTCTGTTTTTTAGTTTGTTCTGTCTTTTGTTCCACATCCGCATTGGCCATTCTACATTTGCAAAAATTATGGAAAGAGTCTGGACACTATTGTATTTTGGACATTTGCCTCTGGAAAACATAACGCTAACTGCGTGACTCAGACATATGCGAAATGATTCTGTCCTCCACTTGATGCAGTAAAGATTTAAGCAACACACGACCTAACTTCGCACCGACATAGCAAAGGTATTTATCTTCAAGTTATTTACACAACAGTAACCAAGAATTAGAAGCCATGACTAGTAACACAGTCCTTATCGGAGCTGCAGTGTGCTCCTCGCTTGCCGTCGGCTACCTTCTTGGTAAACTCCACGGCTCGCGCCGATATGCAGACGACTATATTCAAAGGCCTGGTAGAAAGTATAAGAAGACTGCTGGATTGAAAACGTTTCTCGAATATGTCGCCAAATACTCCTCTGCAGAGCATCATACAGTCACTGAACTGAGGAGGGTGAGTATTGAACTTTCTAAATAGAATATAAACTGCCTTTCTCAAGAGAAAATAACGTTAAAGTGCTTATGACACGAAATTTTTTGAGTATTTTCTGGTTGATAGCGATATTTTAAATTAGAAATAATCGACCTTGGCGCCTGGCGAGTTCTCCTTGTGTAGGGTTAGGGTTTAGGGTTAGGGTTAGGGTTAGGGTTAGGGTTAGGGTTAGGGTTAGGGTTTAGGCTTTTTTTTTTTTTTTTTTTGGTGCATTTTTTTTTTTGGCGGCCAGAAAGTGACCCCATTAAGCGCGCGGCCAAAACGATCATATTACATAGCTGTAACGTTGAAAACTGTTAAGACACGTCGGCAACTATAGTGGAGAGAGGAGAAATCTAGAGGAAAAGACGAACGTATTTCCTGGCCGGAGTGCCAAGTGGTGTTAGCTACAAGAATAATACACATATACCGAGTATTTCTTTACGCTACTTTCCAAAGGATGTAGTTGCGTGGTTAAAATGGACGCGTTTCGATCGTTGTCATCAATGAGATTTTACTCTTTAATATCATTGGCCTTATGCTCTGTACCGGCTTCGAAGATTGGTTATCTTCAGGGGAATAACCAATGAATTCAGCTAAGAAGAATATCGATTAAGGGGCCTGTTCCCATTACGAACACGATTGTTCGACATTCTTTTCGGCTGCCATTTCGTAAGCGAAGAAAGGTGATCTCCTTATTGTTATTTATTCCACGCGCTAGAGATGTACTTATATTCCTTGTCTTTCCACATGACTACATTTGCGCTTTTCTTATCGTATGAAAATCAAACCAATTGTAGTTTCCATCGTATTTTAATGACAGAACTACATCATTTGTAATAAAGTTCAAACCCTTTCTTGAGCTGATCGATATCCTATAGCGTGAACAGTGCGTAACCTCTGGCGGATATTGGCATAAACCCAAGCTCGAAACGGCCGTATATTCTCCTAACCTAGATTCCCGAAAATCCATCCCACGAGCTATCAATTCTCCCCGCTCTTAAGAATCTAAAAGTAGCAACAGTAGCAATATCATTGTGATAACAGCACTGCAACGAGATAAATAAAGAAACACGAGTTTTATTGAATTAGATGGTGGCGAATCCAAGTGCTGAGTGAAAGTCGATTCATACGAAATATTCATTCACCCATTGGGCGAAATGGGTCATATGGCGATGAGGTTAACTTGAATCAGATTACTCTAAAGAAATTTTTCATCTCTCTTGAGTATGATGTATCACAACTCTCGGTAGAGCTTGCTGAAGGTAGGTTTACATCGTTATCGGTCATAATTTCATGAGTATTTCAACGCGTACATTTGATTTGTAATTTTTACTTGTAGTTATAGTGAATTTAATGCTTAGGATTTTAATTTTTACGGTATTTAGAGTATTGTAAAGCGCCGTGGACAATAAATGGAAGATGGCGCTATGTAAATGTATTTAATTAATTAATAAATCAATTGAATAAGCTCTTTAATGGTATGCAAATTCTCCTCGTCAGCGCCTTAAGAAATGTATAGAGAACAGTGTGGAGAATATGCCTGCTGATATTAGGGAGTAAATGGTTAAAAGAACTCAAGAATTTTGCGTGAAGTTCGATCGAATCTCAAACCTTCCAAACTGGAGTAAAACCGATTTTCAACATAATGCGTGAAGGTAACTTTAAGTTACTCATAAAAAGTGAATTATCTGCCGGTTTCAATTTTGTGACCTCACGATTTACTTAGAATTTTATTGACCAAGAACAGTTTCCGCCTTCTGTGCAAAAGGAGGGTTACATGCTCAAAATTGGCCTGATTCTGCTCAAATCAAACACGACTCGAGGTGACCAATAATAAATGTTTAATTTCGGCATAATTCACGTCCACATGTCCAGCGATTTGCCACTCCACAAACCATTATTTGTTTGTCTTAAGGTAATTTGCGAGAAGCTGGAGGAATTTTCACCTAAGGCGACAGAGGCTGACCAAACAAACTTCATAACTCAGTTGGCAAAAGCGATCGGAGCAAGAAAGGTTCTCGAAGTGGGTATGTTGCGTTTAAAATTGAAATAAACAAAAAATATCACTTTAAATTATCCTCAAACCTGGAGGAAGTTTTAATTTAAAAAGAAGTACAGGTTAAAGGATTGCTTCAACATTATGTAAAAGCAAACCTTATTTCTAAATCCGTGCTGCAAATTTTTGAAAATTTACTGATTTATTGTGGACGAAATTTGTTTCCATCTTTCATTTCTTCGGAGCTGCAGCACTTTTAAAATTTGTCTGATTTTCGCTTCGAAACGATGACATGGACGCTGTTCGTGACATCAATGGAATGAAAGAAAAATGAAAGAGCGGATGAAATCGGAGAGTAACAGAACATTTTATTAGAGATCCTATAAATAGATAATTGAAGACAAGAATGAGACTGACGTCACCAGCCCACTTTTGTCCTCTCCAAGTGTTGATAAAGTAAAAGCAGCCATTGATATAAGCTGTGGAATCACATTTTGAGTAATATAGTAGAGCTATTTAATTTAGTCTAGCTTGTCCCAGTTAGTAGAACGAAGTGCGGCAGTGAACGACGCTTTAGTAACGGGGTTAGGAAAAAAACGAGGGAGGAATGGGTGGAACCAAATTATAATCTCTTTGCGTAGGTCTACTAGCGCTACTATCGTACCGTTTACTTTTCGCTCCGTTTGCGTGAACAGACTAACATAAGTCAAGCCAGTGCTTTTGAATAGTGGACTGTATCATTTTCACACGCAGGGACGTTCGCTGGCACAACTTCACTTAGTATTGCACTTGTTTTACCCGAAGACGGTCAAATGGTAACAATAGATTTCAAGGAGGACTGGGTCTCCACAGGACGCCCAATCTGGGAAAAGGTAAGATCGTCTGCTTTGTTTTATTTTGTTTTGTTTTGTTTTTTTCATACTATATAAAAGTACTGGCGATTCTCTCTACGTGTCAAAAGTGTTTTTTTAAATTTGAAATTACAAATAATCTCAACCAAAATTCTTACTGAAATTTATTATATTGGAACTGTCTGGACCATATAGTTTTACCTTTGTTTTTAGATCAATATTAAGAGACCAACTTTTGTGTGTAATGCTAGCGCAATGTTTTTACGCAAATGTCTGAGGGAAATAGCTTTCCGTGCATATTAAATAGTCGTATCAAGATCTAAGTAACGAATGTGATAATTTTTTAATAGAAAATACTCAATATAAATATTAAATAATATTATTATTTTTATAAATAGGATGTTTGTTATCGCGCACTCACTGTGGGTATTCAAAAGGAGAAAGTATGCAAATAATGTTAGCGATAGTAATAAGCCAATAAGATTCTAGGATTTTGTCATTATTATGACGGTTCATTTGATTAAATAATATTTCACTGCCATTTTACAGGCTGGGGTAAGCCACAAAATTAGGTCCATAATAAAGGACGCAGCCCAGGCTCTCGGTAAGTTACAAACTACGTCAATAGTGTAAGTGACGCATTGAGGATGGTTATCTTAGCTAGCTTTAAAAAGTCATCATTTAAATCGCAAGCCACATACTATCGGGGATGGAGAGTAGGAATGGCGCAGAACGGAGAAGTGAGGATGGAGCAGTGGTGATGGCGCTCACCTGTTATCGCTGTGGCTCGGGTAACATTCTTGCACCAAGTGTTACAAGTGGGTCGAGTGTTATTGTTGGCTTTCGTCCTTGCTCCGAGGGTTTCCTCTCCAGGTCCTCTGTTTTTACACTCTAAGTTCCATAACGACGAGGAAACGGTGAACAAAAAGGGCCACGTCTTAGAATGTTCACTTTTAAATTCCCATTATTACTATTATCATCATTATTATCATTATTATTATTATTACTAATCATGTAACAAAAAAATCCAAGCTTATAAAGTCAGGGTGTTAGACAGGGCAGGAAAGGTTTAACATTCGCCTCAAATCGACTTTCATTTTTTCTCTTTTTCTTTCCTCTATACTTTTCCTTCTATTGCTTTTCTTTTTAGATGAATTGATTGTTAATGGAGAAACTGGAACTTTTGACATGGTTTACATTGACGCAGATAAGTGAAACTATCCTGTGTATTATGATAAATGCATGGAGCTTGTACGCAAAGGAGGAATTATTCTATTGGATGATGTAAGAATGACTCACCTGTATGTTGTATACAAGTTTCGACAAGCTCATAACCTGAGTTGGGAGCCGTGATGAGTTCTGTACTGGCCTTAATTTTTCCACTATCACTAAACCTGAACGCAAATGTTTTTGATCGTGCGAGATAAATTATATGTAAATAGATAAACGCATTTGAAATTGTCTTAGGGGAACATTCGCGGAAAGAGAATTTAAGAAGGAAAACGATCTGTGAAAACGCTCCATAAAAAGAAGAGCTGGAGTTGCTTGATGCAAATCGTATAGTTTTAAGTGCAGTGGGTGAAAAAGATCATATATTCACTGAACTATCTTATCACCATAATTTTTATTGCAAAGAACGATATATGTGCCGATGAAAGCTGTTGAAACCTAACCAATCACAACGGAGAACAATGCGTAACCGGTCCACCCATCTCCACAAGCAGAGTAGCAGCAAGGAGTTAAAATGTGACGATCCATATCGGAAATAATTTTATTGAGAGACAAACGATGATTATTGCATTTTAACGCGATAAACAACCACATTATTTATATAGTGTAATTCGTAATGTTTTATCTTTCATTTAGACGCTATGGGAAGGCTATGTTTGTGACCCAAAGATCAACAAGGATGGCAAAACATCAGAGGTTGAACCACTCGACTATCAGAGAGATTCAATTGAGTTATACAAGTACCACCTTCCGTCAATATACAAAAGGATAGCTGTCCACATGCACGCGTTGAACAAGAAAATAGTTAAGGATCCTCGAGCTCTGGTTAACATCTTACCAGTTGGATCGGGCCTTACCATAGTCACAAAATTGTGACGTGTTATGAATTCTTGACCCATTCATTGTTTTCAGTTTCCACGTAAATGATGATAAATCATGTTTGCTTTCAATAAAGTTATCAAATGCTAAGTAGGCCTGAAAAGATCAGCTTTATGAGGCTATGGTGTGTCCTTCCAGCACTCAATTACTAGTTGAAATCACTAAAATTATTTTTGTGAGAAAGAGGGCAGGATTAGGGACGATAAGACTTACTGCGGTAGACTTTTGTTGACAGTTCTCATAAATTGGTCAGTCGGTTGTCAAAGCCCCGAAATTTTTCCACTCAATTGCTGTATTTTCTCCTCTGTTAACCTTTTGATCCCTAAAATGACAAGGTTCTAATTTCTCCTACCAATATCACCCCTGAATAAACGGTTTAAGTATTGAGAATAAAGGAAATGATCAGCAACTGATGCAGCTCTCAATGGTTTTGGAAATTCTCCCTGTTAGAACCCTAGGGGATGTATAGAGAACAGTATGGAGAATATGCATAATGATGTTAGGGTGTAAAGCAATGGTTAAGCGGTCACCTCTATAAAGCAGTCGCGGTTACCCTTGACTGAGTCCCAACGGCCTGTTAATTCTATAATTGTTCTTCACCTGTATTGAACGGTCACTTCAAGCGGAACCACTGGAATTAAATCAAGAATAATCTTTCCAGAAAAATTTAATCCATGTTTGGCTACCGAAATCAATGTTAATAGCCAAAAGCTGCGTTCATTTGATTGGTCAGTGAAACATGTTTTTATTAGCTGTCAGAAATTTGCCATGAAGTGTTTCAAAAATGCAAGAGATATTCTACTTAAGTTAACTGACAGCTGTTTAATTTGCAAATCATATCGCTTTTCACCCAACACTGGTGACTTGACTGACATTTGTTCTGTTTGTACTCAGCAGAGAGGTAAATCGTTTCAGTTTTGCACGTAAGCTGCGAAAGCAGTTTAATTAGCTAATAAACTTTTCTTCTTTCCATATTCTTTGTCACTATAGCACTGCCCTTTCTCTCAAAAGACAGCATGATGATGTACAAACTTAGACCTAAGGCAGTAAAATCACCCTTTGGCAGGACATATACGTCAAGAAAGGGTAACAAATTGACTCTTGTTACGAGAAAGATATCCTAATTTTGAACCACTGGAAAAATGTTGCAGAAGTTTAATTCATAAAAATATTGACTACAAATGTCAACAGTAGAGAAACATCTTCATTTTACCTTGTGTGTCAAGGAAATAACTGGAAGTTGCCATCTCACTGAACGGACATTTTATTTCCAAGAATCTACTTTCTTAGCATTGGCAGCCCAAAAAGCTACTGTATGTAATACTTGTTTTTCGATCAACGCTGCTCAAACTTGCTAGCCCTGCCCACTCATTTTGTTTTGACTGATAGTAAATTCTAAACTATAAGTAAGTTTAATTCTAAAAAGGTTTTGATGATAGGTTGTTATCTTAAACATTGATTGGCTCAGCCATAATTGTCATAGTGTATTTGGATGAAAGTTAAAGCGAACTTTAATTTCAAAGTGCTGTGTCAATTTATCATGCCAACTGCGTGTAAAAACGAAAACACATACTCACTATTCGACACCTAATGTAAGCGGCATCATCCCCTCCCCCCTTTCTTTTATTGATACGGCTTTTAACACCTGTGCTTCCTTTAACGATTCTAGCCAACGAGATATACCTATCATCAAATCTAGATTCAGTCTCCCGGCAAAGTAACGGCGGAAATTGGTCTGGTATTGAATCGGAGGTTGGTTCATCGCTTTCTTTGGTCTGGTGGGAATAACCTGAATTATTTTCATCATCGCAAGAAGAAGAAGATTTTTTAAAAAAACAACTAACTGGTTCATCGTTTTCTTGGCGGTAGCTGATCTGGGTGTTACTTTCGGATATTTCCCGGCCTCCATGATATGCAAAGTGCTTTTATAGATAGTCGTACAATTTAAATTCAAGTGGAAAAGGAAGCTTTCAGTCCATTAAGTCTGTGTACAATAATTGTGTCGACAAAGACATAAGATTAGTCTCACTGATTGGCTTAGCGTTGTTAAATTGCATATGAGCTAGTAATTATAGCGAACTTTAAAACCAAGATAAATTTATAGTAGCATGTTTATTCATTATGGGACTAGGAAGGTCGCTGCTGCATCATGTAGTTTTATTTCCATGTTCGTAAGGAGCTATTATTTTTGAATAATAGATATCGGAGAGCAATTGGCTGGTGAAGGAAGGACTTCTTCTGTTTGGAAATTTTAATTTGACGCCATTAAGCTTTTTAAAGCTTGAAAGCTCTCGTGACAGCCTCATACAGGGTTGTATTAAAAGAGATCGCCTCCGGGTTGCAATCTGAAACCCGTTGATTTAACATCTATGCTTCCATCAAGAGCCATAGTCGACAGCAAATCTACATTATCATATCCAGATTCAGTCTCACAGCCAGTAAAGGATGGATTTTGACTGGATTGTTGGCTGGTTTTTCACTTTCTTTAGTCTGATGGGAAACACCTGGGTTATTTTCCTCATCGCAAAAAGAAGAAGATTACAAACAACAGCTAACTGGTTCATCCTCTCCTTAGCGGTGGCTGATCTGGGTGTTACTTGTGGATATTTTCCGGCGTCCATGATCTGCAATGTGCTTGTGGATACATGCAACGACGATGTTCGCCTGAGGTTCGCTGATTTCTTCATTGATGCTTCACACATTTGCTTGACCACTTTGGTTGCAGAACGCTATATTGCCATCGTCCATCCCTTAAAATACGTCCGTCTCCTGACGTCAACTAGAACAATTTTCATTATTGCGACCTGTTGGGCAATTCCGTTTTTTTCTCTCGTTTTTCGATTCATCATTTATCTTTTCGGCAGCCAGGATTTTGCTGCAGAAACGGCTAAATTTGGTGTCATCTTCACCGTGCTCTTTGAAGTGTTACCAACAATTCTTCTTTTCTCGGCACATTTTCATATCCTATTAATAGCCCTCAAACTTTCTCGCGAGATGAAAACTCTTTTGAGACAGGTTAAATTTAACGTAGCGACAAATTCAGTGAATATAATGACAGTTAGAAATGTGGGATTAAAATCACCCACGGTGAGGTTGGTAACAGTACTTGTTATAATATTTGTTGCTTATTATGGATTAGAAATCCATGCGTCAATCTGCTTTGACTTTAATTTTTGCGATGTGTCCAAGCATGAATTAGTAGTAGCACATTTGCTGCTTTTAGCCAATAGTACGTTAAATCCTCTTGTTTATGCGTTCCTCAAAGAAGGTATCAAGAGAGAATCAAAAGCTTTCTTTTGCCGCAGAAGGAGACTTCAATTACATCCGTTCTAAGTTCATCGGGGGTAGCAAGCCGGGAGAAGAATTCCTCCCAGGAATTAAAAAGGGAATCAAAAGCTTCCCTTTACCGACTTTACCGCAAAACTTATTTAAAACTAACGTCTTCCAGGTCACAAGACATTTGAAGACCAGCAATGATAGTAAGAAAAACATGGAATTATACTCAACCACCGATCTTTGACAAATAAGTGCGGCGCAAGTAAGAGTAGATTGTCAGTGGTTGAGGTAGCTTCTTTAGCAATTAATGGCTTAAAACAATATTTCAACGCTGCGTTTCAATTAATTTTCGCCTCAAAACTACTCCTACATTGCACACCTCAAAACATGTCAGGCGTTACCTAATTCCCTCTGTCAACTTTGGCGGACAAGCTCTAAGTCTTAAGCACATAGTGCCTGGTTCGTTACACATGAAGTCAATTTTATTTTGAAAGCACTACTTCAAAGTTAACGTAAGAAAGAGATTCATATTTTTAACGTAGGTGATGAAGACCCACAGAGGGCGCGTTCATCAAGATGAGTGTCGCTTAGTTGTGCGTTTCTATGCTATTCTACTATTCTTTATCTTTTTGCTAAATAAAAGTTATTATCAAAAATCTTTGTGGTTTGGTCCCTGTACGATGTCAAAGAAATATTTATGCCAACAACTGCATACAGTTTGATGGTTCAGTAAAAAATGTTTTCCTCAACTGTCATTAGCTGTCATTTGTCGACAGCAAATAAAAAGCTTAATTTTTTGCTGGTGCATATTCATGTTAGCCTTTGAGAGCACATGTTTTTATAATTTCTGCGTTCAAAATTACTCGCGGAAAGTTCACCAAGTGCTCAGCGTGATCAGTGAATTAAGAATGCACGTTATTTAGTCTGGGATCTTAGGCTACTGAATCCGTTTACGGCAGCGTGGAGCTCTGCCAGTACCAATCGCTTTCACAAATTATTTTTTTTCTTTTCTTGACAGAATGATACTTTTTCTCTCTTCTTTGGGCCTGTTTTTTTCTTCTTTTTTTTCCTTTTTTTTACCAGAATTTCTTCCGCTTTTGATTTTTCCAGGAGCAACGATTTTTCCACAAGCAAAGAGCTTCCACGTGTGAATTTTACGAAGCGCGCGATGCAAACAAAACATGTGAACAACTTTTGAAAAGAGCCCCAAGATGAGCGGTTGTCGCGAAAATTCCCCCAGCAGAAAACCTCCTTTAAAAAAAATCGCGATTTTTTTAAATACAAGTCTATGTGCGGCTGGCTGATACGTTTAAAGATATCAACTACATGCCTATTGGACAACAATTTCACCGTAAGATAAAGATGTTCCTCTAACGTTAACATGTTTATTCATTTTATTACAAATTATTTGTTCGCAGTAATTTTAATAATACTTTGTGGTTAAAAAAAAATTTAATAGAAAAGTCAATAAAGTCGCCAGAGAGTAAAGACGATATTATCTGCAAATTTCACAACTACATGCTGTCTCACAGACAGTAAACGATGCATTTAGACCGGTTTGGAATCGTAGGTTGGTTTTTCACTTTCTTCGGTCTGTTGGGAAACAGCTGGGTTATTTTCATCATCGCGAGAAGAAGAAGGTTACAGACAACAACAAAGTGGTTCATCGGTGGCCGATCTGGGTGGTACTTGCGTGAATCTTCCGCGGTATCCATGATCTGCGATGTGTTTGTGAATACATGCAACAAACGCGTTCGTCTAATATCCGCTGACTTCTTCATAGAAGCTTCTATCATTTTCTTGACTGCTATGATTGCTGAACGCTATATCACTATCGTTCATTCGTTCAAATATGTCCGTTTCCTGACGTCCTCCAGGACAGTCGTTATTATTGGAGCTGTTGGACAATTCCATTTCTTTTCGCCATTTGCCAAACTATCATCCATCTTGGCAGCAGCGAGCATTTCGTCGCAGACTTGTATAAATTCGGTGTAATTTATAAAATGCTCTTCGTATTGTTATCAATAATATTTCTTTTCGTAGCGCATCATCATATTCTATTAATTGCTTGCAAACTCTCTCGCGAGATGAAATCACTTTTAAAACAGGTCAGATTTAACGTAGGAGCAAATTCAGTGAGAATAATGGAAGTTAGAAACGTTGGATTAAAAACTTCCACAGTGAAGTTGGTAACTAAACTTGTTATCATATTCATTTCATGTTACGGACTAGGAATCCACAACATAATCTGCGTCTACTTTAATCTTTGTGTTCCGTCTAAACATGAAATACTGGCATTTCGTTTGTTAAATTTGGCCAATTCTACGCTAAATCCTCTTGTGCACGCGTTCCTTAAAGATGATATCAAGAGAGATTCAAAACCTTTGCTCTGCCGTAGGAGGAAACTAAAACTAGGTCCCTTCCAAAGTCATCCAGAGTAACCACCAGTGTGAAGAATGCTATCTAACAATGAAGACCACAAAATGGGTAATGAACGAAACACGGCTAATGAAGTTAATCAAAGTGATTTAATTCTAACCCCAATTGTAGTAAGAAAATAAGTCAGGAAGTAAAACGCTAGGCTACGGAAGGATTTCAAAAGTATGCTTTGTCTTAAATTCACTGGGATGCACGCTGATCAAAGATGTAGAGGGGGAATCAAGAGGCTTGCTCATTTTACAGGAAAATGCATTCAAAATTACAGTATCCCAGGTCACAAGACGCAAGAAGACAACTGCAAAAAGACCAGCACTTTAGTTCAGAGAAAATAAGAGCTGGTCAGGGTGGTGAGATTTCTGTATGACTTACGACGGCATTTCAAGTTTCTTTGCCGTTTCGCATCACCGTAATCTGATCCATTACCCCACTGTACATGCAGATTCTGCAGTGCCAGGAAAGGTAGATCGTTACTGAAGTTACTGATTTTCCTCAATAAAATTTGGTGGACAAGTCTCTCTGTCTTAAGCACGCTCTCTGCCTACTTCATGACACATGAAGTCAATTTTATTTTGGAAAAGCTCTAAAGTTTCAAAGCTATTGTAATAACGAGATTGAGGTTTCCACTGAACCTAGCCAGCAGATTAGGCCGCATTCATCAAGCTAATTGCGTAGTTGCTCGCCGCGTTTCTGATTGTACGTGACTGTTTAACTTTTCCCTGAATAAAAATCATTATTAAACATTTTTGAGTTTTGGTTTCTGCACGATGTGAAAGCAACTCCCCTCTGCCAACAGCTAAACACATTTGATGGGTCTGAAACATTTTTCGTAAGCTGACATAAATTGACCATTCAGCGTTTGGGACTCTTAAGTGAAGGGAACGCTTCTCGATAGAAAATAAAAGCTCATTTTTCCTACTTCTGATATCAGCTCGCGAGAGCAGATGCCTTTTCAGCTTTTGGGTCTAAAATAACAAGCTAAAAGTTGACTAAGTGCTCAAGGTGATGGATGAATTAAGAATGGGCATTCCTTAGTCTCAGATCTTACGCTACTGCATCCGTTTATGTTTAACACCTAATAATATACATGGAAAAATTACTCAGTTCTGATTGGCTAAGATAAATGCAGTTTTCAGGTAATTCAATGCAGAAGAATCCAACGCCGAAATTAAAAACAAACATGGTTAAACCTCGGAAACGACGATTCCATTTCATCAAAAGTGATTCGGACACAGACTGAACAATTCCTTGAATTTTTTTGCACTTTAAAGATGCGAAGATATCATTGCATATTATTGTTTTGATCGTACGCGGTTGTTTTGACCGAACGCACGGTTTGAATAAATTATTTATTGCACTTGATGCGCGCGCTTTACTCATGTTTAATTATGATAGACCATCTCGTATTTTTCCATGTATATTATTAACAGGTAATCACATGATTTTTCTCGTGCAATTTGGAATAAACATGCACTTGTTAATTTTTTCAAAGACCACAAATTGCACTCGCCCTACGGGCTCGTGCAATTTTGTTAGTCTTTGAAAAAATTTACTCGTGCTTATTTATTCCAAATTGCACTCGAAATCATGTGATTACCTATACAAATATAACAATACAAGAAGCTGTCTTCCTCTGCAATCTTGTAATCAAAAAAACTTTTTCTAGCCCTATATGTCCATTAAATGTAGAGAACGTTTTAATTAGGCAAAGAGAAAGTTGTCTAATTTCACTTACTCTCTAGCTACGTAACTGACATTTCTACTGTTGTCACTCAGCAGAGTGGTAAATCATTTAGTTTTCAACACAGGCTACGAATTAAGTTTAATCAACTAACACTTTGATTCGCCCCATATTCCTTGTCACCAAAGCAATTTTTTTATTTTCACAGTACAGCACGATATTATGCAAACCTTGACCTAAGGCAATGGATCGTCCTCAGACAATCCATCAACTGAAGAAAGTAGCAGATGGATTCTTGTTCCAATGTATCGATCTAATTTTGAACAACAAAGTGTTGGTAAAATGACTCCAGAACTAATTCCACGCTATGCTCTGTCTGAAATTTGCGTTTCTGCGCGCTTACTGAAGACGTAAAAGGGGATTCAAAAGTCTCCCTTTACCGACTATACCGCAAAACCCATTCAAAGCTAAAGTCTCCCTGGTCACAAGACGTTTGAAGACCAGCAATGATGGTTAGAAAAAAAAGAAATAATACTTAACCAATGATCCGAGGCCTTGAAATATAGAGTTATACATTAATAGTTTAATTTATACAGTTTTTTAAGAGGAATTAAAGTAGTAATGCACAATTCTTTCGGTTGAGGTAGTAAGTCTTCCATTTCAGTCCATTCATTGCAGGTGTGTCGATTATGATAATAAAATAAGTCTTACTGATTGGCTAGGGGTTGGAAAATTGCAAATGGATCAAAAATTATAGCGAACTTTAATTGCACAGTAAACGATATTTGAAATATGTTTATTCTTGATGGAGGCAAGACACACTACGCGGATCTACCACGTCAAGAGCACATAAAAAAGGAAACATATCCACCATGCAACACCCAGTGAGGACAGATTTATTTACCACTATTTCTTACATGGCTTTTAATAACCATGTTTTTACTACGTCCTACTTTTTTGAAGAAAACGCTTTTTACATTTAGGCTTATTCAAGATCAGCCTTCGAGCAGGCTTTCGAGTTACGTCACGACCAGCTCGTGTCTCATAGTTTCGCAGCCGCTTCTGCCGCAGCCATCGCAGTGAAGCGCCTATCGAGGAGTGTTCGCAGGCTTGAGAGTAATGAAGCAAAAACCTTAGCCGGTGCAGTAATCCATCTCACAATTGTAACTCATTCATTGGGTATAACAAAGGTTATTCTACATTGTCGTGAATTAAGCTTATGTAATTACCCTCTAGGTGGTTGACTCAAGTCTCACGAGCGAACAATAACATATACTTTCCGAAAAAGAAGTTGGGCGGCTGTCACCCTTCTGGTTTGCGCTTTGTTGCAACCTCTCAGCCTAAATTACACTTAACAGAGGGTGTGTTGCGTTGTATCAATGATACTGCCATTGCACGAAGAAGGTACATTTAGTGAGGCTGAGAAGTTGCAACACCTGGATCGCTTTGCTGATTAATATATTTGAATATAAGGCAATGGTATGGAACGGGTATGCTCTATTAGTTTGCAAGCTCATAATTGTCCATGTTGACAAAAATGTCCATAAATGCCAAAATTGTGCAAAAATAAAATAAAACTTAGTAAGAATAAGTGACGTTACCCATCATCGTTAGTAGGCACGCCATCAGGAGCTTTTAGCAAATGAAGAAAGACTTTTGAAATTTGTTGTCCAATTACCATTAACTGATATCTTTAAGCTCTTTAGGCAGCCGTGTGCAGAGTTGTATCAAAGAGGTCTCCTCCGACTCGCATCTGAAGACTCGTTCTACTGACTGATATCAGCTTTCTTCAACGCTCTAAGTCGACAACAAATTTACGTTATCAGAGAAGATTCAGTGAGACAACCAGCAAAAAATGGATTTTATCCTGGTAGTTATTCTGTTTTTCATCTTCTTAAGTTTGGTGGGAAACAGCTGGGTTATTTTCATCATCGCAAGAAAGAGAAGATTACAGACAACAGCCAACTGGTTCATTCTTTCCTTGGCGGCGGCTGATCTGGGTGTTACTTGTGTACTTGCGCCCTACACGATCTGCGACGTGATTTTGGATACGTGTAAGGAAGAAGTTGTTGAGATTTTCGCCTTTTTCTTCGTGAACGTCTCCGCCATCGGGTTGATCGCCACGGTCGCAGAACGCTATGTTGCAATCGTGCATTCGCTGAAATACGTCCGCATCTTCAGGACCACCAGAAGAACATTTATTATTATTGGGACCTGTTGGGGATTTCCATTTCTATTCACCGTTTTGAGACGCGCCATGAATCTTGCCGACGGCAGACATTCGGTTGTTAAAACCCGTATAGTCGAAGTTATTCACATTTTTCTTTTTTTAGTGGTACCAACAGTGCTTCTCTTGACAGCACATTTTCATATCCTACTAATTGCTCGCAAACTTTCTCTGCAAATGAGAACTCTCATGAAACAAGTTAGATTTAACATAACCGCAAACTCTTTGAAAACAAAGGAAATTAGAAACGTGGGACTAAAAGCATCCACAGTGAGGTTGGTTTCTGTACTAGTTGCTATTTTTACCACTTGTTATGGAATAGGTTTTTACGTCTTGCTCTGCTACACCTTCAACATCTGTTCTGTGTCTGAACCGATACAAGTGATTAGTAGGTTGCTTCTATTGGCCAATTCTACGTTGAATCCTCTTGTGTACGCGTTCCTCAAAGAAGATATCAAGAGAGAAACAAAAGCTTTTCTTCGCCGCAAGAGGCACGTAAAAATACGTCCCTTCCAGGTTCATCCAGAGTGACAAGTTAGAAGAAGACTTCCATTCAGCAATTCTGACACAACAAAGTATGAAATGATGCAAAATGGTCCGTGAACATTGTAAATACATTTGAATTTAGTACGAGTTGTAGTGCTGTCGATTCGATGTGAATGTTTTTATAGTATTTTAACAAGTCGGTAGTTAGTTTCACCACTCAATCTGTCACCTCAAAATTATCTTTTGCTGCCAAAGACAGGCTAGGCCCTGCTTAGTTCAGTGATGTTTGGGCCATAACTGTCTTGTTTTCCCATCGTTTAGATTAGTCCTAATTCTGTGTGCATGAGTTCATGGATCTTCTATTGCCACCACTGTCGGCAAAAAAACCTAAAGAAGGCTGAAATTGTGTTAATGTAAACTGAACACGTGTAGATGAATAAATATTCAGGATTGATGCTTACGAAACTGATGCACACAGCTAAAAAAACAATTTTCTCTACTACCAATTTCTAGCTATCATCTTTTAGGGAACAGATATGGAAATGCAGGAACTGTTCAACTTCGAGGGTAGACTGACAAAATGAAGAGAAACGAACGAACGAAGAAAGAAAAAAAATACTATTTCAGTCCTCAGGAGCAACGCAATATTTATCATAAGGGCGCCTTGACCAAGTCATTAGCTTCATAAGGGAACAAAACAGTAAGACAAATATACATGCTTTCCCTTTGTGGAGAGCCGCTATTATTAACTTCTCGCAGGAGCGAAGTGAATGTTTCCAATATGCTTAGGGACAGAGACACTGCAAGGGTGCATTTTTTAAGCTACGTGTCGCATGATTGTGCGTTCTTTTACCAAGCAGTTGTTTTACTCTCTATTGAATGAAAAAAAATTGTCAAAAATCTCTGAAATTTGGTTCTCGTACAATATAAAAACCAATCTTTCTGCCAACAGCTGCGTACATTTGAAGGGTCAAAAAAACATGTTTCCATAAGCTGTCGTGAATTTTCCATCGAATGTTTGGAACGCCTTTAGAAAGCAAGTATAAACCTCTTTTTTCGCCGTTGCATATTTATATAAGCTTTCAAGAGCAGATGCCTTTTCAGCTTTTGACTTAAAAATAACAAGATCAACATGATCAGAAAATTAAGAGTGCTTATTCCTTGGCCGGGATCGTAAGCTGCTGTAACCGTCTTTGTCTTCGTCTGGCACCCTCTATAACAATCCAAGAGGCAGTCCTCTCATGCATTTTTATGAACGAACAGCCTGTTTCAAGCCTCATATGCCCGGAAATGTAAGAGATGTTTCAATTAAGTAAAGTGAAACTTGTCTCATAACTTGCACAATAAACAAAATATCACTCCGAGGCCAACACTCTGGCGACTCGAGTGACATTTATACTGCTACCACTTAAGAGAATGTTGGATGATTTTGGTATTTCAGGTATGTCACTATTGCAGTTTGATCAATTTATCTACTCTTCTTCCTTATATATTTTTCCATAGCATTTAAAAGGAAAGCAAAAGCTCTCCTTCACCGACTATACGGCAAAACCCATTCAAAACTAACGTCTTCCGGGTCATAAGACGTTTGAATACCAGCAATAATGGTTTGGAAAAAAAGGAATAATACTCACCCAACGATCCGAGGTCTTGAAAATTAAGCTTTAGTGCAGCGTAAATAAGGAAGTGTCATTTCAAGGTTATCGCACGAAAACGATTAATTGTTTCCAAGGTAGCCAAAAGATAAATACCCATGGAGAGCGCATTCATCGAGCCTAGAGCCGCTTAGCTGTGTCTCTCCATTCTAATTGTTTATAGAGATCTTCACTGAATAAAAATCATCTTAAAAGATTACTAGGGTTTGTTTTCTGTCAGTTTTGAAAGCTACCTTTCTGTCAATAGCTGCGTACATTTGATGGGTAGATAAAACATGCTTTTACTGTCTGTCATAAATTTCCCAAAAGTGTTTGGAATTTTCAATTGAAGGAACGCTTCTCGACAACTGATAAAAAGCTCAACTTTTCGCCGGTGCATATTCATATAAGCTTGCGGGAACAGTTTCTACGTTTCAAAATTACGCGTGGAAAGTTTAGAAACTGCTCAAAGTGATTGGTAAATTAAAAATGGCAATATGCTAGTTTAGGGGTTTAGGCTGCTTCATCCGTCTATGTTCAGCACCACCTATATCAATTCAAGAAACTATCCTCTGTGATCGAACGAGCTATTGCCATCTTAAATGCTCCAAAATGCAAGAGATATCCAATAAAAGCTTTCATTATAGACTGCGAATAAAAGTTGATCTAGTAATCCACATGTCGTCTCTGCATATACCTTGACACCACAGGAGTGTCTGCTTTTCAATGAAGAGAATGATTATACAAACTTTCAACCATAAGGCAGGAGATCACCTTAAGGCAATGCATCAAAAAAACGTAACCTGTGGATTGGTGTTCTGAAAACAATATTCTAATTTTTAATGGGCTAAGAATAAGCACAACGAACGTGAACAAATGATTTGAGAAAAAGCTAATTCAAATGCCACTAGTAGAGGAACATGTTTATTTTATCGTGGGTGTCACGGAGAAAATAAGGAAAAGTCCATGAAATGTCAGGAGGTTTCCACATAAGTAAACGGACAACTCTTTTCGTTTTAACTTTTAATGAACTTTTAAGTAAGTCTTGAATTATTATCTTGGACATACTTGAATATTTTAGTTTTGCAATGTAAAATTATACATTAGTAGTTTAATTTACACAGTTTTTTAGAGAAATTAAAGTGGTGATGCACAATTCTTTTAGTTGAGGTAGGAAGTCTTTGTTCCATTTCAGTCCATTCATAGCAGGTGTGTCGATAATGATAATAAAATAAGTCTTACTGATTAGCTAAGGGTTGGCAAATTGCAAATGGGTTAAAAATTATGGCGAACTTTAATTGTACAGTAAAGGATATTTGAAATATGTTTATTCTTGATGGAGGCAAGACACACTACGCAGATCTACCACGTCAAGTACACATAAAAAAGAAAACATATACACAATGCAACATCCAGTGAGAACAGAGTTATTTACCCCTATTTCTTATATGGCTCTTCATAACCATGTTTTCACTACGTCTTAGATTTTTGGAGAAAACACTTTTTACATTTAGGCTTATCCATGAGAAGCAAAAGAGCAGGCTTTGAAGTTACGTCACGACCAGCTCGTGTCCCGTGGCTTCGCCGCTTCTGCCGCAGCCCTCCTAATGAAGCGCCTGACGAGGAATGTTCGCAGGCTTGAGAGTCATGAAGCAAAGATCCCAGCCGGTGCAGTGATCCATCTCACAAGTGTAACTCATTCATTTGGAATAACAAAGGTTATTCTGCATTGTCGTGAATTAAGTATATGTAATTATCCCATAGGTGGTTGACTCAAGTCTCACAAGCGAACAATATCATATATTTTCCAAAAAGGTTGAGCGGCTGTCACCCTTCTGGTTTGCCCTTTGTTGCAACTTCTAAGCCTAAATTACGCTTAATAGAAGATGTGTGGCGTTACATCAATGATGCCGCCATTGCGCGAAGAAAGTGTATCTAGCGAGGCTAAGAAAAAATATGTGAGAAAGTATCACTGACACAAGTCACTATGTTTGGTGATCATCAATAGGTTATTAGCTGTCGAAATCAAACGTTACTCTTGATCGCTCTGCTGACAAAAAGGTCCATAAATGCCAAAATTGTGCAAAAATAAAATAAAACTTAGTAAAAATGAGTGACGTTACCTATCATCGTTAGTAGGAACGTTATCAGGAGTTATTAGCTAATGAAGAAAGACTTCTTTTGATTGAAATTTGTTGTCCAATTACCATTAACTGATATCTTTAAGCTCTTTAGGCAGCCGCACCTGGAGTTGTATCAAAGAGGTCTCCTCCGACTCGCATCTGAAAACTCGTTCTACTGACTGATATCTGCTTTCTTCAACGTTCCAAGTCGACAACAAACTTACGTTATCAGAGAAGATTCAGTGAGACAACTAGTAAAAGATGGATTTTATCCTGGTAGTTATTCTGTTTTTCATCTTCTTAAGATTGGTGGGAAACAGCTGGGTTATTTTCATCATCGCAAGAAGGAGAAGATTACAGACAACATCCAACTGGTTCATTCTTTCCTTGGCGGCGGCTGATCTGGGTGTTACTTGTGTACTTGCGCCCTACACGATCTGCGACGTGATTTTGGATACGTGCAAGGAAGAATTCGAAGTTGTTAAGATTTTCGCCTTATTCTTCGTGAACGTCTCCGCCATCGGGTTAATCGCCACGGTTGCAGAACGCTATGTTGCAATCGTGCATTCGCTGAAATACGTCCGCGTCTTCACGATCACCAGAAGAACATTTATTATTATTGGTACCTGTTGGGGATTTCCATTTCTATTCACTGTTTTGAGACGCGCCATGCATCTTGCCGACGGCAGACATTCGGTTAAAAGCCGTATAGTCGAAGTTATTTACATTTTTCTTTTTGTAGTGGTACCGACAGTGCTTCTCTTGACAGCACATTTTCATATCCTACTAATTGCTCGCAAACTTTCTCTGCAAATGAGAACTCTCATGAAACAAGTTAGATTTAACATGACCGCAAACTCTTTGAAAACAAAGGAAATTAAAAACGTGGGACTAAAAGCATCCACAGTGAGGTTGGTTTCTGTACTAGTTGCTATTTTTACCGCTTGTTATGGAATACGTTTTTACTTCCTGTTCTGCAAGACCTTCAAAATTTGTTCTGTGTCTGAACCTATAAGAGTGATGAATAAGTTGCTTCTATTGGCCAATTCGACGTTGAATCCTCTTATGTACGCGTTCCTCAAAGAAGATATCAAGAGAGAAACAAACGCTTTTCTTCGCCGCAAGAGGCATTTAAAAACACGTCCCTTCCAGGTTCATCCAGAGTGACAAGTTAGGAGAAGATTTCCTTTCAGCAATGCTGACACAACAAAGTATGACATGATGCAGAATGGCCTGTGAACATTGTAAATACATTTGGATTAAGTTCTACTTGTAGTGCTGTCGATTCATGGAAATAAAGCGAAAGGCTATTGAGCGATGTGAATGTTTTAATAGAATTTCAATAGGAAGGTAGTTAATTTCACCCCTCAATAAAACGTGTTTCCAAAAGCTGTCAAGAATTTTCCACCGTGTTTTTGGAACGCCTCTAGTGAGCAAATAAAAACCTCTTTTTTCGTCGTTGCATATTTATATTAGCGTGTGAGAGCAGATACCTTCTCAGTTTTTTACTTCAAAATAACACGCCGAAAGTTTACTAAGTGTTCAAAGTGATCCGAAAACTAAGAATGCTTATTCCCTGATCTGAGATCGTAAGTACTGAGCTGTATCCGTCTTCGTTTTCGTCTGGCACCCTCTATAACAATCCAAGAGGCAGTCTTCTCGTGCATTTTTATGAACGAACATTTTGTTTTAAGCATTATGTACCCGGAGAAGTAGGATATATACATACTTTCGCTCTTCAGCCAACACTCCGATGACTCGAGTGACATTTACACTGTTGCCATTCAGCAGAATATTGGATGAATTTGGTATTTCATATATGTTAATATTGCAGTTTAATCAATTAATCCACTCTTCTTCCTTCCATGTTATCCCGTCTTTATAGCAATTTTCTTCTTTTCAAGGCACAAAGTGATTTTATAAAAATATTGATATATGGCACAGAAAGAAAGTGGGAAAACTCTCCCATATCACAAGACATTTGAAGATCTATCGTGAGGTTAATAACTGTACTTGTTATCATATTCATTTTATGTTGCGGACTAGTAATCAATAACATAATCTGCGTCTCCTTAAATCTTCGTGTTCCTTCTAAACATGAAATACTGGCATTCCGTTTGTTAAATTTGGCCAATTCTACGCTAAATCCTCTTGTGTACGCGTTCCTTAAAGATGATATCAAGAGAGAATCAAAAGCTTTGCTTTGCCACAAGAGGAAACTAAAACTACGTCCCTTCCAAGTTCATCCAGAGTGACAAACTGCGTGAAGAATTCCATCTAACAATGAAGACCATAAAATAGGTAATGAACGAAACACGACCAATGAAGTTTGTCAAATTGGTTTAATTCTAACCCTAATTATGGTATAAAAAATAATTCAGGAAAAAAAACGTTAGGCTACGGAAGGATTTCAATTCAAACAATTCAAGAAGCTATCTTCTTCAGCAATCTTGTGAGCAAAGAGCCTTTTTCTAGCGCTATATGCCCATTAAATGTAGAGAATATTTTAATTAGGCTAAGAGAAAGTTGTCCTATTTCTCTTACTCTCTAGCGACGTAACTGATATTTCTGCTGTTGTCACTAAGCAGAGTGGTAAATCATTTATTTTCAGTATAGGCTACGAATTCAGTTCGATCGACTTGTACACTTTTCTTCCCTTCATATTCCTTGTCACCGAAGAAATTTTTTCTTTTCATAGTACAGCATGATATTATGCAAACCTTGACCTAAGGCAGAGGATGGCCTCTGGCAATTCATCAACTGAAGAAAAGTAGCAAATGGATTCTTATTCCGGAAATATTAATTTAATTTTGAAATATTAGGTGACAACTATAAATATACGAAAATAATGCATGTTAACTGCAGTTTAAGAAATGAATCGGAAAGTGATCTTCGCGGTAATGAACACTACTTAAGCGGTAGTGAAAATAAGGCCTGAAAAAAATCCAGACAAGTCATAGTGGCACTATGTTTGGTGATTGGCTGTCGAAATCAAACGTTACTCTTCATCGCTTTGCTGATTAATGTATTTGAATAAAAGGCAATGGCGTAAAACGGGTATGCTCTATTAGTGTGCAAGCTTTTTGTTGTCCATGTTGACAAAAAGGTACATAAATGCCAAAACTGTGAGGAGAAAAAACTTAAAAAATGAATGACGTTACCTATTATTTTCAATTGGAGCGTTGTCAGAAACTTCTTTTGATTGAAATTTGTTGTCCAGTTGCCATTAACTGATATCTTTAAGCTCTTTAAGCAGCCGCATGCAGAGTTGTATCAAAGAGGTCTCCTCCGACTCGCACCTGAAAACTCGTTCTACCACCTGATATCTGCTTTCTTCAACGCTACAAGTCGACAACTAATTTACCGTATCAGAGCAGATTCAGTGAGACAAACAGTAAAGGATGAATTTTATCTGGTTGGTTTTTCTGTTTTTCACCTTCTTAAGTTTGGTTGGAAACAGCTGGGTTATTTTCATCATCGCAAAAAGGAGAAGATTACGGACAACAGCCAACTGGTTCATTCTTTCCTTGGCGGCGGCTGATCTGGGTGTTACTTGTGCATTTTCGCCCTGCATGATCTGCGAAGTGATTTTGGATACGTGCAAGGAAAGAATACGCGTTTTCGCCTTTTCCTTCGTGAACGTCTCCGCCACGGGGTTGATCGCTATGGTTGCGGAACGCTATGTAGCAATCGTGCATTCGCTGAAATACGTCCGTGTCTTCACGACCGTCAGAAGAACATTTCTTATTATTGGGGCATGTTGGGGATCTCCATTTCTATTTACCGTTTTGAAACACGCCTTGCGTCTTGCCGAACGCAGACATTCGGTTGTAAAAACTCATATATTCGATATTATTTACATTTTGCTTTTTGTAGTGTTACCAACAGTGCTTCTCTTGACAGCACATTTTCATATCCTATTAATTGCTCGCAAACTATCTCTGCAAATGAGAGCTCTCATGAAACAAGTTAGATTTAAAATAACTGCAAACTCTTTGAAAATAAAGGAAATTAGAAACGTGGGACTAAAAGCATCCACAGTGAGGTTGGTTTCTGTACTTGTTACAATTTTTACTGCTTGTTGTGGAATACGATTATACGTCTTGCTTTGCCGCACCTTCAAAATTTGTTTTGTGTCCAAACATACACTAGTGATATATAGTTTGCTTCTATTGGTCAATTCTACGATGAATCCTCTTGTGTACGCGCTCCTCAAAGAAGATATCAAGAGAGAATCAAAAGCTTTTCTTTGCCGTAAGAGGCGCGTAAAAATACGTCCCTTCCAGGTTCATCCAGAGTGACAGGTTAGGACTGAGAAGATTTCCTTTTAGCAATGCTGATGCGACAAAGCATGAAATGATGTGAAATGGCCCGTAAACATTGTGACTACATTTGAATGTAATACTAGTTGTAGTTCTGTCTATTCATCGAAATAAAGCGAAAGGCTAGTGAGCGATTTCAGTGTTTTAATAGTATTTCAACAGGTCACCCCTCAATTTGTCACCTTCTCAATTCATCTTTTTGTGCCGAAGACAAGTTAGGTCCCGTTTGGTTCAGTGTACATAAGTTCATGGATCCTCTGTTGCCACCACTGTCAGCAGAAAAACCTAATAAAGAATGTTGCGATTGTGTCAATATGAGCTGAACAAGTGCAGATGAATAAATCTTCAGGATTGATATTTACAAAAACTGATGCAAACAGCTTACAAAAATAGTTTTTTTCTATACTGCAAATTTCTAGCTATTATCTTTTAGGGGACAGATAGGGAAAGGAACCGTGCCTATTCAGGAACTGTAGCTTTTCTAAAGTAGACTGACAAAGTGAAGAGAAACGAACGAACGAAGAAAGAAAAAAATACTATTTCAGTCCTCTGGAGCTACGCAACATTTATTATAAGGGCGCCTTGATCAAGTCATTAGCTTCATAAGGGAACAAAACAGTAAGACAAATATACATGCTTTCCCTTTGTGGTGAGCCGCTACTATTAAGTTCTCGCAGGGCGAAGTGAATGTTTCCAAGATGCTTAGGGACAGGGACACTTCAAAGGTGCATCTGTTAAGCTATGTGTCGCATGATTGTGCGTTCTTTTACCATGCAGTTGTTTTACTCTCTGTTTAATGAGAAATAATTGTCAAAAATCTCAAATTTGGTTCCCGTACGATATAAAAACCAACTTTTCTGCCAAACGCTGCATACATTTGAAGGGTCAATAAAACATGTTTCCAAAAGCTGTCATGAATTTTTCCATCGAGTGTATGGAATGCCTCTAGAGAGCAAATAAAAACCTCTTTTTTCGCCGTTGCATATTTATATTAGCTTGCGAGAGCAGATGCCCTTTTAGCTTTTGACTTCAAAATAACACGCGAAAAGTTAACTAAGTGCTCGAAGTGATCAGAAAATTAAGAATGCTTATTCCTTGGTCCGGGATTGTAAGGTTCTGTATCTGTCTTCATCTTCGTCTAGCACCCGCTATAACAATCTAAATGGTAGTCCTTTCAAGCATTCTTATGAACGAACAGCCTGTTTCAAGCATTATATGCCCGGAAATGTAAGAGATATTTCAATGAAGTAAAGCGAAACTTGTCTCATGACTTGCACAATAAACAAAATATCGCTCCTCAGCCAACACTCTGGCGACTCGAGTGACATTTATACTGTTCAGTGCCATTTAGCAGAATGTTGGATGATTTTGGTATTTCATATATGTTATTATTGCAGTTTAATCATTTGATCCACTTTTTTTTCTTCCATATTATTCCTTGTCTTTACAGCAATTTTCTTATTTTCAAGGCACAAAGTGATTTTATAAAAACTTTGATATATGGTAGAGGAAGAAATTGGGGAAGCTCTCCCGGTCACGAGACATTTGAAGATTCACTGTGAGGTTGGTAACTATACTTGCTGTCATATTTATTTCATGTTGCGGACTAGCAATCCATAACATGATCTGCGTCTCCCTAAATCTTCGTTTTCCTTCTTAATATGAAATATTGGCATTTCGTTTGTTTAATTTGGCCAATTCTACGCTAAATCCTCTTGTGTACGCGTTCCTTAAAGATGATATCAAGAGAGAATCAAAAGCTTTGCTTTGCCGCAAGAGGAAGCTAAAACTACGTCCCTTCCAAGTACATCCAGAGTAACAAACAGCGTGAAGAATTCCAGCTAATAATGAAGACCACAAAATAGGTATTGAACGAAACACGACCGATTAAGTTTGTCAAAGTGGTTTAATTCTAACTTCAATTATAGTACGAAAAATAAGTCAGAAAAAAAAACGCAAGGCTACGGAAGGATTCAATTCAAGCAATTTAAGAGAGTGTCTCTGTAAGAGCGGTCCGGTCGATTTTGCTTGAGACACGGATTTCGCTCGTTTCTCGTGTGTTGTAAGACATTCATGTACCTATACTAAAACCACAATCAGTTTGATCGGATCTCTTTATTTTTCAGAGTTTTACGGAAATTAAATTTCACTCGAGCGAAGGCTTGTCGTGACACATTTCAAGACTTTAATTTCATACAACTTTGGAGGACAATTTACAAAAAACTACGGAACTCAGAAAAAAACAAATACCACAGCCATGTATATTAACTCTATCTTATCTATCGAGGCGACTTTCGTAAACATCACGTGTCAATCAAGGAAACAGGAAGACTTGAATGACACCTTATCGGTTCGCCTAAATCAAACACGCCAAAACCGATCAAATTCAAGGTTAATTTTTGAAAAAGTGAGGCGTTCTTTACTGATCCAACTAACATAGCTAGGAAGTAGGTGCCATAGAAAAGATAACTACAGAAAAAAACTTTGCGGCCCGACCTTTACGAGAACTTTATAACTCCGTGAACTTACCTAATTTTCGGCAATCTTCAAGTTTGGCCGCCATTTTGAGGGACTTGTCAACATGAAGCGTAACCGATATAAATCAAGCAGGTAAATCTAAAACCGTCAGAAATATATAAGAAAGCAATTCAAATGAACTTTACTTTCAATTCAAGCGGCAAAATTTGAAATTGTTTGTTAAACTTACCATCCCCATGCGACCATTTATTCCAACAATACAAACACTACAACTTTCTGAATTCCCCTCGTCGATTCCACCGCAAGAAATAACCTGTGCCACCCAAGCTTCGACTCGAATGTGAAGTACGAATCAAATAACATAACTGCTTCATCTTTACGGCAATATCACGCTGGTATTTTGATTTTCCGATCGACAAGAACGGTGATCAAGAATCGATCGGTTTGTTTACCTCGTAAACGTGACCGCTGGCCAGCTGCTGAGTGAAAACAGTACGGTTCAGTGGCGAGGGGCGGGGTGAGGGGTGGATGCGGGCAGATTATCAGAAGGTTTTTGGGAACATTCTATAAACATTAGGATTCTCAGTCTTAATGCGAAGGCATACTTCGTGTTGCAGACAACTTTTGTTTTACTTAGTATTCTTTTTTATTTCAAATACATTTCGTTCCAAATAGGACTAGCATCAGTTCATAGATTTAAAAACAAATCTTTACCACGTAAATAAATGTGTCTAGATAATCGAGATAACCATTGAACCTCTTGTATCGCACCGGAAATAACGTGTCTTGTTTTTGCCCAACTCTGAGAGCGTGGAGCGGCGAAGAGGCGAGATACGAGTCTCGCGTCTCGCGGATTCACCATGCTCACAGGATACGCGTGACCTCACTATCTTTAAGAAAAATAAGAGACTACTCGAAGTCTGTATTCCGTTCAACCATTTCATAAGAGTGACGCGAGTCTTTCAATTGAGTGAGAAAGTCATAAACCCATTCTTTACCTCACGAGCGTAACCACTGACCACTCACGAATTACAGTAGGCTTCTCCTTTGACGCGGGAATTGAAATCGTATCGAATATACAAAGTTATAATGAGTTCCTTTAGATCTCCCGAACTTGTATCGCGTTGGAAACAATTACAAGTACAGGAAGAAGTCGTTCACAAGCGAGACGTTCATTATGTCTCAGGACTGCTTTTTGAATAGCAAAGATGGAAAAAACTTTGGTTCATCGTGTGGCTTAAGTGGTTTGGTACGACTGTCTGAATACAATGACGAAGTAAAACATCATTTGATAAGCTGCCACCTGTCTAAAGAGGTTTTTAAGTGAAAATGAGCTAATCTTGGCAAGGATTGGCCTATTTCACCTCGCTCAGGAGGATAAACAAAAAAATGTGGATTTGCTATAGGCATCGCTACACTCTGGGGAAGTTTTGGAGAAGTGCAAAGGTAACACGTCAGTATCCTGATCATGATTGTGTCAGGAAGCGTATCCAAGGCAGAGATGTAATTACCTTGCATATGTCTCAGGACGTTCAAAAGCTGTTTGGAGTTAATATTCCAGTTGAATCAGGTGGTCTTCAGTAACATTTTCTGTTATCTATTTTTGTCACGTGACATATCTGCTCGAAAAGAGAAGAAATTCTTTATTAGATGAAGGGTACTTAAGTACACATCACGTTGAAAAAAAATAGATCTATGTGTAAGTGCTTTTCATCACAGATGGAAATATTTACAAAGTTGCTCGGTTGATAATCAATAATGTTTTTGTAGAAGATCAAATCACCTGACAACGCAATCTGCTTACTCATGCGTACGGTTCACAATTATTTCCGTCAGTTTTCCTCAGTTTGTATGATTCTCATTAACCGATATGATTAAATTTGCAGACTAAAACACCCCTTATTTGATTAAGAATAATAAAAGTAAACAGTGCATGTCGGTTTTTAATTCTTGATGGATGCTACTGGGCTTTACTTTAACTGAGAAATTTGCAATCGCTTACCTCAGTTAACTGTGTCCCATGCCGTAAGAAGCACAAGAAAAAAGTTGATGATAGTGAGTCTTGGCTGAGACAAGAAGAATCAGAGAAGAATCTACGGTTCCCAGAAACGCCACTTTTAAACACGAGACAACTAAGGTAAATTGAATGAATTATTATTTGTTTTATTTAAAACTATCGTTCAGATTACAAGATACGCGAAAAACTCTCCCCACCGATTTTTTCCTACATTCTGTTAATAAAAAGTTTCAATAATTATAAAGGCTTTCTTGTTGATCGTCTTAATAGTAACAGTTTCCAGGATCCAAGGGGAGCAAAAGAGAGAACAATTTTCTGTGTAGCTAGGTAAGGCGACATGCCGGCTTTATACTTCTTCCGGCGTGATAACGATAATGAAGACAACAATGGGCAAAAAGCACCGTCCGCTAATGATGACGATTATCATAGTTATTAACAAATCTCAGTTATAGTCCTGAAAAAAATCTCAAGGGGTCCTTTGAACCATCCTCTTAATCTCGCCAGAAGTCAAAGTTGCCTAAACTCATTCTAAGGTTCGTGCGATTTTACGACGAATTTTCAATTCCGGTGTGTTGCACGCGCGACTTTTGATAGAAAAAACCTGCACGCGCCATAACTTAAAAGAACGTGTCAGCGGAATGAATCAAATCTCTATCACTTTGCATACATTCTTGGAAACAGAAAAAATTACTTAGAGCAAACATTCTAAGTATAGTGTTCCTTCCGTGCAATGGGGCATAAATAAAAGGTTCTGTTGGAAAAGACATTTTATTTTATACCACTGATGACAAGCAAAAAGGTTATATGGGTACCCGGTTAAAAATATATTGATAACGCTATTAATTAATACCAGTTCTAATTTAAAGGAGAAAGTTATGAGAATAAAATAAAAATTGTCTTTACCTCGAAGCATGCCTTCACTGTTTAGACTGATAGTCCTAAAGCTTTTTGAGCATGCATTCGAATATCTTATGACGATAAGCCCGCCAACCACCCCACCCCGCGCTATGCTGTTTTCACTTAGCGGCTGGTCAGCGGTCACGTTTACGAGGTAAACAAACCGATCGATTCCTGATCACCATTCTTGACGATCGGAAAATCAAAATACCAGCGTGATATTGCCGCGAAGATGAAGTAGTTATGTTACTTGATTCGTACTTCATATTCGAGTCGAAGCTTGGGTGGCACAGGTTATTTCTTGCGGTGGAATCGACGAGGGGAATTCGAACACTAGTTGTAGTGTTTGAATTGTTGAAAGAAATGGTCGCATGAGGATTGTAAGTTTAACGAACAATTTCAAATTTTGCCGCTTGAATTGAAAGTAAAGTTCATTTGAATTGCTTTCTTATATATTTCTGACGGTTTTAGATTTACCTGCTTGATTTATATCGGTTACGCTTCATGTTGACAAGTCCCTCAAAATGGCGGCCAAACTTGGAGATTGCCGAAAATTAGGTAAGTTCACGGAGTTATAAAGTTCTCGTAAAGGTCGGGCCGCAAAGTTTTTTTCTGTAGTTATCTTTTCTATGGCACCTACTTCCTAGCTATGTTAGTTGGATCAGTAAAGAACGCCTCACTTTTTCAAAAATTAACCTTGAATTTGATCGGTTTTGGCGTGTTTGATTTAGGCGAACCGATAAGGTGTCATTCAAGTCTTCCTGTTTCCTTGATTGACACGTGATGTTTACGAAAGTCGCCTCGATAGATAAGATAGAGTTAATATACATGGCTGTGGTATTTGTTTTTTGCTGAGTTCCGTAGTTTTTTGTAAATTGTCCTCCAAAGTTGTATGAAATTAAAGTCTTGAAAAGTGTCACGACAAGCCTTCGCTCGAGTGAAATTTAATTTCCGTAAAACTCTGAAAAATAAAGAGATCCGATCAAACTGATTGTGGTTTTAGTATAGGTACATGAATGTCTTACAACACACGAGAAACGAGCGAAATCCGTGTCTCAAGCAAAATCGACCGGACCGCTCTTACAGAGACACTCTCTTAAACACGGAGCGAACCTATAAATTGAGGCTGAGCGGCTCAGCCCGTCAATCACAAATTGGAATACTCTGCTTTGATTGGCTTATTCACCCAGGCGTGTCGTACTCCCGCGAAATTCGCACGAAGTAATTTTTCAGGCGACCGCACAAGGGAAGGTCTTTTCGCTTGTTTGCTTCTCGGCTTTGTGGAAAGGTAAGCGAAAACAACAAGAATGGCATCTACAGAAGAAGAATTTAGACAGGTATCGTACTTCATATACATGCATTTTAACACCTTTTTTGTTGTTTCACTTGTGAAAGCATATCGATTGTTTTGGAGTTTGTTACTCAACGTAAATGCCATCTTTTAGGTTGTACTTCTAATGCCAGTGAGTGAAATGGAATCTCTGCGTTCTTTTGTGGCCTTCAGCGGCGGGGAGGTTGTCTCTGAAACCAAAGCCAGCCGAAGGAAAAGAGCAAAAATAACACGAGATAGCAATGTCCGTGAAGAGGAAGATGCTGGTAAATTTATAAATGTAGCTTGATTTACATGTCGCGTAATTTCAGCCGAGCTTGACAGATTTTGTTCAGATTTTGACAGATTTTTTCTTCATTTGCTTAAAAAGAAATGTAATTCTTTATAGCTGCCCACGTTCAAACTACAATCAATCGTGAAAATTATTCTTTATAGATGCCCACGTTCAAACTACAATCAATCGTGAAAATTATCAATGAATGTGTATTTGCATTGTTTCAGTGCATGTTTATAGCGAAATTTGCTTGAATAAAGCTTGAATTGTATTCAACACAACTCGAACACAGGGTAAATATTTGTAGTTCGCTTTCTGTTAGTGTATATAAGCTTCCATTAGTGTAGAGGTGCATTTTATCACGAGCAAAGATTTTTAGTATTCCGCTGGACTATAAAAAGTAGCTTGAGGTTTAATTCAGAAATCCATTTATACTGTTTGTAATAACAATTAATTGCCTCGATCAGTTCATTTACAATGTACCGGTATACTAGCACACACTATGCTTCACATCTGATCTTTCATGTACCGCATGCACATCAAAAGGAAAAAATTCGGTTATTTCTGCCCACAAAAATGTGGAATGCGCTTCCAAAGTTGAAAAATTAATTTCCCAATGTAATAAATAATAAGCTATGTAGAAAAGCTGAATAAATTATGTTGTACATATATTGTAGTCTTCTTTTCTCGTTTGGTTTGTGCCAAAAAAAAACATAGTTGTAAGTTACTGGCTGGAAGTATTGTATTCTTCCTCAGACAGGGAAATCCCACATTACATTTGTCTCCTCTTCGATTACTGACTGCATACTATCAGAGTCCACAAAGTGTGCAGTTTCTAAACCATTTGCCTCGGTTTTGGCATTATGTACAAGCCAGTTGTCTACTAAAATTTCCATAAAACGAGCGTTTGCTGCAGGTACGAGTTTGTTATCCAAATGCAGCTCTTTTTTGATGGATGCAATTTTCATCTTCAGCGACTCCAGGCGGCCTTCTTCTTCTTTGTTTAACTCTATTTTGAAGTCGTACCTGACCTTTTTAGCCTTTAAAGACTCTTTCTTTTCTTTGTAGTACTCAGAATTTCGGATTTTTTTGTTCTGAATAGAACAGTTTGGAGGTGCATTTGCACTATGGCGGCCTAGCATGGTCGCAAAACGTATACATACGAACACATAACTTCTGTTTGTTTTGTTGTTTTACTTTCCCGCCGCCAAAACTCAAAGTACAAGCCTCACTATCGCACAGAACCTACAGGCATGCTCAAGTTATAGAAATAGATTATCTGTATGATTGCAGGCCCATTTTCTCAACGGAGGACATGAGTTCATCGATCTTGAGCGCCCGCGAAATTTGAATTTTCTCCGAACGGGAAGGAAGTTTTCGCTCTTTTCTTGAGTTTTTTGTCTAAGAACGACATTTAAGACACTCTTGAAAAGGTAAGCAAATGGTGGGGGTTGTAAATAAATAATTTAATGTATCGTTTCTTGAAAGCAGACAACAAGAGATTTAGCAGAAGATTTATAACGATAGTGACCGTTGCAGAAGGGAGTTACTACATCACGGGCGACGAGCGGGGATAGAAAAAACGACCCAAATACGAGTGGTCAGCGGTGAAACAACTTTCATACTTCATATATAGACAGATCATTTGTAGTATCAGGAAACAATCGTGTTGTAAAGCCGAAGTGTAAACAGTTTACTTCGCTAAATAAAATGTTAAGCAATTCAAAAGTGTTGATTGTACATATATCTTTTACTGCTTTAATAAACAATGAAGGCATCGGTGGCATCCGAAAGGTACCAAGAAGAATTAAATGTACGTTTTGTAGTTGCAGAAAACAATCATGTTGTAAAGCCGAAATGTTACTAAGTTACACTTCGCTACTTAAAAAGTTGAGCAATTTTCCTCAAGCTTTAACTGGAACAATACTTCTTATGCTCTATTGACCAACGGAGGCATCGGGAAAGGCATTGCTGACACCGGGAAAGGCATCAAGAAGAATGATATTCACGTTATGTAACTTGCTGTGTGACGAAAAAAACGTATCTTGACTTGTTCAAAGCATTTATCACAGTTGGCTTCCTTTTCACTTGAATTTTGTATCCACAGCTTAAGATGAGAAATTTAAAATTTCTATCAGCTGACGTTCTTTTACTGCATACTATATCTATTCAATCGCCCCCAATTCACGTGGAAAAAAGGCAAGTAGGAAAACACTGATTTTGGAGAAACAGCCATGTTAAGGCTAATGTATTTACCATTCCTTAAATATTTACAATCAAGACCACTCGTTTAGGAGACCGAGATCAAAAGATCCACACGTGCAAATAATGCTGTTTTCCGTTCGAAATGTTTTTCTTCCTATTCAATTGAACAACTGACTTAGCGTTTAAGCCGAGAAAAAAATCACAATTATTGAAAAGTCATAGCATAGTTAGTAGTAACTACTAACTATGGTTAAGACAGGCCTACACAGACTCCCCTGTGTGGTTTTACGTTTGCGACGCAAAAGCCTTTAATTAAAGCTTCGCTCTGACGATGATGGGTAACCACGTGCTTCAAGTCGTGTTTTGAAGTTACACATGGCCTCCTGGAAATTTCTTTCCGAGGAGTTTGTTCTTTGAAGTCTGATAGCTTCTCCTTTAATAAAGCCTTTCTTAACACTTGGCGGGTGGCAAGATGAATAGTGTGTATATTGAAAGGTCTCGGTCGGTTTGTAGACTGATTTTTCAGAGATGACACTGTTGTACTTTTCAACATGTTTATTATCACTCTGAAAGCGTGTACATATAAGATCTTTCAGCTCTGAAAAAAAAAGCCTAATTGAAAAAACGTTATCTGAGGTCTCGTTTGCCGAAAGGCAGTCGACACTTAAAAAACAAACCAAAAAAACTACAGGCAAAATATTGCCTTTTGTGACAGCATACCACCCAGGGGTTAAAAAATTTAAAACAAATACTGATGGAAGAATGGAACCTCATCCAAAATCAGCCACTGCTGAAAACAATTTACAAAACGCCTCCGATTATATCATACAAAAGAGGTAAATCGCCCAAAGACATACTCGTTAGAGCGAAGCTTTAATTAAAGGCTTTTGCGTCGCAAACGTAAAACAATTTACAAAACGCCTCCGATTATATCATACAAAAGAGGTAAATCGCTCAAAGACATACTCGTTAGAGCGAAGCTTTAATTAAAGGCTTTTGCGTCGCAAACGTAAAACCACACAGGGGAGTCTGTGTAGGCCTGTCTATGACCTTTTCAATAAACATTTCGGCTTTACAACATGATTGTCTCTGGAAAAACAAATTATATGTCTCTATATGAAGTATAAAAGCTGTTTCACCGCTGACCGCTCATATTTGGGTCGTTTTTTCTATCCCCGCTCGTCGCCCGTGATGTAGTAACTCCCGTTGCAGAAAGCCGCCATTATCGGTGCGAAGGAAGCCAACAAAGTGCAAACCGCTGACCTTTTATAGGATCGCTCCGTGTTTAAGAAGCTATCTTCTTCTGCAATCTTGTGATCAAAAAGCCTTTTTCTAGCGCTATATGCCCATTAAATGTAAGGGGTATTTTAATAAGGCAAAGTGAAAGTTGTCTAATTTCTCTTACTCCCGATGACGGGCGACGTAACTGACATTTCTACTGTTGTCACTCAGCAGAGTAATAAATCATTTAGTTTGCAATATGGGCTGCGAATGCGAATTCGATCAACTAGTACACTTTTCTTCCCTTCATATTCCTTGTCACCTAAGATGTTTTTGGTTTCACCGTAAGGCCTGATATTATGCAGACTTTGACCTAAGGCCGTGGATCGTCCTTGGGCAATCCATCAACTAAAGAAAAGTAGCGGATGGATTCTTGTTCCAGCAATATTAATTTAATTTTGAAATACTAAGTGACGACAGTAAATATATGAAAATCATATATGATCTTCGCAGTAATGAACACTACATAAGCGGTAGTGAAAATAAAGCCTGGAAAAAATCCAGGCCCGTGCGGGATTTGAATCCCATGACATGTGCGGTACCGGTACAATGCTCTACCAACTGAGCTCACAGTTGGGAGTTGCTCATTACGTTGGTTCGTAATAAACCCGTGAAGTGACGACTGTAAATAAATGTGAACTGCGGTTTAACAAATAAATTTGAAAGCAATCTTCGCAGCAATTTTCAGGACCTATTTTTACTATAGCTTAAGTAGTGTTCATTACTGCAAAGAACTACAAAACGTTGGTAAAATGACTTCAAATAAATAATTCACGAGAAATTTAATACATGAATAAAAAGCTACTCAACGCTTTCGTGCACGCCTATTAAAGACGTAAAAGGGAATCAAAAGCTTCCCTTTACCAACTATACCACAAAACCAATTCAAAACTAACGTCTCCCAGGTCACAAGATGTGTGAAGATCAAAGGAGTGAGAAAAAAAAGGAATAATACTCAACAAACGATTCGAGGCCTTGAAAAATAAACTCAAGTGCAGGGCAAATGAGGAAGCGTCTCTTTAAAGTTATCGTACGAACAAGATTGATTGTTTCCAAGGTAGCCAACGGATGAAGACTGGTGGAGAGTGCATTCATCAAACCTTAAGTCGCTTAGCTGTGTATTTCCATTCTTATTGTTCATTGAGTTTTTTCATTGAATTAAAAATCATTTAAAAAAATTACAAAGGTTTGTTTTCTGTAAGTTTTGAAAGCTTCCTTTCTGTCAATAGCTGCATACATTTGATGGGTAAAGACATCATGCTTTCATTAGCTGTCATAAATTTCTCAAAAAGTGATTAGAATTTTCAATGAAAGAGAAAGCTTCTCGAAAACTGATGAAAAGCTCAATTTTTCGCCGGTACATATTCATATAAGCTTGCACAACAGTTTCTGTATTTCAAAATTGCTCGTGGAAGTTTAGTAAATGCTCAAAGTGATCGGTAAATTAAAAATGGCAGTTTGCTGGTCTGGGATTTAGGCTGCTGCATCCGTCTATGTTTAGCACCACCTATAACAATTCAAGAAACTATCCTCTGTGATCGAACTCGAGCTGTTGCCATGTTAAATGATCCAAGATGCTAGGGACATACAATAAAAGCTTGCAATATAGACTGCGAATGAAAGTTGATCTATTAATCTACCTGTCGTCTGTGCATATGCTTTGTCACCATAGGACTGTCTGCTTTTCAACGTACAGAATGATTATACAAACTTTCAACCATAAGGCATGAGATCACCTTTAGGCAATCCATCAACAAAAAGTAACCTGTGGATCAGTGTTCCGAAAACAATATTCTGATTTTTAATAAGCTAAGAATAAGCATAACGAACTTGGGCAAATAATTTGAGAGAAAGCTATTTCAAATGCCCCTGGTAGAGTACATATTTATTTTATCGTGGGTGTCATGGAGAAAACAAGGAAAAGTCCATCAAATGTCAGCAGGTTTCCATATCAGTGAACGGCCACTTTATTTTCGATGAGCAATTTTCTGATTTTTATTAACACTCCTTCCTTTCGTTTTAACTTTTAATGAACTTTTAAGTAAATACGTCTTGATTTATTATCTTAGATATAAATGAATATTTAGTTTTGCAATGTAAAACTATACATTAATAGTTAAATTTAACAGTTTTTTAGAGGAATTAGAGTGGTTGTGCACAATTCTTTTAGTTGAGGTAGGAAGCCTTTGTTCCATTTCAGTTTATTCATAGCACCGGGGTGTGTCGATAATGTAATTTAAAAAGTCTTACTGATTGGCTATGGGTTGGCAAATTGTAAATGGGTTCAAAATTATAGCGAACTTTCATTGCACGGTAAACGATATTTGAAATATGTTTATTCTTGATGGAGGCAAGACACACCACGCAGATCTACCACGCCAAGTGCGCATAAAAAGGGAAAACATATACACCATGCAACACCCAATGAGGACAGATTTATTTCCGCCTATTTCTTACGTGGTTTTTCATAACCATGTTTTTACTACGTCCTACTTTTTTGACGAAAACGCTTTTTACATCTAGGCTCATCAATGAGTAGCCCACGAGCTGGCTTTGATGCTACGCTACGACCAGCTCGTGTCTCATGGCTTCGCCGCTTCTGCCGCAGCCCTCGCAATGAAGCGCTTATCGAGGAATGTTCGTAGGCTTGAAAGTAATGAAGCAAAGATCCCAGCTGGTGCAGTGATCCATCTCACAAGTGTACCTCATTCATTGGGTATAATAAAGGTTATTCTGCATTGCCATGAGTTAAGCTTACGTAATTACCCCATAGGTGGTTAAGTTAAGTCGTACGACCGAACCCAAACAAATATTTTCCAAAAATAAAACCCTTCTGGTTTGCGCTTTGTTGCAACTTCTCAGTCTAAATTACGCTTACCAGAAGATTTGTTGCGTTGTATCAATGATGCTGCCATTTTACTAAGAAGGTATATCCAACGAGGCTGAGAAAAAATGTGTCACAAGTCACTATGTTTGGTGATGATGAACAGGTAATTGACTGTGGAAATCAAACGTTACTCTTGATCACTTTGCTGATTAATATATTTGAATAAAAGACAATGCCATGAAACGGGTATGCTCAATTAGTTCGCAAGCTTTTAGTTATCAATGTCGACAGACATGTTCATAAATGCTAAAACGTCACCTATTATTATTAGTAGGAACGCTATCAGAGAGGTCTAAGCTAATGAAGAAAGACTTCTTTTGTTTGAAATTTGTTGTCCAATTACCATTAACTGATATCTCTAAGCTCTTTAGGCAGTTGCATGCGGAGTTGAATTAAAAAGATCTCCCACTCGCATACTGTTCCATATCTCCTTTCATCAACGCTTCAAGTCGACGACAAATTTACGCGGTTATCAGATCAGATTCAGTAACACATCAAGAAAGGATGGATTTTATTCGGGTGGTTTTTTGGTTTTTCATCTTCTTAAGTTTGGTTGGAAACTGTTGGGTTATTTTCGTCATCACAAGAAGAAGACAATTACGGACAACAGCCAACTGGTTCATTCTTTCCTTGGCGGCGGCTGATCTGGGTGTTACTTGTGTATATTTCTCGACCTACGTGATTTGCGAAGTGATTTTGGATACGTGCAATGAAAAAGTTGCTGGGATATTCACCTTTTTCTTCGCGAACGTCTCCGCCATCGGGTTGATCGCCATGGTTGCGGAACGCTATGTTGCAATTGTGCATTCGCTGAAATACGTCCGTGTTTTCACGACCGCCAGAAGAACATTTATTATAATAGGGGCCTGTTGGGGATTTCCATTTCTATTCACCGTTTTGAGACGCGCCATGTATCTTGCCGACGGCAGACATTCGGTTGTTAAAACCCGTATAGTCGATGTTATTTACATTTTGCTTTTTGTATTGTCACCAACAGTGCTTCTCTTGACAGCACATTTTCATATCCTATTAATTGCTCGCAAACTCTCTCTGCAAATGAGAGCTCTCATGAAACAAGTTAGATTTAACATAACTGCAAACTCTTTAAAAATAAAGGAAATTAGAAACGTGGGAATAAAAGCATCCACAGTGAGGTTGGTTTCTGTACTAGTTGCTATTTTTACCACTTGTTATGGAATAGGTTTTTACGTCGTGATCTGCAACACCTTGGAAACTTGTCACGTGTCCGAATATATACGAGTGATAAATAGATTGCTTCTATTAGCCAATTCTACGTTGAATCCTCTAGTGTACGCGTTCCTCAAAGAAGATATCAAGAGAGAATCAAAAGCTTTTCTTTGCTTCAAGAGGCACTTAAAAAAACTTCCCTTTTAGATTCATCAAGAGTGACAAGTTCGGAGAATTCCTTTCAGCAATGCTGACACGACAAAGTATGAAATCTGATCATGCAAAATGGCCCGCGAACATTGTGAATACATTTGAATTTAGAACTAGGTGTGGTCCTGTTGATTCATGGAAATAAAGCGAAAGATTATTGAGCGATTTGAATGTTTTTATAGAATTTTAACAGGTCGGTAGTTAATATCACCCCTCAATCTGTCACCTTCTCAATTTATCTTTTTGTGCCAAAGAAAGGTTAGGCCCTGTTTGGTTCAGTGATGTTTAGGCCATAACTGTTTTTTTTCCCATCGTATAGAATAGTCCTAATTCAGTGTCCATGAGTTCATGGATCTTCTGTTACCACCACTGTCAGCAGAAAAACCTAGTTAATATAAGCTGAACACGTGCAAATGAATAGATCCTCAGTATTGATACTTACGAAAACTAATGCATACCGCTTACAAAAATAACTTTCTTCTCTACAGCCAATTTTTAGCTATCATCTTTTAGGGGACAGATATGGAAACGCAAAATCGAAGGTAGACTGACAAAATGAAGAGAAACGAACGAAAGAAGAAAGGGAAAAAAATGCTATTTCCGTCCCCAGGAACTACGCAGTATTTATCATTGGGGCGCCTTGAAAAAGTCATTAGCTTCATAGGGGAACAAAACAGTAAGACAACTATACATGCTTTCCCTTTGTGGAGAGCCACTATTATTAATTATAAGTCCTCGCAGGAGCGAAGTGAATGTTTCCAACATGCTAAGGGACACAGACACTTCAAAGGTGCATTTGTTACGCTACGTGTCGCATGATTGTGCGTTCTTTTACCAAGCAGTTGTTTTACTCTTTGTTGAATAAAAAATAACTGTCAAAAATCCCTGAAATTTGGTTCCCGAACAATATAAAAACCAACCTTTCTGCCAGCAGCTGCAAACATTTGAAGGGTCAATAAAACATGTTTCCATAAGCTGTCATAAATTTTTCCATTGAGTGTTTGGAACGCCTTTAGAATGCAAATATAAACCTCTTTTTTCGCCGTTGCATATTTATATTCGCTTTTGACTTCAAAATGACACGCCAAAAGTTTAAGTGCTCAAAGTGATCAGAAAATTAAGAATGCTTATTCCATGGTCCGGGATCATAAGCCGCTGCTGTATCCGTCTTTGTCTTCGTTGAGCATCCGTTACAACAATCCAAGAGGCAGTCCTCTCATGCATTTTTATGAACGAACAGCCTGTTTCAAGCCTTATATGTCCGGGAATGTAAGAGATATTTTAATTAAGTAAAGTGTGACTTGCACAATAAACAAAATATCGCTCCTCCGCCAACACTCTGGCGACTCGAGTGACATTTATACTGTTACCACTCAGCAGAATGTTCGATGATTTTGGTATTTCATATATGTTACTATTGCAGATTGATCAATTGATTCACTTTTCTTCCTTCCATATTATTCCTTGTCTTCACAGCAATTTTCTTCTTTTCAAGGCGCATCTTGATTTTCTAGAAACTTAGATATGAGACAGAGGAAAGCCTGAACTTCTGATAAACATGTCGTGGGAAAAATTGGGAAAAGTAAAGAGCTTATTTTCCCCATTGCTTATATCAGCTTGCGAGAGCAGATGCCCTTTCGGCTTTTAGGTCCAAACTAACAAGCGGAAAGTTGACTAAGTACTCAAAGTGATGGGTGAATTAAGAAAGGCCCTTTCCTAGTCTGGGATCTTAGGTTAGCTAATGCATCCATTTATGTTTAACAACAGATATAACAACACAAGAAGCTGTCTTCTTCTGCAGTCTTGCGATCAAAAAGCCCTTATCTAGCCTTACGTGCCCATTAAATGTAGGGGATATTTTAATTAGGCGAAGTGAAAGTTGTCTAATTTGTCTTACTCTCTGGCAACGTAACTGACATTTCTATTGTTGTCACTCAGAAGAGTGATAAATTAATCACTTAGTTTTCAATATAGCCTGAGAATTCAGTTTAATCAACTAACACTCTGCTTCGCTCCCTCGAGGCCTTGAAAAATAAGCTTAACTGCTGGGCAAATAAGGAAGTCATTTCAAAGCTATCGTACGAACGAGATTGATTGTTTCCAAGGTAGCTCACGGATGAAGACCCATGGAGAGCGCATTCATCAAGCCTAGAGTCGCTTAGCTGTGTCTTCCCATTCTAACTGTTTATTGAGTTCTTCATTGAATAAAAATCATCTTTAAAAAATTATTATGGTTTGTTTTCTGTCAGTTGTGAAAGCTACTTTTCTGTCAATAGCTGCATACATTTAATGGGTAAATAAAACATGCTTTCATTAGCTCTCAAAAAGTGATTGGAATTTTGAATTGAAGAGAACGCTTCTCGACAACTGATTAAAAGCTCAATTTTTTGCCGGTGCATATTCTTATAAGCTTGCGAGAACAATTTCTGTGTTCAAAATTGCTGGTGGAAAGTTTAGTAAGTGCTCAAAGTGATGGTGAATTAAAATGGCAATTTGGTAATCTGTGATTTAGGTTCAAGAAACTATCCTCTGTGATCGAACGGACTGTTGTCATGTTAAATACTCCAAAAATTGTTATTTTTAATGGGCTAAGAATAAGCATAACGAACGTGAACAAATAATTCCAAAGAAAGTTAATTCAAATGTCACTGGTAGAGGAATAAGCATGTTTATTTTATCGTGGGTGTCATGGAGAAAACAAGGAAAAGTCTATCAAATGTCAGCAGGTTTCCAAAATAGTGAACGGACAACTTATCTTCGATTAATAATTTTCTGATTTTTATTAGCACCCCTCTTTTCGTTTTAACTTTTAATGAACTTTTAAGAAAGTAAGTCTTGAGTTATTATCTTAGACATATATGAATATTTAGTTTTGCAGTGTAAAATTATACATTAATAGTTTAATTAATACAGTTTTTTAGAGGAATTAAAGTGGTGATGCATAATTCTTTTAGCTGATGTTGGAAGTCTTGGTTCCATTTCAGTTCATTCATAGCATGTGTTTCGATTATGATTATAAAAATATGTGAGAAGGTATCACCGACACAAGACACTGTTTGGTGATGATCAATAAGTTATTGGCTGTCGACATCAAACGTTACTCTCGATCGCTTTGCTGACTGAATAAAAGGCAATGACATGGAACGGGTATGCTCTATTAGTTTGCAAGCTCGTAATTGTCCATGTTGACAAAAAGGTCCATAAATGCCAAAACTGTGCAAAAAAAATTACACTTAATAAAAATAAGTGACGTTACCTATTGTTGTTAGTAGGAACGCTATCAGAGAGTTATTAGCTGATGAAGAAGGACTTCTTTTGATTGAAATTTGTTGTCCAATTACCATCAACTGATATCTTTGAGCTCTTTAAGCAGCCGCATGCAGAGTTGTATCAAAGAGGTCTTCTCCGACTCGGATCTGAAAACTCGTTCTACTACCTGATATCTGCTTTCTTCAACGCTACAAGTCGACAGCAAATTTACCTTACAGGAGCAGATTCAGTGAGACAATCCGTAAAGGATGGATTTTATCCTGGTGGCTTTTCTGTTTTTCACCTTCTTAAGTTTGGTTGGTAACAGCTGGGTTATTTTCATCATCGCAAGAAGGAGAAGATTACGGACAACAGCCAACTGGTTCATTCTTTCCTTGGCGGCGGCTGATCTGGGTGTTACTTGTGCATTTTCGCCCTACATGATCTGCGAAGTGATTTTGGATACGTGCAAGGAAGGAATAGGCGTGATTTTCGCCTTTTCCTTCGTGAACGTCTCCGCCATGGGGTTGATCGCCATGCTTGCGGAACGCTATGTTGCCATCGTGCATTCGCTGAAATACGTCCGTGTCTTCACTACCACCAGACGAACATTCTTTATTATTGGGGCCTGTTGGGGATTTCCATTTCTATTCCCCGTTTTGCAACTCGCCATGTATCTTGCCGGCGGGGTAAGACATTCGGTTTTAAATTTCCCTTTATTAGGAGTTATTTACATTTTTCTTTTTGTAGTGTTACCAACAGTACTTCTCTTGACAGCTCATTTTCATATCCTCTTAATTGGTCGCAAACTTTCTCTGCAAACGAGAGCTCTCATGAAACAAGTTAGATTCAACATGACCGCAAACTCTTTAAAAATAAAAGAAATTAGAAACGTGGGACTAAAAGCATCCACAGTGCGGTTGATTACTGTACTTGTTGCTATTTTTACCGCTTGTAATGGAGTAAATTTTCACATCCTGATCTGCCACGCTCTCAAAATTTGTCATGTGTCCCAACATACACTAGTGATAAATAGGTTGCTTCTATTAGCCAATTCTACGTTGAATCCTCTTATGTACGCGTTCCTCAAAGAAGATATCAAGAGAGAATCAAAAGCTTTTCTTTGCCGCAAGAGGCACTGAAAAATACGTCCCTTCCAGGTTCTCCAGAGTGACAAGTTAGGAGAAGATTTCCATTCAGCAATGCTAACACGACAAAGTATGAAGCGATGCAAAATGGCCCGTGAACATTGCAAATACATTTGGATTTAGTACTAGTTATAGTGCTGTCGATTCATGGAATTAAAAGCGAAAGGCTATTGAGCGATTTGAATGTTTTTATACTATTTCAACAGTTCGGTAGTTAATTTCACCCCTCAATAAAACATGTTTCCATAAGCTGTCAAAAATTTTCTATCGAATTTTTGGAACGCCTCTAGAGAGCAAATAAAAACCTCTTTTTTCGCCGTTGCATATTTACATTAGCCTAAAAGAGCAGATGCATTTTTCAGCTTTTAATTTCCAAATAACACGCGGAAAGTTCACAAAGTGTTCAAAGTGATCGGAAAATTAAGAATGCTTATTCCCTGGTCTGGAATCGTAAGCTGCTCTCAGGAGTCCGTCTTTGTCTTTGTCTAGCGCCCGCTATAACAATCCAAGAAATAGTCCCCTCGTACATTTTTATGAACGAACAGCCAGTTTCAAGCCTTACATGCCCGGAAGTGTAAGAGATATTTCAATTAAGAAAAGTGAAAGCTGTCTCATAACTTGCACAATAAACAAAATATCGCTCCTCAACCAACACTCTAGCGACTCGCATGACATTTATACTGTTACCACTTGGTAGAACGTTCGATGATTTTGGTATTTTATATATGTTACTATAGTTGCAGTTTGATCAGTTGGTCCACTTTTCTTCTTCCCATATTATTCCTTGTCTTCAAAGCAATTGCAGTGCATTCATCCATTGTAAAGGTATACTTCATTACTTGGAGATAACAAGAGTAATTCTGCGTCCTCATGATTTTAAGCGTGCGACTACTTCTCCTGACCCTTCTAGTTTGCGCTTTGTTGTCGATTCACAGGCTACATTGTACTGATAAAAAATTGTAGTGTTCTATAAATGACTTTTTTTGAAGCTACTCCTGGATTAGATTGTATGAAATATGTACGTTTGGTCAGGTTAGAAGTAATTAAGGTTATTATCTACACAATCCACTTTTGTTTGGTGACTACCACTAGGTGATTAGCTGAAAAGACCAAGGGCAACTCTGTTTGTTGATTGATTAATTTGAATAACAAAAGTGATAGCATACAAAGGAAATTTTCTTTCTCATTTTCCAACTTTCTAGTTCAGAGCAAATAATAGCTGGTCAGTTGAGTGCAATATCTTCTTTATCGACTTTTGACATTAAAACGTATCTTTATATGCCTTCTTTTGTCACCTTCACCCATTCCTGGTTTGGACCCCGTACGATTAGAAGCAAAACTTCTGTCAACAGCTGCATCCATTTGATGGGTCTTGCTCGAAACATGCATGATCTTTTAATTGAAGTGAACGCTTCTCGACAACAAACAATTTCTTTTCGCCAATGCACATTCATATTAGGTTATTAAGTGTTAACAGCTGAGTTGAAAACGTAAATTGGCCACCGTAAAGAGTAAAAAAGCTGACGTTTCGAGCGTAAGCCCGAAGAGAGTGATATGTTAGGATGACGAAGGGCTAATACTCGAAACGTCAGCTTTTTTATTCGTTACGGTGGCCAATTTACGTTTTCAACTCAACTGTTAACACTTAATTACCTGCTACACTCTCCCACCGACGCAGCACCGCAGTTTCTTTTGAAACTTACCCCGTTTATTCATATTCATATTAACGTGCGAGAGCAGATGTCTTTTCAGCTTCTGCTTTCAAAACTATACGTGGAGGTTTAGTAATAACTTAAAGTGATCGGTAAAATGGTTATATGATGCACATTTTTCTAATTGAACGAAGATCTCTTTATAGTCCATTTGAGTCCATTAATATTTATGGAAGATGTTTCGAGAACAAGAATTAGTCTCACTAGATGGCTTAGAAATGGCAAATTGCACAGGAGTTAAAAGTTAATGTGAACTTTAATTACGAGGTAAATGATATTGAAGTGTGTTCCTTTTTTTCTTCGAAAGCGTAGAAGGAAGAAGAGGAGTTATTTTTTAATTTAATAGTTAAATGGAAGATGCTTAAAAACACACGGTGTATCATCCAACTGTTGGAGCCCAAAAGCGAGATGAACTAAGCTTTACGGAATAATTCCTGACATCAGAACTCAAATATTCCTTCCGAGTAAGATGACGAGCTCTTGGCAGGTTATTCAGTCCTAGATGACCACTTCTTACCTGAAAACTGTGGCGAAAAAGCCATGTTTTTTAAGTAAAAAAAAATTAGTTGTCCTGTTGCGATGACCAACCAATCAACTCGAAATCAATTTCATATTGTAAGTGCAAAACCCATTGACTGCCTTTCTGGTAATTTTTCCGTCGATGTTGTTTTCGTCATGGCGGTGTCTACCTTTAAATGTTGTGGATATTTTACTTTCAAATAAATAATGAATTGAAGAATAAAATTACCAACTAGCAAAATACCTCTTCTCGTAACGTATTCCATCGCTTTTACATCTCCAAATCTACCCTCAACTGTGATAACTTCCCTCGCTTAAAATCAACTCGAGATTCGAGATGTAACATCGGTCATAGATTGTAAAAGAGGTTTATGAGTAAGGAGCTTTTTAACTTGTCTTTGTTTATTTCCTCGCACCCTAATACATACAGCTAGCAGTGTTCGCAGCAGCGCGCCAAGAAATCCCGGCAGGAAAAAAGCTTCTAAAACTCCATTTCTTTAGTTAATGATCGCTTTAAACTAAATTGCTTTCTTAGCAATTAGCCAATTATGTACTGCCGGCGAAGGATGCGGTACACTTCGTTATATATTTCTTTACGGGTCAATGTTCTAGAAAAAACTTGAGCGTTCTGCTGTGCTGTGTGATCCGTGAGCGTTTTCATCGTGGTTTGAACTTGCTGTTGTTTGCGGTTTTATTCCCCGGAGTGGACATACCGTTACTATGTTTTTTTTAGCGTTTAAAATCGAAAAATACATGGTTTTGGTGAGAACCCTTATCTTTTTCAACTCCCACGACTGTCTTGTTGTGTGTATCAATAGAATAGGTCAGCAAATTTGCAATTAATGTTTCGCGAGGGGCTAGAGAAAATGGTTGACTCCACGAGAGTGAAGCCAACGCTTTTAATAAGGTCGTTTGTTAACCGATTTATTTGAATAAAAAAAGTGATGCCTTAGACAAGGGTGTATTGTTTATTGTTTGGCAAACTTTTAAACATCTATTTCAGCAATAATGCAGATACTGTCCAGAAATATGTCAGTGACGATACTTATAATTATTGCCAGCAATTGGCTGGTGATGAAAGGACTTTTGTGATTAAAATTTGATGACAGATAAGCATGTAAATGACATCTTTAAACTCTCCAGCCAGCCAGCCATAGAGTTGTATTGAAAGAACTCGCCTCCGAGTGGCATTCTGAAAACCCTTTAATTAAACGCCCTTGCTTCTATCAATGCTCCAATATAAATTTTCATCATCCATCCAGATCCATATACAGTTACGAAATCAAAAAAAGGATGGGTATTGACTGGATTGTAGGTTGGTTTTTCACTTTCTTTGGTCTGTTAGGAAACACCTGGATTATTTTCATCATCGCTAAAAGAAGAAGGCTACAAACGACCACAAACTGGTTCATCCTTTCCTTGGCGGTGGCCGATCTGGGTGTTACTTGCGGATATTTTCCAGCGTCCATGATCTGCAATGTGCTTGTGGATACATGCAACAACGGTCTTCGCCTCATATTCGCGAACTTTTTCAGTGAAGTTTCTGTCACTTGCTTGATCGCTATGATTGGTGAACGCTATATCGCTATCGTACATTCGTTGAGATACATCCATTACCTGACCACTTCTAGGGCAGTAACCGTTATCACGATCTGCTGGGCATTTCCTTTTCTTTGGGCCATTTTCCGGCTTATGGTCTATCTTGGCAGCGGTGAGGATTTAATCGCAGAAACGCCTGTACTCGCTTTCATTCACATCATGTTTTTTCTATTCCTGCCAACAATATTTCTTTTCGCAGCACATCTCCATATCCTATTAATTGCTCGCAAACTCTCTCGTGAGATGAAAGTTCTTTTGAAACAGGTGAGATTTAACGTAGCAGCAAACTCGGTAAAAATAATGGAGGTTAGAAATGTAGGATTAAAAGCATCCACAGTCAGGCTGGTAACTGTGCTTGTTATCATATGTATGGCGTTTTACGGAATAGAGATCCATCTGTCGATATGCTTTTATTTTAATCTCTGCGATGAGTCCTATTATGAAACAGTGGCAGCTGAAATGCTCCTCTTGACCAATTCTACGTTGAACCCTCTTGTGTACGCTTTTCTCAAAGAAGATATCAAAGCAGAATCAAAAGCTTTCCTTTGCTGCAGAAGGAAACTGAACCGATGTCCCTCTCGGCTTCATCCAGAGTAACAAGCCGCGATATAAATTCATACCTCGGTGACTATGAAAATGGGTAAAAACTGACACACGACTGAAAATATCTGTGCTCAAGAGAGTCTTTGTTGCGTGCTCTCCCCAAATATGCACGATAAATGACTTTTTTGCATAGGTCTTTCATCGCCATCATTGTCCGAATAAAGGCCTGAAAAACAATGTAACTGCAAGTGATCATAAGATGCTTCACGAAAACCTAAAGATTCCTCTGGATTGAAACCAATTAAAAGCAAAGAACTTGTAAACAACTGTACTTTCTCTATCGCAAGCCTTGAGCCATCTGTTACAGCGATGAAAACTGAACACTGAGAATTTGTGTATAATTACAAGAATGTAGAGAGACGAAATTAAACAAATAATAATGTCCATGAGAGAGGAGGAGGGTATGTGTACGCAGATTACGTAGGTTCAAGGACTAGTGGCTCCCGTCTTTGTGTTTTGTTGTCGCTTCACAGCTTAAATACGTGTCATTCAACGACTTTTATAAACTGCAGCTCTGTAGGATCGCATGAGATATGTATATACGGCGGGTTAAAATGAATCAATACCGACATAAAAAATTTTGTCTGAGTGATTGGCTGACATGAAAGGAAGTAACTGTGTTTGTTGATTTATTTAAATAACAAAAGTGACAAAAAAACCCAAATATGCAGAAGCCGAGCAAATATAATTTACTGACCACACTTAACGATGTTAATAGGGCACAAGTCAGAGACCAATTGGCTCTCCAGAAAGTCGCACTCAAACGTGTGTTAAAAGAACTCACCCTCGTGTTACAATCCGAAAAACCCGTCAATTTAATACCTTTGCATCCATCAACGCTCCAAACTCGTCGGCAAATTCTCATTATCAATTCCAAATTCAGCCTCACAGCGAGCAGAAGATGGATATTGACTGGATTGCCGGTTGGTTTTTTACTTTCTTTGGCCTGTTGGGAAACAGCTGGATTATTTTCATCATCGCTAGAAGAAGAGGATTACAGACAACAACCAACTGGTTCATCCTTTCCTTGGCGGTGGCCGATCTGGGTGTTACATGCGGATATTTTCCAGCGTCCATGATCTGCAATGTGCTTGTGGATACATGCAACAACGGCCTTCGCCTCATATTCGCGAACATTTTCAGTGAAGTTTCTGTCACTTGCTTGATCGCTATGATTGGTGAACACTATATCGCTATCGTACATTCGTTGAGATACATCCATTACCTGACCACTTCTAGGGCAGTCACCGTTATCGCGATCTGCTGGGCATTTCCTTTTCTTTTAGCCATTTCCCGGCTTATGGTCTATCTTGGCAGCGGTGAGGATTTAATCGCAGAAACGCCTGTACTCGCTTTCATTCATATCATGCTTTTCCTATTCCTGCCAACAATATTTCTTTTCGCAGCACATCTCCATATCCTATTAATTGCTCGCAAACTCTCTCGTGAGATGAAAGTTCTTTTGAAACAGGTGAGATTTAACGTAGCAGCAAACTCGGTAAAAATAATGGAGGTTAGAAATGTAGGATTAAAAGCATCCACAGTCAGGCTGGTAACTGTGCTTGTTATCATATGTATGGCGTTTTACGGAATAGAGATCCATCTGTCGATATGCTTTTATTTTAATCTCTGCGATGAGTCCTATTATGAAACAGTGGCAGCTGAAATGCTCCTCTTGACCAATTCTACGTTGAACCCTCTTGTGTACGCTTTTCTCAAAGAAGATATCAAAGCAGAATCAAAAGCTTTCCTTTGCTGCAGAAGGAAACTGAACCGATGTCCCTCTCAGCTTCATCTAGAGTAACAAGCCGCGAGATAAATTCATACCTCGGTGACTATGAAAATGGGTAAAAACTGACACACGACTGAAAATATCTGTGCTCAAGAGAGTCTTTGTTGCGTGCTCTCCCCAAATATGCACGATAGATGACTTTTTTGCATAGGTCTTTCATCGCCATCATTGTCCGAATAAAGGCCTGAAAAACAATGTAACTGCAAGTGATCATAAGATGCTTCGCGAAAACCTAAAGATTCCCCTGGATTGAAACCGATTAAAAGCAAAGAACTTGTAAACAACTGTACTTTCTCTATTGTAAGCCTTGAGCCATCTGTTACAGCGATGAGAACTGAACACTGAGAATTTGTGTATAATTACAAGAATGTAGAGAGACGAAATTAAACAAATAATAATGTCCATGAGAGAGGAGGAGGGTATGTGTACGCAGATTACGTAGTTTCAAGGACTAGTGGCTCCCGTCTTTGTGTTTTGTTGTCGCTTCACAGCTTAAATATGCGCATAAAAATATGTTGCGTTATGTCATTCAACGACTTTTATAAACTGCAGCTCTGTAGGATCGCATGAGATATGTATATACGGCGGGTTAAAATGAATCAATACCGACATAATACATTTTGTCTGAGTGATTGGCTGACATGAAAGGAAGTAACTGTGTTTGTTGATTTATTTAAATAACAAAAGTGACAAAAAACCCAAATATGCAGAAGCCGAGCAAATATAATTTGCTGACCACACTTAACGATGTTAATAGGGCACAAGTCAGAGACCAATTGGCTCTCCAGAAAGTCGCACTCAAACGTGTGTTAAAAGAACTCACCCTCGTGTTACAATCTAAAAACCCGTCAATTTAATACCTTTGCATCCATCAACGCTCCAAACTCGTCGACAAATTTTCATAATCAATTCCAAATTCAGCCTCACAGCGAGCAGAATATGGATATTGACTGGATTGCCGGTTGGTTTTTTACTTTCTTCGGCCTGTTGGGAAACAGCTGGATTATTTTCATCATCGCTAGAAGAAGAAGATTACAGACAACAACCAACTGGTTCATCCTTTCCTTGGCGGTGGCCGATCTGGGTGTTACTTGCGGATATTTTCCAGCGTCCATGATCTGCAATGTGCTTGTGGATACATGCAACAACGGCCTCCGCCTCATATTCGCGAACTTTTTCAGTGAAGTTTCTATCACTTGCTTGATCGCTATGATTGGTGAACGCTATATCGCTATCGTACATTCGTTGAGATACATCCATTACCTGACCACTTCTAGGGCAGTCACCGTTATCGCGATCTGCTGGGCATTTCCTTTTCTTTTAGCCATTTTCCGGCTTATGGTCTATCTTGGCAGCGGTGAGGATTTAATCGCAGAAACGCCTGTATTCGCTTTCATTCACATCATGCTTTTCCTATTCCTACCAACAATATTTCTTTTCGCAGCACATCTCCATATCCTATTAATTGCTCGCAAACTCTCTCGTGAGATGAAAGTTCTTTTGAAACAGGTGAGATTTAACGTAGCAGCAAACTCGGTAAAAATAATGGAGGTTAGAAATGTAGGATTAAAAGCATCCACAGTCAGGCTGGTAACTGTGCTTGTTATCATATGTATGGCGTTTTACGGAATAGAGATCCATCTGTCGATATGCTTTTATTTTAATCTCTGCGATGAGTCCTATTATGAAACAGTGGCAGCTGAAATGCTCCTCTTGATCAATTCTACGTTGAACCCTCTTGTGTACGCTTTTCTCAAAGAAGATATCAAAGCAGAATCAAAAGCTTTCCTTTGCTGCAGAAGGAAACTGAAACGATGTCCCTCCCAGGTTCATCCAGAGTAACGAGCCGCGAGATAGCAGAGATAGCATAGGTCGTTCATCACCATCATTGTCCGAATAAAGGCCTGAAAACACCGTAACTGCAAATGATCATAAAATGCTTCACGAAAACCTAAAGATTAAAAACATTTCTCAAGACTGAAACCAACGATATGCAAAGAACTTGTAAACAACTGTACTTCCTCTATCGTAAGCCTTGAGCCATCTGCTGCAGCGATTAGATCTGAACGCTGAACGTCTTTGTGTTTTGTTGTCGCTTCACAGCTTAAATATGCGCGTAAAAATATGTTGCGTTATGTCATTTAACGACTTTTATAAACTGCAGCTCTGTAGGATCGCATGAGATATGTATATACGGCGGGTTAAAATGACCCTCTTGTGCATGCTTTTTTCAAAGAAGATATCAAAAGCAGAATCAAAAGCTTTCCTTTGCTGCAGAAGGAAACTGAAACGATGTTCTCCCAGGTTCATCCAGAGTAACGAGCCGCGAGATAGCAGAGATAGCATAGGTCGTTCATCACCATCATTGTCCGAATAAAGGCCTGAAAACACCGTAACTGCAAATGATCATAAAATGCTTCACGAAAACCTAAAGATTAAAAACATTTCTCAAGACTGAAACCAACGATATGCAAAGAACTTGTAAACAACTGTACTTTCTCTATCGTAAGCCTTGAGCCATCTGCTGCAGCGATTAGATCTGAACGCTGAGAATTTGTGTATATTACAAGAACGTAGAGAGACGAAATTAAACAAATAATAATTTCTGCAAGTCCATAGTCCTAATAGAATATACAGCGATATAGTATACAACCATGTGACTGTAGAAATTTAATACTACATTTCTCAATTGCATCAACCCCGCTGATAATGGTTCGACTCATTTTAAATCAATACAGTGATTATTTGTATTTCTGTGTTAACAAACCATGCGCTTTGTATGAGATGAGGGCTGCGCACAAGTTTCGTGGTTCAAAGAAAAAAATAGTATGAAAGAACATTGTGGGGTAAGTATTTGACTATGGAGCCAACAGACCAGAAAACAAACCTTTAAGAAAACAAACCTTCATAGGGCGTCTTTAGTAATCAAAAGCTCGATTATGAAAGAGTTTCCCTTCGACACAGTTGTTTTAAAGCTGTACAACAAAAACATGTCGATTTCTTTTTTGAATTTCGGGATGGATGACAGCGAAGAACTGCCTATTATTGCTATTGCAGCGATAGATCTGTGTGTTACATGCGTCTTCATACCCGTAGTATGTACATATTCAGTACTCTTCTATGTCCGTATCTTGCTTCGTTACTCATATAAAAACAAGCAAGAGAAAAATACCTTGGGTAAAAAGGGGAAGAGTTTGAATAGCTGTCGTAAACTGGCCAATTAACACTGTCCATGAAAGAGGAGAGGAGGGTATATGAACGCACATTATGTAAGTTGAATGATCTGTATAGAGATTGGAATTCAAATTTAATAATTGGCTGACTCAAGAGGCTTGCGAGTTTTACAAACTAAAGACCTAAAAAAGGATACACTGGTTTTATATATTGAAAGTTCATAGGGTATACAGTGTCGGATCTAGGAGAGGGGCCCCGGGGACCCCAGCCCCACCCCGTCCGCCCCTTCTACTTTGGTTTTAAAAAAAGAATCGCAAAAGGAAGAAAAGCCGGTATGGCAAGCTACAAAAAAAGCGCCCCCACCCCCCCAGCTGAACGTCTTGAGCTCCGGGGACCCCGGCCCGACCCCTTCCACCCCTTTTATTTTGGTTTAAAAAAAAGAATCGCAAAAGGAAGAAAAGCCGGCAGGGCAAGCGACAAAAAAAAAAAGCGCCCCCCGCCCCCCTCCCTCTTAGCTCAACGTCGTACGTGGACAGAAAAGAACGGGCTTTGTCCATAGAAGGATGTGTAACTCCCACCCCAAACCCCTCCGATATGTGATTTGAGCTTCGTTGTGGCTTCTCAGGGTAAAATACGCCACTAATACAGAGATTATCACATGAAAAGTGCGCACGAACGCAATATTTTATTCACGAGTTGTGATGCATAAAAAAAAAAAAAAAAAACGAACGAGTGAGTTTTTTGATGCATTACCAGAAATGAATAAAAATCGTTCGTGCGTGCTTTCCAAGGTATGATATTTTTATTTCATACATGCTGAGATTTACTCTGTGAAGTACGACGCGAACGACTGTGAAAATACATCGTTCGTCCAATCAGAGTCAAGAAAGATAATATTTTACAGTATAAATCTCAGTATGTATGAAATAAGATCTGATGTGTTGTGGTATGATGTGTTTTTATAGTGTTGTGCAAGATTAATTAAAAAATGTAAATATAGTTAAGTTTCAAGGAAATATGGAAATTTTCTTGGCTACACAATCCTTTCTAACTTATTGCTGTTACAAGGGAAGCTGTTGGAGAGAAATTTACTGATGGGATAGATTCCTCTTGTTTGAATTATCTTCCAAAGAGTATGTAAATTACAACTTTTAACTCTGTATCCAGCCGCACGAAGAGTTGCATTAAAAGTGACCGTCTCAGACTCGCTATGTGAAAACCCTATTATCAACATCGCAGTGATTTACTTTTCACTCTGCCTATTTTATTACACATGAAGTCAATTTTATTTTAAAAAGGTCACTTTTCGCCGATGAGTATTTATATTAGCAGCAAGAGCAGAAGCCTTTTCAGCTTCAGCGTTTAAAAAGTACGAGTGGAAAGTTTAGTAAGAGCTCCTTTGTCTTATCAAGGCTGTACTAAATTACCAGCTTCGCGCCTTCGTTTCCTTTTAAGTATAAATGAACTTTGGGCTCCAGTGAAGTTTGATATGAATTGATCTTTTATAATAAGGATTCATCTTAGTCACAAATGCATATTTTGTTTTGCAAAAGGAGGGATTAAAGCGGAGGTAAATTATTTTCAGTTAAGGTAGGAAGTCTGTGGTCAACAGGAGTCCATTCATAGCAGGTGTATCCCTAAAAGTATAAAATCAGTCTCACTGATTGGCTAAGCGTTTGAAGAGTAAAATACATCAAATCATGTTTATTCTTTAGGGCGCCAGGGCATGCTAAGTAGATCTAACACGCCACCTGCGCGTAAAAAAGGAAAAGAAAAACATCCTCAGTACGCAATACCTAATAAGGGCACTAACATTGTCCCCTTGCTTTTTAACATAGCCTTTCATATCCATGCTTTCACTGAGACCTATTAGTTTGAAGATATCGCTTTTAACATTAATTTAAGCTTAACAATAAGAAGTCTGCAAGCACGTTCTAACGTTAGGCCGCGACTGGATGGTATCTCGTCAGTGGCTTCGTTGCTTCTGCTGTGGCCCTCATGTCTAAGCACTTATCAGGGGCTGTTTCCAGACTGAAGGGTACTGAAGCAAAAAAATCCTGGCTAGTACAGTCATCCATAGCACCAGCATACTTCATTACTTGGGGAAAACAAGGGTTGTTCTCTATCGCCATGAACTCATCCCCCCCCCCCCCCCTCCGCTTCCCCTTCTTTGGTAGTTAACTTAAGTCTTGCGGCCGTAAAAAAAAAGGATTATTCTCCATTAAAGGTCTAACGGCTCCCGTCTTTGCGTTTTGTTGTCGCTTTACAGCTTAAATATGCGCATAAAATATGTTGTGTTATATCATTCAATGACTTTTAGAAGGTGCAGCTCTGTAGGATCGCATGAGATATGTATATATGGCAGGTTAAAATGAATTATTATCGACATAACCCATTTTGTCTGAGTGATAAGCTGACATGACAAGGAGTAACTGTGGTTGTTGATTTATTTAAATAACAAGAGTGACGAAAACACCCGAATATGCAGAAACTGAGCATAAATAAATTACTGAGCACACTTAACGACGCTAACAGGGCACAAGTCAGTAATTGGCCGGTGACTGCCATTTGTTTTCCGGTAAGGATTAAGATGATTTATCTAAACTCTCCAACAAGTCGCACTCGTGTATTAAACAACTCACCCTTAAGTTACTAACTGAAAAATCCGTCAATTTAATACCTATGCATCCATCAACGCTCCAAGTCGTCCATAAATTGTCAATATCTAATCCAAACTCAGCCTCACAACGAGTAGAAGATGGATATTGACTGGATTGTCGGTTGGTTTTTTACTTTCTTTGGTCTGTTGGGAAACAGCTGGATTATTATCATCGTCGCTAAAAGAAGAAGATTACAGACGACAACCAACTGGTTCATCCTTTCCTTGGCGTGGGCCGATCTGGGTGTTACATGCGGACATTTTCCGGCGTCCATGATCTGCAATGTGCTTGTGGATACATGTAACGACGACGTTCGCATAATAACCGCTTTCTTCTTCTTAGAAGTTTCCGCCCTTTGCTTGACAGCCATGATTGGAGAACGCTATATCGCTATCGTGTATTCGTTGAAATACGTCCGTTTAATGACGACCAAAAACACAATTATTATCATCGCGACCTGTTGGACAATTCCATTTCTTTTACTCGTTCATGAACTCATCATCTATCTTACCAGCATCGATTATTACGCTATAGGAACACCTATATTCTTTGCTATTTACACAGCACTCCTCCTAGTTTTACCAACAATACTCTGTTTCGTGGCACATCTTCAAATTCTAGTAATTACTCACAAACGCTCTAGAGAGATGAGAGTTCTTTTCAAACAGGTTAGATTTAACGTAGAGGCAAACTCGGTGAAAATAATGGGAGTTAGAAATGTTGGAATAAAAACGTCCACCGTAAGGTTGGTGACTGCACTTGTTATTATATTTATAGCATGTTACGGACTAGAAATCCGTGCGTCAATTTGCACTTACTTCAATCTTTGTAATGTATCTGATCATGAACTAGCGGCAACAAATTTGCTCCTATTGGCCAATTCTATATTAAATCCTCTTGTGTACGCGTTCCTTAAAGAAGATATCAAGAGAGAAACAAAAGCTTTGCTTTGCCGCAGGAGGGAACCAAAACTACGTCCCTTCCAGGTTCATCCATAGTAGCAACGAGCTGGAAGAATTCCTTCCAGCAATGCCGACTAAAAAATAGGAAAAAACTGGAACACGACAGGAGAATTATTGCAAATAGTCTTAATTCAGTGAAGCAAATAAAGGTTGTTTAATTTGCAAGCAATATCGCTCTTCAGGTAACTTTATTGACGGGTGGTCTGTTGTCATTTATATATTTCATTTATTTTTCATGGCGTCAGGACATGCTACTCAGATCTATTACGCCAACTGCGCATAAAAAACGAAAATATATTCACCCATGCTATACCTAATTAGAACAGCATTATTTCCCCCTGCTTTTTCGCAGCTTTTCATTTTATGTTTTTAGGAAGACCTGAATACATTTTTGAAGAACACGCCTCTTACACCTGGGCATAACTGTAATACTCTATGAACAGGTTCTGACCGACGTTCAAGCTCGACTAGTTTTTATTTCATAGCTTCACTGCTTCTGCCGTAGCCCCCGTGTCGATGCACCTATCAGAGGCTGTTTGCAAGTGTAGATTACTGACACAAAAACTACAGCCAGTCCAGTCATCTATCACGTAAACGTACTACATTATTTGTGGACAACAGGGACATATTTTGCATTGCCATTAATTAAGCCTACTTTTTCTGAAGTAGAGCTACATTTTGCGACCGGAAACAATCGATTATTTTCCATTAAAGGTTGAGCTGCTCCCAACTTTAACATTCTGGTTTGTGCTTTGTTGCAGCTTCTCAGGCTGAATAACACCAGTAGAAAATGTGTTGTGTACTAGCAGTGATGCTTTGTTATGACGTTACTTACTCTGTTGCATAACAAAAAGGACATGTTATAGCGTTCTTTATATTTTGCAAATTTTTGCCATCAGTTTCCTCACTTATTGTTCTGAAAGGGCGGCTGTGGTGATATGCTTTTATTTTAAAATTTGTATCTAGCTACACACAAAAAAGTAGCATTTCATTTGCTTGTTCTGGCCAATTCTACGCTAAATCCTCTTGTCTACGCGTTCCTCAAAGCAAATATCAAGAGAGAGTCAAAAACTTTCATCCTCTGGAGGACTCTAAAACAACATCCCCTTCAAGTTCACTCAAAGTAACAAGCTAAGCTTAGTGAAGTGTTCATTCAAGCAATGCTGATTAGAAATTAGATAATGACTGAACAAAAACTAGTAGCCTTTGTAAAATAGATTTGAATTTAATCCTAATTGTAGTAAAGCGAAAAGCCACAAAACAATTTCTGTTGTCATTCAGTTGGATAGAGCCTTTTCAAAGTTATCGTAGGCACGGGATCGATGTTCCGATGTAGCCAACGGATAAAGAACCACAGAGCAGCCACAGAATATTGCTTGGTGATGCGTTTCTATTCTACGCGTTTGCTGAGCATTTTGCTGAGTAAAAGTTTTGATCAAAGTCTTTGGGATGTGGTCCTTGTACGATGAGAGAGCATCATTTTTGCTAAAAGCTGCACGCATTTGTTGGAATTCCCCATGTTCTAAACGAGTTGGGGATTGGGTCCGAATTGGGACCGCAAAGCATCTATGGATTGTTTGAAGGGACAGATTTTCCAAATCAATATGGCTGAAAGCGAGAGCAAAGCCAAATTAACTGTTAAACTAACTCAGGAAGATATTCCTGGGGCAAAACTTTCAAGGGATTCTGTTGAAAAATGTAGCGTTGTCCAGTTGAAGAGGTGGCTGCTTTGCAGAGGTGCAAAAACGACGGGAACAAAGAAAGCTTTAGTGTCGAGGTTCGTATCGAAGCTGGCAACTTTTAAACTAAGAACCTTTACACGCAATAAGTTATTTTTATTTATAACAACTTTATTTGTAATTATATGCCTTTTCAGAATTATTATTAAAATTTCCTAAGAGTAAAAATTTAATATAATCGAAATTTTCGAATTTAATAAAGTCCTCTCGTACTTATGAGTGCTCTAATTTTGACTTATAGAGTACACGACTACATCAAGCATGGATTTGATGTTAAATACTTGCGTGATCCGGATGGCGGCGTCAATTTGTTACGGAAAAAAGCTCAACTTGGCGTACTTGAGAATCAAGAGCCTGAAGTAAAGGATTCATTCCCAAAAGAAGGATTCCAACCAGATATAAAGGCACTACCAAAAATATCATTTGGAACTGTGTGGAGATTTATGATCGAAGGTGTAGAATGTAAAAAGCAGCTCTCCACTGCTAAGCCACTTGTTAAAGGATTCAACTTTTTTAAATCTGGTCATGTCCTGTACATAGGCCACCTACAACAAAATGGCAAGCACTACATCAAAAGCCAAGTCCTCCCATCTATGAAAAAGGACAAAGTTTATACATGCTACTTAGTTATTAGTTCACTTGGAAAGATGCTAAGAGCCCACTGCAAATGCCCTGCTGGCATAGATGGGAGATGTAACCATGTTGCATCAACACTTTTTGCTTTAGAAAACTATTGTAAAGTAAGGGAAAAACTGGATGAGTCTGATGAGTCATGCACCTCCAAACCATGCAAGTGGAATGTGCCACGAAAGAGAAAAGGTGCAATACAGCCCATAAATGAGATGACTTTTGTGAAGCACGACTACACGAAAGAGAAGAAGATACGTAAGCTTCATCACTCTCCAGTAAATGCAAACCAAAATGCTTGTCGCGATGAAAACAAGTCAAGGTTTTTTGAAATGATGAAGGAGTACCAGAGGGTATCAGGAAACACTGTAGCTTGGACACATATACTGCCTCAGGAAGTAAAGAAACTTCAGGATGTAAAGGATTCTCTGCTTTCACCAGTCAAATGTCATTCCGTGTCAGCAAAAGAGCTAAAAGAAAAGTTTGAAAAAGCAAAGAGAAATCTTATGGTTGATGATTTACAAAGGCAAGATATTGAGGAACAAACTAGAGGTCAATCAAACACTGAATTATGGCATCGCCACAGACAACCAAGGATTACTGCCACAAAATGTTACCGTGTAGCTGTACAGAGAGAAAGTACGTCCCCTACTAAGATAATTAAAGATATACTTGGTTACAACAAGGCCTATCAAAGTAAGTCAATGGAGGAAGGACTGAAAATGGAAGACCAGATTATCAATGATTACAAGCTTCTCAAGCAAAGTCAAGGAGATGAAGGCATAACAGTCTCAAAATGTGGGTTTTTTGTTTCAAAAGAACATGGTTACCTTGGTGCTAGCCCCGATGGCCTTGTACATGATCCATCAGCCTCTGATTCAGAGGGACTTATAGAAGTTAAGTATGTCCAGACATCAAAGGATGAAACACTAGAAAAGGCATTGTTACGCAAGAGCATTTGCAAAAAGAACAGTAATGCATTGAGATTAAATGACAAACACAAATACTTCTACCAAGTCCATCAGCAAATGTTTGTTACTGGAAGAAAGTGGACAGATTTTGTTGTAAAGGGTTCAGGCTGTGATTCACTGTTTTGTGAAAGAGTACATTTTTCAATAGACCGCTGGAAGTCTATTTTGCCCAAGCTAGAATCCTTTTTTAATGACTGGATTGTTCCAGAACTTGGGTATCCTAGAGTCAAGTATGGAATTCCTAAATTGAATGCTCGTTCAGTTTAAAACAGTCAAAATCAATGTGTTCATTTCAGTAAAAGTGTGTAATTTAAGAAAACTATACAATGAAATAGGCAAATCAAAATTTAATGGGAATTAGTGGTTTGCCCAAATTATGTTGCACACTTTTTAGTACTATCAGAGTGTAAACAATATATTTGTGAAGGTAGAATGGTTTTCAAAAGCCTGTGAAACACGTACTAAGTTTTGTACATGTTTAGTGCTTTTCTGCTTAAATGCTTTTGTTTCTATTGTTTAATACTGGCACTATTAGAAAGTAAATAGTATTAATTGTTTCACAGGTTTTTTAAAAACCATCCTATAGGTATTTGCTATAGCTAAGATTAGATAAACTTTGTCTTGAAAGAAACAGCGATCTGTTTTGTCTATACACATTAACTCAGTATTTTTATACATTGTACACAGTTATGTTCATATTTGACTGAGTAAAATATTTACTAACTACATGTGTAGTGTGCTTGGATTATTGTAATGACTTATAACCAGTCTGGTTACAGTCCAGTGGTATGATGGCAATATCATAATACATTATCAAACACTAGTTTATCAATGCTATTTTAATGCAAGGCAATAAAACATAAATCCATACCATTGTTAAGTATTAAAATGTTGCTTTATATTCGCATAAATTTTAATTAATCAAAGGAGGGTAAAAATTAGAAAGTCCAGCCACTACAAATAACATATCAGATGCTATGGGGGCAAGAGTAATTGGAATTCGGTGGTCAAAGATGTGCCAATTCTTTATTCTCTCCATCAATCGCTCAACATGTACTCTCAAACTGGCAACAATCTTGTTGTGGTTGGTTTCTTCTTTTGAGAATTGTGTATCTTTAACCAAAAATGCTGGTCTAATCAGTTCTGCTCCCACAGAAGCAAGCTCATCAGTGCAGTTGAACCCTTTGTCTGCCATAACTTGATCATAAGGTTGTAACTTGTCCAACAGTCCACTTTGAGCTGTTATTTCCTTGTCAGAAGTTGAACCAGGAAATAGCTCACTGACAAAACATAAAGCACCACTGGGTGTTATACCAAGCAAGGCTTTCATCGTCGTTCTAGACTTGTATGACGAGTAGCAAGCAGATTGAGAATTAAGTGCTGAAGGTTTCTCCATCTCAAACTCTGTACAGTCCACAATAATGACACAGTCTGGATAGAAGGATTTGAAAATGTCAGGCATGTAAAGTTTGAGAACTTCCCTGGGTGGAATAGTAATAAGTGGCTCAAACTGTCCCCTCAGAAATCTCGTCCAGGCCCTTGAAACTTTGGATACAAGGGGTCTTGAGACACTAAACCGATGAGCAAGGTCCTTTTCCAGCAATCCAAGCCTTAATCTCACTAGTGTCAAAGTAAACTCTTGGAACTTGGTTAAACATCGAGGTCTGCCACACTGAATTCCTGGGTGCGTTCGTTCATGTTCATATTCAATATGCTCTGCTGCATCTTTAACCATGTCGAAACATATCAGCAGTGCATTATAGTCTGGTAAACCAGTATAAAAGGCAATGTCTTCAGCATTGTCTTTATATTTCTCAATATCGAAACGAAAGTTTTCAAGAGAGTGTCTTAGTCTTTTTGTTTCTTGCTCGAGTTTTAAGTTTGCCTCGAGTAGGTTTGCATTTTCTTCACTCAACTTGGCATTTTTCTCCAGCAGCTGATTCTTTTCATTTGTCAATTCACTGATGTCCTTTTTAAGCTTTTGCAACTCCTTTAACATTGTTTCGATTTCCAATCCTGTGAGAGATGTTTGTGTCTCACGATTGTTCTCATGTTCGACTGTCACTGATGCTTGTGCCATGTCTTTCTTTTCCTCCCTCTTCTTCTTTTTTGCTTCCTGAATTGCCAGATTTTCTTCGAAGCTGATGACTCTTTTTAGCTGTCGTCTAGTGCTTTCTGCCTTTTTCCAAGGAAATATAGTCGGCAGATGAGCTCGACTGAGTTTCTCGCCACCTTCGAAATGGTCTGAGCAAATTCGAGTATTTGTGGAGTCCAATTTTAGCGAATCATTCTTCAAAATGACTTTGTATTGCTTTCTGGTAAACTCATCTTTCGGTAATCTGTAGAAATGCAGATGTGAAGCGTTCCTAAAGCTGTTTGTACAGCCAGGAACGCAACAATTATAGTGAGGCATTTCAGAATTACTTTGTAAATATGACTCGTCTGTCCCTTCAATCAATCCATAGATGCTTTGCGGTCCCAACTCGAACCCAATCCCTGACTCGTTTAGAACATGGGGAATAATGAAACGCGCTTCCATTTGCCGTCATGAATTATTCACTGAGTGTCTCCAACTTTAATTGAAGAGAAAGCTTCTCGACAAAAAACAAAAAGCCCATTTTTCGACGTGCATATTCATATTAGACAGCACTGACAGATGCCTTTCTAACTTCTCCGTTCAAAATTCTACCCTAAAAGTTTAGTAACTGCTCAGAATGATCGACAAATTGTCCTAGAATCGAATTTTGGGCTGCATTATAAGTCTTCGTCCAGCACCGGCTAACAATTCCCATTGAGCAAACTTGTGATCTATCAACCTATTTCTGGTCTCATATGCCGGAAAATGCGAGGAAAATTTCAATTAAGTAAAGTATAGGGTTGTCTAATTTGCAAACAATATCGCTATCCTGTAAACACTTTAGCGACTCCCTGACAATTGCGTTCTTGGCATCTAGTAGAGTGATAAATCATTTTAGTCTTCAATATAGACTTCAAAAGCAGTTTTATCAACTTACACACTTTTCCTTCCTTGCCGCCATAGCACTGTTCTTCTTTTTAAAAAAATGGCGTGATATTATACAAAGTTAAGCATTAAGGCAGGGGATCAACTTTTGACTCACAATCCATTAAGAAAAACCAGCAGGTGCATTCTTATTCCTAAAACAATTTTCTAATTTTATTGTACTAAGAATAAACATGATAAGCACGGACAAATGATTCATGAGAAATTTAAAGCAAATGTCATTGGTAAAGGAACATTTTTATTTTACTGTGTGAGTCAAGGACAGAAAATTGAAAAACTCCCTCAAATGTCCGTAAGTTTGGCATCTCAGTGAACAGCCAGTCTTTTTCAACAATTAATTTTTGAGTCTTTTGAACCCAAAAAACCTAGTTATTTCCTTTTTTTGACCAATGCTTAACAAAAAATTCTAACTTCGGTTCGTCTCTTAATTTCGTTCTGAACATTGATCAAATTTTGATTACAGCGAAATTTGATTCTGAATAATTTTCTATATCTAGGCACCAACCTTAGATGACATCAATATACTTCAAGTTTTGCAGTAGAAAGTTATACCTATGTACCTAAAGATATAGATATAGGTGTTTTAAGAGAAATGTTGCACTCTTTTTTTTAAGCTGTAGTAGCATATATATTGTCTATTTGAGTCCATTCATTACAGGTGAGTCGATTACTAATAAAAAAGGTTCATTGATTAGCTTAGCGTTGGCAAACTGCGTATAGGAGTAAAACGTTAATGCGAACTTTTATTTACAAAGTAGATGATATTGAAGGTGGTTATTCCTTACAGCTCAGGACATGCTACGCAGATATACCGCGCCAACTGCTTCATAAAAAAGGAAAACACACTCATTATGACAACACCTAATGAAGACAGCATTAATTTTTCCCCTTTTCATTGATACTGATTTCTATATCTATGTTTTCACTAAGTACTTTAGTGAAGGAAACGCTTCTTACGCTTACGCTAAAAAATATGTAGCTTATGCATGAATAGATCTTGTTGTTACGGCACGACTACCCCGTATTAATGTGTCTTAGCGGCTCATGTCACAACCTCCATGCCGAAACACCTATCAGGGCCGGTTTACAAGCCATAGGGCACAAGAAAAGAGATAACAATGATTTTTTTCTGCATAGCCATGACATAACCATCATTGGTTTAGTAGATTTCTGTGACAAAGAAAACCACCGAGGTGGAGTGACTATTAATGGGTAAGTTAATTATCATTTTGCAAGCTAATAGCATCCGTTTCTATACGAGAAGATCTCAAATTGCAGAAACTGTTCAAAAATATATCAGTGATGTCACCAAATGTTATGAACGGCCCTCAGGGAGTGATTGGTTAGCAACAGAAAGATCTCTTTTGTTAAATTGTTTCTGGCTGTTATAAACTGTCAATTTGCAAAGTGAAAATCCTTCAATTAATTACTCCTCATATTGACATGCTTCCGTTGACGTTCCTAGTTACAAATTAATTTTCAGTGTCAGATCCAGATTGAGTCACACAGCCAGTGAAAGATGGTTATTGACTGGTTCTGGATCGTAGAGTGGTTTTTCGTCTTCTTCGGTCTGGTTGGAAACATCTGGGTCATTTCAATCATTAACAAAAGGAGAAGATTACAGACAACCACAAATTTGTTCATTCTTTCTTTGGTGGTGGCCGATCTGTGTGTATATCTGTGTGGCGGATAAATGCGATTACGGCGTTCGTATAACATTCGCCTTTTTCTTCAGAGACGTTTCCTCCATGGGCTTAATTGCTATAGTAGCAGAGCGTTACATCGCTATTGCGCATTCGTTGAAATACGTCCGTGTGTTTACCACCACCAGGAGAACATTCATGATCATTGCAATCTGTTGGGTAATTCCATTTCTCTTTAATGCATTTTTTCTCAGCAAAGCTTCGATTGAGAAACGTCTGCATTTTTTTGTCATTTACACAGTGCTCTTTGAACTGTTACCAGCTCTTTAACTATCAGCTGCACATCTGCATATCGTGGTAATTGCTCGCAAACTCTCCCTCGAAATGAAAGCTCTTTTGAAACAAGTTAAATTCAACATAGCAATAAACTCCATGCAAGTAACTGAAGTTAGAAACGTGGGCCTAAAACTTTCCACAGTGAGGTTGGTAACTAATCTCGTTATCATTTTTATAGCACATCATGGATCTCCACATCTGGATCTGTAATACCCTTAATCTTTGTAAGGTTTCTGAACGTGAGGTGACGGCAACTAGTTTGCTCTTGTTGGCCAATTCTACGTTAAATCCTTTTGTATACGCGTTCCTCAAAGAAGATGTCAGGAGAGAATCAAAAGCTTTTCTTTGCTGCAAGGGGCACGTAAAACTACGTGTCTTAAAGGTTTATCCAGAATAGAAAGATATGGGCCGATTTCCTTCCAGCAATGCTGACTAAAAAAGACTACCGAACTTGTTAGATGTGTTTTAATTTAGCACATTCTTAGGTTGATCAGTGGAGACAGCTATTTGCCGCCGTTATGTGTTGTGAACAAGTTTCGTTTTCTTTGGTGTACACTCTGCCTGGAGCACAATTCAGGACGTTTTCTTGTGAGTCTCTTCGTTATCCTACCTGGGAATTGTTTTGATGCTAAAGCGAAAAAGTCATGCTGAAGTTTGACCCATTGTTTACCTGACGCAGTTTAGTTATCTTCACCGTTCTGTAACGTCAGTTTACCGTCCACACTCTCTTTCGAATCGTGTTGAGTCATCAGAGTAATGTTTAAGTCTAATTTGGATAGGTTGGCAAAAATAAATGATAATCTTTTATTTTTTCGTAGGCCTGGCTTCCAAGTTTTCTTGTATTCTCTTTGGCCTAAATTTCTCAAACAATCTTTCCACTGACTGCTCAGCGATTAATTCCAGTCAGTAAGAGGCTATCATAAACTGGCTACTTAGCGCTGATTCAGTATTAGTCTTTCCAGGAGTGGAGGGTGAATGTAAAATGTTTGTGTAGGATGTGCTATACTTCTTTATGCAGATTGGAATTTAAATGACGGCTTCAACCAGCTGACTACAAGAGGCTTCACTTCACAAAGTGCGTAAACTGACAGAGAAGTGTAACACATGCGCCGGCGCATATTCAGACGAGGATGGTATTTCACTGGTTTTTGGATCGTAGATTGGTGCGGAAAACTCATTATTTTCATTATTGCGAAGAGGAGAACACAAAAAATAAACAACCTAGTATAGAATAAAAAAAAAAAATAAGATAATAAAAAATAATAGAAAATGGGTTTGTTCTTTCTCTGACGGAGTCCGATGTCAGCATCATGAGCGGATGCTTTCCACGAAGCTTCTGTGATTTTTCACATTTACGTTCTGTCCTACAAAAACGCTTTTGTCCTGTATTTCCTAAATACATATCTTTGCGTTGACTGCCACGGTTTTTGCCAACATTCATTCGCTTAATTAACTCCGTGTTATTGAGACAAAGTCAACAATAATCATCATCTCTACGGCTTCTTGGGGGAGAATTCTAAGAATTTTCACTGCGCTTCGTCTTACGTGCAAACAAACCTTCATGGTCAGCCGAAAAAGACTGCAGATATTCTCCGTAGCGGGATTTGCAACCACACCAATCGCAGCTACTCTAAAAAATTTGCTCGTTTCCCGTAAATTTGCAATAGAAATGACAAACTCTTGCGCGTTGTCATTTATCCGACACAGGCCAGGAGGAGAAAAACAATTGCAGTAATTCAACCCAAACTTCCAAAAACAAAATCTGAGACACTGGCAGAGCCGACTCCATCAATTAACTCCGCGAGAATGGTAACTTTATCCGCTTTTGGAACAAAGATGAGGGAGAGGACGTCTTAAAAGATAGTCGCTGCGAAAGGCCTCCTCACCGTTAGTCTTTGAAAGCAACTAGGTTTTTGGTACTTTGAGTGATTAAGGAAAGGATGTTGAACTTACTAAGTTGAGCAAGAGGCATCCTGCGTGTGCACTACAAAGTTTTTTTTTCTTGAACTGAGCGAGCTGGTCGTGCTCATCCAATTCAGAGAAATAAATGAAGAAACAACGAGCAACTTAGTCTGACTCAAAGTTGGCGGTTATCGTCAATTTAACATAAGCACTCAGGCCTATGCTGCTATGGCATATAAATGTGAAATTAAGGTGCAAGGCTCTAAAAGCAGACCTTTTGGAATAAGCCTGATGATCGTGGACACGCGTAGTTTTCGTACGCCGCCAATATTGTGTTACAGGTGTGTTGGAAATGAAAAGCAAAGCTAAAAGTCAACCCAAATAATTTAAAGGACAAAAGATGCTGATTTGTGATAACATAAATTATAGCCCTGCCGGTATTAGAAGATAAGACTAGAAGAAATATTATGGCAGATATTTTGACGGTCACACGAGTAACTACAACACTGAAATTTAGCCAACATTCTATTATTCACGAAAACATTGCCACGAAGTGTCATTTTTTTTAAGTTTACCACACCGGCATGAAGCTGTTAAGTTGTATTTTTTTAAAAGAAGACAGACATAAGTGGAATCTGAATATTTCTGAAAGATGGTTTTCCCTTTATTGTTTGTCTTTGGCTCTGAAAAAAAAACAAACCATGCAAGATTATCAGTTAGTTGAGTCTCCTTCGAACAGGTTAATTTCACTTCATTAATAAAAATTTTATCAGGAATAAAATCATCCCTGATAGTAGATCTAGGAAAATTGATTAATTTTAGGTCATTAGGCGCTAAATTTGGCATGACTCATACAGAAATAGACTGAAATAAAGGATAGCCACTACAATGGCGAAATACACGGCGCGATTTCGAAGGTTCAAAGACAGATTTTTATTGAAGTTTTGAATCTCCAAGAATAGCTTATTTTCCTATCTCAAGAGCCAATAAAAGACACAATCAATTACTGAGGTGCTATTATCTCCTACGCTGTCCTTATGATAAAACATATGTCATAAATATATCGGAAATTAGGTAGACGCACATACACGACCTGGTACAAATATATAAGTTTATTTTGGAACCAAATACGTTCAGTCTCTTTTCGGTCCGGTTTTTAAGATTATGTATGCAACTTCACGGTTTTAATTGTCATCACTCCATGTTTTTTCATTATGGCACAGGTAGTGCATGCACGACGTAGAGTTTACTTAGGTGGTATGAATAATATATCGCTCCATGCTAATTCGCGCTTGATTTATAATAATAATTACCATACATCTTTGCCATAAGATTTCCAAGTGAAAATTTCTTTTACGGCTTGTCGTACTGTAAACCTGTAAGATTAGTGCTATTGAGATTTACTTCTCAAATGGTATTTTTGCTTCCTTCAGAGGAAATGCATATGAGTCATGTTTGCGTAAAATGGAAGACCAAGTCACCTGTCTTGCCTAATAAGCTTTTATTAGCGCAAATGTTTCTTGGCAACTGTGACAGCTAAGCTGAAAAATAAAACACAACCGACCGTGTGATCGGCTTTGCAAGGATCAGCTTGAATAATTCGTTTAAAGCAAGCCTAAATCTCGAAGATTATGCACTAGAAGAAAATCATCCACTTGTTTCGAATTATTTCTACACAGTGCCGAGCGTCTTCGTTTCTCCCTCAACGAAGTATACGGAACATCCATAGAAGCTTTTGGAAGTTCCTCTCTTGCGTTTTCAAGCGAGTCGATTAAAATTTGAATTTGTGGCATTCCTTGCAGAGAGTATGCAGTTTCTTCGCTTTGGTCTCGCTTCTCGTTTGAAGCGGTTTTTTCCTTAGATTCATAAATACTTATTGATGGCGGCGAATTTGATCGCTGCTCATTCAAAACATGTGTATCTTGCTCAAATGACACAGATGAATTGACATTCAAGTCTATTTCGCATCGACTTACAGGTCGTCTGCCATTTGCAAGTGTTGCAACAGATAAACCTATTCTTTCTGATTGTCTTGTGGCTGTAGTAGAGCCTTTCCTTCTTTCGGATTGAATTCTGTTATTATTCTTTTCGTAGGCATGATGTTCGCTTTGTAAATGTAAGCTGTTTGAATTAAATCTCTTTTGAATTTTACCCGAAAATTCCTCACTTCTGATACACGTGTGTTGTACGACGTCAGCTCTTGATTGCGAGTCAATAGGATATTGCCCACCTTCTGTTTTTGAACGCTGCCTTATTAGAAGTGCATTGCAGCCTTTACAACTGGATTTGTAACTATCAGATCCCACAGGGCTACTGAAAGATCGTTGAGGGATTCGCGGTTTAGATCGAAGCTGATCTTTCCGCAGAGTTTCGCGTTTTTCAGCTAAGCAAGGCCTACCAACCACTTGTAAATGCTTATCATATTCACCGCTCGAGTCCTTTCTTTGCTGAGCTACGAAACTGGAGAAGTCTACGTTTTTATGCGATTTCCCCTCACTGCTTTTCCTGCTTGTATCGTGACTAGCAGCTGACCCGTTCGACGACGCAAATGAAAATCTACGCGCGTTGCTCAATCTTCTCCCGCGTCGTGCGTTATCCTGTATCGGTGGTAAAACAGAAAAACGCGTGAAAGTACCCATATTGTAGTTGAGATTTAACAGAGGAATTTTCTCCTCAGTTTCAGATTCACCATTGCTCTTTTCTAGCTCGTCATCGGAAGAAACGGTCTTCATGTTTGGGTTTTCGTCGCCTAACGGCCTGTCTTCTGTAAGCTTTGCATATTCAATTTTCGGTAAAAACAGTTTGTTTCCTTTGGGTATTTGCGACCTGGTGTTCATGGCGATAAAACTGTGGTCTTTTTGAATCTGTAAGTTCAATACTATTTGAGTTTCATGACGAACCACAAAAGGATTTTTGCCACTTTCCTTCCAACCTCATTTTACGTGTTTATAATTCCCCCGATGCACCATCTGTTTTGTAACATTATGTTGATCAAGTAGATCACGTGGCACTCTTTTAATGAGCAGTTGTGAACAAGACGCCACAAACATAAATGAATTCGGCATTCGCATAAAGGTTAAGTACACATAAAGGGAGCTTCTTCCCTATTCGTCAAAATAATCTATAACAAATATTTCAGTTCACTGTTCAAGTTTGCACGCAAACTCTCGTCTTAAATTGAAACGAGAGTGAAGTTGCATCTCGTTTTGATCGAAGTTTCCCCGAGACGTTTTTGAATAATTTTTACACAATTCTAGTGTGTTTCGTCCCATTCGTCAAAATTAAATTTAAACGAGGATTACTTACCGAAAACCCGATTAATTAATTCATTTTAAAATTTTAATAGTATGAATAAGCATTGGCTGACCATTCGAGTTTGGATTTTGGAATACACATCAAACGATCATATGAACCAAAATCAGTGATAAGTGATTAAAATAGGAATTTTTTTAGTATTGAAAAATTTTTGGGAGATGCATGACATTGTTTTTAAAGTAATGGTGAAGTCAAATATGGTATTCTGAAGCTTAAAGTAATTATAAGTTGTGCTAAATGTATTTATACGTGGATCGAAAGCTCTGCCTTTTGTCAGTAAACTGCTGAACCACGTTTTTGTAACTGATGATTTTGACTGTCTATATTGACCGGTAATTATTTAGTTAATGAAGTGCGCTAAATCAAGTATTTTATCATTATCATTATGCCGCTTTTTTTTCTTTGAAAAAAAAAATCGTATCATCCCCTGAAGCTATTATCTACAAGATAATATCTTATATTACCAGCGGCGGGTCCAGAAGTTGAGCTGAGGGGGTCCCCGGTTTTTTTTTTCGCTTTCCCTGCCGGCTTTTGTTCCTTTTCTTCCTTGATGTATTCAATAGTGCTTCCATGTTCAAAGATGATTTTTCTTCTCAGATTAGTTACGGCTAATGGTTGTCATGCAATTAATATATTGAGAAACGATAACAAAAAAATCACTTTATAAGGTTAATTTCACCTTCATAAATCTAAGCGTTTCTTTTTTAAAGCAGCATTTAAAACTGTCATTCCGTTCACCACGGGGCCAAAGAAGCTAAGAACATCCCCATTATGTTGGGACACCTCACACAATACGAAGTATGCTGTCAAGCGGGTCTCAATGGGGTGATGGTTTTTACGGCTAACAGTTAACACTATTCCATTGTTGTCACCAGAAACTTCCCTTACGGTTAACTTCTTTTACGACCGTCGGTTAAAATTTGTCAATTTGTACGCCTAGAGGCTAAATTTTTTTGTTCGTTTTACAGCTATCGGTTTACCCCATTAAGACCCCCTGTTAGGCCTAAAATTAAACCATTCTATAGTGTATGATACTGATTTTTTACGTGTTTACGAATATCTCTCAATGTTTTCCACTGAAAAGTAACAGGAAAGTCAAAAACTGTCCATAATTTATAATCCATTTCTTAGCCAAAAATATTACAAGTAAGTGTAAATAAAATTTGCCAAATTGGTTTTGCTCTACCTTAAAGGTAATATAAAATTTAATCTAAATATATATATATATATATATATATATATATTCTCTTTAATCCACGTTCTGATTATGCAAATCAAACTCATTTATTAGTTGTTATGATAGTTCATAAAAGACTAACGATTTAACAACAACAGTAATAATTTATTACTCTTTTAATGAAAGCTCTCCCGCTGACTAGGAAAAGAGTTTGATTGACGATAGTCGATATTGAAAAAGATTTCGTGATATTTAATTTTTTTTTGGATTTCAAAAAAAAAAAAGCTTGCGGGTGAACTTAACATATTTGTTAAAAATTAAATTGTTCTGCCATTAAAGCTAAAAAAAATCCAAAATAATTCCTGTTGTTGTTGCTTTTTTTTTGTTTGCTTATTTCAATTTCGCCATCTCTTCGGTCACATGAAAGTATGGACCGCCTTTTAACTTGGAAGAAGAAAATAGCAGACAATAAAAGGTATGACAAATGAAATTTTCCACCCTTTTAATGCGAGACAAACCCAAAATAATTCGTGTTTTTTTTCTTTTTTGGTTTCAATTTTGCTATCACTTTGGTCGCATGAAAGCATGGATCATTTTTCAACTTGGAAGCAAAATATGGCAGGTGGCCACTTAACCCTAAATTGAAGGCGTGTTCGCTTCCTGTAATTGAATTCTTGCCAGTTTAGATAAATAATTTCATTCAAGCGGTTCTTTTTAAAATAGGAATGCATCATGAAAAAAGCAGGATCGATTAGACTGTCGAAAACATAAATGTTCAGTCTGCAAAGTGCATCATTCGATTACAAATAGGATTGTATCAGAATATTCCTTCATTAGACATACAAACAGGTGCAATAAGTTTATTCAGTAACCTCACCCAAAGTCTCCTGTAATGGTCTATAATGAAATACAACCGTGGGGTATTTTGCGTCGCTTGCAAGCGTGAGAAAAATTAACTAAAAATTGTAGTCGAGAAAGGTCACTTTAAACCGCATATTAATTGATAAAGCTGGGTCAAAAATGGAATCAAAATAGAGCATACAGAACTCACATGGATTGGGTAGGAAAGGAAATGTACCTCTAAAGCCATTTCGTAAAGACCAATTTTCACTTCAACTGTCTAATACCGTAGTAAATATGCAGGAGATATCATCCTTCCGCCTAATCAAATTAAAAATACCTCTCCAGCTGATAAGCGCGAGTGATTAAATAGCCAAACCATCCACAAATCTTGTGTAAATGATAAGAGATAATATTAATGGTAAATGAGCTGAAAACGCCGCAGGTTTGAAATACGATTGATAATCCGTTTTAGGCCATTAATGCATTGATATACACTTTGCTTCGGGAAAATTTTAAGTGTGAATTGTTAAGTAAATAAATAAATCCTTAGTTTCTGGAGGCAAGCTTGGAAGTTTTTTAGACGCTTTTTGAACGCCGTAACGTCTTCACCTGTCACGTGTTCAAACATGGGCATCATCTTAACCCAATGGAAATTACAAAGTGGCCATGGAAACTTTGTAATTTTATTTTGCGCCAAAATTAAAGAGTAATTGCCAACAATGATATCACGAGAAAGAGTGAAGAAGAGTGAAATCGCTCATGATGTGATTACTGAGTAGAATTCGCTCCTAGCAGTTCTCAGAGATCCTGAATGTGATCTGCTATCCTTTCTGAAACGAAACACGGCTCTTGTCTCGTTCTTGATATCCTGTTTTAGGAATGCGTATACAATCGGATTAAGAACTGAGTTAACCATAATTAGCAGAGAAAAGAATGTTTGGACATCGTCAGGGACTGCACAAAGGTTATACGGGGCTTGACAGAATGTGACGTAGATTTCTGTCCCGTAGCATACTACGAATATAGCAACAACTGCGACCACTAATTTTACCGTTGACGATTTCAACCCAATTTTAACTGGTGCGTTCAGTATTCTTGCAGAGTTTGCCGCCACGTTAAATCTAACCTGAGTCAACAGAACTGACATCTGCTTCGAAACTCTTCGGGCGATGAACAAGATATGCGAGGTTGTTACGATAAGGATTATCGTTGGCACAATTTCAAACAACAGCGTATACATGGTGATTATTACGAACTCTGCCTGGGCAGAAATCTCATTGTAATACAGTTCGTATGCCCATCTAGCGAAGATGAGAACACTCGGAACTCCCCAAGATGCCACAATGATAGTGATTGTTTTTGCAGTGGTCATAACGTATACGTATCTTAATGAATAAACGATGGCGATATAACGTTCCACAATCATCGCAATCATCGAGAAGGTGGAGGCTTCGATGAAAAAGCTGTAGAAATTAAAGCGAATGCTGTTGTTACATGAGTGAACGAGTATGTTGCAAACAAAAGATGCTGGGAAATATCCACAAGTGACGCCCAGATCGGCGATTGCCAAAGAAAGAACAAACCAGTTGGCTGTTGTCTGTAATCTTCTTCTTTTCACGATGATGAAAATAATCCAGGTGTTTCCCAGGGAACCGAAAAGAGTTATAAACCAACCAACAACCCAAAACCAGTGAAGAGCCATCCTTATTTTGACATCAAAGGTTTGATTCCTGAGACGATTTTATCACAATGCCTCAGAAATGAATAAATACCTACGTTTTCCCTTAAAATTATTACACCTCTGGGTAAAAATTGTCATAAAATGTGAAGATCGTATTTTTCTTTCTCCGTTTCTAAACGGTAGCTTATCACGACGTTATTACCTAAGAAAGTTTCTTTCAATTTCACTGAGAAACCTGCTGAAAGCTTACAAATAATTATGATCAAATTGAGCATAAATTTTTAATTGTTAATTCCCGCCTTTTCAATGAACCATACCTCCCCGCATTTCACGAAGGCTGGAACAGTTGTTCAGCTGAAAACAATTGAAAAGGAAATGATTTTCCTCAAATAATCTCCTCCTTTGCGTGGATGTGAAAAGTGTTATTTGACAAATGACACTATTTGTTAAATAAAAATGCACAAGTCAAATCTCGTTTCATCGCGAAACATTTGTTAGACCCTAACAGAACGTTGCTGGACAACAGGGAATTCATTTTGCATGATATTTTGAGAAGAAGCAGCATACAGGGAGATTTTTTTCTCTTTACACACACAAAAAAAACCCTTGCTTCTAAGTGGCATGAAACAATTAACTGTGCTAAGGTCCGAAATTTGCATTAACTTAGGATAATCAAACAAACCTACAGGTAGAACAAAGGTAGACAACTACAAAAGACGAAAATTATTTACACAAAAATATAAAAAAAAAAAGCGTTGAAGCGGTTATACATGCCATTTGAAACGCTAGTTAGTTAAAAATAGTTACAACGATTGCAAAACTATGATAACAAAACTGTACAACATTCTAGTAATAAATGAACTGACTTAAATTAAATCTTTTCTGTTATTATAATTTTTAAGTTACCAGAAATTACATTGGAAAGTTATTATACAGGACTACATAAGGCAGCTTTATCTTCTATCTTTCGAAAAAAAACAACAACGAGAGGAAAAAAAAAAGGAGATCTCTATCCTTGACCACTTGGAGGTCATATCCATTGTAACGAGAATTTTTCAGCCAATTTCAGCCATGAGCGATACTCATTTGCATTTAGCTATAATATGATATTGAAAGACGCTGACACCCTACACACCCGCGCAGTTTATCAGAGAGTTGAAACAAGCGTGAAGAACAGATATATTCATTTAGTTCGTCTTGGTCGTAAAAGATGTCAATTTTCGCTATTTAACCCCACACTCAAAACGGCAATACCTCAGCCGGTAGCCTCGAGGTAAATGAAGAAATTTACTTTTGAATTTTTATCTTCTCATTAGAATGAATAGAGCTGATATCTTGAAGACGGGGAGTTGGCGTGTAATCGATAGGATACGCAGATTCGCTCCGACAAGCAAGTTTTAAAGGATCGATGTGCAAGCGATGAAAGTTTAGAAATGGTGTGGAGAAAAGAGGAAAACATCTTAAGCCACAATGACAAATGACGAATCAAAACCCAGCCGAGCAATTACCGACCGCATACTCTACTGCTAAACTAAAGCGAAGTCCTCGGCGAGCGACGAGGCTATATTATGCTTAGTTCTCGAGGGTCCTAACGTGTACTAAGATCGACATTCAGTGCTTCCAATCTCGATAGGAGTCAGCTCCATAAAAAAGAATAAACTTTGTCAAAAAAAGAAAGCTATTAAATCCTTTTCGAGGAAGAGTGTGCACTCTCCCCCTATTGAAGCATTTTACTGTAATTTTCTACCGCACACTGAGAAGAAACTGTAGGGTTTAGGTCAAACTCCACCTCCTGTGTTCTGAGGGTGAAAAGTCAACAGAAAGGAGAGAATTGGAGAAGAGGCCTGGAACTAGAGTAATCCAATATGGCGGAGTACTTTGGCTATCACCTGTGAAATTCAGGTTCATAGTTCCAGATTATTCTAGGAATAGAAAATATGACTGATATACACAATCAAGAAATTACTGGAAAAGAGACGGATTCAACGACAACATGGATTTTGCTGCAGATAGCTGATTCAGGTATGAGTATATCAGCGAGTACGTAACTTGTAAATTATTGGAAAGCTGATGTAAATTACGTGCAGGCTTAAAAGCGGTGTAATTTGTTTAACGAAAAAAAAAACATTATTAGTATTATTCATTACAAGTTATTTTCAGAAAAATAGTGAAACAATACTCTTTTCAAAGCGAGAATTCAATGATATTTTCAAGATTATGTCGGTAAACAGCTGAATAGACGTCAAGTGTTCCACGTTGAAGGCTATAAAAAGTAACATTTTAAAGCTAAGATGAACATATTACCTTGCCTCAATACCTTTCTTTGATGATGAGGTGAAATTTTTGACGGGATATGAAATGTTTGACGTTTTTTCAAATGATTTTCGACTAATTTTTAGACAAAGCAGGTTAGTAACAAGTACACCATGTTCACGGGTTTTGTTGCAGCAGCAGCAGCGGCAACCGCGTTTTCTGGCGCGTAATTTAGGCGGGAATTTTCAGGCAGATGTGAACCAACTAGATTCAATTATTTCAGTATACAGTACTTTAAAACCAGCTTATGGTCTCGCAAATTCCAGAACAGCAGAGGAAATTTAAAACAAAAACTTATGAAACATTGTAATCAAGCAGACAAGTAAGAAGAATAAAGAAAAATATCAGTTAGGGGATTGTAAGTTGATTCAACACCAAATTCTCCAAACTAACATCACAAGAACTGTATGGTAGACATTAAGGAGAATTACTTATGAGATCTTGGGAGTTAGATGGTTAATGAAAGACTGAAACTAATTGCCTTACAGTCTTACAGTTTTAGAGCATTAACACATTTCTTTGAGGCAATTATGTTTGAAAGAAGACAATTGTAAAATTGATAATAATCATTATAAAAACATCTCTAAAGAAGGTTAAAAATATCCAACTTTATTCAAATGATGACTGGTTGACATATGGCTGAAGTAACAGTTACAGTAACAGTAAAAGTAACAGTAACACAAAACTTCTGGTGAGCAGAAAATATATATCAAAACTATCTTCTCTAGAATTATATCAGTTTCATCTTTTGATTGGCAGCATTTCCTACTGGAGGATTCTCACATAGTTTTGGATTTGAATCTGCAACAAAACATGGCTTTGTAACAGAGTATAGTAAGTATGAAACAGAATGCAGTGTTCAGTAAATTATAATATTGGAGTACACAATGTAAATATACGTTAGCAACTTCAAGATTTATGTTTGGTAGTAAAGAGTAGGTTTTTGTCGCTGTTGCCATGTTAATTTTTTTGTTCTTTCTTTTTAGGTGCATTCAAAGCTTTTTTGTTCTCTTGCCTTCAAAACACAGGTAATACTCGGTGAAAGCTACCATTAATGAATCAAAGGGAATAATTCAATCATTTTATCATTTAAAAAAGGAAACAGTTCTTTGCACTTACACATATTACCTATTTTGGCAAGTTGTCTTAAATGAAACATTAATCCAAAATTTCTATAAAATGTTTTCATGCGCTGTCTACTGGTGATGCAATGTTATAGTATGGGCTGTGATCACATACCTCCTCCCTTGTTTGGGAGAGCACATTTTTTTTTTTGTGACCACTTAAATCCTATGGAAATTCAGGTTGTCAGTTCACTATTTCTGATTTTTATTCAGTTAAACCTAGTTTAGCTATAAATATTTTGCTGGTGTGAATAGGTAGGTATCAGACCAATAGAAGAAGTTTTATGGTTAATACTCATTTTCATTCTTTTCAGCTGTGCTTTTAACTACTTGTAAGGCAGAGGCCATGTAAAGCAAACACTCCTTTCTCTCTCCTCACCACAAAAAGCCATTGATTTGCCTTTTCTCACAGCCCCAATGTTTTGTCCTCTACATGTAAAGCTATAGTTGATCTATAGAGCTAACTGGAGTCCTTCATTTCAAATCTTTTAGCATCATTCAGTCTCTCTTTTGTCAATGAATCGCACAAGAATTGCCATAATGTTGAGCGGATCAAAGAGTTGGATGGAATGGTTCAAGCTTACCTCAGTAACCATGTAGCAAACAGAGCAAGCATCAGGCAGGTCAGTTATACATTATCTATAATAAATCTATTATACATTATTGATCAACAATAAAGCTCGCTACATATCTTTATTTTGAGGTGAATAAGTTGTTGATTCTGTATAATTTTTCTTTATTTTATCAACTAAAAAAACTGGCATTTGAATAGTAAAACTTGTTTAGCATAAGAACATGCATTTGTACCCCCAGTACTTATCTGCATATGTGTAGTTAACCATTTCTTCCCAGTGGTGATTAACCTGTCACTTCTCCCAATAATATCCATACATTATCCAGCAAACAGGTAATGAGAATACTCAAACTTATCAGGTAGTTTTTATCTTGATTTAACTCCGAATTCTCATGAATAATTTACAAGAAAATGTGTAGCTGCTAGAGGGAAGAGTTAGCAATAGATCTTAGGGGTCAAAGGGTTACTAGTGTTTAGGAGAATTAAGCTATCCATCAAGCATCTCCCACTCCTCTCACTTAAGGCATACTTTTCAGACCACAAACCCATATAAGAAAATTTGAGAACTTGAGTTATCTTAAAGTAATATGTGGCTTACAAGTCTCAACTGCTTGTTTATAAGATTTTTTTTAATAATTTTCTTTTATTAGAAAAGTTTTTACTGGTCATTAAAAGTCCCAAATTATTAGGCCATTTTAAGTCTCTCAGATTGAAACTTCAAAAAGGACATGATCAATTGTGATGTGTCACCACATTACAAGTATCTAAAGCTTTTGCGGTACCATTGTTTATCAGGGAAACTCCTTACTTGACACAGCTTGCAAAACATTTGGAAAACAAGAAATGAAAAACTTACAGGTATGTTCTAAATTACAAATGTTTGTAGTTATAAAAATACAACTTACATTTCTGCGTGGCACTGAGGTAGTATGTGTCTCTGGCAATTTTTTTTCCTTTCTTGAGCCCATTATTTATGTTTTAAAAGAGAAAGAAAAGTAACAAGGTAAAGAACATGATAGCACCTCTCTATTCCGCCTTGAAAGACAACATCCCTACTTAACAGGAATTTTATGAAGACAAGTTATCAACTTTTCACGTGTCTGCAACAAGGATGAAAATCACGAAGAGTTTTTTCCTTCAAACTGTAGGAGAACGTTGTAAGATAATCAAGAGGTGAAAGTGCCCTGTCAGTAGTACTGATAGTCGACAGTAAACATCTGTAGTTTTGGGGAAAATTTCTGGTTTAAATTTCAATGATAAAATTTCCGTCTCATTCCACGGTTCATGAAAGGTGGAATCCTACTTCCTAACCCTCTCCCTCTAGTCCACTCCTCCTCGTAACTTCCGTCCGACCCTCTTCAGCGCTCGGAAGCACCGAGATAAGCTGCGGCTAGGTGGTCCAATACGCTGCAGAACAGGCCTTACCTATAACTGCTTTATTTCAGGTCCAACTCGAGAACAAATGCCTCTTTGGTCACTTTGCCGTTGTGTTTGGCTTCACGTGCGGCATGTTAAACCTCTCTGTGGTCCAAACACAACAACTTTTCCTTTTCTCGACTCTCCGAACGGTAATTGCCAGTGCTGTGAGACTTGGTAATATTGGACCGTTACAGGTACTTGTAGAACGTCAGGTTTTGGGCAGCTACGAATAACAATACAAGATAAATATATGACAATAGGTGATATCTACATTTGTCGCGCTCGTTCTTTTCATCCCACTTTCATATAGTCGTCCTTTACAACCGCTTTTCCCTTTTTTTGCACGGGGAGGATGTCAATCATGATTTTCCCTTTTCGTTAGTGGAGGGGTGGGAATCGTTGTGCGAAATCACCCCCCCCCCTTCCAAAAAAAGAAAAAGTTTCGACAAAGACTTCACATTGGAGAAAACCTGCGCTGTTAAGGACAAAGTCAATCTGAGACGGATTCTGGAAAATCCTAGGTGTGCTGAAATCTGGATGCAGAAGTTACACATGAATATGGCTTTGCATAGTCTGTGTTGGCGTCTTATCATACGTTCTGAATCCCAGGGGTGTTAACAGAAAGGATGCCACGACTACGGCTTATCTTAGTTATGGGAAGGAATGTCCAAGGAATACGTAACGTGTCTTACAATTACATGTTTTGAATTCTGACGAGAAGGCTATAGACAACCGGCTGTTTCATGACTCCTCAATGATAATCCCTTGAGGATTCAAACACTGGCACGGAATGCCCGTTTAAGAAGTGAGCATAAAAACTCAAGGTCTCTTGTGTACGGTTATTGTTGTAGTTGCAGCTCCGCTAATTAATGCGGTACTATATTTTGATTCATGAACTTTAGGCTCAATCCATCCAATTTGAAATGCAGAAGACAGCAGAAGAAATAAGGAAAAAGTGAGTATCGTGAGCGGAATACTGGTCTGAACACCAAACTGGTGGACGCAACACAGCCTTTGTTTTACTTAGGTTTTTGGACTTATGTTTGTGAAGGGATTTTCGACTTAAGAGTTACCTTTATTTGGATTTTTACTGTGTTTGACGCCTTTCGCAGCAGTGTCTATTGTTGTAGAACGAGATCAACTACCACAACAGGTGTTCAAACCAGACGAAAACCAGGTCTTCTGACCATTAGCCCACTTATTTACCTAAACTGTTGTTTTTAAACATTCCTAGGTTCGAAATGACCACCGTGGAGGAAGCGACAACAACAGCCCCCGTTGCTGACTTTCTTCAGGGTGCTCACGACAACCTGTTTTCAAAACTTTTCTACTCGTGAAAAGAGGCATGGAAATGTCGTTAATTCCGAATGACTGGTCGTCAATGTAGCGCCTCTAAATGAAACAGGGCGAGGTAAAAGAACTGCAAGTTATGTGAAGTTTTCGTGGTGAATAACCAGAGATCTCTACACGTTTTGTAGGGGCTGTGATCGAAGCAATAAGGTGTCTCGAGTGCCGGAAAGCTATAGCACGCGAGGGCTACAATGCGGTCAACAAGGCAGTGATCCATTTGGGTAGTCCACATAAATGTAATAAAAACATGGAAAACTGTGTATGACTTGCATCAAATACCAAACTTGACTCTAATGACCCTGATGGTGACTTTCGCTCAGGTTGATGAAGCGTCAGTGACTAATATCGACAGCAGTCAGAATACACGATTATGCCGAACTTTATTAAATCTCAACTCTGGAAATTAATCTTTACAAAAATTTACAAATATTTAAATCCGATTGCGCGAAAAAGCTATTCGTTAAACTATGTTCATAAGTCTTACTCCATCTTCTATAATTTTTTTTTATATCACAAAGTGCTCAAAGTTTTCGTTTGTGAAGTCGCTTTCGTCAAAAGACAATGAAGACATGGAATAAGTCAGAAGTGGCCTTCCCGAGTTATCTGACGCTGCCCTTTTTCGGAGACCCGGAGAGGCTTCGTTTCTGTAATACGTCTCCGAAGACTTTTCGGGAATCCGATAAAATGGACTGATTGGTGAACTCGGAGAGGTGTCGGGAAGACTGATCTTTCGATCGATTGGAGACACTGGAGGCGGGCAATTCCTGATTGAGTTGAGAACACCTCGGAGTTGTACAAACTGCTTCATAAGGTTCTGGTCTTGCTGCTTGAGAAATTTCTGTTGGATGAAAAATTAAGTTAGAGAAAAGTGGATGCTTGCTTTCTTGACAGTTGAAATTTGAACATGTGTATTCCTAGAAGTTACGAGAAATTTTTTATATCTTAGCTCAAACGAATGAGATGTTAGAGATAGAAGCGTTGATGGAGCTAAGATTCTCAGAGCAGAAATTAGAGAAAAATGCATATAAGTTGTTTCCCGTTGCCTACAAGCAGACGCTGCAGGACACGCGTTTCTCCACCCGCGGAAGGACTCGAGACGAGTCGAGAGAGTTCTACTCTTTGCAGCGCATAGCTTAAGGCTCGTACTTTCCGTCGGGCGAAGGCACACTCGTGCTGAAGCGGTTCCTGATCCTCTTCGCGGGCTGTGTTTTCTAGAACAGATACAAGACATATCTTTCTCCCCATGGGTTTTGTTAATTTGTCTAAATCATTTTTTTTTCTCAGTGGGCAATCACCCCGCCCGCAACAATTCAATCGTCACCGCCATCACAGTTTGTCAAGAATTTCAAGGAGCGTAGCATTTTTTAACGTTCAAGTACATAACACTTCCAAGCTACTATCCACTGAAATTGAAGATGGACAACAAGGTAACCCCTTACTTCAAATTCATCTATTTCCTCAATATCCTGCTGTGCGAAGATCTAATGTTTAGTTTTCAAAATCTTGGAAATACAAAAGCTTGTCTGATATTTTCAAGAGATTAGAGAAACGTTTCTGCTCCGCCCAAGTGACACGCGCAATCATAGACTTCGGTAACACAAACACCACAGGAATTTTTCGAGCAGAATCGATTGATGCAGGGTTTATTCCTAAACGCACGTGTTTCCATTGAAAGGTCATTTATTTGGGGCACGGTGGCGGGGAATAATTTAGGCTATTATTATTGTGGACAGATAACATCAGTGGAAAAATATTGTTCCTGTGAATGAAAACAATTACAGTCGGGAGGAAAGTTATCAAAGCTTAATTGCATGTATATGAATCATGGGTAGAAAAACATTTGCGCCTTAGTAACCAAGATGTCTTTTACGATATTACGTGTAAATCCCAATACCGAAGGGGCGTTAATCTCAAGTACAGCTAAATGAATTTAATATATTGAGAGACCTTAATTTATAATCTCCGCGATTAGCCATAATTTTTCTTTATAGCACGTATCCAGATTATCTTCGAGTATGACATTAGAATTAAATAACTTGTTAAGCGCTTACGATTTCTTTCACAATCCACTTGATTGCCGCGTCTAGGTCTGTTTTGCGTTCGTGAAACGTCTTCAACTTTCGCTGTTCTTCATTCAAACAAAATGCGGGTCTTTCCGACTCCATAATCTCATCAACGGAGCTGATCATAACGCTCGGCTGAGTTTCTGAGTCCTCCTCCTCGCTCGTACTCTCCGTAGATTGCTGTTCTATCATGAGGAAAGACATAATTTTGTACGTTTAGGATTAGAGGTAAGCCCTGGTGCAACATACACCGAGCTATGAAAATTCCTGTGTTGACTGGATCGCACTAAGTGATAATTACCGAAGCGGTAAGTCTGTCCTTTCTAATTCTTTGTGCAAATAAATGATGAGTTTGTCAAATGATGACCCCAGGGTTCTAATCAAAATGACATATCCAGTGTTGACTGAAGAAGTACTCTTGCCTATGAGTCAGCTTAGTGTTTCGACGTAATTGCTCTCTTGTTACAAGTTATGACGATTTTTATTATTGTGTCAAAACTTTTCTGCAAAGTAACCGGATTTAGCTGACGTTTATTCTGGGTACATTAATTCAAATTTGACGTAATTTAGGTACATCAGGCGTGACAGCGAGATCCGGCAATAGACACAAGCAATGTTTGTATTGACAAAAAACGGCATAGGGTATTTTACCCTATGCCACAAAAAACTACAATGATGTTTCAAATTGTGTTGTGTATCAAACCTTGTCCCTCCGACTGATCGCCGTAATCTGACCACAGCCAGTAAAAATAGATCGATAACTTTACGTTCCTCTATCTCCACGATTTGATCAATATGCAGCCACTCCTTACAATTCCAACATATCTTGAAATAAGCAGTTGATAAGAAAAAACGAACCTATCAGGCTATAAACACTATCTTTACGACCAAAATTTCATCGTAGATTTACAATCCAACGTATCACAGCTTCAAGAGAGAAATAATACAATAGTTTTTAGAGTTAATCGGCTAAGATTCTGTAGCGTTATTCAAGTCGTGTGCTTTGTCATAGCTACGTGGTCTATTCTTAGTCCCCCCCGGACCTCACATCGTTTTTTCGGAACAGTGTTAAGCACTGGTCGTAGTAGCCAGGGGGGGGGAAGGTCCTGAATACCCCCTGCCTTGCTGGTGAGAATAATTTTTAATAAAAAAACGAACAAACCTTGAAATTCAGGAGGCGAAAACACGCGTGAACCGAGGAATCAACACGCATGCATAGCAGAGGGATCCCATCACTAACAACTCATTTATTCTTATTCTTCAAAATCTTGCTAGGGGTAAAACACAGCGTTAATGTCGCGAAGACAGTCGAAAAGGTACCCTTGATAAATCCCAGTGCGACTCTCAACCCCCTTTTTTCAAAAAATCCTTGCTACTTCCCTGGACATCTCTTTAAAAAGCCCTACTTTGAATTGAGAGAGAAGTCGTTCTCGGATTTCATCCTGAACTTATTCTTCTTACAAGCAACTATTCAACTTGCCCTCCAGTTCTGAAAAGAAAGGACGTAACGCTGTCATCACCTTAATTACATACCCAGCCAAAAGACTGAAAGCACGCAGAAAACATAACAAGCAATTAAGAAAAAAAATACTTTGTAATCATTTCACCGGATGACCACCCAGACTTGGAAATACAAGAATGAGGGACTTGCCTCCCACACGTGGCCGCAAAGGTTTCGTACACAAAGTGACCTTGTTGAGCTGGAGCTTAGGCCGCTTGTGGTTAAGAAAGGAAATCGTTGTTGATACATGAGAAATACAACCTACCGACATATCGCCCTTGAGTCAAATGTAAAGGTCATGGGAAAAATGGAAATGATCACAAATTTAGTAAGCTTTTGATAGTCAAACAAATACTCCTTGTCAGTACCGTGGGGAATATAGAAAGAACAGTATGGATAATGAAGGGCATGGGCAGACAAACGTGTGGGTTTCAAGTTTTACGTCTGTGTAGAGGAAGGGAACTAACCCTTCCTAAACAGCCAAGAAATCACTTGAGTCAGCATACAGAAGCAAAATTTAAATTGACTTCAGCCACTGGAAAATTTTTTTTAGGGCGGAATTTGAGGATCAAATGTTACGTATAAAGCATATCCCGCAATCACTTGAAACGCTGCAAATTACAGCAAATGTAAGAAATCAATTACCGTGTCTGATTGTTGACGTCAATCTCATAAGGTTGTGAGCTCGCGAATCTTCTACAGAAGAAATGCGGCTCAAAGGAAAACAAAATGAAATCGTTTATTCCCATTATTCGTCGTGTAAAGTTATGTCTCAAACGGGCCTTTGTTATCTGTATTCAGCGACTTCGCTCGAACAGACGGTTAGCGCACGATTCGGCTAGTCAACTTATCAAGACAGTGTATAGTTTATCTGATTAACTTCACTTGATTCAACGACCAAACCCCCTCCCCCCCCATCCCCCATTCTCCCCCTCTCCCACCTCAATCTCCAATGAAGCAAAAGGAAGTTACGCGGGAAAGTGAGGTCGGAAAACAAAATGGAGATTAGGCTTTACATGGTCAGTTTTAGCCGCCTTGTTTATTGTATAATGGCTGTCGTTTAAAGAAAATAAAACTTTCATTTGCATTACAATTGGCCTTACCATGAAAAGGCCATTGTCTGAAACAGGTCTTTGTTGTCTGCCTTCAAAGGGCTGATGCTCGAAACTTCGACTACGCAAAATTCGCCAGGGCGATCAGTGTCTCCCTCGATCAAGCTCGAGTAAAGAGTATGCTAAGTAAGTCTTCTAGAGAATCAGTGCCCCCCCTCTCCCATAAGGAGAAACTAGAGTGGCGAGTGGGGACTGAAAGCAAGATGAATATTAGGTCCCTGCAGGAGCCCATTATCCCTGACGTGAAGGTAAACATTACACATAAGTGAAGATTACTTTAAATTAGTGGTATCCTGCTGTGAAGAAACGCTCTTGCTGAAGTAATAATAACATATTATCGGAACATTGAAGATAGGAGATTTTTAGCATGATCGTGGAGTAAAAGTAGATTAAAAATAACGGTAAAAAATTCTTCTAACGAGCCCCTCATCGAACCCCACACCTTCAGACTCACGCCGGATGCTCCACCACAGAGTTACAGCTACATTGCTACGATCAACAACGTCAAGAGACGAAATTGTGTGGGTAAATAGAAAAGGAGAAATGGTAAATGCTGGTATATCTGAACCTGCTCTAACATCGTAAGTGACCTCATTCATCTCGCAGAAGCCCCAGCAAGAACAGGTCTCAAAACGAACATAGATGGCTGGGCACCTCCCATTTTCGAGGCTCTTTGAGAGCCTGGGTCCTTCCAGTTATCGAAGGTAAAAACCGTTTATTATTTACCACCCAAGGGGGGAGGGGGGGTTTGAATGATTTTGGCTATGTCGCAATGAAAACTACCTTATCCCACCATAAGGCTCTCTAATATTCTTGTGATCTCACTCATTGGCATGCCCCTTTTATACCCTGTCGGCGACCAGGCCTTTTCCGATTGTGCTCGGCAACTTTCGAGCAACTTTTGGCGTTTGGAGCAACTTTTAGCAGTTCTAGGAACCTCGAGTAATTTTACATTTTTGAACAATTTTTGAGGAAAATGTAGATTTAGAGCATATATCAAGCTCGAAAGACTACTTAATGATACATTAACATACTTCAATAGGCCATTTTATAGTTGTGTACTTACAGTTGCCAAGCCTTTGATTTGGAGTGAGGCTGAAGTTGACCATGTTGTGATACATATGAGACCAGTATTTAGTTAGCATGATAACAAAGTCATTTATATTTGAAAAGCAGCAAGGTTTGTATCATAACAAAGTCACCCTTAGCCTCACTCCTGTTCGAAGGCTTGGCAACCAAGCACGCAACTGTCAAATGAACTATTTATGTAAATTTCTTGCATGTTTATCAACCTTTTGAACACAAATGAACCATGTGTTTTGTTCCGTTAGACCTAAGTGTATCCCTAAATTTCGCCCATATTTGCACATCAGTCTTAAACGTTTCAAGCTATTTTTATAGACCGATGAGAGAAATTATAAGAGGAAAGAAAAATAAAGCTTTAATTAACATTTCTTTAAATACATCCAAAAAATTAGTCAGCAATTTGTGAAATTTAGATGGCGACTTTTTGGATTTTTCGCAATTTTTTATAGCCTACTTGTAGCCGTACCCTCCCCCTGCCAAGATGAAACGGAGGCGAGGTTCTGTTTCACCTTGAAGGGAGGGGAGGGTACGGCTACTCATTGGCTAAATCTTTTAGCGCGACTTTGCCATTCCAGCAAGCATCTTTTCGGCATTTTACGAGCACAATCGGGAGACTTCTACTGGCGACGATTGATCCTCGGTTCCCCGCTGAAAACTATGTGATTCTCAAAATCCTCTAAGCCCCTCTCACTTCCTCAGGCAATAAACAAATAATGCCCCCCCCCCCCCCCCACTATTCCTAACTGTCATTTATGGCTGAAAGATGAAGTAAAATACCAAGAAATCTGAGTGAATTGTTTCGACCCTTGTTACTTTCGCAACCATCGGCCTATTCTTCTTACCGATTTATGGGGGGTCGTCGATTTTCCGAACGCTCTATCATCGACACAAACAAATTTACTCAATTTTTTTTTCTCTCACAAATGGGCATATCGAAAAATAAAAAGGAGAAATACGTATATGTTCCATTGTTATTGCTGAAAAGAAATAAACTGCTTGTGTCACAAGTGTCGCCACGTGTGCGCTCTTACTTTACATTGGATTAGTTGAAAGTGTCACGCCATCATAGAGCAAATATCTCCGTTTTCTACCGTTTTCGCGCGACAAAGAAGAGATATCATTTAGTTGAGAGTGAACTCAATACAAGACCCCTTCTTACCAGGGCTTTTTTCCCCAGCAGGACGGCGAACAGCAATTTGATGTCACTGAAAGCCCACACAGACCCACTTTTAGCATTCTAACCTCAGCAGGCGAGTATAGTTACCACCTTTTACAAAGATATATCAGTTTTCAATACAGCGGTGTGATTATCCATTCATCAATCAAAACTCGGTATCAGTTATCAAGCGTGGTTTCACAAGGGTAGCTTAAAAAGGAAATGTATAAATTGTCGTCACAAAGCTATTGACGCAGCTACTCCCTGTCACGCGTATGAACACGGAAAAAATACAAGTACCTATGGACAAATAGATGTTACTTTAAAACATTTTTATTGCCACGAAGACAGGTATCAACACCAAAAACCTACAAAAAAAAAAGAAAAACTGTAACGGCTCGTAATAACAGCGAATCATTTGAAAAATGCCTAAAATCGTGACATTATCAGATACAAACTCACTCGAGCTCATTAACGTTTAACGTTTCATTAAACACATGAGAGGTGAAACCCTATTAGTATACATAAGGAATACATGGCTCGCTCTTTAACAGAATATAACGCTTTGTTTGGCGATGCTTTTGGGATTTCAAGCACTTAAGAATCATTATCGTCAGTAAAACTACCAAAAATAACAAGAGTTATAGGCGTTACGAAGAGATGTGTTACAATGCTTAGATATCTTACGCCAATGGAGTCACTACTTGGACTGTATCTTGATCTTGAAGCCTTTAAAAACAAATTCAGTTACTGAGATAGTTGGTTGAGAATACCTTTATGGGCAACATTTTTTTTACGCCGCACATCGATCAAGACCGAGCGATGGACATGGCTCCAGGACTGCCTTTTACCTCTTGGGCTGATTGCACCAGCATGCAAAGAGGACAACAGCAAGTCGCCAGAATATCATTCAGGAACGTGCCATCGATGCCTTTCTGTTCCCGGATCTTAGAACGGATCTGCGCCATGAAGAAGATGTTTGCCAGCGGAACAAAAGTGGCCAGTCCACAGAGCAGGCAACTGTCTCCGACCGCCTCGGCGTTCTTGCCAGCCGTGTAGCAATGACAGAAGTGGGTAACGAGACACGTGCCACAATCATCAAAACAACCGAACAATCCGTGAGACCACTGTCTTGCCATGGCGAATCCAACTAAATCAAGTTCAGCGAAAAAAGATCGTTAAGATACAGGAGTTGAACAGATGAATAAACAGAGCTGTGATCAGCTTGCCACGCCGTAAATTGGAGACAGCGCCTATCGCACCGGAAGTCATACCTGCTTTCTCAGAATGGCAGCACCAGCCTATTGATTGGCATATGCCACAATGAAAGCCAATCGCTGTTTCGACGACGTCATAGTAAAGTTTGCCACGGATTCTTGTAACAGGGGAGATTATATAGTTAAGGCGGTGAAAATTATTTATTCAGCTTTAAACGGAAGCCAAATTAGCATAGAATATAAGGAAAAAAAAATACTCGGCAGGGTGCTTAGCAAATGTAATGTTTAAACAGCTTACAGGGTTCTTAATCAAATTTATCGTTCGAGCGAATTTGTTTGCAATCGTTTAAATTAAAAAAGGAGATTTTTAGGTGTGAAAGTAATAATTTGAAAAGAGCAGAGTCGTCATAACCGACCGTTGAAAGAACACAAGTTTTGCGCTTTGCATCTTAAGATCGTGACCTGTTTCGATTAGTATCCCTAAAGGTGTGGGAGGGGAGACTCTCTCACAAACTGACGAGATCATTTAACATCAGGAGAAAAATTTGGTTGTATATTCGCTCTGAACTGTCTTTACGGTGATATCCTAAAACCGTAAACATTTTTTCTTTTTCAAAAAAGAAACAAAGGTGAGAAATAGCTTAACGGTGATGTTTCTACCTCCCTCCCACCCCTCCCCCCCCGATCGATCCACCCCAGTCATCATGATGATCGATCCTCGAAGCGAGCAGAGTTGATTAACCACAAACAATACCCCTCGATTTATCATGATTTAGAAAATATCCGTGTGCGTCTTTGAAAGGTCACTCAAGGTAGGCTACCCGCGACGAAAACCCTAAGACTTGACGCGATCTTAAATAAAGTTGTCAGAATTTAATATGACGGGAACTTTTGGGAATTCCAAACTGAGAGATAAGTTAAAATGCAGAAAAGCATCTCAGGCTTGTATTGCACCCGAAGGAAATCGTCTGAATAACAATTAGCTTGTTTTATTCTGTCCGGAAGCACTACTGAACCCTGCTCTCAGTTGAGAAGGCGTCGTTCTGTTTCGTTCATGTAAAGCTTGTTGCTTTGTTTCGGCAACCTTAAAAATATCGCCGAGTTTAAGTGCGACTTTCATGTCAGGCTTTTTTTTCGGACAGGCCGTTTGATAATTTATTAGCGTCTTTTGTTCTTTCGAAACAGGAAGATCTGAGATCCTTTCAAGAACAGGAAGAAGCCACTTAACGTTTGTCAAATTCAAGCGATTGGTATAAGTTTTAGCTCGGTCTACGTGCTCTCTGCAACAGTAGGCGTTCAAGGCAGGTGACAGATGTTTCCGTTTCGGAGTTTCAAATGGTCACTCTCATATGAAGGGACCCCGTTGCACAAAAGAGAGAATATATCTCGTGAGCCTGCTTCTTTTGGAGTTCAGCACACAGGGGCGTTTTACTCCAATTAGGCAGAGATATTGCATGCAACTATCACACGCACCTTACAAATAAGAACAATTTAAAGTTGAAGCAATATTTCCGCTTGACGTTTCGTCGTTACTTTTTCAGCGACGGGTGTAAATTAATTTACTAGCACAATGATAAATCTCTTCAGCAACTTTTCTGAACGTATTTATAATATTATTCTCTCATTTCAAATTAAATTTCCGCCTTTATTTTTTCATACAGCAAAGGACACAACGGGGGTAAAACCACCCTAAAAAAAACACATAAAACTCATTACTTCCCACGATACAACCGATCATAAATGCTTTCCACCAAAGAAAGCAGAGACGGAGAAGGAAAATCATTAGTACCATGAAAGTATTACGCAGGGACAAAGAATATCGTTCATATATCAAAGTACTTAAATCTTTCAACCAAATATTTCCCTATAATGAAAAAATAGTCGCACCTCTTAGTTTACCATTTTGAGCGAAAATACCGTAAAGTACCCTCCCCATGAAATAATCTATAAATATCATATAAAACAAATTTGCTGAAATCGGACATTACTGACGATGAGAACGAAGAGATTAAGGCCTCTCTCTCGAAATTTTTAATTTTTTTTTTTGAGGAAATAGCTTTTCGTGACAAGCTCAAAAGGTCAACTTCATGAACAAATCCAAAAAATGTAATAAATAAAGATTGATCACATCACAGCCCTCTTTTCAAAACCATAATTTACGATGTTTCAAATGATTAGTTTTTCCCAATTTTCATGTAAAGATTTCAAGTCGCTGTCAGTATCTGAGCAACAACGTACCTACACCCCAACCCCCCCCCTCTCCTCCCCCCCAACAACAGTAAACTGACAACTGGTTAGAATTGAAGTTGGGTTAGGGAAGGGGTAGGTGCACAATTGCTCAGATGAGATAAGTGATCCAATATTTGTGTAGCTTTAATATTTAAAACTAATTTTCAAGAAAACACCTCTCTAAAAGCGTAAATTGTACATCCTTCCCCTAAGCTAGAAGTGAACTCGTTGTCTGTCTATCATCGTATGAACCCAAAAGCACCGATGATAGGCAAATTGACAACTGACGTTTGAACGAGAAAAGATTGGGTCGCGAAACAGCCTCTCTAGCCGATCTGGCCCAGCTTGTTTTAAGGCTGGATAAAACCATTCAGCGGTTAAGCGTTTACAAAACAAAGCATGCTATCCGCTGGATGGTACTTTAACCAGTAGATAGCGTTATATCCACCGTTTGAACAACTAAGGCCTGGTGTCCAATCTTTCCTCGACTTAGTCTCTCGCTCCATTCATCAAGAGAAAAGCAGATTCCTAGCAGTCTACAGGCGAGGAAATGGAAAAGCTTTGACTGTCAGAAGCAGAGCAAAATATGCAGAGCACTCTGTGGAGAGATATCGAGACTTTCGAAAACTCTCTGCATCAGCGAGATATTTGCTTTAATAGAGACAACCCCTTTTGAGACAAGTTCATAGTTTACGCATCTTGAAATATTTGCCCTGAAATTTTCAAGTTCATAATCTTCAATCCGTCTAAATCTTCTCCATCCTAAACAATCCTTATTCCCCCGTTTTTTATTCTTGCCTCTTCTGTACTTTTCTATCTCACCAAACTAATATTTCGTAATATCTTTCCAGTTTCAGGAAATTTTTCCACACCGCAAAAAGACATCTCAATATCCTGGCATAACTCCCTTGCGCCATGATAAATAGAACTTCTCATCTCATATCAAACGTTTTCCATAAAAGGAGTTCCCTTTTGTCTTCGTAAGAACAACTTTAAATACTGCGATCCATTTTGAGCAAGCCATGCGTTGATTCGTGTTTCATTTTTACTATAAACATTCAGAAAAATCCCAAGAAGAACTATGAAACCAGACCAAACGTAGCTGCAAAGACAGACAAGGTAACTACCGTTAGAGGAATTACAACGACCAATCACAATAAGAGGAAAAAAAGCAACGAATAAGGATTAAAAGTCAGTACACGTGACCGTCGAAAAGCGCGGGAAAACGCGTCTGATCCGTGTCAAGCGATAGAATCGCATGTGACAAGGTGCGTTTGGCTTGACACACGAAGTTATTCATGAAAAATTGAAAAACCGTGTTTGTCAAGAAATCATAGAGCTCAGTTAAGGTTTCCTGCCAGCACACTTACTGAATCGTGAATGGTTTTGCGAAGAATATGAAAGATAATACCATCGTCACAGCTTTCCGGCCAGTCGTCACTGAAAAAGAACGAATTACTTTGTAAGGATTTATCTCGCAAGAGAATTAATTCGGTATTAAATATCCTTAGGTTGTTTTAAAAGATGAATAGCAAGCTCTTCATTTGATGTTTACCTGTAACAGCGAGAAGAGCACCGAACGCTTTTATAAGAGTTAAGACAAATGTTATTCCTAGATATCCAGAGATTGAGAAGAGGAATGATAATCCGTAGGCTTGGAACGGATTCTACAAAATAAATAAATAAATAAAAATATAAAACTCAACAATTGAGTTTTCGTCATTCAACTACCGATACACAACCCTGAAAAATCTTTTTTTTTTGGTTAATCATTTTGCAAATCGTGCACTACCACACGCACCATCGAACCAATCAAAATGTAGCGTACAGAACAGGCATCAAATTTTTTTGCGTTTGACAGTTGAGAGGATGAACACGCGAGGCGAGAAATGCACGAGATGAGGAGCGCGAAAACGAAATGCGTTTTTTTTTTTCGCGTTTCTCATCTCGTGCGTGTCTCGTTTCTCGCGTTTGCCTCCGTCCCTCTGAAAAACGCAGAAAGAGGACGAACGTCCTCCTAACTGAACATGTAGGCCCACCACATCTCCAGATTTTCCATAAAATACAGAGTCTAAAATCAGTAATTGAATATGTGAGACCAAAAGCCACGTTAACAATTCATTACTTACTTTCCTCTCACCTGTGCACAAAATTTGAATGCTGGTCCAAGCCCGCCAGAAAATATCAAACCAACGAAAATATAAACAAATCCAATACTGTAAGAATACAATACCTAAAATAAAAACAAACGAACCGAGCACTTAAGGGTGAAGTCCTAAGTATGGAGATTGATCACCACAACCAACTCACACTTAGCTTTATGAACCTTACCCCTTCACTTCCCAGAAGTGATTACCACGTAACTTCTCCCTATAATATCCATATATTATCTACCAAAAGGTAACGAGAATACACAAACTTATCAGGTAGAAATTGTAATCTTCATCAAACAACCAAATTATCTTGAAAAATGGGTCTTTGCAAATAAATGTGTACACTTACCACTTCTGTGTTTGAGCTCTTGTGTGCCTTCATGGCCTTCTCTTGTACATTTCCAATAACAGCGTCAGCACACAGGGCCATTGAGATCAAAACTACCCCTAAGAAAAATAAACTGTTCAAAGCAGACATCCTCTTTATTTCACTATGTATAACCCAGATCACGAATTGCCTTATAGATAAAGATTGTTAGAAAATAATAATAATAATAATAATAATAATAATAATAATAATAATTATTATTATTATTATTATTATTATTATTTATTTTTGGTTGATGACATGGGAAGTGGTGCCCAATCTTCTGAGCAAATGAGATATGGAAGCTACAGCTTACCAGTATGGTTGAACTCCGGTTGGACAGTGCTGTCTGCTAAGGTGAAGAGTATTAAGCCAATGCTCATACTCAGGCAAGCCAGAAAATCAAGGAGTCTGTAGGATTTTCCTACAGACAAAGAAAAAGGACAACTTTCCAAGAAGTCTTCTTCGAATTAAAGCATTGCAATTCATTCTGAAATGGAGCCTAATTACATCATAACTACTGAAAATATTTTTCAGAAAAGTCTTTGTAAAATGATGGTTAAAGCAACTGTCTTATAGTTATATCTCAATTCCAGGCAACATTTTATCAATCACAATTCATTATTACCTTGTATAATAATGCCTCCAACCATCACTGGAATTAACTTACAACATTTAAAAATGACCTGAAATCAATGAAAATTATCAGGGGCAAATTTAGAAAACTTTGAGTCAATAGTTTCTCAATTTAATAAATTAGAGTTACTTAATCTAGCCCTTTACACCCTAACATCAGTATGCATATTCTCCATACTGTTCTCTAGAAATTTCCTAAGCTTCTGACAAGGAGAATTTGTTTTAATCAACAATTAAGAGCTTCCTTAGTTGGTGATCATTTCCTTTATTCTTGTAACCTTAATGTGTGATTTGGTGGTGTTATTGTAAGGAGAAATCAGATGCTTATCACCCTTAGAGGACAAAGGGTTACTCTGCACTGTTTCAATAATTCCTGAAATTAGTGGTTTCATCACAGAGAAATTGGAAATTATCTTGCTTAATGATTCTCAATTTGAAGTGAATTATGTTAACCTTTAACTCCCAAGATCCGATTATTAATTCTCCTCACTACCTTCCACACATTTCCTTGTAAATTGGTTATGAGAATTTGGTATTTGATCAAGATAATATCCTGTGCCTGATAAGTTTGAGTATTCTCAATGCTTGTTTGCTGTATAATGTAAGGATACTCTGGGGAGAAGTGACAGGTTGATCACTTCTGGGAGTTAAAGGGTTAAGGAGTTAATAAAATATAGCGATAATGAAACTTAAATTATTTTTATTTTAAAATTCATTATGATTCCTGTACCTGTGTAGGATAATTTAAATAGCTAAGAGATGTATTAGAGAGTCCCATTGTGGCCACAGTCAAGAATGCTAAAAGTGAATATGTCTTCAGAGGAATTCTGCCAACAAGAAGAGGACAAGGATAAATATTATGGATCAATATCAGTATCTGGGTAACTGCCCACCTACCCCTCCCCTAACTCAACAACAGTCAATTGATAATAAGTTAGGGTTAATTTTGGGTTAGGGGAGGGGTAGATGGGCAGTTGCCCAGATACTGATATTGATCCAATATTATCGTACATTTAAGACTCACTATGAAAAATTTGTTGGTTGAGAGCATTCAATCAAATATACAAATTTAGCATCAGAAGTTGAACTGATATGTGGAATAAGTCAAGTTCAAAGGCTGCCCAGTTTCCAAGCCCTTTGACCATGTAGAGTCCTCAACCTTTCACAAACTCAGAAAGAGGTGTTGTTTTTAAAAAAATGTATAATAAAACAAGTTTTGAATTTGGTTTTTTTGCACAATATCAGGAATTATCAAACCTTGTGTCCGAGTTGTCTAACCCAGCCTTTGCTTCAACAGATAACCTTGGACCTCAGTTTTGCTAATTCATGAAATCAAGCAAAACTGAATTCAATAACTGCTAAATGTTCAGATACCTTCATTTAGTCAAGGCTAAAGGGTAATAACTCCTTATACTTACTTTCTTGTTTTGTCTTTTTTAAAGCTGGTTTCAAATATTCCAAATATTGAATACCAAGCAAACTGGACAAGAGTGAGATACCAACCAAATGGTTTCATTCCTGTTCTAAAGATCCATTCCTGTTTAAGAAATAAGAAAACAGTTGGTCTCTAAATTCTAAAGGATCAGAACTCAAGACTGTCAATAAGTTTCAAAATTGAAGGAAAGTAGTGGAAGGTCAGTTTGCTGTGGACACCATGCTGTTTGTAACATTACAAACAACATGGTATTATACTGATATGTCTCAACCATTCCACAAAGTGTGCATGAACCTTCCAACAATTCTGAAAATGTAGTCAATTCACACATCTAAACCTGTTACTAATCAACTATGCATTCCATTCTTTTAATCTTTTAAATAGTGCTGCTGTGCAAATTTCCTAGATGGTATTTCAATAATTATTGTTTTCATCCTCATTATCTATTTCACTTCATTATATACTGTATAATGAGGTGAAATATGGCAGACTAACTGGTAGTTTTTACCATGACCATGTCCCAGTCTGGGGGGGGGGAGGGGGGGGAGGGGGGGAGGGAGAGGGAGGGAACTATGCTCTCATACACAAAATGTGGTCATTTATCTCCTGATGAGAGCACAGTGGCTCACCTTCATGGTTTTGTGATAAATAAATATTTTTAGAAGTTATAAGGGGCTTATTAGAGAATGAGGCATTTTAGTGAGGGAGAGGGGGGGGGGGAATTGTAAAAAAAGGAAAAGAGGGGTGACAAAGAGGTGACTTGGTAGCAAGAGGCAAGACGTATCACAAAGTCATAGTTGGTGGGGGGGGGGGGGGACTCACTCATTTCCAAATTAGAACTAGATAATATCAAAAGAATAAAAGAGATGGCAAGTTTTGAGCTCGGTAAGAAAATAGAGAAAGATGTTTTTTCGTCTTGTCACGAGCGTAAGAGAGAGAAAATATTCTGAGTCCCCATGAGGAATCGAACCTCAGACCTTCGGATTCCGCGTTTCGATGCTGTAACACTTTGTCCCACGCTCGTGATAAGTAGAAAAAAAATCATCTCTCTCTACATAAGTTTAGCACCTAATGTCATTCCTCGGGAAGATTTCACTAAAACCCTATCGTGTTTTAAACAAAGCATTCGTCCCAGAGGTGAACTATTGTTTACTGCTCTGTTTTCTTCATTAAAAAATAAATAAATAAATAAATAAATAAAAATAAAAAAAACTGTATGCATAATAAAATATGGGGTTATACAGACATATTGTCTCATTACTTACCTGAACATATCCATATATCAGATAAAATACGAAAACTCCACCACAACAAACAAAGAACTGGGCTGACTTCGGAAGTGAATCTAGAGCGATTCCCAGGACAACAAGCTCTTTGCGGCCGTCTGAATTTCCTCCGCTCCCACCATTAGAAATCGATATTATGGAGTGATTGAGCTTCAACTTCTGAGAGTCAGCCATCAGACTTCTCAAGGTTGGATTATTTCTCGCAAATTTCAACGTCTTAGGACGAAAGTCGTTTCTCGACATCTAGTTTAGCTCAGTGTAAAGATCACCGGTAACATCTTTCTGTGCTTAGTACCGATGACAAATTAATTGAAATATATTCTACTGACATTAATCGTAGAAAATCAGACGTTCACGTGTCATTTTTATATTAATGCAAGCCTATAGAAATAAAAAGTTTCTCTCCCCGTTGATACATCCGCCATATTGAAAAACCGCAAATTCCTGGGAACAACTTACAACAATTTCGAACCCAGGGCTTCACGCTCAGCAAACTTTGAGAGATGATAAAGAGTGAAAAGTTAGGGTGATTTAGTTCACTTTCTTTCAATGACGTAAATCTGCATCTATCCCATATCACCTCGTGATCTCCATAGTGCATAGATGGTCAACTGAGCTATGAATAGATTGCACTGTGCGCGCAGAATCTATTTTTCCCTTACCTCCTCCCATGACACCCCGCTCACCTCAGTCCATCCTAGTGTCCAGTCATCTCTTCCCAAAAAACACTTATAGCGCGACTAGGTACGAGTCTGCTTTGCGCGTGCCATTAACGGTCAGCGCGCGCTTATGCTACGTAACAATATAACAACTTACTAAAAAACGAAAACTAAAAACAAAGCAGTGATCGAAAGGTTACCGCGCTTTCTTTGACAAATTGCTCCAGTATCACAAATGATATGATTACACAAGAGCCAAACTGGGGGCCCTAACGAAAGGATTTAAATTAAATTTTAAAGTTGCGGTGTATATATCTCAAGAGTCAGTCAGGAAAGGAAGCAGTATTAAAGTTGCGGTGTATATATCTCAATGGTCAGTAAAGAAGGAAGCAGTGTTAAAGTTGCGGTGTATATATCTCAATAGTCAGTAAAGAAGGAAGCAGTGTTAAAGTTGCGGTGTATATATCTCAATGGTCAGTAAAGAAGGAAGCAGTGTTAAGGTTGTGGTGTATATATCTCAAGAGTCAGTAAGGAAGGAAGCAGTGTTAAAGTTGCGGTGTATATATCTCAAGAGTCAGTAAGAAAAGGAAGCAGTGTTAAAGTTGCGGTGTATATATCTCAATGGTCAGTAGGGAAGAAGGCAGTTTTAAAGTTGCGGTGTATATATCTCAATGGTAAGTAAGGAAGAAAGCAGTGCTAAAGTTGCGGTGTATATATCTCAAGAGTCAGTAAGAAAAGGAAGCAGTGTTAAAGTTGCGGTGTATATATCTCAATGGTCAGTAAGGAAGGAGGCAGTTTTAAAGTTGCGGTGTATATATCTCAATGGTAAGTAAGGAAGAAAGCAGTGCTAAAGTTACGGTGTATATATCTCAAGAGTCAGTAAGGAAAGGAAGCAGTGTTAAAGTTGCGGTGTATATATCTCAATGGTAAGCAAGAAAGAAAGCAGTGCTAAAGTTGCGGTGTATTTATCACAAGAGGCAGTAAGGAAATGAAGCAGTGTTAAAGTTGCGGTGTATATATCTCAAGAGTCAGTAAGAAAAGGAAGCAGTGTTAAAGTTGCGGTGTATATATTTTAAGAGTCAGTAAGGAAAGGAAGCAGTGTTAAAGTTGCGGTGTGTATATCTCAATGGTCAGTAAGGAAGGAAGCAGTGTTAAAGTTGTGGTGTATATATCTCAAGAGTCAGTAGGGAAGGAAGCAGTGTTAAAGTTGCGGTGTGTATATCTCAATGGTCAGTAAGGAATTGAGCAGTGTTAAAGTTGCAGTGTATATATCTCAAGAGTCAGTAAGGAATGGAAGCAGTATTAAAGTTGCGGTGTATATATCTCAAGAGTCAGTAAGGAAAGGAAGCAGTGTTAAAGTTGCGGTGTGTATATCTCAAGAGTTAGTAGGGAAAGGAAGCAGTGTTAAAGTTGCGGTGTTTATATCTCAAGAGTCAGTAAGGAAAGGAAGCAGTGTTAAAGTTGCGGTGTGTATATCTCAATGGTCAGTAAGGAAGGAAGCAGTGTTAAAGTTGCGGTGTGTATATCTCAATGGTCAGTAAGGAAGGAAGCAGTGTTAAAGTTGCGGTGTATATATCTCAAGAGTCAGTAAGGAAAGGAAGCAGTGTTAAAGTTGTGGTGTATATATCTCAAGAGTCAGTAAGGAATGGAAGCAGTGTTAAAGTTGCGGTGTATATATCTCAAGAGTCAGTAAGGAAAGGAAGCAGTGTTAAAGTTGCGGTGTATATATCTCAAGAGTCAGTAGGTAATGGAAGCAGTGTTAAAGTTGCGGGGTATATATCTCAAGAGTCAGTAGGTAATGGATGCAGTGTTAAAGTTGCAGTGTATATGTCTCAAGAGTCAGTAGGTAATGGGAGCAGTGTTAAAGATGCGGTGTTTATATCTCAAGAGTCAGTAAGGAAAGGAAGCAGTGTTAAAGTTGCGGTGTATATATCTTAAGAGTCAGTAGGGAGAGGAAGTAGTGTTAAAGATACGGTGTTTATATCTCAAGAGTCAGTAAGGAATGGAAGCAGTGTTAAAGTTGCGGTGTATATATCTCAAGAGTCAGTAGGTAATGGAAGCAGTGTTAAAGTTGCGGTGTATATATCTCGAGTCAGTAAGGAATGGAAGCAGAGTGAAAGTTGCGGTGTATATATCTCAAGAGTCAGTAAGGAAAGGAAGCAGTGTTAAAGTTGCGGTGTATATATCTCAAGAGTCAGCAAGGAAAGGAAGCAGTGTTAAAGTTGCAGTGTATATATCTCAAGAGTCAGTAGGGAAAGGAAGTAGTGTTAAAGTTGCGGTGTATATATCTCAAGAGGCAGCAAGGAAAGGAAGCAGTGTTAAAGTTGTGGTGTATATATCTCAAGAGTCAGTAAGGAATGGAAGCAGTGTTAAAATTGCGGTGTATATATCTCAAGAGGCAGCAAGGAAAGGAAGCAGTGTTAAAGTTGCGGTGTATATATCTCAAGAGTCAGTAGGGAAAGGAAGCAGTGTTAAAGTTGCGGTGTATATATCTCAAGAGTCAGTAAGGAGAGGAAGCAGTGTTAAAGTTGCGGTGTATATATCTCAACAGTCAGTAAGGAGAGGAAGCAGTGTTAAAGTTGTGGTGTATATATCTCAAGAGTCAGTAAGGAGAGGAAGCAGTGTTAAAGTTGCGGTGTATATATCTCAACAGTCAGTAAGGAGAGGAAGCAGTGTTAAAGTTGCGGTGTATATATCTCAGGAGTCAGTAAGGAAAGGAAGCAGTGTTAAAGTTGCGGTGTATATATCTCAGGAGTCAGTAAGGAAAGGAAGCAGTGTTAAAGTTGCGGTGTATATATCTCAAGAGTTAGTAAGGAAAGGAAGCAGTGTTAAAGTTGCAATTTCTTTATCTCAAGAGTCAATAAGGAAAGAAAGCAGCGTTAAAGTTGCAGTGTAAATGTTTGAAGAGTCAGTAAGGAAAGGAAGCAGTGTTAAAGTTGTGGTGTAGATATCTGATGAGTTAATAATGAAAGAAAGCAGTGTTAAAGTTGCGGGGTATGTATCTTAAGGGTCAGTAATGAAGGAACCAGTGTTAAAGTTGCGGTGTTTATATCCCAAGAGTCAGTAAGGAAAGAAAGTAGTGTTAAAGTTGCGGTGTATATATCTCAAATGTCAGTGAGGAAAGGAAGCAGTGTTGAAGTTGCAGTGTGTATATCTCAAGAGTCATTTAGGAAAGGAAGGAGTGTTAAAGTTGCGGTGTATATATCTAAAGAGTCGGTAAGGATGGAAGAAAGTTAAAAAGTTAAAGAATCTGTTAAAAAATTATTGTTAAGTGCCATGAAACAAGGAAAGCGCCGACCACATCGGTAATATTATCTGTAGAACATTTTATTAGGGATTAGTGCTTTCCCTTACTCTTTGTCTATGTACAAATTTATTTAAAAAGAGCTTAAGGCTTGTTCCCTAACTTGATACACGTCTCATTCTTGGAGCATTTTATATTTCATAACTTCCTCTTCTCGAAGAAGAAGGAAGAAAGTCGTGCGAAGTTGCATTTTGGTGTTTAGTGAGATTAGAAACAACAACGACCAAAGCCAAAGACAAAAGAGCGTCGCTGTCTACTTTTCTACCAATGGAATCAAACTAGAGAGACACGTGTCCGTTGAACGACAAATGTCTGTCGGAGTTGGCTCAGAGTTTCAAAGTTGTCGAGGAACCTGTGATCCCGTTGTAGATATATGTATTATCGAAGGGTACAAACTGACGGGTCACAAGTTTGACAATTTCTTGAGCTGCTGCACCTGATGAAGAAAAAGGAAACGTACAGATACTTAATGACTACTCCTCATTACGATCGATCAAATAGTTTCGCCCGCGCGCGATTGGTCTAAATGCAGCAACGTGATCGAATACCCCCAGTTAAAACTAAGTGATATCCGAGTATATTACCCAAGCGATATTCACCGAACATTTTTTCACGCGCCTTGCAAAATATTTGAACATTAATAGACACAATAGCCTCTATTTTGCGCGAAAATATGAACGGATATTTGTCCTTGAACATTAACTTTAGCATCCTGGAACAGAAAATGTTCGCGGACGACTCCCATACGGGCGGGACACAAAATTCAAATCAAAATCCAGAAGGAATTGAACCAACACCAACTGAAACTTATGATAATCCTCATTGGCATAAATTAATATCTTGCCGGTACGCATCAGAGGACTGAAGGCGGTGTGAGGTGCAGGGAGAGTTATGAGATCGTATTTTTTACTTTGAGGCCGTTGGCAGGGCGAGGAATTCTGCGGTCAGCCTTCGCCGTGTAGAGTTGTTAGGTTTCGTTTCAATCTTTTTATTTATTTTATTTATTTTACTCATTATTTAATTTTTTCCCTGAAATATTGCCACGTTCACATCAGGTTTTACTAGGAGCTGTACTCGTATACTTCTTTATCTATCTGTTATCTACTTGTGAATGAATGAATGTTGTGCCGCGTAGCACTGGGAACACAAATGGTGAAACAGAGAATTAACTCTGAAGTGTAAATTAAAGTGCTATCTGGGTTATTCGTGGGTTTAAATAGCACTTTAATTTACACTTCAGAGTTAATTCTCTGTTTCACCATTTGTTATCTACTTGTGTTTATCATGTTATTCGTAAGATCATAGAATGCCCTAAAACCGCGAGGGTGGCACCACTGCCTTAGTTGGAGGTACACATTCCCCGTTTTTTTCCACCTGTTGGTTTTCAGGGGTTTTCGTGTCCGGCTTTAGTACATTTAGTGTTTCTAACAATCATAAGATACTTTCAAAAGCATATCGCAGTTGGTGTTAAATAAACGATACGGTGGCTTGGCTGACCAACGCGCCCAGATATCATCACTTGGATCACTTGGTATGCCCAGTTGAGTAGTAGAGGCAAAATATTGGCCTTACCTCCTATGAAAGCGGCGACAGAGTGCAATTCGCTGGCTCCGTATCGACACCTGAAACAAGGCGAAAAGGTTACTTCAAGGCACCATCTTACAACGTATGTTCTCAGGTTTCTGAGTGCTGCTGAACCATCTGCGCTCAATTTTGGGTCGATTGTTGATTCTAGCATCAACGGTTTTCAACTCAACGTTTTTAACGACTGTAATTTGTAGAAGACAAATACCGACAACAAACTTTATTAGCCGATCGACGGTTAGTTCGCACACTAATCGTGAGTCCGAAATTCAACAAACGCGAGTCTTCGCTTCAAGCAACGTGACGTCACGCAATGCAAAATAAGGCCTTACCACCGAACTTAAAACAATAATAAAAAACTAACCGAGAAGAGTTTTGTTCGTCAAACGGGAATGAGAAGAGAAACATTCCCAAACGGCTCTTTTAATACAAAAAAATACTGCGAAGTTTTGCTCAAATAAGGTCAACTCCTTGTACTCACATTTCGTGAACGTATTCCTCCTTTACGTCCGCGTTCACCGACCATTCTTGGAGCAGAGAGCCAAGACAACACTGGATATAACAGAATTCATTAGAAATGAATCAGTTTAACTGCGCTGGCATCAATAGAAGAAGAAAGTACTTTTCTAATTGCAATACACATACTCATTCATGTGATATTGACACAATTTAGATAGCTGTAATTTTCACTGAAGAAATATATGTAGATTGATATACTGTCCGAATATTCAGAAAATACTCGTCAACGAAGTTCAGATGACACGTGTCCTGCACACTGCTAGGATCAGCAATGTCGATAGCGTAATGTTTGTAGATAGAAATAAGAGAGATGGTAAGTTTTTGAGCTCGGTAAAGAAATAGAGAAAGGTGTTTTTTTTTTTTCAGATCTTCGGATCCCGCCGTAGGCTGATAAAATAGCCAGTCGAATCAGATTTTCAGGCTACGAACTGAATCAACTCCTACCAAACCAACATACCTTTAACTTCACAACATCTGCCTCGACTTGATCTTCAAAATTACCTGAAGAAAAGTTGCCACAAAGTTATTTAATTAGCTCGCTAGCAAACCTGATACCATTTTTCTTTAAATTCCTCGCTAAAAGTGAGATACAAGCCAAATAAAAATAAGCAATAAAATTGAAAACAGATAATTCAAATTCGGAAAACTGAAATTTGTCTGTTTACCTGGATACCTATGATACTGCGAGTAAAACCTATCCACTGCTTTTAATAAGATATAGAACACAACGTCGCTGTCCGGATCTTCAAGGTAACCGGCTGAAAAGGAGGAAAAAAACAATTTAACAGAGAATAATTACACGTATAGTGTATGAATACGGCGATAGAAAGTAGTCCACTCCAATGAAGGGCGCTCGACTGAGTGTTTTAAGGGAGTTAAGTTTCTAAAGAAACCGTGGCGCTGCATCGGTAGGAGAGTATAGCAGGTAATTTAGTGTTAACAACTGAGTTGAAAACGTAAATTGGCCACCGTAAAGGGTAAAAAAGCTAACGTTTCGCGCCTTAGCCCTTCATCAGAGTGAGTGTTTTAAGACCAAAACCAGAGAAATCACAGCCAATCAGAAGAAAGGAAAATATCACATGGAGCCGATGAGATAACAAAGAAAAAAGACGCAAACTGCTTAAAGCGCGGGAAAATGTGCGAGTCACAGGGTTGCGATTAGTTTTGGATCTGATTGGTTGAAAGGATGGCGCGAGTTTTCTGGACCAATCATAGAGCGGAGTGGAGCAAAGCGAAAACAATCTCAGATTATTTTTCGATACTCGATGTAAACGTAGGGGTCCTACATTTGAATAGAGAGGGAAGTACACAAACCTAATTCATTCGCCTTGGCCAATGAAGGTTCACTCTCCTCAGCCAAGGATCTACCCCGAATTAATCTCAAAAATGCGGCATTTTTACCTGAAGGAGAAAACTGTGTATTAGACTTAAACAGAAAATCATAAATATCACAAAAACCACTTAAAGTCAAATATCAAATCTTGGGAGAGAGAGAATGTTCACGTTAAATTGAAGATAGATATTACACATCCTTTCTGTTAAAAAATCCATCGTTGGTTGATTTCTTTTGCACAGATCTACACTAGCCCAGTTGTTCAAAGGACTGATAGCACTATTCAGAGGATAAATCGCTACCGAGCAGATAGGTGCTAAAAAAACTTCCAAATCTTTCAATGATTTTCACTTCAGTTTTCTGGGCTTGAGGGTATCTGGATTGAAGATTTAAGATAACATTACAAATTACTTCTACTTACAGAAAAGCCTAATTTCCGAATCTGAAATGCTATCTGTTGACTGAAAAATAATCAAGGGGTCAAGTACATAAGCAAACAACAACAACAACAAAAAAAACAAACAAACGTGCAATTGTTCTCAGAAGTGCCCAGACTAACAGATCAAAAATCCACAAGTACACATAAAGATCTTGCCCTCCATGTAAAGCTAAAACCTTCCCACACAATTCAAGTTTCATTAAAAAAAAGGAACCTGCTCATGACAAATAAAATCCTCCATGAACATTTAATAAAAGTAGGAAAGGAAAAAAAATACAAATGAGGGTTAATCCACAAGCATCTCACCTTTCCTACGTCGAGTAATATTCTATGCACCCTTTGAGTTACTACAGCAATATCTTTTCTTGCCTGTTCTTGATATCTTGAAAAATGCAATCATACACAGACCATAATCAACTTCTAATCAAACGCTTGTTTTGGCTGCCTTGAAAATTAATACACGGTTCATGCACTACAGAATTACTGTTAGATGTATCACTTCTCAAATTAATTAGAGTGAGCACTAAGAAAGAAAAAAAAATTGTCATTAATGAGTTGAAATGTTAAAGTAATCTGTTTTGTTTTATGTTAGCCTGGATTTATATAAGCTTTTCTCCCTTTCCCAGTGTATCTGCAGCAAGCAAGGAAAACATCAAAGAGTAAGAGAAATTTTTCCTGATAAAACCAAGACTTTGATAAGCAAAGCATCACACTGGGAAAGAAGGACTGCTCAAACAATGATATTTTGTTCCAGTCCAAGAGGACACATATATATAACATGTGTCTGTATCTTTACCTGATCAAAGGTTACAATAACACTTACATATTCTGAAGCTCAATGTATCTTTTAGAATCTGCCGTCATATCTGGGATGGATCCTCTTAATGGAAGAGCACCTTGAGGGAAACATATGTCATTCATCCTTGTTATGTAGTGTTCACAATAAGAAATAGCAAAGATGGCTAAATGTAATGAAATGATTGTTTTTTTCATCCAGGCTTCTTCAAGAAGTGAAGGTAACAACATCTGTTTGAGTGAACAACTGGATGAAATGCCAAAAAAGAGACCAAAGAAAAAAGAGAATAAAACCCAAACAATTGAAGAAAGAAAAAATAAATGAAGGAAAAAATAAACAAATGCACAGAAGAACCTTAACAAACAGGTGAAGGAGCAATCTATGCCAAAAGAACCGAGGAAGGAATCAAAATGAATAAACAAATATAAGTTGGTATTATAAAACAAAAACAAACTAATAAATAATGAAATGAAGTATCTGAGGTCTGGAAAAAAGAGCAAGCAAAAAAAATATACATGGTGTAGATAGAGCAACAGTTTTCAAAGCATTTTGAGCAACCAAAAATTACCTGTGCCCTCATTTTCTACAAATTCTTTAACAGCTTTGGCCAAGATCCAAAACGAACTATGCTAAAGGTAGAGGAAATTATCATTTTAGAATACAGGCTAACAATGGGGGCATTCTGTAGATGTACCAAGCTAGTTTTATTCTATGCTTTATCATTCATGTATACTTACAGATTCAGTAAAGTTACAACAAGAATCATCTGCAAATATTTGCAAAACTTCACTAGGTATCTGCAAGAAAAGTGACCGGAAATTTGTAAATGACACAAAGATATGAGCAAAGCTTAAGACTTGGAAACTTCACAACAAAGTGAAACTATGATCACTTACAATGATCTTCCTTACCCTGGTTGGAACAAGAGCTGTGTTCACAGCCTTTATTGCCTCATCAAAGTTTTCCTCTTCTTCTGGGATGCCATCTTTGTTGACCAAAATTCCTGATGGGAGAAGTAAATTAATAAGGCACTCTTTCTTTGTTAGAACTATACAAATTCAATACATTAGAGAGGGACATTGTCAGGCCTACAGTGTCATTCTAGGAATCCCTTCAATGCTCCAAGAAGAAAGTCTGCCTCCAATGCAGATGTCCAAAATTTGTCCTTGCCAAACAAGGAGCACCAATAATCAGTAGCTCTTCCACAAAAAGACAGTTTGAATGGTCACAGACTGATTACAATCTTCAAAGAAAGCATCAATAAAAGGTTGGTGCCCCACCTTGAAAGAGAGGGAATTTAAGCTTTAATATAATTTACCAAGCATCAACTAACTAACCTCCCCTAATTGTTTGTTTGAACATGTCTTTTTCTTTGTAATTTTGTGGAACTCTGCCTTCATGCTGTAGAGAAAATGTTCAAGACAGATATAATTGTAAGTTTAGTGCATAAGTAAGGCAGCAGTTGTACCATAACTTACTTCTTTTCCGAAAACTTTGATAAAGAAAGATGGACTGAGGAATCATTCTGTGATGAACCCATGTCCACCTTCACACAATTTGAATAAGCTTTCTAAATGCTTCAAGTGAGTTCCAGATAACATGTGGGCTTCATGTCGCTGTGCTTCTCTCTCTTAGTAGTTGTAGATGACGTAAAAAAATGGTAAAAAAAATGTGGTATAGGAATTTCATAAGAGAAAGGACTCCACTGAATGGATGGTGTTGGTATTAACAAAGAGGTTTTTTTTTTTAAGAACAAGAATAAAGAGAATTGTCATGATGATGTTATCTATAATTATATCCTGGGACATATCACATAAGGAATTTTATTGATCAAACTGTGCCTTGCTGTCAGAATTATATTTACACTTAAAGCTTACATTGATGTAGATTTATCATAAGGAATTTTATTGATCAAACTGTGCCTTGCTGTCAGAATTATATTTACACTTAAAGCTTACATTGATGTAGATTTATCACCTTAGGAATTTTAAGGATCAAACTGTGCCGAGAGATCAGAATTATCTTAATTCCATGCATAAAGCTTACATTGATAGAGATTTATAACTCTAATATTGCTAACATTTTAAAAAGTTCATTCCTGAAGGACTCACCTCTGCTTTCCATTTGTTTAAGTACTTTAACAACAGTACTACATATGGAGTGTGGCCATGCTCCTATGACAAATGTGAACAAAGAACTAGTTATTGATCAGGCAACAGTTGTTTGAATGTTGGATAGCACCATTTACTGGATAGCACTCTATCCAGTTGATAATACTATACATTTTGCTATCACTTATCCCCTGGACAGCAATTTGTCCGTTGGATTTGTCCGTTATCTGCTACCCTTTACACAACTGGGCCCAGAACAAAATGATTCCCTAAGTTTATAAAAAGCATTACTGAACAGCTTGATGAAGTAATTTAAGTTGTTGCTTTATAATATTTCAGTGAAAATAATATTATTCCCCCTTTCCCCCTCCAGTATTGCCAAGCTTTCCTGACAGAACCCTGGTACCCATATATACTCCTGGGTATAGAGACATGCACTGTGAGAGCAGAGTCCAAAAACACAACACAATGACTCAGCCTGGTCTTCAACCTGCACCTCTCAACGCAGAATCCAACATGCCAACTGTTAAGCCAGCAAATCTCCTGGTCAGGGGTTACACCTGGACTTTCTGATCCAGAGTCCAGTGTGAATACCATTTTCTAACACTGTGTCTCCTTACGCATACAATATTTACCTGTTTTGTCATGGTGTTAAGATCTAAAGCATCCACATACTGTACAAGGCCAGGAAAAGGCCTGTCTAATCTTAAGTCTGGATGAGTGCTATCAGGGTGTGATTCCACAACTGCATAAGTAAGAAAAATCGTTGTCAAGAAAAGAAACTTCTCACATGTTACAGATTTGTTACCATACATACCAGGAAAAGTCAAGCTACAAAAGTAACCATCATTTGCTATCTCTTTTCTATTGCAGGCCAAAAGTTTACCAGCACTGGTTGCTTACAGTGTACTCCAACAAGTTTTGGTGGCTTAGGGCCAAGTATACAGAAATACAGAATGTGGGTTAGAAGCAAACTCCATACTCCCATCTCAGGGCTGCTCTAAGCATATGAACCCAGAGTTTTAAGCTGTTGCAGTGTGACCACTCACACAGCAACAGACTGATGAAGGCTGGCAATTCTGCCAAAATATTTTCAAAAAAATTAATCCTTTCTAGTCAAAAACTTTTACACAGAATGCAAGCTAATCTCACGAATAAAGATGCAACATTATTCCACACAAAAATATATTGTGATTCTTACCACAGTGCTCTTGCAGCACAATTCTCATGCAACCAATAAAGCCATATGAACGACAAACTAGCAGTGGAATATTTCTGGACCACAGTAGGGAACCAAGTTTTAGTAGAGTTCTGAAAATAAAAATGAACTTTAAATACCCTTTTTCATTGGAACAGTTGTAAAGTTTGAAGGTGGTAGAGATTCAAACCAAAAAATTGAATAATTCAAAGGATGGGATGCAAATAAGTATCTTCTTAAACAACAAGTTATATTCTCAATGACTGTAAATATATAAAAATCATATATGTGAACTGCCGTTGCAGAAACGAAAATGGAAGTAATCCTCGCAATTATGAACACTACTTAAATAGTAGTGAAAATAAGGCCTGAAGAAAAGTCAGAACTGGTATTGTAGAGGTCATGGGTTCAAATCCTGTACTGGCCTGAATTTTTTTCAGGCCTTATTTTCACTACTACTTAAGAAGTGTTCATAACTGTGAGGATTGCTTCCATAACTTATCTTTCAGGTTCCACTTACTCCTCAGGAAGCTGAGTAGCTATGACCACAGTAAATGACTTGAAATAGTCACTGTTCTCCCGCAACAAGCAGTCTGTAGTCTAATTGAAACAATGAAAACACAAGGCTTAAATGACAAGCAAAAGCTGCTGAGTATTTAAATACTCTTTCACTTAAACTTATGACCATTTACCAAAAGCATTATACAATGAAACTCAAATTAGAGATTAACCCAGTGCTATATGTACAGCTGTACATGTTTAATATTTAAATTGTTTCCTCGCAAAGTTTGCAAATTTCATGAGAGGATGCCTCTCATGAGGGTCTTACATGTATGTCTCATTGCCCATGTTTAGTTAAAGTGGAAGTCAGTTAGACATGGATGGAAAAAAATGTGACAAATACAGGAAATAAATATATTAGACAACAATTTAATGCAAACTATATCTCCCTTGGAAAAACAAGACTATGACACCACCATGGGCAATTTGATTTAGGGAAAAGAAATACATTCTTGCTTGTTTCTGTCACAACAAAACTGTAGTTTAATTAAATGATCAATACATGGAAAATAACCAACTATATGAGATGGCCTGAACACTAAACTTGAGAACACTGATGATTCCTTTGAGGATCAATTTTTAAAAATATAAGATTGATCAGTGCTTACTTCTTCAATGAAATCTCCTGACACATCTGAATTAAGTTCAAGCAGAAGTTCAGTGGTGCACTCTGCCCGAGACTAATCAAAGAGAAACATGACCGACATGATCAACTGATTAAATTAATAAGTCTACTCCCTTTCGATAAATGGAGATTTACTTTGTTTTGTTATCTCACTGATGTTTCTTTAAAGCTGTAATTAATTAATTAATTTCAGATCTGTACGTGTACATGCCAAATGTTCTACTTCACTTCAAAAACATTGACCCTTTAACTCCCAGATCAAATTTGTAATTCTCCTTACTGTCAACCATACAGTTCTTATAATGCTTGTTCAGAGAATTTAGTACTGGATCAACTAATTATCTCCAAATTGATCTTTTTCTTTCTTCTCATCGCTTATCTGGTTGTTATTGTATAGATGCTGTAAGAAGAAATTCTGTCTTGGTCACTTATGGGTGTTAAAGGTTAAGGCACTGTTACCATCTTAATGCACTTGTTTAGTGTTACTTGTACTTAAATTATTTTCCATACCTTTCCAATACAATCTTTATCTAAAAAGAAGCTGTGAAAAATCAAAAGGCAAAATAAACTTAATTAAATCAAGTTATCAATAACACAAAGATTTATATCAACAAGAGAATGAATAATCTACAGAGTAATTAAAAATGTTTTTCCTCTTCTAGTCATATTCATGCATAAAAAGAGTATAACAATCTACGAATGATTAATTTGTAACATCGAGCAACAATGTTTGCTTCCTATGTACTTACTTGTTGCCTATATCTTCACCAGTAACTTTCTCACCATCCACAATAGTAAAAGATCCTATGCCTAATGAAAATAAACCACATTCAGTGTATTACAATTTGAAAATTAAGACATGTGTTACTGGTGATCTGAGAATTCTTGGCTTCAAGGCAGGATTATTTAGCAAAATTCTCATGACTTGAACTTTTTGTTATCTTAATGTAAAGGAAAATTTTCCTACTGCCTCACTTTATTTTCCTGCAACAACATTTCTTAACAAGAAGCCTGTAAACTGCTTGCCAGGTGCATATGACAATCACAAGAACTGAATGTTAAAATGTCACCACAATTTAAATTATAAATTTTACCTGGAAGAATGAGATTCTTTAGAATTTCAGTTCCAGTAGCTGATGCATTTATTAAGCAAATCTTGGCTCCTTCAAGAGCTTCTTGTCCATGATCTCCCCACAATCTAAACAACCACAACAAAAAATAACACATGTTTTATCTAGTAACTAGATAAAATAACGAGTTAAAAAATCACCTTTTGACTATGTAACAAAAGTGAATTCAATTTTTTTTTCAGGATCTTTCATACAGTCCTGAAGACAATGCTATAAGAGCTTAATGGTCTAATGGTAAAATGACCCTTCATTCCCGATATGGAGTTCTATGTTTGAATCCTAGCCAGTAATTGAGTTCACAGGATTTTGCGGTCTGGTTGTATAGGTGAAATAGCATTGATAAGAACTGTTGCTATCACTAGTACTGACTGATGTTGTGACAACATTCATGTAGTCTTTGAGGATGACTTACACTGAGGTCATCAAAATGTTGGTCTCTACAACAAACAGCAGTATTTTCCAGGACTTCTCTTACCTGGACAATTCCTTTACATGTATATAATCAACTGTAAATCATATTTAGCAAATAAAAGGTGTCACATACACAGAGGAAAATAAACCTGGAAGCCAGACAGTTTTCTCTGACACACTTATTAAAGGAAAATATGTAACATATAGCCCTGAGAATTGCTTGACAGATTTTGGGAGTTAAAGGTTGCTGGAAACTGTCAAAGTCACTCGGCTGTCCTTGGTCGAGCCCTCAGGATCAATGATCAGTATCTTAACTATGTAACTCTGTCTAAGACATTATCACAATGAGAAAGATAAAAAAACTGCCCGAAAAAAGGACGATAAATGAAACTGGAAACCCGAGCGTTCTAAACATAATATTTCTACGTAATGTAGAAGCATGGATGGACAGCCACGGAGGACTGAGGTACTGACTTAATCTGATTTTTTTTCCACTTTGCTAATCATTACTTTCTAGCAGGTGGATCTATCACGATCCTTACAAACGTTTAATCCATAATCTTTTCTTTTCTGATATCCAAAGATCTCTTAGACGCGGTTGACGACGCGGTTAACAAAAACCACTGATAACGAACCATCCAGCTCACACGCGTATCTGCGCATTCTGAAATCCCTCGCGTTTCTTTCTTAGTGCTATTTTTTCGCATCACAATGCACATTCATTTCTCTTACCTTAACTGACGATCATATTTTTTGTTTTTATCAAGAGCTACCTTGGACATTTTCTGTTTCCTTGAAGAGCCCGGTGAATTCACCGCTTTCCTTTTCATTGCGCATGGGTACTGCACCAATTGAACCACAGTTTTTCTGCACAGCAGTGACGCACCATCGTCGGTAAATTTCGTTTACTTTCGTAAAGCCCCGACATTGGACGGACGTAGCTTGAACGAAAAGGCACTGGTACTTGCGACGTGGCATGCGCATGAATACAGAATATAGTTTAATACGAGGCAATCATGGCGGATGCAAGGTCTTGTGGAAGATCCGTCACAAAGGTGTGTTTTTCTGATAATTTTTTCTCTAGATGTGATAGCTTTAGCCTCAAAAACGGTGCAGTACTTAGTAATAGCCATTCCATACGAAGTTAATCTCTGTTTGTTTAACCGTTGATACACTAGAAAACGTCTATGTGGCTACTGTCATGTTTGATCTTTTGGCTCAATATTTCGCCCACCTGGCCCTTTTATTTGCCTGGAATTGCTCCGATTGACTACGAAAAAGGCGAAAAACTAGAAGTCAAGGTACGGTCTTTTAAACCTCAAATATTATGATCTAATATTATGTGGGCATCCTTGGTAAATCGTCAGATTTTGATGCTTTTACAGTAAACTTGTTTTTGTTTTTACTTGTTCGATTCAAAATTGATAATAGCTGTATGGTGGAATTTTTTGTCTTTTTTTTCCAATTTTTATTTCCGATCATCAAAGACAATTGTATCTTTTTAATACAAACCTCAAGATGCATCTCTGTAGATTTTTTGCCTCATTAACACGGTTGCTATGACTTCACCTACTACTTCAAAGCTTGAAAAAAATCTAGATTAGTGCTGTAAGGTGGTAATAGCTGTCATGTTTGATTTGGATGGTCTTTGGAATTTACAGGCTGTAAAAATGACAAGTATCAAGACACAGCTTCCCTTTGAGTACTACTCTATTCCCATCTGTAAGCCTGACAATTTACAGTACAAGCCAGAAAACCTTGGTAGGGCTGATTTCTTGCATTTTTTTATTTTGTATTTAGATCATAGTGCAAACTTTTGTTATGTTCAATTAAAAAAACTAATTTTCATGATACACTACATTGTTTATTTATTTGATGGGAAGCATGGAAAAAAGGTCATTTGGAATTCACATCTTATTTGAAACATTGTAAATCATTATTTTGCGGGAACTTTGAGGCTAATGAGAATAAATTCTGAAATCAGAGGTAAAACACTGCTTCTGGTAGTTGATTTATGTCTTTTATCTTTATTTTTCTTTCTTTCTTGTAAGAAAATTTACTCATTTGCCATTTAGAGTATTGTCTTAAAAACAATGTGCTTTGTCTGTAGGGGAAGTACTTCGCGGTGACAGGATTGTAAATACTTTATATGAGGTTTGTATCCTTCTTCTTTAACACTGTAGCACACAAACACACTATAATGATATAGTTGTAGGAGGTGAAACTGTACTTCTTCCTGTATCAAGATATAAGAGACATTTACCCCTGAATTCTTTTTAGTTTGCCATTTGAAACCATTTTTATCTTCTCTATCTTTTTTTGCACTTCTCCCTTGATAGTTTTTTGGTCATTGTTTGTGTTTTATGCTGCCCTCATTAAACATAAGTTATTTTGGCAAGTAATATACAGCTGTTTCAAGAAAGTTTGCAAATTGTATAGTGTAAGAATGCATGCAACAACCCTGAAAGGTATTGTGGGTATATTTTACAGTTGTAGGTCATGATTCATTGACTGAGGATTCAGGGAAATCTGTAAAAATTTCACTTAAAGTACAAGGCATCTTGTTCTTGATGAGTTTTTTATTTATTTGCCAGCACTTTTGGCTTTTTTTCCAACAACCTTTCTTGAAACAACTGTATCTAAATAGTGTAGATTAAAAGGAATTTTTTGAGGGAATTCTTTAGTCTTTATCAATTGTTAATCTAATTTTTTCTCTACCGAGTCACTAACTTGCATTCTCAAGCAACCTTCTGCCCTCTTCTGACCATTTGCTGGTACTACTGAGCTTTTTTGTTGCTTTGTAGATAAGAATGGCACAGAACAAAGGTTGCACTTTACTCTGCAAGCAAACAACTGTGAATGCAGAGCAATCTACGAAACTTTCCAAGCTGATATCAGATGAATACCATGTTCACATGTGTGTAGTTTCTTATTTTAGTTTCTTTTCCTATTTTGTTTTAATCCTTTTATCCTTTGTCATTTTGTCTTCTTTATTTTTTTTACTTCCTAATGAGTGTCATCATTTTGTCATCTCCTAATTTTTACATGCTTTTGTTAATTAAATGGTTTTGGTAACTTTTTCAATAAGTGGCTGCTACTGATGTAATGGACTGCTGTGCCTTGAAAATGGCTGCAAGGCCCCATTCTCCTAGGGGGGTCTTGGCTCCCCCTGACCTCACGAAAATCTGGAATCTAGAAGCTTGGAAATATAATTTCTCTTCTCTGAATTCCTTCTAGCCATTCTCTTGTGTTGTATTCACTTATTTTCTCCTTTCATCTCTTAGTGACTGGAGCATGTTTTAACTTCTCACAAAACTGCTTTATGAACAATTTCAGGGTTATTGATAATCTACCTGTGGCAACAAAATTTGTTCTTGAGACTGGCCAGGTAAGGACCATGATGGCAAAAAATTTTTATGTGATTCTGTTTTACCCAAATAATACTCTTTTCAGAACAATTTTGAAATTTCTCTTTTTCCACCTTAATATAATGTATGAAAAATTGCTAAATTTAATTATTCAGTATGCGTGGCAGTTATCGGACACAATCAGAATCTACATTGTACCAGCATGTTTGGGTTTGTTCATGATTTTGTATCTTTTTCCTTAATTAGGTGCAGTATGATCATGGATTTAAACTTGGATTTACCAGAGAGAAGGTTAGTAACATGAAAATAAATGCACTGTCTTGATATACAGTCACTCTCTCTCTCTCTTAGTACTGCCAGTCTTGTTATCAATGCTAGTTTTTAATTTGGTTTTATTATTGATGAAAAACCTCTAAAATGAAAAAATATATAATCAGAATAATTTTAAAAATTCTTTCACTCTCTCAGTAAAGGCTCATTAATTTCATAATTTTGTTCTTTTTGTGATGAGGTGATTATTTTGATTGATATTCAAATTCTCATCAGAATTAAATGGTGGATTGTCCTTTTTTTTCAGGAGACTTACCTTAATAATCATTTGATGATGGTCCTCAAATATCATACTTATGACAAGTAAGCAAACTTTTTCCTTGAATTTCTTTTTCAGCAGTGAGTTTCGTCTCTCTTTGCAAGAAAATTTAAGTTTCTGATTCTCTTTCTGTAGCGCCACATTCCGTGTTGTTGGATTTGAAGTACATACAAAAAGGTGAGAAAGTTATTGCATGGAAACTAAAATCAATGAACATAAATCAAGCCGTGATGTCAGGTGCTCTCCCCTGCCTTGGGAGCTTGGAACCTGCCTAATCTCTATTAGCTTCTTTGGCCACATGGCTCTGAGAACCAATAATGTGATGTAACTAATTGTTACAATTTCGTAGGATTGATTCGAATTTCTCTTTTCAATTTTTGGTAGTGTGGCAACAGATGCTATAGCTGTGGAAGCAAACAGTAATAAATGCTCATTTTTGAGTGAGAAGCCATCTAATCTGCAGATTACTCCTAACCGTAAGTTTGATTTTCATTAATGTTGTACAAAGTGACAGATGAAGCTAAAATGTGATTAAAACCAAAAAATAGGCATGCAAGGCACAGCCAAGTGAAAATGAAAAAAAAAAAATCAAGGATTTTTAGAAGATTGTATTAAAGAAATACCTCAACTAAATGATTGCTTGATATGCATTTTTTTTTTTGAGACCAATGTTTTGGTTTTTATGCCATTGAAAAAGTTTTAAAAAAGTTCATCCCAACTGGAGGAGTTTTTAATATCCAAAGAGCTTGAACCCTGAAGAGGTCCATTGTCACTTTGAGATGAATAGTAAACAACTACAATCACTTTTTTTTGTTGATCATGTGCCAATGAGACGTTAGAGATGTTGGATCAATATCAGTATCTGGGCAACTGCTCACCTGCCCCTCCCCTAATTCAACAACAGTCAATTGACAACAAGTTAAGGTTAATGTTGGGTTTGGGGAGGGGTAGGTGGGCAGTTTCCCAGATACTGATATTGATCTGAGATGTTGATAGGGATTGAAATCTAAATCAGAATGATGATAGAGATATGAATTTCATTAGAAGCTGTCTATATGCAGCTGAATTTGATGGTTCAAGTGTCATAATGGTTCATGCTTAATACCATTTTGTTGTTGATTTTATATTGATAGAGGAGAATGCTGTGGTGTTGACGTATTCTGTAACTTGGGAGGTAGGTCAAGATGTGATAATTATCATTGCAAATTTTAAATTTCTTTAAATTCTATTTGATTGATATAGTATGTGAAGGAAACTGAAGATTTATTTGATTAGCTTTAAGAGAGGAGTAATTTCCAAAAATGTAAAGTAAACAAGCAAAAAAAAAAACTATTTAATGAATGTTTCTCTTATGGTGTAACAGGAAAACCCTTTCCAAAAAAACTTGTTACTTTTTGGGAGTTCTTACCATGAAACTTGGAAAACTATGCTTAATGGAAATAATTCTATGACTGGATTACAGTGTATGTCTAGAAAATTTACTCAATGAAGCATAATGTATCTAACCGTAATATTGTAGAACAGATTACTGCAGGGCACTATTTTGTAGAAAGGGGTTTCTTTTCTTTCTTGTCCTTAACTCCCATTTCATCAGTCACATTAAATATTCTGAGAAAATTCTTAAGTGTTCATACTTTTGGGTTTTATGGTTAAAAGGTCAAAGAAATAAGGGGATGCTATTGTGTAGAGCTTTGTAATCATCACTATGTGATATTGTATTTCTCTTTATTACTTTCGTACAGGCCAGTGAGATTGTCTGGGCTTCACGATGGGACACATATTTAGCTATGAGTGATGTTCAGATCCACTGGTTTGCTATAGTCAACTCTGTAGTGATTGTCCTGTTTTTGTCTGGTGAGTCACCAATTACATGTACCTTAATTTTTAGCACTAAACTTGTTAAAGAAGGAAATATGTTCCTTTCAATGGTATTTTGTGATTGTGCTGAGACTCTTCAGTAAAGTAGAGAGGTGGAGGGCAATGTATAGTTTGGAGGGGGGAGGAGGGAGGGGGGAGACTGAAAGGAAGAAGTCTTAGGGAGAAAGTCCCCCTTTGACTCCTGCTTTAGGGAGAAATCTGGTCGCAGATATCCATGTAATGGAGAGAGAAATATTTACTTACACCTAGCATGTATTCAATATTTCATGTATTGCATATTTAGTAAAGTTAGATTGCACATGTTAACTGTTATATCTTCCTCACAGGTATTGTCTCCATGATAATGATAAGGACATTACGACGTGACATTGCTCGTTATAACAAGGAAGAGGAAATGGTTAGTTATTTCAAAGGCTCATCATTGATGAAAGCATTTTTTATCATAACAGTGAACTTGTGAAACACTGAATAATTTTGATTGTTGCCTTTGCTGCGCTGTTTGACCTTTTTGTTGTTATAGAATTAGGGTAACTTTATCAACCACCACCAAACTCCCAGATTATGTCAAGGCTTTTTCAGTCAAATTTAGTTTGATGGTTAGAAATTTGAATTTGAATAGCTTTTTAATTTTGAAAGTATGATATAAAGTTGAGTGACACATTGAGGAATAATCAAATGAATAATGTCAAAATGTTTTGGTCAGAAGGAAAAAAGTGATTTTATTGTTTGCAGGAAGATACCATGGAAGAGACAGGGTGGAAATTAGTTCATGGTGATGTGTTCAGACCTCCCAAAAGAGCATGGCTACTAACTGCATTTGTTGGCTCAGGGGTTCAGATCTTTTTTATGGTCCTTATCACTCTGGGTAAGATCATATTAAAAGAATTTATGAAATGATAAATGATGTTTTTATGAGAAATTGTAGTAAAGTTAAAGAGTGCTGGGAGCCACAGGTGGCATAGGGTTAATTTTCATTGTGTTGTATCTGGTTGAAGTGTTTGCCATGCTTGGAATGTTGTCACCTGCCAGCAGAGGAAGCCTGATGACAGCAATCATATTTCTTTATGTCTTCATGGGGTGAGTGTTTCAATTAAATCATGTTGAGTTGTGATAAAAATTTTTATACTAGTCTGAAAATACTAGATCATTTTATGGTATTTTTACAAAATTGACTACCTACTTCTCAAGGAGATATTTAAATTTTGTAAAGCAAGCAGTCCAACTTGTTGAAGATGTAATTGTATTTTACTGGAATTGGTAATAATGATGGCCATGATGATAAAGATAGTAATGATGATGATGATGATAATAATAATAATAATATAATAATAGGACCTAGTATTGTGATAAGGATAATGATGATAATGATACTACTACTACTACTACTACTACTACTACTAATAGTAATAATAATAATTATGATGATGATGATGATGAGATGATGACAATAAAATTAATGGTAATGGTAATAATGATGATGAAAAAAACTTACAATAATCCAGAATTAAATTTTCATCCTCACAATAAAGTGTTTTTGCTGGATATTTTGCTGCTCGACTCTACAAGACATGCAAGGGCCAGAACTGGAAGAAATCTGCAGTACTGGTAAGATTCTTAATTCTTTAGAAGGACACGTTTTTTTTTTTTCTTCTTTTTTTTTTATTTATTGAACAATACTAATATTACTCACAATACTCACAGTACAACTACTTACAATCTACTTATTCTACTTACGATTACATACAATACTAGCATTACTAAGAAAACTCACATAACTTACTGTACTAACTCTTCTAACAAAGCTTACTCTACTTACTATTACTTACACTATTTACACTTTTAAAACTTGACAGTTACAAATTAATCAAGAGTAACTTTGGGGTCAGAGGTGTGGTATGACCTAAAACCTCTAGAAACTGGCCAAGATCATTCTAAACTTTTTTTTTTTATTTCAGACGGCTGCTTTGTATCCTGGAGTTGTTTCTGCAGTCTGTTTCATTCTAAACTTCTTTATCTGGGGACAGCATTCTTCCGGAGCAGTAAGGGATAAATTTGGTTGTATTTGTGCTCTGAATTTTCTTTATATTTTTTGTTTAATGGTACTTAATCTAATTTTGCTTGCATTTATCTCTTTTCAGGTTCCCTTTACAACCATGCTTGCTCTTCTCTGTCTGTGGCTGGGAATTTCAGTTCCTCTTGTTTTCATTGGATACTACTTTGGATACAGAAAACATGTGAGTATCACCTTTGTCTTAACCCTTTAACTTCAGTGAGTGACCAAGACAGAATTTCTCCTTACTATATCTATACAATATCATGTAGACAAGTGATGAGAATCAAGGAAAATATCAATTATGGGACTACTAATTGATCTGGTGCCAAATTCTCCAAACAAACATAATGATAATTGTTTGGCAGGCAGTAAGGAGAATTACTAGTGAGATCTTGGGAGTTAAAGGGTTAATCTCATAATAAGATTTTTTTGTATTTAGTGGGATGTAGAAAATTCTGTTTCCCAATACTATGTAGGTATCTGTTGTTTTATTGACCTAAACTAGCAGCTGTAGGTTTTATATTTGACAGGAAATTAAATATTCAATTTTGCTATGCATTACTCAGCCATATGAACACCCTGTGAGAACAAACCAAATTCCTAGGCAAGTTCCTGATCAGGCCTGGTACATGAGTCCCTTGCCAAGGTAAGGTTGTTACTTTTTCCATGAGTGCAACTGAACATCATCATAAACTGTATTGCATTGATGAAAATGAGTTACTACTCAAAAGAGACAACTTTTGGAAATGCCAAAAGTTGGCATTAGGACCACAAAGTTACCTCTGGACAGACCTACCAGTATTTATTGGCATCTGATTCAAATAGAGCAGAGCTCTACTTGAAGCATATGCATATGCCAAAGAACGCAGGAGTATATATGTTTTTTTTTTCTCATGACTTAAGTGCCAGTCCCTTTATTGGAAAGGAGTATGCGTGTATTTTTTGGTGTGCCATTGTGTAATCTTTGTCATTATATTACTCATTTTTAGAAACATCTTTGTCTGGTACACTAAGAAAGAGCCATGTTTCCTTGTGCAGGAGTTGGAAATGTGTGAAAATTTTCTTAGCAATGTATTATCCTTGAAATCTGTTATTCGAGTAATTAATGCTGACTTCCTCTTTCAGCAACCTGATGGCTGGAATTCTCCCCTTTGGTGCTGTTTTTATTGAGCTCTTCTTTATTTTATCTGTAAGTAATCAAAATGAAGCATCATTCTGCCCAGAAGTTACTTCTCGTTATAGGAACTCATCTCTTATTATCACCTCTAATCCTTTCACTCTCTTAAGTGACCAAGGAGGAATTTCTCTCTACAGCATCAATACATTTTCAAGAAGTAGGGTGATGAGAAAAAAAAAAATGTATTTATATCAGGAATAGGACATTGTTTGATTTAGTACTAAATTCTCAAAATAAAAATGATAAGAAATGGATGAGAGACAGTGCAGAGAATGTACATTTTGATCTTGGGAGTGGAAGGATTGAAGAATTATTGTCGCATAACAGTTCCAGCAGAATAGTTTTTTTAAAGTTACAGTTAAACTGTTTTATCACATAGCTAGGAAATTTGTCTAGTCAAATTCAGTTGTGCTAGCATGCTTCATTTTCCTATTGTGCACGCTCATGACAGCAGCAAACAAATCTCTCTCGAGAAAAAAATTTCCATCAGGTTGAAAATGTTATTAAAACAATTGTTTCATACATCAGCTGTGCGTTTATTGAGATATGAAGCACTTGGGAAGTTTGGAGGGCACTGAAGAAGCTAGAGTTGCTCTTGGCTATGCCTCGAGCAACTCTTACGTGTCTTTTGTGCTCTCCAAACTTCCCAAGTGCTTCATATCTTGATGAATGCACGCTAATGTATGAACCAATTGTTAAGTATTATATAATTGTTTTCTCTGAATTTTTAGGCAATCTGGGAAAATCAGTTCTACTATCTGTTTGGTTTCTTGTTTCTGGTGTTCCTGATCCTTGCCAGCTGTGTGTCACAGATATCTATAGTGATGATTTACTTCCAGTTATGTGCTGAGGTAGGAGAAGGTCTTTGCATTTTGGAGGTTAGACCCAATAATCCTGTGAAAACAACTGGGGGTGATCCAATTGTACGGGTTTCCATTTTCTCAAGTCCTGTGCTTGATCTTCCTGAGAGGGGAGGTGCTTCTTCTGAAGTAAGGTGGGCCTATTTCTGTATCAGCAGCTGGTTATCAAGTCTAACTTTACCATTCCATGGTTAAGTTGTGGGAATATTCATTACATTAATTGAAGCCTTAAAATACAAACTTCATGTCTGCATTGAATTCCACTGCTGAGGAAACACTGAAAGTTAAAGAGTTGCAGGAGAGATTGACCAAAGGCAATATTCAATTGCTCTATCTGGGTTGGGACATTTTTTGAAATATTTTGGTTTTTCTGTGTCGCCCCTCTTTTTTACACTTTGCTAAAAACTGTACTATCAGCCTTTATTCTTCAGAAAATTAATCTGCAGTTTATGTATAGGTTCATGAGAGAAAATTACAACTGAACAAAAATGGTACACTTTGTTAGACAGACTAATGCTTGCCACACAACCTAACAAAGGAAAGTAGAAGAAAGACATCAAAATGCTTAAAGTGATAACCACCATTTTTATTTTTCTTGCAGGACTACCACTGGTGGTGGAGATCATTCTTCATGTCTGGTTCATGCTCCATCTATGTGTTCTTTTATGCAGTTTTCTATTTTATTACAAAAGTGAGTTTCACTAGATAGTTACTGTTTCTTTGCAGCTGTTACTGGTCTATATACGGATGTTATTTCCTTCAACTTTTAATTTTTCATACTATCTGTACTGTCTATAAATCCATACTGCAAGTTTAAGAAACTAGTTTTTTTTTTTCTTTTTTTCTGTTCAGATTTATGGCCTGTGCACTCTTTGCTGGGTTATACACTGTAAATCTGAGCTGAAAAAGACTCTTTAAAGTCCCAGTACCATGATGGCCACAAAACCGCATTTTAAAATCAAAATTTAAACAATAGAGAAGCAGTTTCTGGCACCCTAACCTGTCTATTTTGTTTCTTTAGCTGAGAGTTTTATTTTATAATTTTCAAAACTAAACCCTTCTCTTGAATGAAAACAGAACAGCTTTATGGGTGCAATAAGATACGGGAACCTTTGAGAAATGGGCATCTGGTCTGTATCTCACAGTACAGACCTTGAAGTTGGTTAGTAAGATGTATAGATTTGTTAAATTACAAAACTTACTGTGGAATTCTTCTCTTCTCTTTGTTGTAGCTTGACATACAAGATTTTGTCCCAGGTCTTTTGTACTTTGGCTACACATTTATCATGGTGTTGTCCTTCTGGTTGCTGACAGGAACAGTTGGATTTTATGCCACATACCTGTTCATCAGGCACATTTACGCAGCTGTGAAAATTGATTGAGGTGGAGCACCATGCAAAGAACCAATTTATAGTAACACTTAAAACAGCAACTGGGGGAGAGAATTGGTAGTAATGGACTAGTTTTAGTCCTATGTACATGCATACAGTGACACCATGCTTTTAAGATATCAACTGTCTCTTTTGGTAATGAACAATTTTGCTGAATTTGAATGTTCAACATTCTTCATTGGAAATTTGTTTTGTCTAAATGTGCTGGTGGAATAATTTACTGTACACCATTTATTTTGTTGATTTCAATTAGAACATTTACCTTGTGTTTAACGATGAGAAAATGATTTTTTAACAGAACATTCCTTTTATGTAAGTTTTCAGGCAGGATTTGCTTGAAGTAATTCTTAACAACTTATCATTCATCCTTTAAACCCTGTTACCCTTTCACTCCTAGCAGGGACCAAGACATACTTTCTCCTTACATTATCAATACAATATCAAGCAGACAAGTGATGAGAATATTGAAAAATATCAATTGGGGGATCATCACATGATCCAATAGTAAATTCTCAGAACTAGAAGTATAAGCAATGTATGGCAGATAGTATGGAGAATGACTAAAGAGATCTTGGTGGTAAAGGGTTGAGTGACCAGCATCTAATTTTTCCTTACAGTATCACTTCTCAATCTAACAGTAAGGTCATGAAAAAAAAGGAAATGGTTATCAACTATGGAAGCCCTTGATTGATAAACAAATTCTCTATGTTAGTAATGTAAGAAGTGTATAGTGAACAGTATAGAGAAGATGGATATTGATGTCTTGTCAGTACCATGAGAAAAGAGAACAGTATGGAGAATATGCATATTGATGCCAGGGTGTAAAGGGTCATGAATCATTAAAAAAGTAATTGTTATTTATCTTTGGAATGGTTTGTATCACTTAATTAGGTTGCAATAACAAAATATTGAGCCAGATGTAAATTAAAGCTGTGTGATATGTACCAACTGTCCTTGTAACTGACCCACAGCATTTTTGACATCCATGCTCTGAAAATTTTCCAGCATCCACTAAATTTCCTCCCCCACCAGAACCATTTCACTGAACTGCAATTCCTCCTGGAGAGTTGAGAGGTTAAATAAACCAACCATCTGTTTTTTTCTTTTTTACATTTTTGGAATCATTATTTTTTAGAGACAGGATTACAGGAAAGGAATCTAGAGTAATTTTAACCAACAGCCTTAATGAATCCTTGAAACTGTTTTGGAGTTTATCATTTACAACTCAAATGCCACTAAAAATGTAATTTACACCACATGTTAAAATTTTGTCATAAAACCTTTATTTACAATACTTTCACTCTTGTTAAACTCATAATTTTCATAAAATTATTTGATTTGAATATTAAGTTAGACCCACACTATAAGACCATGTTACAGTTCAACCCTCTTAATTTCTTCCAAGAAACAATTTGGTGACAAGATCCCTGAAATGTATGTGTTCTACATTATTGATTTGAGTATAAATTTAAGGTATAGTTAGTTACTGAGAAAAAATGACCAAAGACTTTCAAAATTAACATTGACTGAGGCCAGCATAGCTAGCTTTGCAGTAAATTCCATTTCCTGTTCCTAAGAATGTATGATGAAGTTGTCATCACAGAAAGTCTAAATATCTACACTTGAAGCTAAGTCATCCAAAAGAGGGAAGGGTTTTTGGTCAGGAAAGTGCTACTTTCCAATATATTAACACATTTTTAAGTACACTTTGTTTCAAATGAAATATCTTGCAGCAAGTCAGTACAATCTCTCCCTTGAAAAAGCAAGGATAACATCTGTATAATATATTATACCAATTATCACTCCACAATAAAAAAATGTCCTAATAAATTATAAAACTAAGATGTATTGTATAGTTAGAGCCTCTAACTGGAGACAGTTTGCTCATTATAATTTTTTTGTCGTTGTTCAAAGTCATCTAAAGCTTGTTTAACTTGTCTTTCTCTTGAAATCATAGCTTGTGCTTTCTCTTTCATGTGCTGTTTGTTCTCCTGAAACCGAAAAAAAAAGACAGTTATTAAAAATGGTTGCAACCATCCATTTCTGATTTGATTGTTCCTTACATAATTGATTTTATCCTCGTGTAAGGGGTTAACTTTTCTCTTAAAAGTGAACATTAGAACTGCTAAAATTAAATAAAAAATGAGACCTCGTTATTTTTATCCAAAATAATGGGAAATGATTAAGTCTGTAACATTGCTTATGGACTTACTTAAATTACTATTAGCTATGGTTTGTTTTTGTGCAATAGATTATGTAATTTACAATGCTTCAAAACATCTGCTAATCCTACTGAATTAACTTTTGAGAGAAAAATGAAGGATATTTTTTCAGTTATACTAACTAACAGAGATCCCTTTAGACAAGTCAGGGTGAGCAATTTGCTATGCTAAGTGATAATTGGAGAAATCTATTTTGCCTAGTTCTTATTATCTTAACATCAAGTAACAATTTCATCGTTGTTTTTATGACCCAACCGTTTTAAAATATTGTTAAAATAAAACGCACTCTTACCCTTCTTCTTTCCTCAGCATGTTTAAGCTTTTCTTCTATTTCTTCTTTGGTTCTCCGAGCTCCTTTCTTCTTCCGTCTTTCCAATGATCTCAGATGTTGAGGCCTTCTTTTCACGTTACCAGTTTCAGGAACCAACATGATATCAAACGCCATTCCTCCCCTGCTCTGAGGTCTTTCTGTCACTCCGCCAAGAGGCGATAAAGCATTTATTCTATTCCTAACTTCTTCCTGTTTTTCTGAAAAGGAAACTCGTTTCTCTTTGAAACTCTTCCTTCTCGTAACTTGAGTACCTTCGATGCAGAGCTCTAGAAAAAAATTAAAAATGAAGTTTACAATGTATACTCTTAACAAAACTCAGTGTAGGAATCACTCAAGAGTAACGAAGAATTAATTTAACCGGCAGTCGTCAAAATAAATAAAGACTATTAATTAAATGCATATTAACCCGAACGTGACACTGTTTTGCTTCGCTTGGACGCTTGGAAACAAAGCGAGCAACCCTTGCGCAAGCTTTGATCCACCTTCATGCGACTCAGTTCAAGTTCTTTTACGGGACGCGCGGCACGCTCACGAAAAAATCACAGCTGCTCTATGAATTGAATTTTGAAAAACAACATCTTGTATTTTCGTTTGAGAATTCAAATGTACACCAACCTGGTGTCGGAGGCCTATCGTCTATCAGTGCTCTCTTCTGTTTGTCCAGTGTGGATTTTTCTGTCACAATATTTTCGTCGTCTTCTAGTTCACCTAAACCACTGTCCATAGTTCTTGTAGATTTTGCCGAGCTTTCCCGATTTGATCTTTCAGAATCAGAGTTGGAATTCAAACTACTTTGGCTTCCATTTAAACTGTCGACATTGGACTGTTTCACTTGAATTGTTGTCGAAGTTTTTCTTTCTGTCGTAGCTGTATTTTCTTGTCTATCTTCTTCGGGTGATGATTTTAAGTTTTCTTTCAGTTCTGTTGGCATTGGGACCACAACTTTGGACGTTTTTGAAGCAGAGCATCCCATATTTGATCAAGCACTGCAATGCAACAAGAGGTTCCGTGTCAAATATACCCTTGAAGAAATCTTTCCGTGTTCACTTGTGAGTGAAATTGCGAACAGGCACGAAATGTGAAACGTAGTAATCGTATAACGAAAAAGTAGAGTTCTCTTTACCTGTTTAAGATGCAGAAGAAGGACAGAGAATTGAAGAATCAAATAACAAGGAGGAACCACCGATGAGCTACAGTATTCACAGAGAGGATGGTTGTGTTAATTGGATTTGCGTTACAGTATCTCGATTTATGCACGAAGCTGGTTGCTAGAGGAAAATAAGGTATCGTCATGGAAACGTTTACAAGTTTTCTTGTTGCTATGGAACTTTGTGCTGCTGAGTTATAATCGTGGGCTCAACCATTTCGGGTCTTTCTAATAATGACGTCATCGATACTTTAAGAAACCGCTGACAGTTAGCTAGGCTGAGTTATTTCGAGAAATCCGCTAGTCATATGCGAGGTGATCCAATACGAAAAGTGAGCAAATTTGAGAACTTTTAGGTGAGAAATCCGACTTTGATTAGTACAACAACAACATGAGTTATCTTGCTTTCCTTGGTTGGTAATTTAGTGGGTTTACATGGTATATTTTGCATCTCTTGTCCTTAAGATTTGTTGGTTCAGTTCGCGAACGGCCTTGCGTTAGTTGAAAGCGCAATTGATTTCGGCTGAAGCAATTTGCATTTTTAGGCTGAACTTTATACAATTTATAATATATCAATAACTTATTGAAAAACTGAGAAAAGTTACATTTGGCGTTGAAAGCATATTTATGATAAATAGATTACGCCAGAAACATCTCTAAAGGTTGTCGTGTCGACAAATAAGACTTAAATCAGACTAATTAAGAAAGAGCAGAAGACTTTCATTATCCGTTTGAAGAAGTTTTTACACAGATTTAACAAAGTGAATTATATATGTTCTTGAAATTAAAATGTAGAGTTGAAAGTAGCTGTTAACTTAGGAAGTTTTCTTATGGCGTCTTAAAACTTGAACGCGTTCATATTTGCTGAGCTGTTTTGTACTGAATGATATGTTTGGACGTGGAAAATTTATTTTGTTAAATTGAGAAATTAACTTACATTTTATGGTATTCTAATCCTTTATAATGACACATCCATTAACCTTAAGGTTTTCAGTCCTGACTTTGGGTTTTAATTTCTCATTTCTATTATTGTAGCCTCGTTGCAAAGGGAAATAAGCACCATGTCCTTCGGTGAATATACTTCAAACTCCAGCACAGGTGATCAGGATTAGAACTGCTTGTCTGCTTTACCTTCAGCCTGTATTTTAATCCCAGATTGATTTCTGATTGTTGCATACTATTCTGTACTCAGAGCCTAGTACACCTAAGTAGTGATTATGGATGATTTTTTACTAAGTACAATATTAAATGACTTTTGAATGCAGAACTTTCTTTTGAATCTTGTCGTTGTACATATGTTACAGGGATTATGTCACACTTGATTCTGGAGGGGTGTAGAATGCTCTCCTTTTGAAATTTATAATTAGAAACAATTTATTTGGTGTGATCTTAATTGGATTTTTGGAAAATTTATGATATTATGTATGATTTCAGTTGTATATTTTGTTTGAAGGATCAAAGGGTGGCTCCACAGAGTATAACAGACTCTGTAGCTGCGTTAGTAATAATATTCAAGCAATCAACAAAAATGGTATGTTAACCCTTTAACTCCCAAGATTCGATTGTCAATTCTCCCCTTCAGCTACTACACATTTTCTTGTAAATTGATAACGAGAATTAGGTTTTCAATCAAGGTAATAAATTGTACCTGGTGACTTTGAGTATTCTCACTTCCTGTTTGCTGTGTAATATATGAATACTTTAAAGAGAAGTTACATGGTAATCACCTCTGGGGGGTTAACCCTTAAACTCCCATGAGTGACCAAGACAGAATTTCTCCTTACAATATCACTATAATATCAACCAGATAAGTGTTGAGAAAAAGAAATATATCAATTTTGGGATGATTAGTTGATCCAATACTAAATCCTCTGAATTAACATTGTAAAAACTGTTTGGTTGATAGTAAGGAGAATTACAAATTTGGTCTGGAGGGTTAAGTTGAAATTGTGGTAATATAATAAGTAGACTTGTTGAAGGATCCACTTGAGTCTGGCCTTCAAGTGTGTTACAAACTTTCTTATAAATATCAAATTTAACTGAATGGAAAAAATACAATTCCTGATGGAGTCTAAGGATTAAGCAAAAAAACAGAATTGAATTAGACATTGATGTTACATAGCTTCATTTCTTTATACCAGTTAGAGAAGCACATGGTAAGATTGTAACACCTTCATGCTTGATTACTAATGCACTTTGCCTGTTGTTAAGACAAACTCAGTTTATGTTCTGTGTTGTCATCTAAAAACTTATCCAAATTCACAACCAATGTTACATCCATATATCTAAAAAATAATCAAAATGTTGCATATGTCGACATATGTTTTAGAGAATTCTGTGACCTCACATACAGCAGTGAAACATAGACACACATTTACCACTGTGTGTCTTGAAGTCAAGGAATTTATAGCTTGTATGGTTTTCAAAGGTGTATCAGAATCCATGATAAGGGTAAATCAATCAGATTAGGTGTAAAATCTCTTCCTGGGACACATAATTTATTGTTTTTTTCTTGGTGTCAATCCACAGTCACTACAATTCAGAAGCTTGTGGACAAGCTTGGAACTTCAGAGGATAAATCACAGTTGCAGAGCAGACTGTAAGTTAAGATATGATTGATAATTCTCCTCTCTAGGTACTACACATTTCTCTGATAATTAGTTACAAGAACTTGATGTTAGATCAAGACAGCAACTTCTTCCTGAAAAGTTTGAGTATTGTTGTTACTTGTTGGTGAATAATGTAGGGATATTGTAGGGAGAAGTTATATGTTGATCACTTTTAGGTTAAAAGGTTAACACAGTCACAGTTACTCTCCTCAGATTATTGTCAATTGATAGTGCCGACTCTTGTTATGAGTTTCAATTTTTTTATTTTTTATTTTAGACAACAAACAGAACAAGCCACTCAAAAACTTGCCAAGGAAACTCACTCTTACTTGAAGCAGCTTCCTCATCTGTTTGGAGAATCACCAACTGAAAGAGTATGTATTTTAGGCTCAACTTTTTCTGCAGTAACTTAAGACCCAATTTTGCTGGCCTATAAAAATGTATTCAACCATATTTGATATGGTTATTTATATTTGGTCCCTGTAGCAGTCTTTAGAAGGCAATCCATGGAGGAGGTAAAACATAATCATACTCTGAAAAAAAAAAAAGACCCTGAAAGGCATCTGTAACATTCTGATTATAGTGGAGCTTGCAGAGCTTAGCCCCATAATTATACAAAATAGTAGTAACCCATCAAGCTGAAAAAATTTGGATGTATGACTGTACGGCCGTACGGCGGTACGACCGTACAAGGTGCTACTTTTAACATGCATGGTCAACTGTACTGCAGGCATGCCGATGCCACGGCTTTGTTCAGTAGTCCAGTGGTCAGTGTACTAAATATTTCCAGATAAATATTACCATTATTTGTAGCCCATTGCATGAGAAAAACCATAGACATTGCAGTTTTCTGATAAACCTCTAACCAGAGGATTTTTTTTTCTTATTGTAGCGTCAAAGGAAAATACAAGTAGAGAAGTTAGCAGACAACTTCTCAACAGCTTTGAACACTTTTCAGCAACTTCAGAGGGTAAATTAATTTTTGAGTCTTAATGGAAAAATTATTTTTGATTTTTCTCTATGATCAAATTGAGGACATATTTGTGCATGATTGTGTGGATAGAACACAGTTCTAACTGTCAGTTATCATCCATCTGTGGGTAAACAGAGTGCAGCAGAAAAGGAGCGAGAGTCTGTTTCACGTGCAAGGTCAATGTCCGCAGCAATGCCAACCCCAAGTGTAAGTGTGCTCTGAAAATGTTGTCAGGTATTTTTTTTTCAATGAATGGATTAATATTTAATATGCAATGGGTAATGAAATGGTCCTCGCAAATTTTTCAAAGAATTAATTTTTTTACACAAATGTCTATGTCACTTTAAGTTCAGACTAAATTCTTGAAGTAATGAAACTGTTGTTACATGATCTTTGAACACAGGTGACCAAATTTGCAAGTTTTGCTGCAAATTAAGACATGCACAATTCTTTCTACGTATCATCATGGCAACCCAATTATATAATTGCAGCCAAGAGTGCTTTGCTATTGTGATTAACAATATTGTTTGATAATTTCTTTTCCAATAGCCAATGGGTGGATATAATGATGAGCATAGCTCGACTTCAAATGACAGGTAGGTGGCTTAATTTCCTTCTGTCATTAAAGGGTAATGTCCTCTTGAGTGTTGAAAGGGATCCAGGAGTGCATCAATTTTGTGCCTGCCTTTCAGCCAATCGGATGCAAACATTTAATCAATACTGTTTTTTATTTGAATTAAGGGGGTAAGTTTCTAAAGAAACTGTGGTGCTTCATCAGTGGGAGAGTATAATGAGTAATTTAGCGTTGACAACCGAGTTGAAAATGTAAATTAACCACCGTCGAGCATCAGCCCTTCATCAGAGCAATAGACCAAGGGCTAACGCTTGAAACATCAGCCTTTAATGGTGGTCAATTTACGTTTTCAACTCAGTTGTTAACACTAAATTACCTTTTTTTTATTTTTCTCTTTCTGAAGACTTAATCTTTCTTTGGTAAATATCTTTTAGAGCTGGCAGTGGATTCCAGGTACAAGCAGAAGAAGAGGTCTCTGTGGAATTGATAGAGGAAAGGGAAAGAGCCATTAGACAACTGGAGGTAATGTCACATGGGCCTTAACCCTTTAAATCCCAGGAGTGACCAAGACATTTCTTCTTTAAAAAAATACAATGACAAGAAGACAAGTGATAAGAATAAAGATAAATATCATTTGGGTAATTGTTAGTTGATCCAATACCAAATTCTTCGAAATAACATCATAAGAACTGTATTACAGACAGTATAAAGAATTTCCTTTGAGATCTGGGAGTGGAAGGGTTTAAATTTGTTGTAGAAAGGCTAATCTTTGAACATGCAGCGTTTCTGTATCAATGTTGCAAAGTAGATCTTAGTAGCATGTTCCCATTCAAGTACTTAAGAATATGTACATGTAATAACCAGTGGTAGAATGGTACATGTTGGAGTTTAGACTGAGTATAGAGTATAGTAAGGATTAAGAGAGGTTTTGAAAGAGTGAGGTTTTACAAGTCATTTACATGTAGTTTATAGCGCCATCTCTGCAATCATGTAGTTTAATCAATTGTTTGTGTCTTGTATATAGGCTGATATTGTTGGTGTCAATGAAATCTTCAGAGATCTTGCCACCATGGTGTATGAGCAGGGTGACATGATAGGTAAAACAATTCAATTTTACATATAAACCATTTTCTTTAAGGTCCTTAGTTTTCCATTAACTCTTCAATTGCCCTATCTCTATTTGACTTACAGATAGCATTGAAGCAAATGTAGACACTGCAGCAGTCCATGTTGAAGACGCCAATGTCCAGTTACAGAAAGCTAGTCACTATCAGGTGTGCACAACAATTATTTTCACTGTAACTGGTTGTAATGTTGCAATCTGATTGGCCTATTTGCTTTAAGAGTATAGACTTGCATCAGTGTGTCAGGCAATGGTCATGGGCAGAAAGAATCATTTTATTTGATGTTAATATTGTGGTTAAAAAAAAAAAAAAACAGCAAAAAAAAATTGACAGTGGATTGCAGACTCACAAAGCTGTGCCTCTGAGTCCACAACAGTTTGACTACTGTGATGACAAATATTGTTGTGGATGAGAGTACAGGCCTTGCTAATTAACCACTGTGATTTGTTAATTTAGTAACTTTGAAATCATAGTTACTGTTTTATTGGATTTTTTTGTCATCTCATTGATTGTAAACAGTATTAGACAGAGTAAAAAAGTTTAGTCTGCTTTTTTTGGAAAATTGCAACGACGGGAGTTTGGAACCTAGAGTTTAGGATTCCAGATAAAGATGTTATGGTTTGAGAACTGGCTGGGTCATAGTGTCAAAATAGGGATTAACTCCAACAGCTATGAGCCAATTAGGGTCAAAGACTAAACTGCTTTTAAGTGGATGCTTTGCTGAGATCAAAGGGCACAAAAAGTACTTTAAACTTGGAAATAATGAATGAAGTTATTGTTAAACAATTTTTATTTGCAGAAAGCGGCAAGAAAGAAGATGTGCTGTATCCTAGTTATTTTGGTTGTTGTTGCAGGTGCCTTGGGTCTTATCATTTGGTTGTCAGTAAGAAATACCAAATGAGGTGGATTTAAGCTTAAAAGCTAAGTTTTCAAAAGAAAGAAACCATTTAGCTCTATAGAACATTACTATTGGCAAAAAATAGAAGTCAGATTAGTTGTAGGACAATACATGAACACTAGTGCATCTTGTGATTCATAAGCACAATGTTGTCTATTGTGATTGCAAGCACATGCACTCTCATTTATGCTATTTCTATTGTCTAGTTTCATTAACTAGTGAAATTATTTTGAATTGATTACCAGGGATGACCACTTCATATTTAGTACTTGGTGAAAAATTTAGTATCAGTTGTTGTCTGAAGTTAATGGTTCTGTCAAGCTGTCCTAAATGTATATTGTGTTCTAGCAATATTGTGAGTACAATTTAGTTGTGTGTTCATGGTTTTCTGAGTTCCACAGTTGTCACTGCTACAGGCCATTGTCCCTCTTCATTTAATGATTGCCTCTGTAATGGTTTTCCTTTGTATAATACTACTTTAAAATAATGTTTAGATCTCTTAACTTTAGATGGCAACTGATCAATAAAGATTCAACTTCTTCATTACCACTTGAAGATAGATTAGCTAGAAATTTACAGAGTTAGGTTTGAAATAAGGATTACAGTTACACCATAATGTAGACATAACTGGTATGAAATCTTCATATCAAAATGTCACCCAAGTTTTTTTTCCTTTCAAACACTCAAATTTTACCACACATTGGTGTTAACATTTTAAAAAAGATGCAATTTATTTAGCAGTGCATAATTTGTAATTTTATGAAATAATTTTGCCAAAGGCATTGGGTTTACTCATTGATAGAGAAATAAGAAATGTTAACAAAAAGGTTTTTGTGGGTAGATCAAACCAAGGACTTCTGTAGTGTTCTTATACTTTTATAATGACAATTAGACAGTACTGTACAATCCTTTGTTTCCCTCTTGGAGAGTTCAAGTATATACATATATATATATATATGGTGACATTAACCATAGAAAAATTCTCTGTTTAGTATGGCCAAGAGAGGGAGTTGTAAGTAGGTTATTTTATTAGATGATGAAATGAATGGATCCTGTAAAACCAACCCAAAGGTTGTCTGCTTTTTTTTCCTATTTTCCACATATAATTGCACGTCAATCAAGTATTTTTCCAAATGTTCTTTATCTGAAAAAATTGTGTTAACTTTGTAGCGTAGCAAACCATCCACCAAGTTTCTGACTCAAGTTTTAATCTGCACTGATTAACCCATAAATGAGGCTATTGTTTTTGTACCTTGGTGTGTTGTTAATGGAAAGCTTTGATTGGGATGTTAACCAAGCTTGAATTAGCCATTTGTAGGTTGTTGGTGGTTGGTAAAGATTAAATTCTTGTTATAATGTAAATAATCAATAAATGTTTTTTTACGAAAACTAAGTGTACACTTTTAACTCTGTTTTGTCAAGTTCTGATAGAATTGTGACCCAATCACTTGAATTGAGCAGGGTCATTGTTTGTTCATCTTGAACCATTCATCCTGAACTTCCTTAGGTTGCAAGCTCTTTCAATTCTTATCTAACACTTGATATGGTTGATGAGGGAGATTTTTGTTACATAGAAATTAATAAATAAACTTAGCAGCCTTCTAAATGTAGTGGTGGTTGGAAATGGGTTGATAGAAACTTACTCCATCTTCTATTTCATTTTTACAGAGATTCCTACCAATTTTTCTTGTTTTTACCCCAAAGGATGATCGCTAATGACTTCTTTTAACCCCATCTTGTAAAGTGAAAAATTTTACAATTATCAGTAATTCTGCAAAGGCAACAAAGGTGAATTATCTCTTATTGGAAACTTCTATATTTGACAGAAGCTGGGAGTCGGGGTGAAATTGATCCCAAATGATTCGCAGCTGTGTTCCATGCCAATGACCACTGGCTAACAAACACCTCTGTTCAAAAGGGCACTTTATTTTAGCCTTGATATACTGGTTGGAACGTAAACCATTGGTGCAGCAGCTGCTCTGCCAACAGCTCTCTTAAAACACTGAAATACTTAAAAAAGGAAAATGTTTTCCACTTAATAAAAGTTTGCATTCTAAGTAAGCTTCTCAATGATATATTTTCATCTCCACCTTCAGTTTGTTTGATTTCCTTCTTTAAATTATTGAATACTTGATTTTCATTCTGTTTCAGCGCGCCCATTCTCCTCCGCCACTTCCGTAGCAGTGTAACCTCACTTGACTTCGCGCCATTCATGATTTACCAGCATATTATCGTCGTCATCACGATGGTCATGTTAATCATCATCATTGTCGTTATTCAATTTTTTGTCTATTATTTTTTTTTCAAAAAGGCCTCCCCTCATTTGTTAAATTCACGCCGAGAAAATGTAAAAAAAATCAAAAGAAATCTGATAAAACCGGAATAAAACTGCAAAATTGAGGAGCTACAACACAAGCAGAATGAGACTGAGCACCAACCTCTCCTAATATGGTAGTCATGTGACTCTTTCGTCATTGCACGCTGGAATTTACCCGCGAGGTTTAAAAGCATGGCGGACAATGAGGGTGAGGAGATTTCATTTGCGTTGCCTATTGAAAAGCTTCCTTTCGACAGTGATACCCCTAAAAGTAGTTTTATCTGTGACGAGAATTGTTCTCCAAATCCAGGAGAAGTTTTTACGATGAGAAATCACTCAAAGGTTGCTTCTGTGCTGTTTTCTCCGCCGCGAACTTCGCGTGTGGGTGAAGGAAAATTAAAACCCAAGTCTTTCTCGACGAGTTTGTATTCGTCGCCAACAAGGAAAACGGTAATTGTTATTGAATGTTGCATGTTTTGAACAAAATTTCCTCGATGAACGAGAAAGTAACGGTGCAATACTAATTGAGCGTTGATTTTTTCCAGAAACTGAGCGGAGTCGAAAAAGAGAAGAGAAAAACTCTTCAAGTTCTCCAACCAGCTGCAAGCGGCAATGGCACGCTCGTTGGGAGCCGTGGCGTCGTTAGGCATAGTGAAATGGTAAATTAATAAGCAGTAAACAAGCAGGTTTACGGTATATTTATCTTAGAGAAATACCTTGTGTCCTGATAGTCCACGCGTTTTCCTATTGCAGCCAATTCTCAGCCAGTTTCTTATTGTAAATTTAATAAAAATCAACACTGACGTCTTTTTTGGCCGAGCAGGATTAAGTTTATACCAATGTTAAAAGGGGTAAGTTTCTAAAGAAACTGTGGTGCTGCGTCGGTGGGAGAGTAAAGCAGGTAATTTAGTGTTAACAACTGGGTTGAAAACGTAAATTAGCCACCGTAAAGAGTAAAAAAGCTGACGTTTCGAGCGTTAGCCCTTCGTCAGAGCGATAGACGAAGGGCTAACGCTCGAAACGTCAGCTTTTTTACTCTTTACGGTGGCTAATTTACGTTTTCAACCCAGTTGTTAACACTAAATTACCTGCTTATACCAATGTTCATTGTTTGTAGAAGGAAGAAATCATGTTGAATTTCGAAGCTTGAAGTTCGATATTTCTCTCCTTCTATCGCTCGTAGTTATCAGCCTATTTTTTTCCCGAAGAATTGATTGTTCTTATTTTATATTCGTTTTACATAAGTATGTTTAACCTTGATATTTCATAGAAATCTAAGAAGGGTAAATCATCACCAACTTTAAAACTCAAACAGCAGAAGATTAAGATTCTTCACAAATCAGGCAACGGTTCTTCTTCAACACTTGCCGATTCCTCGGATTCTGACACTGCTGTCAGCTCAGCCAGAGAGGTACAATCAAAAATTAATGTATATATATTCCTTGCGTTCCTAACAAATTTATTACCGTATTTATTCGATTTAACGCTGTGGCGTTGATTAAATTTTCGTGATTCGAGTGCGGCGTTTGTTTGAGGGCGGCGTTCTTTTACGATTCACGATTTCACAATTTGCATGTTAATACTACAGCGATACATAAAGTGAATAAAGATCTATCAAACTGGGTTACTTTGAGAGGATTTTCTAGAGGTTTGGACAGTAACTTGCAAGTAATATTAGGACCCAATGCCACTAAAAGTTAACAATTATTACTAAACAACCATATGGCTTGCCTTTGCTAAATTGATTTATTCATAGCTTCTGCTTTACGAAGCAAGCCATTATCAGCCTGTGAAGACCCTTTCCTCTCATTGGCTCCAAGCCATTGATCCTCTGACAATGTCTTTGACCAGGGGTGATGAGAAGAAGCTGTTTTCACATGCTACAACACTCAGAAATGAGTATTTTGAGCATATTTTTGAATAGTGCAGTGAAGCTTTTCCTTTGTCTTTTTCTCAAAATTTAAGAGGAAGGTTGTTTACTTCCAGTCCACCAATCCACAAGTTTGTGACATCCAACACCCCTTGATTTTTGAAAAATACTGAATCAAAAATGGTATTTTGTCTTATAGAATACAAAATCGCCTCATGGGGAATCGTTTGATGAAGCAGTAGCATTGATGATTTCAGGCAAGTGGCTGCTGTATGTAGAATGCAATGTGATTTTGTAATGTTCTAATCCTATAACTTGTTGTTACAGTATGTATGATTTGTCAGATTGTCTCATAGTTTGTTCTTAGGGTATAGTAGTTTGATCAAATTTTGTATATACTGTGATGTATTTATTAATACTGGATTTTCCACCAAGTGCTATCCTTTTTATTTCTCACTACATTGCTAAGTTACCTGTTTTTTTTTTGTTTGTTTTATTAACTTGGTAACTTGTTTGACTTAAGATCCACCACCAGAGAGATATTGGGAGCTTTTGGCAGAGGAGAGGAGACTGGCTCTACAAGAGGCATTGGAGGAGAATGAAAGGGTAAATACATAAAACTTTCATTTAAAATTTATAAAATTGTCAGATAGTAACCATGAACTTGCACAACTGTCTTGAGATTTGGTCATTTCATTTCATTGAATGTGCACTTACCTGCAGATGTTCAGATTGCAAGGTATATATAAAGGTGGTGGAATGCGAATTTTCCATATGCAGACTGAATGTTTTGATTAACCCTTTAACTCCTAGAAGTGATTAACATAAAACTTCTCCCTACAATATCCATACATTATTCAGCAAACAATGGATGAGAATATTCAAACTTATCAGGTAGAAGCCGTTATCTTGATCTAGCACCAAGTTCTCATAACTGATTTACAAGGAAATGTGTAGCAGCTTTAGGGGAGAATTAACAATCAGATCTTGGGAGTTAAAGGGTTAACTTTCTTGTTTTTAACTCAGATTCATAAGGAGTTAGAAGAACTCAGAGAAAGAAACAAAAGCCTTGAAGAAATCGCTGGTCAAGCTGAGTATTTTGCTTCTCTATACCAGGTACTGGAAGAGTTAATATATTCTTTGCATCTGACCCTAAACAGTTTTTCTCAGTTTGTAATCTCATGGAAAATTTACCACATATCTAGTACATATCTGTTGTTAATACTTTCTTGTGATGGAACTTTTCACAGATGGTGATGGAGGGAGAGGTTCCAGATATAGAATCCAGTGATAATGATGAAGAGGTGGATTAATACCTTTTAACTCTTACTTCAGTAAATTATTTCTGACCCAGTACCACAATTTGAGTTTTTTGTTTGTTTTTTTTTTTAAGTGGTTGATGTATTTCAAATATAATTTTTCTACAATGTACATTTTCCTCAAGTATTTATGTATCCATGCACATATTGTTTCACCATGCATTTTGAGAAACCTATTGCACTTCAAGATTAAGATGTACCTGTATTTGTTATGATTAAGAAAAATTGCAGGATGATTGTAAATTCCTTTTCTTGTTGGAATCCACAAGATGGCAATTTTTCCCTGAAATTGGGGGATCTCATTCCAATCTATGTACATAAAAATTATTTGTTAATCTTCAGAGATATAATTCTTAACAAGTTGCCTTGCCTTCATTAGTTCTTGTCTTTCTTAAATACAGGCCCTACAGATGAGTGTAATTTTAAAAAAGTTAGTAAAAGCTTTTCATTTCAACACGGTTCTCAGTTATCAGAATGTGAATAATTAGTCTGGCAGTGTTGAACTTATCTTATGAACAAATCAGGCCACTTTTGAGGTAATGGATAAGAATGCATCATTTACCTTGTAGCTCTTTCCACGACTTTTAATTAGTTATCATCCAACCATATACATAGTTCTTAGAAAGGTAGTGCCATTGTCCTGAAAATTGATGGCTTACCAAAACATACTGTTCCTCTTCTCTTATTTTAAACAAAGCAGCTGCAGTGTTTTTATGCTCAAACAATATCTGGTCAAGTTAATCCTTGTAGAGAATTCTTCACATAATTATCCTATTTTCTCACAATAAATGCTCTCCACTTTTTTAAAAATGATGTATTGTGTTCAGGCATGTACCTCCCTTGCTCATATTTTCTTTTAAATGGAGTTGTGGTGCAAAAACTTTTTAATGTCTCTATAAAGGATCCTGCATAACTTTATCTTGGCTCTTGTACTTTATTTGTCTTTTTTCCCAAGAATGAAAAGGACTTTCTTAGCACACTGGAAAAAAGCTTGTGTATTATTCTGGATAAACTTCTCTGCGTGTTTGCCTCTGTAAAACCAGGGACAGCAGTTTTCTGTTGGTCAGTAGTAGTTAGCAATAGCACAGTGCAAGGCATGAGGCTGGATAGGATGCTATAAAATTGTTTATTTACATTCACTTAAAATTAATGGATCCATGATGTACAATTACATTGTTCTTCCCCATGTGAAAATAATTTAACCCAAGCCCTCATCTTTTTAAATCCTTTAGTGATTAAATAAAGATGATCATTTCTTGAGAGCATTATATTGTTTTATTCACAAAGTTATAATGCCTTATTCATGAACAAACAGGTCTCTAGGGAGTTCACAAAACAAATTGTAACATGTGACTTAAAACAACATCAAGCTCTCAATATTTAATAATCTGTTCTGTTTGTAGTTCCAATATTTATAAAACCACATACAATGTGCAATGAATGATTAATTTGTTCTAAAGCTTAACTATTATGAAAGCTATATAGGGATTGTCCCCTTAATACATTTTACTTGTGTGACACAGCAGTGCTATTTTTATACAATTTCTCTCTTCAGCTGTACCATACAGTTATATCAGGCACTTGCATCAACTGCCCATTCAACCCTTTAACTCCCAAGATCTCAACTAATTCTCTTCACTGTCTGCCATACAGTTCATGTGATGTTAATTTTGAGAATTTGGTATTTGATCAACTTATAATCCCCGATTAAATATATTTTTTTTATTATCATCACTTATCTGCTTGATATTGTATTGATATTATAAGGGGAAATTCTATTTTTGCCACTCGAAGGAGTCAAAGGGTTAAACTCTTAAATGGAGGGGATTTTGAGTGTCTTGCCAAGCCAGAATGTACAAAATACAATTAAGCTAGCCTAGTATAAATGTTTTAGCTTGGCATGAATCTCAGTTGTTTTAATGTAGATTCCTTCAGTTTTAACCTGCAATGAGATGCAATCTATTAAAAAAAGTAGCCCTTAATGAAGTTCTTGAACGAGTAAATTCAAAACCTATTTTAAATTTTAAGCATGAATTACAGCTGGCTACCTTTGGAAAAACATAGAAAAGCCCCACAATGGTAGGAAAGGCCATAAATTCAGTTAACACTTCTTGATATGAAATGAATAGCATATTGGCCTAAAAGTGGAACTCCAGTGGGATAATTTCACTTCCCATTACTCAATTGGAGTAGAAGTATTCTTAGCATTTGTCTAGAGAAGCATTGCTTGTGGCTAAGGGTGTGGTGCAATTTCTGGGGAATCTTTTGTTTTAGAGGCCACTAGATATACTAAAAACATCTAGCTATTAATGGAAGTTTTCCATTGAATAAAAATTTGTTTTTCTATAAATGTTTCCTCTGAGCTATAGAGCTATTTGAAGTCAGAAAAGACTGACTATAAAGGTGTTCTTGAGTAACATCGAATTCCTGTCAGTTATGATTTTGTCTGCATCAAGGATCAAACCCTTGAGAGTGCTTTTCAAAGTGGCAAATAAACCACCTTGATTACAAATCTGATTATTATTGGTAACACCAAAACTGTGCACCCATGCCATTATTTTTATATTTCCTCTCCAACTTTTGGCTCATTCATGAACAATATATGTTGATTATTCCTCACTACCTTAAAAGGACAGCTATGCCAATGAAAGAAATTAATAACATTAGTCAGAAGATAGCATTATTCACACTAATGAGCTAGGGAAGTGATTCTTCTTCTTAACTCTTGCCACAAAAGAGATCTTTCCTTTTCTGTTCTTTTGATAACATCTCTATTCTCTGTGGCTCTGCGCCCAAGATAAGCAAGTGCTTCACCAACAGGGCCATAAGGTACTGACTTGTACACATTGAAGCCTTTCTGCCCTGTGGTAGTAAAGGAGAAATTAAACAGAGTTTTTACAATAAAACATGGATGGAAAATCACTCTAATATTGGCTAGACCTTCCACTCATTGTTTAGGAGGAAAGGCCTCTTCGCAATTTACAGCAATGCATCCCCACGAATTCTGACTTAATGCCATCATTTATGAAAGGTATTCCTGACTTAAGTCCATTTTGATTTTTTGCAATCTTGCACTGTTGGATTCATTTTCACCTCAGTTTAAAGGGTTTGCTCACTTATTTGTTTGTTTACTTGCAGACCCAGGAAAGTATTGGTAACAATGGCAGTACTTCAATGAAGGTAATTTAACCCAGCCTTTGACTAGGAATTACCTTGACACACTCTTTTCCCCTATCACATTAAATCAACAAAAATTCAGATTTCTCAATGATAAACCTAAATGTTTTCAACACTAATGCATATCCCAAGCTTTAGACTTTGGTTAAACAGACTTTTCCTTAATGGCTTTATATGTTGTCTGTCACTGTTTGTCCCTTACCTAATAAGAAAGAGACCTGGTCACACATCCCATACAGTTGTCCAAATGAAATCTTCCCTGCATCCTGTGCAATGCCAAGTTCTTTCATTCTGTTCCAAAATTTTTATATACATGTATGTTACATTTAATCAGCAAAGTAGATGTTATCAAATTAAATAACTTCTGGTTAAAGCTGGTGTGTACACAAATTTACTTGCAGTATTGCGACTCTTTTTATTACATATTGCTCATTATGGGTTTCTATCAACCTCTCAACAACCAGCATCATTGCCATTGTCAATGTCCTCATTAAGTTGTTACCATCTTCACCACCATTCTCTTACTTGCCATGTTAAATTCCTTATCCCCTCGATAGCTATCCTACCATCTCTTATATTGACAAGATACCAACATGCTGCACATGCATGTTACAAGCTGGAATATGCAATTTCACCCCAAGCCCTGCTTTCATGGTGTGGCATATTGGTCAATTTTAGGAGGAAAGTGTTCCCAACACACTGAGATAAAAAAAAATGTCTACATTAAAATTTCAAGGTAGTGACAAAGATTCATGAAAATTTTATTTCAAACACAGCTCGGAGGTGAATTGTCAGCAAATGTCATTACTGTTCATGAGAGCTCTTGAATACCTTGTTTTCAATGAGTAGCATAAAATTATGCACTTTTCAGAAATACCTTTGAACAACAAGTTTCACTGATTCTTCATTATGAGAGGCTATCATGACTTCTGCTGGAGTCCGACTTGCCAAGTGTAACAAAGTGTCTACCACTTGATCATACATTCTACAAGTATCCTCGTAGCTGTTATGTATTGGGTCATCATAACCCATATCAGCTGCTCGATTCCTCTCCATTGTCATGTATGCTCCACGAACAATCTTAGCACCAAAGTGGAAACCTAATCTTTGCATCAATTCCAAATTTGCCATCACTCTGTCATAAGTGTCCTGTAAATTATAAAATTGTGTTATACTAGGTAATGCAACAAAATAGCGGAGCATCTACAAGCACCCTGATTGGTCAAAAACCTGTTGTTTATTGCACTGGTAGTTAACCATAGAAATTGGAAGTTTATTTTGTAAAGGCAATAGACTGCACTTTCTATCAGTTTACCATGTAGTAACACACTTGCAATGTTGGGAGAACACAATCCTATGTGGGTTATTACTGTACACCAGTAAATTGATAAAATGCAGTGTTTTGCTGAAATGTTGCTTAATTTTGAAGGTTTATGGGAACATTGCACATTGACACTTTTTGTCTGCCTGTATTCTTTCCTAGCCCTGTACTGTATTTTGCTGGCATATCTTTAAATTACTGTCTCCTATAAATTTGCAATAAATTTTGTAAATTTGCTACCCCCTGCTCCACAGAAAAGGATGTTAAAAACTTTTCTCACCTAAAATTATTGTTGAAATTTTATTTCATATCCTAAAGTGGTAAATGTTGTTATTTACTTTCCATATCACAGAAAATTTTCTGTCAACTTCAGAAAACCATGAACACCTGAAATATTTATGAAATGATCATTGTTTTGTAAAGACCAATCAGAGTTCAAATGAGGACATGTAATCAAACCACAAATTAATTTACCCTTATGTTACTGTATGCTTTCTCAAGCCTGATTGGTTTGTTAGTGAAATTTCATGAATATCTCCAGAGTTAACAGTTTTCTGAGTTTCACGAAGATAGTAAATTAACCTTTCTGTAGCACTGATAGGTGTTGTAAACCCAAGGGTTGTTTCTGTTGTATTTGTACTGAAGTACTAACACCAACTGATTGATTGCTGCCTGTAGATATGTCTGCTCTGCATCAATCACCAATCGCACATTGCGATTTATGCATGCCTGACAAATGAACATTACAAATTATTTACAAAATTATTGAATAGATACCATGCATATGTGTGCCCTTATTGGTCAATACATGTGTGTAGATTAGATACAATTTAAGCATGAAATAAATGAAATTAAGAAAAAGGCCTTAATTGGTAATAGTCATCATAATGGTAATAATCATCAGCAGAAATGCCTAAAAATAAAGTTTTGAATTCATGACTTTTAACCCTTTAACTCCCAAGATCTCATTGGTAATTCTACTTGCTATCTGCCAAACAGTTCTCATTATGTTAGTTAGGAGAATTTGGTATCAGATCAATTGTTAATCCCATAATTGATATTTTTCTTTATTCTCATTACTTGTCTGCATGACACTGTACAGATATAGTAAGGAGAAATTCTGTCTCGGTCACTCAAGGGAGTTAAAGGGTTAAAAAATATATTGTGATAACTTGTAGTTTAAATTACATGGTAAAGCTTTGACAAGTATGTTATGATGAAAATTGCAAGATGTATATGCCACAAAAGTAATTACCTCAGCAAATTTATCTAGTCTTTTCATTACATTGAAGAGATGCTCATTTTGATTGTCATTTAAAACGGGCACCTGAAATCAAGTGTAACACAGCAAAATAAGATCAAAGCAGTAAGTTGACATACAGTTACATCAAAAACTACATATTCCTCTCTCTTTAAATGTTGATTTTCTAATCAATAACCTTCCAATTGAATCCTTACTGTTCTAGTATTGGAATAGAGTCAACAAACCTTTTACTAAAGACAAGATCACCTATAAACTCATGCGATCGAATGATTCACTTTCCTCCTCACTGGTATGTATACAAATTTTCTTGTTTTTATTATTATATGAGAACATTTTTTGATATACATGCATTTAAACTAAAACTAGATAACTTTGTATACATTGTCATCAGGTTTTTCTTAGACAATGCACTACAACTTGAGGAGAAGTTCCAGCTTAGTCTCTCCTGAGAATTAAAGGTCAAAGGTTAATTAACTCACATTTAACTTCCCATCAAACCCTTTGGCAAAACTTGGAATGTCGAGTCCTTCAAGTGCCTCTGTACTGGCCTCATATGGTGCTAAGTGCTTGTTCAACACATTCTTAAACAGTTATGATAACAAAAATGTTAAAATGATTTATATACACACCAGACAAGTATGTTTTTTTTCATGTAGAATAATAAAGTAATTTTGCCATAAACTTCAAATTTCATCTGTCTGATTGATGGTTATACTACTATGCCCTTTTAGCATATTAGGGTAAAAGAACATGCAGAATATTCAGCAGCATTCCATTATAGAACTGGCAAAAATAAGGATATCAAGCAGAGCAATTAAATGGTCCCACAAAACAATTCAAATTTATTTGTTTACATCCTTCAAGCTTTACTTTTTAAATAACAAACTTTTGAGGACTATTCAATGACTATTCATTTGGAGCTATGCAAACAGACATTTTCAATTTTGCAAAAGTTAGTATCATACTTATTTGCTGTCTGACTGAGAGCCACTTACTAGTAGCATAGGGCTGCATATGGCTGTCACTTTCATTTGTGAAAAGCCTCCTTCTTCTAAAAGTTGTGACCAAAACAAGGTGTTGAGATTTAAAACAGCTGTAAGAACTAACATATGGCAAGATAGTGCAAGAAAAGGAATTTTCTTATAGAAAAAAATTTATTTATTGCATGTCCCTGGGCCTACCATCAAATTCAAAGTTAACCCTGTAGATGGGGTAACAGAAAAGCAGTTTGGAGGTTATTACAGCAAGTCTCACCCAACCTAAATGAAGGGCCTCAGTGTGTATGGTGATAAAATATTACACCCCTCTCTTAGAGACTTATTGTTAAGTTGTTTTAATAAGTTATCAGTTACCTGTCTTTCCAATGCAGTCAAAGATGGCATTTGCATTTCTATCAAACATAGCTTCCCTGTAGAAGTAATTTTCCTCAAATTAACCATTATTTTTAATTGCTCTAAATTGTCTAGTATGTATAGATATACTTCAACAAATAAATTGGCAGTAAATACAATCATAGTGATTAGGGATATATCAACAATTTGTAATAGATAACAAATGTTAGTATACCGTATACTATAACAGTGGATAGCTAGCATGGAGGTGCACTTTGATTGGCTTTTTAAACTCTGATTGTCCTCTGCTGTTCACCTCTAAGTTATTCTTGCAAGATTTGCATCCAAAAATATTTTAATCCCTGTGGGAATGAATAAGTTAAAATCATGTTGTTGTGCTATTTTATCTCACTGGCTTTGTAGCTCGATAAATATCTACCACCAGCCACCTCCACTTCCATGAATAGTTGTTACATTGCAATGATCCTAAAAATATCATAAAAGTTGCAGCTGAGACTGTTACAACTGTGGATATTGACTCTCTAAAACACAGGTCAAAACAAGCTCACCTATCTCTAAAGTTATCATAATCAGTTGAAAGATCCTCTTCATTAGGGACACATAACATTGTTCCTATTCCACATTGACGTAGCTCTCTTATTGTGTTCTGTATAGCTGGTAGAGTCTCCCCAGCCACAAACTGGCTATACATGGTATTGCGTAGTAGAAATTCAAACAGTGTTCTTCCCAGCACCCATTGACCTAAAGACATAAGCTGTTGAAATAAAAAGAAAAATAGACAGTTATACTCAGCCCTGCCCTAAGAATGCTAATGAAGACAAAAGAAAGAGTATTTACTCTTGTCTGACCATAAAACCAGGAACTGGCCAATTATGTTTGGGGGTAGGGCACTTTCATTTTCCTCTGCATAATTTCCATTTGTCCTGTTTGTACCAGTGCTTAAGTAATGTGACCTCTTCCCCCCCTCCCCCCCTTAAAAGTGCTGTTTTCTTTTGTAGAAAGGAAAATGTAATATACAGAAAGACGTGACCCCTCGAAAATGATTGCAGAATTTTCTGCAGTCCCTCATTTTTCAGGTTCACAAGGAGGTTTGACCCCATCTCCATTTGTACTAGCCCACCCCTCCTGCCAAGAATGTGATCATTTCTTTCGAGAGTCTACGAGTATCAAAAATTATAAAATGCCAAAGGAACCCTTATTTTCAGACCCCACAGTCAGCTCCCATCTCAACTCCTTCAACCTTAACTCCAAGAAGTGATTAACATGCAATTTCTCATTACGATATCTATACATTATCCATGACACAGTTGATGAGAATACTCAAAGGTATCAGGTAGAAGTAGTCAATTTGATCGAATACTGCATTCTCAAAACAAATTTTCAAGGAAAATCTGTAGCTGCTAGAGGGGAGAATTCACTACTGGATCATGGTAGGCAAAGGGTTAACAACACGAGACGTTGCAATACGGTCATGAAAACTCTAGCTGTTTTCCACCCAATTGGCTTACAGAGGAACACTATGCTAATAATAATAATAATAATAACAATAATAATAATAATAATATTTAACGAGGGAACCCAATTCGCCACAGCGGTTTTCAGTGTGTCCCCGTGGCAGCAGCCGAAGGTGGCGAAGGGTGAACTACATGGCGACGATCGACTGTAAAACTTTGGACGAAACGAATTCTCTGTCTGCGGATAATGTGTCCTATAAAAGACGTTTCGAGAAAATTATTTCGGAGCCAATTATTTCAGAGCTAAGTGACCTCAGTTTCGAGGTACAGAGCGTGTTGCAACAGGATGGTCACGGATAGCTATAAGCATTTCAAAGTCCACTGACGACGTAACGTCTGGGCTTGTCAGTCGTGAAAATCACAGTGGTGCATCCATCCCTCGATGTACGCACAGTTAAAAGCATGGACCAATTGTTTTATAATCTTAAAAACATAGCCTGAACGACCTCCTGAACGCTCCCTTACTTGCAGTCACGTCACGCATTACAAAATTCACGTAACGGTGTCACCCCAATGTTTTCTTTTCACCAAGAATCAAAACGAAAGGCCGAGAAAGAAAATTAAATAAGCACAACGCTAAAGAAACTTGATTAGAAAGTTATGCGGATTGACAGGACCTCATGGTCTCTTGTAAATGATATTGAGCTGATTTTCCCCTCACCTGGTATTTAACAGGTTTATTAGAAAAATGTAAGAAAACTGCAGGGTAAAGAAAGATGCTATCGTCTTGTCTGCTGTCTGTCTCGTCTGAAGGTCCCTTGCAAATTGAATTCCTCTCCGCCACGACTCTTTCACGATTATTTCAATTTATGACTTGGATCGGATAGTAGAAATACAACGAGACTGATTTTACTAATTCTAAGGAGCTCCTGATGACAGTGTCGATGGCTTTACGGTAACTATTCCTTGTCAAGAGTTGGAATGAATCGTCGAACGGTCTACTGACATTTGTTTGTCACTTTTTCAGTGGTTAACTCTTCTTGTAAAGAGCCAATTTAACTTTGTCTCGCCCGTTTATGGTCCGTCTAATCTATTTGCTGGTGTGTTCAGTGGCTCCAGAGAAACACAAGGCGATACAAATGCAGACACTAAATAAAGTCGTCCTCATTCTTATCCGAATGCGAAGCACTGTCTCTAATTGCTTCGTCAAAATCCTCTTTTGAACTCAAAGGTTTCAGTAGGCGACCTTTCGTAACGTTAGTGCCTTGAAAACGTATTATAATGACAGCCATGATGCTAACAAAGTGATCTGAATATTGAAAACGAGGGTGTAAAGTTCCCGAAGAAAATGTGGTGCTGAGTCGATGGGGTGCATCACAGCTGAGTTGGTGATGTAAATTGACCATCATAAAGAGTTTATGAAGCTGCCGTTTCAAGCGTAAGCCCTCCGTCAGAGTGAATGGCGATGGGCTAACGCTCGAAACGTCTGCTTCAGAATCTCTTAACGGTGGCCAAGTTACGTTATCTACTCGAGTTATTTCGTGATCTAAATATTACTCAGCGTGTAATTAGGCTGTAAGATTTCCCCGAGGAAATGTCACATGGAATTCATCTGAATTAGTTCGCTTTATTAAAAAAATAAAATAAAATAACGTTTTGCTGGGGGAGACCCATCACGACCTACGGGTCAAGCCGCCTATTTCGTCTGCCGACCTTGGACACTCACGTTGAAGATGCTGCAGTCAAGACACCTTTAATATCGAACCAATGTCCTTTGCATGAAAATCTTATTGCTTTGACCAGAAACGATATTAGCACCGAGTAGATCTTGATAATTTTGTCGCGAATCAAAACGATAAATTTTCAGTAACTGGTTATGCAAATGTGCTCAAACGTGATCAATATTTCACCCCAAAATCTGAAATCGAATCGAGATAACACAATAGTACCGATCCTTCTCCCACGTTCTTTTATAACCATTTATATTTTTTTCCCGATGACCGTGTTTTCGTCGAGTGTTGCTCGATTAAGCGAACATACTTCGAAGAATCTTACGACTGTCTCTCGAGTTGAAGTATTGAATCGAACTTACCTGCATACTGTTGCGGACGAAAGTGTCGTAGGAACATATCTTCAGTACAAACATTGCGCGTAAAATCTCCACATTCCGTTTAGATTGGTAGGCAGTCTGAAGCTGACTCCACTCGAAAGTTAGTTCAGAGTCTGTTACGCTCTTTCCATTCCCTTTAGCGAATATTACTTCTCGATTTGCCGAGGTAACTTCTGTCCTTGCTTGAACCTGAGTTGTGTGAGTACCAGTTTGAGAAAAACTAAATTTTGCTATTGAGGGTTCTAATTTGTACGATCGTTTCCCACATTCTATAACTTGACGAGATATTCGATGTAAAATCAATGAAGACATCGTTGAAAAAATGTTGTTTTGACAAAGTAAGAGACACCAGTAATTAGCCTGTGTCCTATTCAAATTATGCTATAGTCAGTAACCGCACGCTTGAATGACTGGTTGCTCACAGAATCACGCGAAACAAGTAGCCTATATAAATAATGCAATCGCTTCGTCAAAGGATTGTTTTTATACACCTTGGTCAAATAAACCAATCAAAAAGCATATTTACGGTCCCAAGATGGAATACATCTGGTGCACAGGAATCGCGACAATTTGAGTGGAAATTTGGTATTATTCCCCCCTCCTCTGCTGCAGCTCTCTGTTACATAACCTCCAATAAGTTGTTTTGAAGCTGTTTGTATGATTGTTTCGTTTAATAAATAGGCGTTACCTCGAGTTGACAGATTTATTCGATGACAAGAATCGTGATTGACATTAATTCAATAGATTGATTTAAAAGCGTTAGATTATTATGTTTTAAGTCAGTTTTTCAGCAGAATCGAAGTGAGAAAGAAGTTATTTTGTTATCGTTTTTCTGTCTCTAAATCCGCTTACCTGGAGAATCTGCTAACCCGTAAAGTGAGACTGTTGTAACGACCCGCCACAGAAGTAAGTTTATATTGAAGTTTTTGAATTTAATTACAAGATAAAGACTTGATTTGCGTTTGTTCTAATTGCGAATTATAAATGTATTTCTTTTAGATCGAATAATTATTAAAGCTTGGCTTAATATTATACGGTTTGTGGTGGTCATTTGATCTAATCAGTTCCGAGTAAGGAAACAATGATTTCACGGGTGGTGTTCTCCTTCAGGCGATTAACTCGAAAAAGTGACAGGATGCCTCACTGTCCAACCCCTTCAACACGTGGGAGTTGAGGGTCTGAGTCGTAGGAAAGTCCCCTTTTTCACCAAGCGAGGATAACGCAACTCCTATTCAGTAAGTTCTATTTCTCGAAAAGATTATGATAACACAGCATCAATTTTGTCACACATTTTGCCTCAATAAACACCAATTATGCTAATATTTCTGTAATTTTTCCTGCCCCAAAAAACCTATGAGAGCAGAGAACAGAAAGCATAGAATGTAACACATCGTCCCTATTTCAGCGGTTAATTCTCGTCCCACGAGAAGAGAGAAAAAAGTAAACAGAAATCTGTCGGAAATAACAAGCAGCTTTTATTAAACACGCATTCTACAAGAATTGCATACATCATATTAAAAATGAATAAGTTAAATTGCCTTTCAAATTGTATTTCTTTTTCATGTCATCACGTGGTTACTTTCAGTTGGATCTTTCGAATTCTTTGACTGTAACAAGAAATGCAAATGTTATGTAACAATCTTTAAAGGTGATTTTCTCTTAAGATACACTTTCAGATATAAATAGTACTCTGAACCAAGGTTATTTGTAATTTTTATATCTCAATCTCGTTTCTGTTCTGGCCGATCTCAACCGTAAAGATATGAAAATTAAGGTAGAAATTGATTTTGTAACTGCGTAAACAACCCTAAGTGCATACTCAGTATGTGGGAACTGTAATACGTAGTCAAGCGTGATTCGCTAGTTGAGATGGTACGATGACGACACAAGAAGACTGACGGCTTAGAAATGTCATCCGCAACGTCACCTTTGTAAGCGGAGACTCTAGTTTCCCCTGATATATTGAAGCTAGTCCCCGTTGTAATAACTTGAGAAGAAAAGAAATTAAAGAAGAGTCGACCAAACCAACAACGAGTGTTAGAGAATTTACTTCTAACAATATCCAGCGGATAAGTCTTAAGAAAACGTACAGCACTATTCACCGTATTGGGATTTATTTAGTGGATAGCGTCATCCGACTTCGAACACGCTGGCCTGTATCATTCACTAATCAACAGGCATCAGGCCCTTAGTCTCGTCGCGGCTAGTGTCCCAACCAAATACAATAGTATCGTTGCGAGACAGGACTGATCACTGTAAGAGACTATCACATTTTGAGTGACGTTCTTTAGACTTCAGCGTACCTGTTTCCTGTTGGTGGCCCGCTGGACTGTGTCTTCGATACAACGGCCTGCTGTGACGCACGAAACTGAATGTCCAACTTAGAGAAAATGCCTCCTACAAACTACAAGACAGATAAAGATTGAGCTAACTTAATGGTTGTAAAATCTCTTACTGGTGTTTAGAATGAAATTGCCTGTCGAAGAGTACACTGCACCAAAAAAACAATGATAATCCCATCCAGGAGCTCATTACTTAATGATAGGCTCCTGTCCCATCGTGAAAGTCTTACTTCTTTTGGTTTTTGTTTGCTATCGCTTTTCTCTTGTGGCGTGTGAGCCCGCTGTCGAGCCAAATAGGAAACCAACTCTGTCATACGCTTTTGATCTTCTTCGCGCTGTGCATCCTGGTTCCAGCGAACGGAACGTTGTGAGTCCCACTTGTAACTTTTAAACGTACTGAAACTTAAATTAAAAGTAATCAATGAAATTGTCACGGAATCGCCAGTGAACTTTACAAGGACAATATTCCCATTTGAAGAACGAACCTACAAATCGACTTCAATAGTTTTGAGGAACAAGTCATTATTCATCCCCGGGAGGGGGAAAGGGGGGGGGGAAGGTCTTTGGACTCTGGAGTGATCACATGGGGGGGGGGGTTTGGATTTTGGAGGGATCACATGAGGGGGGTGGGGGTGCAGAAAATTCCATTTAGAGGGGGAGTCATAAGATATTACGTATTACATAGCCTTAGGGGTGGGGGATCAGGTAAAATTTATCATAACACAAACAAAATCCCCCCCCCCGCTTCCCCCAGGCTCTACATAATGACCATAACGCTTCTAAGGGGTTGTCATAATAGGGCTCGTGTCGCTAAGGTAATTTTCCAAATCAGTATTAACAGTCTCTTCTTCAAGAAGAACTTATACCCTTATTATTCCAGGGGCTCAGAGTAACAAATCTTACTTACTCTTTCCTGGACGCAGAGGTGACTTTTCTCGGAGGTCGTGGTTTCTCTCGAGATAAGACTAGGAAAAAAAATTAAATGGATAGCCTAAGTTAAATTTTAGATATAGTTTAAGGGAGGGAAAATAACATCGCAATAAATTTCTTTTCTGTGACAAAACGGGATTCCAGTCCATCGCAGGCAAACTCCTAGTTGATTCCAAAAATTACCTGAAAACGATCATTTAATAAGAGTATTTTTTCGTTGCTCTTCTCAAAAGTAAAATTTCAGTGATTGTTGAACAAATTCTCCTTGTCAGCACCTTAGGAAATGTATAAAGAACAATATGGAAAATGTACATACTGATATTAGGGTGATCACAGGGAAGACACGGGTCAGTGACTCACGTTTTTGCTCCAAATCATTGTCCTCTGACTCGGGTTGATCTTCGTCTTCTCCCAGGTCATAGTCGTCGTCCTTGTTCCCAGCTTGAAACTTCATTCTGCGCAGTGAGCTACGATGGACCAACCGACTTCGGCTTCGCCTTATTGAGGGTAGGTACTGTCAGGAGGAAGAAACAGCTTCGCGTTATTTCCAGAAACAAATGAGGGAGTACCATGATGGTATCCTGCAAACTCAGCTACTCCCCCTTCCTGCTACCCCCCCCCCCCTCCCTTCCCACTTTAACCCAGCACAGGGTATCCTGCCAAAGAGTCCCGCCCATTAACACCAATTCACCGAAACTCCCAACTAGAGATAAAGTAAACAGGGATTGCATGGGTTTTGCTTTCCTTTGCTTTCCTACGCTTTCCTACACTCTGCTCTTCACTCTAATTAGCTAGTGTGGTAACTTTTTCTTTATAACACCCGATTGGAATGCACTACACTAGTGCAAGTCTTCGCATTACTTCCAGAGTAATAAAATAAATTTTTTTCACCAACCGTAGGAAATTCTAAAACTTTTCGTTCACTTGGGTCTATCATGTCCGATAGGGCGCTCGTGCTGCTCTGTGGAACAAAACAAAAATAAACGATTCAAGCCTACAATAGTTCTTAAACAACATAACCCAATTGCTAAATGATTTGAAAAAGAAAAGCATTATTTTACCTCCAGGTCTCTGGTATTCATGTTCGCTAAAGCTAACTCCTCCACACCAAACACATTCAATTCGGAAGACCTGTCGATTCACGTGTTAAAAAGGTTTCAATGGGCTTTGTTAAGTATTCTTCTGCTGAACAGTTGAATGATGGACCAGAAATGAAAGATGTCTAAATGAAAACGATTTAGGAATTTTCAATCTTTCTTAAAGCGCTTTTCGATTGACTGTCGTCGGACCAAAACTAAAGTAAAGTGTAATCATGATGCCCAACAAGAAAAGAGGAAAATATATTTTGTTTCAGTAAGAAGTCAAACTAGAAACAAGCAAAATTACTGAAAGCGCGGGAGAACGCGGGTGACCAAGTTGCCATTGGCGCTTCAGTTTTGCATCTGATTGGTTCAGAGAGTGGCGTGAGGATTCTGGACCAATCACAGAGCGAAGCAAAGCAAATAACTTTCGACTCCCATTTGAAAATTTCTCTATTCGGTAAATTATCAGGAAGCCTTAATGTAATAAATTGTTGAGGTATACAAACACCAAGAGGTAACAAGGATAATTAAGGACTGTAGCATGAGGACGATTAACAAGAATTCCAAGAATCCTGGCCAAGGAATTTCACTGTGCAAGAAACACCTTGAATTAATTCCAATGATTTACCTAACGCCTATAAATCTAACATAGCGCGGTCGATGGCTGTAATCACCTCGCACTTGATAATCTGCGGAATGGTATACAGATAGCGTTCCTATGTGCAAACATATCTTCTATAACAGTTGGATTGTTGGTGATTGCTGGCTCCTCGTTAGAAGCTGAATTTTTATCGGAAGGTAGCTTTTCAGAGGCCTCAGCATCGGTTTCTTGCTCAGTGTTCTGTTCCTCTTCTGTTGACTTTCCTTTCTCCGGTTGGGATGATTTTCCTACAGAAAATAAGGAAGATATATGCGTACAAAAGCGAAGATAATAAATTTTAGAATTACTTGTTGAAAACAAAAAGATACACGGGCGCGAGACGAAGAAAAACTTCCGAGAACTCCACTAGGAACCGAACCTCGGGTCTTCAGTCGTAAATTAATCGATCAGTCTATCAAATAATTCAACAATCGATTAAATATCCATTGGCCACTTAGTAGAGAAAGCCTAAAGAAAACCTTAATTACTTTGAAAGACAAATTGAAAACTAATGAAATCTGAGAAGCTCAGTGTACCTTCAGTAAAACCCTTCAATTAATCTTGATTATGTAAATACCTTCGTCGTTATCGTTCTTTGCATTTCCTTCGCTGTTTTCTGCTTTTAAGTCGTCATCTTTCTTGTTATCGCTCGATTCAGCTGAGTTCTCCATGTTCTCCGCTGTGTTCGAAACTGGTTTATTTAACGTTGGTTTGTGATCACGGACACAGCAGCCCTGTTAAGTTAAAAATAACAGATGCATCGCAAACAGAGTCGACAAAGAGTACTGTTAGGCTGTGAGCGCTTAAATACTTCTTACTAACCGAGTTAGAGGTCCGTTCTGTATGTTACTGATTATAAGTCCGAGCGGAAAAACGAGAATCCATAGCTTACAGCACGGAACTAGAAAACAAGGTTAGTAACATATCTATTCCATCTCTGGGTTCAAATTGAGGGGGAGATTCCAATTCAAACGAAACTTCGAATTCAGACGGCTGCACAGTAAAATACGGCCCGCTAAATTGACCAATCCTAGCCCACTTACTAACTGAGAGATATATCAAAGGCTCATAAGTAAACTGAGAAAATACAGGGGTCTCGTGGATCATTAATTTCATACCCAGATCCCTCTCGCGAGCTCACTTTCGGTTTCGCACACAAGAGAGATCTGGGTAAGAAACTTGTGCATATAAGAGATACCACTCGAAAGCTATGCACAACTTAGATGCAATTCACTTACAATGCCTTCGAGGGATGGATCAAAATGCAATACGCGTTGCTGACAGCAGGGATATATTCCAACTATCTTGGTCGCTGCGCACTCCAAGTTTCCAAAATCTACAGTCATTGGGTGATAGCTGCAGTGACCCAGCTCTGAGCACTGGAAATAATTCCCGCAGCGGTGACAATAGAGGACATTCACTACACCCCATAATCTGTGTAGAAAACAATACAAATATGTTAGCGTGTGATAAACTGATAACTACGAAATATTTTGGTTAGCGCGCCGCACGAAAAGAAGAATTGTTCCGTGGGGCGCGCTAATCACAATTTTTATTGTTCTTCCTTATTTTTTCGGACACGTGCGACAGACGTCGCCGAAAAGGAGGGTCTGCTCGTAGTCTAAAATCAAAGGGAAGCTTACCTCCAGTAAACTTCTTTCCAAGATTTAACTTCATCTCTTAATCCAAGAAGGTAGTCATTCACATCCCAGGTAAAGTCCCTGTAGGAGACGAAGACACATAGCTACGATAGGCCTTCAATAGTTATTCTTTCTAGAAGAAATAGAGAGAACCCTCATATCCAACAAGCACGAGTGGAAGAATTTTTTCCATTAAAAACGCTCTAGAGACTTGAAAAACCTCAGTAGAAACTTGGCTGAGACTTTCTGATGTATTGTGTCCTTATTGGACGTTTCTAGCTAGTACATACGTGATCAGGAACAGTATGCACTGATCATTTGCAACTGGTATCAATATTGAAGCCAATTTGGCCCTGCGGGCCTTGTTGACTATATATCATCTCATGACCAACGCGCACTCGTGGAATAATTGTTTAATTTAAAATGCACAAAATCAGATAAATCTTCTCAAATTTACTTGGTAAGAACAACCGGTTGTAGTATGTACAAAAGCACTTCCGGTTTAACTCGTCTTCATGTGCGCGCACGGTGTAATGGCTCATAACCCATGATGACTAAGCCAATGAAAACTCTTGAATTTAACTTGTTAGTGGCGACGTTATCTATGTATCTGTCCTCCAATAGGTCATAACTAAGAACCGATCAAAATGCGCGCGTCATTCAGCTCATTTTATAAATGCTGTTTTACCGTGAATGGACGTAAGACACTCTTCCTCGATGATTCACCATCATTCTGTTAGGAACACATCGTAGTTTGCCTTGAGATTCTGCTGTCAGAAGTCTTCCACAAGCGATGCATCTGAAGTACGTTCATTGGAAAAGATATTCAAAATACAAAATGGAAGTGTGCTGAACAGGACAAACGCACGCAACATCTCAATGTAACATCTTGCAACAGTGTTGGATCGTGTTGTGAGATGCTGTGAAGGAGCTGGCCCAACGTGCGCAACATCTTACAATATCCAAAGCTTAATCCAAAACCATCCAACATGTTGCAACATGTTGCTGTAGGGTGGCCAAACGTGTGCCAAACGTGGCCAAAAGTGTGCAACAATGTTGAAAGATGTTGCATTGAAATGTTGCGTGCGTTTGGCCGGGCCTTTATTGCTAAGTGCGTAGCTTATGTCAAATCAAAAAAAATTCAGAAATACTTGGAAAACTTCAATTGTTCATAAATAGTTTGTGATGCTCATAAAAGGGCGGGGTTTAATTTAGCTTTTTTTACAATCAGAAATCAGAAGTATGAAAAGTGTGCCATGTTTCCTCAAAAGTTTGTTATAGGGTCCCTGTAAAACCGCATGACTGGCTGCTTTGGTACACGTTGCAAAAAATGCCAAACATTTCCTGTCCCTTACCTGAAAAGAGTACTGGCATTTGCGGATGAACTTGATTGGAGCCTTGGATCAAACAGTTCTTCGATTTTCTTGCAAAACAGTTTGCTGCAGTCAAAATAATAACAACATTACCAAGCACAAACGTATTGCTACGACTTTCCTCGGTAGGAAAAAAAAAACAACAAGTTGAAGCCACAGAATGTACAAAATGCCACGGACACTACTTCTATGGGTCTCCCTTTTGCACATAATTCTCAAGTGTGAGATTGCTTTGAAGTTGAAATTGAGGGTAAACTCTTTCGATCCTTCACTGTATGTTTCCATACACAGGTTTTATTGTCTTGCATTGATAGGAAATTTTTTTCCTACTTTTAAAGTTCAAGTTCACAGTTTTTTCTTTTCAAAAACTTGTCTACTCTGACAAACATGGCGTTATTTGGTTTTACAGTACGACCCCGCTGACTCAAACCATTGACCCGAACCTCGGTTAACCCGAGCGCTCGCTAACTCGAACCATTTTCTGTTTCTCTTAGGAGTTCGAGTTTGTGGGGTTCTACTGTAAAAACCAAATAACGCCATATCTGTCATATCTCTGTGAATACCCATATAAGGATCAAGTATAGAGGTGTTATTCACCAGCCGTTTCTTTCCACGGACACCTTTCTGTCAACTCTCGTGATGTGTAGAAAATGACATCTCACCTTTTAAATTTGTCCTTCCGATCCTTGATTGCTTCTAATTCATTATGGTTAAACAGCTTTGCTATTCTGAGAAAATAATATTAGCTTATAATTATATTATAATAATTATAATAATATTATAATAATATTTTTAATATGAGAAAATAATCCAGTTCAAAATACTCTATCAGTCTCTTAATAGATCTCTTGAAAGGCACGTAATAGAAAGAATAAAGAAAGATGTTGGTTTTTTTTCTCACAAATTCGAGTCCCTTGCCAGACACAGAACCTCAAACGTTTGGTCATCTACACCATGTATCACTAAAACACTACTTGTAGATATGTAAGACTTTTCAAATATTACAAAAGAACAGGATCATAGTATTGCCCACAAACTACACACACACACACAAACCACTGGTTCAGTTCTTTGTTTTCATCACATACCTAGTGACCAATTTGTCATTAATACAGTTCATATTACAGGGCGTGGCTACGATGGCTGACATATTCTGATGACAGTAGCGGATACATTCGGTTACCTATCATGATTGAAGACACAAAAAAATGAGAATATTGATTTTTTCAGCTGACAGATAGCATAAGAGGCCTTAAGTGCTGTTGTATACCGTAACTCCATGCGATTAAAATACTTTGTGCAAAGAACTCTCTTAGTAGCATGCCTCAAACTTAGAATCTGCATAAATTTAGTTATAGTAGTTTCATGTATAACTTTTGTGGTTATTCATTTATACAGCTTATTTAGTCATTTTTTTTTCGACAAAGTGTTGGCATCCTATCACCATGTGGAGTTGAGACTAACTTTCAAAAAAGCTTAAACTAACCTCTCTTCTCAAACAGACTAGTTTAATTGGTTTGGTAACATTTTAATAAATTGCACAATTTGTTAATAATATATGTTGAATGACTACAAACTAAGGCGAAGAAAAGACATGTACCATTAACTAAATATCCACTATTTGGGATGGCTACTGGCTGCAAAAATTGGCACAACCAAGTTTTGTAAATAAATGAAATTTGTGAATTATTTATTGCCAATGTTTATTCAGGCTGACCCAGTTCAGCTGCAAGCAGGTTTACACAGGGACCTGCATGACTGAGGGCCTGCCTGAAACAAGTCAATATTTACCAGTGCATCCATCTTTAAGAAGTCTGAAGATATCAAGATGGATATGACATTGTTTGGTTCTGTGGGTAAAAAAAAAAAAAGAAATAAAACATTTTCAGGTGAGACTTGTCAAACTATTCCTCAACTAATTAATGAGTAAGAAGAAGAAAGAAAATGGAAGAACTAAACTCATCAGTATCCAACAGGTTTTACACTTTCAATACTTACATATATCAGATACTGGTACATAAACCTGAGTCAAATATTATGAAATAAAAATTAAGAATACCATTTCACACTTAACATAAAATATGTTAGATAAAAAAAACTTTCTTTAATGATCACAGTTCACAGGTGACAATCACTTCAATCATAATTCACTCTGATTTGTTAGCATTATTCAACCCTTTAACTCCCAAGATGTAATAATTCATTCTCCCCTCTGGCTGCTCCATACTTCCTTGTAAATTTGTGCAAGAATTTGGTATTAGATCAAGATAACAACTTTTATCTGATAAGTTTGAGTATTCTCATTACCTGTTTACTAGATAATGTATGGGTATTATAGGGAGAAGTTACGTGTTAATCACTTCTGGGTTAATTTATAAAAAAAAGTTTGGGGGCTCACCAAGTTTGGGTTTCTTTTCCTCAGTCCTGGATTTGCTCTTATCTGGAAGCCGTCTTTTAACATACTTCATCAGCCAATCAAAGATCTGCACATCACAATGAACAGAAATGTCAACCTCCTCCCATCGTTGGGCTTCCACTGACAAATACTCAGCGAAATATCTCATCTCACTTATCAGCAAGTCCCTTGGGCATGTGAAGTCTTGTTTTACTGAAAAATAAATGTTTAAAATTAGTGATATTCATTAATAGATTAATAAAATCAATTAACCAAGCAGTCAACTGTTAATCTGTAAAATACAAAGTGTAACTCGTAAACCTCTGAGAGAGACCAACGTCTAATTTCTTCTCACAGTATCACCAATACATCAAACATTAAAGTAATGAGAAGAGGGTAATGATCACTAGCTTGAGAAGTTCTTGATCATTAAACATATTCTCCTTGTCATTATTAAAGGAAAGGTATTGACAGTAGTATGGAAAATAAGCGCAGAGATCAGGGTGTCAAGGGTTACGATGCGTACGACTTTAGATTTCATTAGAAGAGAAAACTTCTACTTACAGTTCTTACTTTCATCACACACATGGATAACCATGTTAGGCCTTTAAAAAGGAAATCAAAAGGAAAAAAAGTGTTTTATTTGCTGAATAGTGGCCTCAAAAATACATGAAACAAGGTGCTACATTTTATCCTAACTATTACAAGACACACCTTAACATTTGTCCCAAATTCTGCCATGGTAACGTGAAGAGTCACAGCTTAGCGTTACCGATGTACACTAAAAAAAAACTCTCCTAAATATTAGTTAACCACAACAAGACATTCACCCTTGTAATGACTCCAGATTTGAAGCTTGTGACAAGGCTGATCTTGAAGGTTGTCTGAGAACTGAATTCTAAACAATAAACAATACAGTTATCAGAATCACATAAATTGTAAAAAGAAAAAAGCAAAAGTTTCTCAAAATGCAGTCTGTCCTCAGTTGATAAGTTGGTACCTGCTTTGACAATGATTCTTCACCACTTTCTACATAGGAAGTTGCCTCTGATGTCCTGAAAGTAAGTAATTTTATCTCAATATTCAAGGTAAAACTCAAAGTAATATTTAATGACCTATCCAACTTGCTAGCGCTAGCCACTTTCTACAAAGGAAGTTACCTCTGATGTCCTAAAAGGAAGTAATTTTATCTCAATATTCAAGGTAAAAACCAAAAGTAATATTTCACAACCCATCCAATTTGCTAGTGGTGGTAAATGACATAGGTATGTACATATCAGATGTATTCAATTTGATTACCTTTTGTTAAGTCCTGGGTATTGTCCAAGTCACACAAATCATAACATGCAAAACAAAAAAGACAATGTAGATTAAGTCCACTCTTTTTCACCCTCTATGTTCATGATTAAATTTAAGAAAAATACACATCATGCAGTAAAATCTGGATTAGTCTTGATCATCTGGATTTTCAGTTATCCTGACTCACTCTCAATTATCCTGACTTGCTCTCTGTTTTCATGGATATTAATTAAAGACACATTTGAGATTTGTAAGAACTTTTCCCATTCAACAAGGCAGATTCACTGAACAATTTTGATGCTATTACATTTAATGCAGCTTCAAAAAATGATAGAATTACTGAGCTGCACACACTGTAGCAGCTTAATAAACAAACTGAGTAACATCCACATTTTAGGTTGTAAAACATTGGTGTTGTAAAATGTTTTTGTAAATTTTTTTAACAAATTTTGGCAATGATGCATGATGATTTGAGAATGTACTCTAACTTATTCTTGTATAATACTGATTAAATAATATCTATTCAGAGTAAGTTATTTTTGGCTCATTAATATTTATATTTTTTATTATCCAGACTCTCCCTTATCTGGTCTATTTGACCCAGTTCTTATGAGTCCTGGTTATCAAGGTTCAATTGCACATAAATTATTTTTATCAAATAATGTAGAACTGATCTGAAAACAAAAATTTGGAATTTAAAGGCAGTTAGATCCTAAAGGTATATATACCCATGTGCATTAAAACCTTTGAATAAATTGCAATAGATGGCACTGTTACATTTATAATTCTCCTGTTAAAGTGCACTTCATCTAAAAAAAAAAATGCTACAACTGACCAAGTAACAGTTGGTGGTGATTTTGCATGATTGGTCCCGAGGGTGGCTTACCCTTTAAATCCCAAGAGTGATTAGCATCTAATATCTCCTTACAGTAATACTGATGATTCATTCATTAACCCCTTCCTCCTAAGAGTGACTAGCATCTAATTTCTCCTTACAGTAATACTGATGATTCATTCATTAACCCTTTCCTCCTAAGAGTGATTAGCATCTAATATCTCCTTACAGTAATACTGCTGATTCATTCATTAACCCTTTCTCTCTAAGAGTGATTAGCATCTAATATCTCCTTACAGTAATACTGTTGATTCATTCATTAACCCTTTCTCTCTAAGAGTGATTAGCATCTAATTTCTCCTTACAGTAATACTGATGATTCATTCATTAACCCTTTCCTCCTAAGAGTGACTAGCATCTAATTTCTCCTTACAGTAATACTGATGATTCATTCATTAACCCTTTCCTCCTAAGAGTGACTAGCATCTAATTTCTCCTTACAGTAATACTGATGATTCATTCATTAACCCTTTCCTCCTAAGAGTGACTAGCATCTAATATCTCCTTACAGTAATACTGCTGATTCATTCATTAACCCTTTCTCTCTAAGAGTGATTAGCATCTAATTTCTCCTTACAGTAATACTGCTGATTCATTCATTAACCCTTTCCTCCTAAGAGTGACTAGCATCTAATTTCTCCTTACAGTAATACTGCTGATTCATTCATTAACCCTTTCTCTCTAAGAGTGATTAGCATCTAATATCTCCTTACAGTAATACTGCTGATTCATTCACTAACCCTTTCTCTCTAAGAGTGATTAGCATCTAATATCTCCTTACAGTAATACTGATGATTCATTCATTAACCCTTTCCTCCTAAGAGTGACTAGCATCTAATTTCTCCTTACAGTAATACTGATGATTCATTCATTAACCCTTTCCTCCTAAGAGTGACTAGCATCTAATTTCTCCTTACAGTAATACTGCTGATTCATTCATTAACCCTTTCCTCCTAAGAGTGACTAGCATCTAATATCTCCTTACAGTAATACTGCTGATTCATTCATTAACCCTTTCCTCCTAAGAGTGACTAGCATCTAATATCTCCTTACAGTAATACTGCTGATTCATTCATTAACCCTTTCCTCCTAAGAGTGACTAGCATCTAATATCTCCTTACAGTAATACTGCTCATTTATTCATTAACCCTTTCCTCCTAAGAGTGACTAGCATCTAATATCTCCTTACAGTAATACTGCTGATTCATTCATTAACCCTTTCCTCCTAAGAGTGACTAGCATCTAATATCTCCTTACAGTAATACTGCTGATTCATTCATTAACCCTTTCCTCCTAAGAGTGACTAGCATCTAATTTCTCCTTACAGTAATACTGATGATTCATTCATTAACCCTTTCCTCCTAAGAGTGACTAGCATCTAATTTCTCCTTACAGTAATACTGATGATTCATTCATTAACCCTTTCCTCCTAAGAGTGACTAGCATCTAATTTCTCCTTACAGTAATACTGATGATTCATTCATTAACCCTTTCCTCCTAAGAGTGACTAGCATCTAATATCTCCTTACAGTAATACTGCTGATTCATTCATTAACCCTTTCTCTCTAAGAGTGATTAGCATCTAATTTCTCCTTACAGTAATACTGATGATTCATTCATTAACCCTTTCCTACTAAGAGTGACTAGCATCTAATTTCTCCTTACAGTAATACTGCTGATTCATTCATTAACCCTTTCTCTCTAAGAGTGACTAGCATCTAATATCTCCTTACAGTAATACTGCTGATTCATTCATTAACCCTTTCTCTCTAAGAGTGATTAGCATCTAATATCTCCTTACAGTAATACTGCTGATTCATTCATTAACCCTTTCCTCCTAAGAGTGACTAGCATCTAATTTCTCCTTACAGTAATACTGATGATTCATTCATTAACCCTTTCCTCCTAAGAGTGACTAGCATCTAATTTCTCCCTACAGTAATACTGCTGATTCATTCATTAACCCTTTCCTCCTAAGAGTGACTAGCATCTAATATCTCCTTACAGTAATACTGCTGATTCATTCATTAACCCTTTCCTCCTAAGAGTGACTAGCATCTAATATCTCCTTACAGTAATACTGCTGATTCATTCATTACCCTTTCCTCCTAAGAGTGACTAGCATCTAATTTCTCCTTACAGTAATACTGCTGATTCATTCATTAACCCTTTCCTCCTAAGAGTGACTAGCATCTAATATCTCCTTACAGTAATACTGCTGATTCATTCATTAACCCTTTCCTCCTAAGAGTGACTAGCATCTAATATCTCCTTACAGTAATACTGCTGATTCATTCATTAACCCTTTCCTCCTAAGAGCGACTAGCATCTAATATCTCCTTACAGAATCAGACCTGAATCAAACATTAAGGTCATGAGAATAATTGAAATGATTGACAACTACAGAAGCACTTGACCGTTAAACAAATTCTCCTTTACAGCACCTTAAGAAATGTATAAAGAACAGTATGGAGAATATGCATACTGATGTTAGGGTGTAAAGGGTTAAGAAAATGAGGATAAAGGAAATGATTGCCATCAACTTCAGAAGCTTTAATTGTTAACCCTTTCACTCCCATAAGTGACCAAGAGAGAATTTCTCCTTACAAGATCAATACAATATCAACCAGATAAGTGATGAGAATAAAGAAAAATATCAATTAGGGAATACTTAGTTGATCTAATACTGAATTCGCAGAACTAACATTGTAAGAATTGTATGATTGACAGTAAGGAGAATTAAAAATTTGATCTGGGAGTTAAAGGGTTAAACTAATTCTCCTTGTCAGTGACAAAGCAAATGCATAAAGAGGAGTATGGAGAATATAGATACTAATCAATGTAAGGACATTAAGGGTTAAGTTTACAAGACAAATCAAAGTGAGCAAAGTGAAACAAAAACCTTTGAAATCCAAATTACGTACAAAATGTACTCAGAAAACTGAATATACCCTATATATACCTGCTTCCAGATTGGTTTGAAGTTGTTGACCTAGAGAGCTGTTGGTTTTAACTGAAGCTGATTGTGGGTCACTCCTTACTATATCCTTTGGCACAGTCTCATTCGTTAATTCTTTTTCATCAGCAAAATGCAAAACAGAGTTTAATAATTTGGAGAGGTGTCTGGAGTCTGAAGATGAATGCTGTGAAGTTGAGGTTTGCTGGATTTCTGCCCATCTTTTTGCACACTGAAAAAAGTGGCTCAATTTACCATTTGTATTATAACCCTTTGATTTCCAAGATCTGCAAGACCCAGTTGTTCAAAGGCCAAGGCTTCTTTATTTCTCTGTTCAAAAGCCTTTTAGGGAAAATTTTTCCTGTTCTTTATAGAACATCCAATGATCAAATTGCAGGCAAAAAGATTTGAACCAAATTTTCTTTTAAAGCTTTCAGACCTGAAATCAAATTTCACACTAACCCTGGTTTGTCTTAACCCAGCTTTGAACAACCAGGCCTGAATGTTAATTCTCCCCTCCAGCTGCTATACATTTCCTTGTAAACTGATTGCGAGAATTTTGCATTAGATCAAGTTAACAACCTCTAACACTTTAATTCCCAAGATCTGATTGTTAATTCTCCTCTTCAGCTGCTACACATTTCCTTGTAAATTAATTGTGAGAATTTTGTGTTAGATCAAGATAAAAACCTCTACCCGATAAGTCTGAGTAAGAAGAAAACAATGACAAAAACAATAGAGTACTCTTGGTACTAATGCTTTATTTTCGAATGGTGCAGGGCTGTATGGAAATCATTGTGAGAAGAGCAAAACTCAGAGAATGCTCAGGGATGAAATTTGAATCATCTGATCACAAGTAGCTTGTGATTAGAGCAGTAAAACAAACAAGTTTGTACTGAAGTGCAACAGCCAGTGAACCTTTGAAGGTGTAAAGCACCAATCAGATTTACAGATTTTGCTATCGACACAATTACCAGTTCATTAACTGTTGAGTCCATCTACGAAAGCTTTCGGAGCAACTTCAGAATACCCCGCAACTTATTTACATGTCATTGAATAAGAATAGCGTCTATTGTGTTATGCCTCGATCTTGTAAATGAGTTGCGGGGTATTCTGAAGTTTAGCCAAGCTTTCCCTCAAATCCATTTCTATCAAATTAATTAAAGGATCTAAGTAGATTTTGTAAAGGTTTCATTTCAATTAGCGCAATCAACACACGAATTATTATATTTACATTTATATTTACTATTCGGTCGAATACAAACCTGTTGTGCAGAGCTTCCAGGAATTAGCTTGGCTACTCCTTCCCAGTTTTTGTTTTCCGATTCCCTGAACTCAAGGGAACTCATCAAAGTCCTCAACATCAAATCTACCGCCAAATTCTGTGCCATTTTAAGGATACAAATCCAACAAAAAAGCTAGAGCGGTAAGAGGCGTTGCAGAAATGATTGGGAAAATATTACCACTTTCTAGTGCTCAAAACTACTCTTCCTTTGGACCATTCCATTGCTGACACACTAAATCATTGAAAAAGTATCGCATCGGCTTTTGATCACGATTAGAAGCAGAATTTTTGAAAGGTCACTTAGAGGGACGCCATCTTGTATCTAAGCAGCATAGTTAAGTACCCAACTCTCCTCGGTCTATGTTTTCCGTGTTGTGACGCGACCTGTAAAGGGAAGATCTCTTTCGCGGCCTCGATTTTGTTCTGTCAACCATGACTTCGATCAGACGATGTTTCCTGGCTGTGAGCATGAGAGCAGGCGGATCTTCTTACGTCCGCACTCGCGCTGCCTAGTTTAGTGGTCTCATCGGGAAAAATCATTTCTGATCTCAATTTTCACCCGAACAGAAACAAATATAATTGGTTTGACCTGCCAATGACCACAAATTCATCAGAATTAGTGTTTTTTGTATCATCCGTTTCCTTGAGTTTTTTCGTAGTCGTATTATTTGTAACAGGCAAAGAGAAAATGGTGGATATTAAGCTAAAGAAGTTTTCTGTCATTATCATCATCACTATTTTGTGATTGAAAAATCTGTCAGTTAGGGAAACTTTTCTAGAGCTCCGCTATCTCGTTGTTCAACGAACATGCATTTCACTAAAATGAGCGTTATGTCAATTTTACTGGAAAAATAATAAATCTTCTAAAAGTTTCAGTACAATTCACAGTTCGTTTTAAACTATTTACTTACCAATGCATGGCCTTAAATCAAACTGTACATAGGAAATTAATTCTCACAATATGATTGGCCATCTGTTCTAGGCTGCATGCCCAGATGTAACCTCATAAAACTTCTCTGCTGGAATCAAAATGAGGGGTCACATTTATCCAAGCCATTACTATGCAATGGTTCTCTGTAACATTTCTAGGCCACTCAAAACTCGAATCTCTTAACTAGACTTTTCCAGTCTTTTTTAATGTCAATATGGTGAAATTCATGAAGGTGAATTTGGTCTCATTTACAAGTACCATCAGTTCATTTAATTCAAGTGTAAACTTGCAATTTTGTGTAAAAATTGCAATGTTTCATCACGGAAAATCTACGACAAGAGATGGAAGTGAAGAAAGACGGACGGTTACAAAATTTCGTTTACGAAGAAGACTGACAAATGTAAACTTTCCATTTCTTTTAATAAGTAAGAGGATTCTTTTAAAGGGCGCAGAGCAGTTCATTAACACTTATACCTTATTGCCAAAAGCAGTTATTAACCCCTTAACAAGTACTGACAAAATTATTTGCCATGATAATCAACGCTCTTTTCAAAAATCATGATGTATTACACGATTATGTGCGTGCAAAACCTTTGATATTGTTTACGCCTTTGGGTAAACAAGTTGAAGGCGCACGCGTTATAAATGTTTGCGTTGCTTTAATACGCGGGCTGAACATGAACGTGAACGTGATTTATTATGGTTAGCTTTAGTCGTCATTACTGTAAGAGGTGTCGTGATTTAAATATAGGATAAAAAGGAGTTGTTAAGTACCAACGTTACTTGTAATGTTACAATAAATTAATTTCATATGCACTTACAACGATGCCTAGAATATTCCTTTCTCTCAAATGAATCTTTTCTGTAATTTTGTTCTCAAATGGATTGCAGATGTTTCAGTGGAAGTTTTCCATCAGAGTCAAAGAGATTTTACATGTAATTGAACTAATGAAACCTAAAAAAAATGGCAACATTTCATTCTCCTTGCTTGTAAAATCGTGAAGTTTTGATCTGAAAAATACTCCCTCAGGGTGTGATTTTGCCGCTGTTGAAAATTTGTTCCTCCCGTCATGAATAATAAATGCAGATAAAGCTATCCAGGATAATAAAACTGAGAAGAATATGTACCAAAAAAATTTTTTTTTCTCTCTTACTCATTTTTAGGACATCTTACGGAAAACTAGTCTATTTTTAACGCGCATCTTTCGAGTTCCCATGACAAACAAACTACCACATACTAATAACTAACTGCAAATTATTTGGCCCATAAGTGTTTCTCCGCTCTTTTCGCCAAAATCGTAATTTAACGAACAAAGGACCTAATGTAAATTGATGGGAATGATACCAGCTGGTTTTGCTTCATTTATAACTACGCTAGAATCACCTTTTGTAGTTGATGTATCATCCCACGCCTTATACCGTTTTAAAATTAGAAAACCACTGGCAGTCGGGAACAGTTTCACTTGGTCTTAGTTGTCGCGGTGGGGAAATCTTCTTTCAAATCAATCTTTCGACGTTAAGATGAAAGGTATGTAAAAATTTTTGAGTTTTTCCCTCAAATGTAGAAATACAGTTTATTTCCGCCAGTCAAAATTTAAAACGATGGCCTCAGGAAAAAGCAACTTCATTCTCAAACGGATATTTGTTTTCAAGGCTTTTCACTGACTCAAAAGGCAGATGTTACATTACAGTAACGGCCAAATTTTGGCCTTTTAGCTGTTTTCCGGTTCTTATCGAACATGTTTTATATCTTTATTTTCTTCAATTTAAAAATTCGGAAGCAATCAATTTTATCTTCGATTAATAGACGCCAACCTCAGATTTAAACTGCATGTTTTAGTGTAGATTGGCTTTTTTTTGGAAACTGTTCCTTGCTAGGTATGTTCCTCCTCTAAAAAACGCGTCACTTAAAAAAAAAAAAAGATAAAAAAAAAACATGATGTTTCAAAGTTTGTTCTCGATACTTTTCGCCGTGAATATTATTTGTGTGTCTTGTCAAGATTACAGTTTCGACATGATTCTGTGGTAAGGGTTAGGAAAAAAAAAAAAAAGAAAAAAGAAAAAAAAATTTCGGATACATTTGAACGTGATATTTTTAAAATTTGTTTAGCAACATATTATTAAGTATAAATTCTGCCGACGATTTCTTGCTGGGAAAGGTATTACCAGTGAGAGTGAACAAAAATTTTACGTCTGAAAATAGGTTTCCCCATGGGGCTGACAGAGCTGTCGTAGGTTCTAGACACAGCCTGCTTCTTCTCTTAGTTTGGTCGACTACAAACAAAAAATTCCGAAGAAAGCCGACAGAGGAGAGAAGCTCGTAAAAGCTCACGGAGGTTGGGGAAATTTGACTGTCTAAAGTCAGGTTTTAAATAATCGGAGAGGGGATATTCCTACACATATTAAGAGTTGCCCTCAATATACAAACTTTCTAAATGGTTTTTTAAGATTAAAAGCAGACAAACAATATTAACTGAACCAAAAACACGCACGATAACGTATGAGAAATTAATTGTTCATAACTAATTGCTCAGAGGATAAGCAAGAACTTTTTTTTTATTATTTTGTTACTTATGCCAGCCACCTTTTGCTTTGTCGACACGTTTTTACGTTTTGCGTATCTGTGCCCTTTTGATAAAACTGTACCATACTGGAGGTTTTCTTCGTCAATCATTTTTGCTCCAATTTGCCACATGACAACTAACACGCCGGAAACAGTGACGGCAACGGATTCATCAGATTTCTAAAGCTTCAATTTCTCAACTTAAATGAGAAAAATCTAACTCCTGCTGCTCTGAACACTTAATGTATTCATTAATCAGGTCTTCTTATGTTTGCCTGTCAAATAGATTTAACTCACCAATGGCTGAAAAAAATGAAGCAAAACACAGACAAAATTAAGACAGTAATTATGACATTAACAATATTAATTTTCATATTAAAAAATTATTGCGTGTCACCATTAGACCCTGATTGCTGAGTCTCTCATTTCCATCGGATTAGTGTTTTATTAAACCCTATATGATAGCAGCAATGTGGAAAAGAAATAAATTGGAAAAAAAGAATGAATATTTCATGGCCAGCGTTATGATTGCGTATTCTTTTCGCCGCCCTCTCCCAGCTTGATATCACCGTCTTTTGTTCACCCTCTTTTGTGATCGTCACCACAAAATTAAACTTATATCTTACGCGATGATCGACTCACCTCTTTCTGTGTTTGCATCTTTCTTTTAGTTCTGGTGCTTATCCAAGCCACACATCTATTATGTTCAGTTCTGATACTGGTTTCTTCAGCTCCAGTCGAGAATGAAATTCACGTTAGAGGCACTGATTTGGAAGAAGAGAAAGAAGAACACCTTCCTCCGATAATTCCTCCGGAGTTTGAACTAAAAGAAAGAGAGTTTCCAGAAAGAGAAGAGGAGAACGAGGAAGAAAAAGAGAATGAAAACACGGTACGGGAAGAATTTGAACACTTCCGTGACGAGGAGAGTTTGAAGAACTTTTTAAAGAGGCTGAAAAGGGAGCTTGCGTTGGAAAAGACTGCAAGGGAAGAAAACGAAGAAGGGGAAGAGCTCAGTAATGAGGGGCTTCTGGAAAGGGAACTTCCTGAAGAAATAGAAGAAATACCAAAAGAAAAAGGTGCACGGGAAATGAAAGAGGAAGATGGGTTGGAAATGTTTTATCGGAATTTGAAGAGAGACCTTGAAGAGAAACCGGCGAGAGATTTGCCTGATGAGGAAATGGAGCATGAATCCCCTGAGGAAGAAGAAGAAATGTCAGAAAGAGAACTTGATGAAGAACTCGAGGAGAACTCTAAACGGGAGTTAGAAGCAGAAGAGTTGGAGGAAACTGTGGCTGAGGAACGTGAAGATAAGCGGGAATTGGCTGAGGATGAGAGATCGAGGGAGGAACTCGAAGAAAACGAGGAAGAATCAGCCTTGAAAAGGAAAAGAGGAAAAGAGGACATGGCTACAGAATGGGAAATTCCTGAATCTGAGGAACGCTTTGGTCATGACAAGCGATCCAAACATCCTCCAAAGCACATGCGCGAACGAGAAGCCGAGAGGGAGCGAGAGCGTTTCGATGACCACGGACACAAGGAACGTGAACGTGAGGAGTTCAGAGAAAGACAACGAGAACGGGCCCTTAGTAATGGCGGAAAATTACACGAGAGGGAAATGGAGGAGCACAAACAGCGTCAAGAAATTGGTCCTCATGGTGTCAGGCGAGAAGAAAGAGAAAGGTTCCGATTTCGAGCTCGTGGAGAATAGGATTATGGGCATTATTGCAGAGAATGTGGAAACATGTCTCTCTTCTGTCATCAGATCTTTAATATCCTTTTTGTAGTGGAACAGTTAAACAGCGATATAGAATTCATACGGTGTAAAGGAAGGGTTAGCCGGTTGGATGCTTTAATAAAGGACATGAGAAACATTCATTCGTACCTGTATTAAGCGACACCATATAAAGCGGTCACCCCGTATTAAGCGATCGGTTGTCAAAGTCCTGAATTTTTTCCCCTTATTCACTGTAATTTTCACCTCTACTAAGCGGTCGCCTCTATCAAACGGTCGCGGTCACCCTTTACTAAGTCACAACGGCCTGTACTAATTGTCTTCCATCAGCATTAAACGGTCACTGAAAGCTTACCCAGTCAAATTTAACTAAGAATAATCTTTCAAGCAGTTTTTAATCCATGTTTCTCTCTCTTTCCCAAAATCAAAGTAAGTGGTATTTTTAGTGAGATTCAGTACATTCACTGGTCAATCAATAATGATTGTAGGACCGAGTGGAGTCCAATTCGGTCTGTAATCATACGAGTTAATAATTAACAAATCGAACTCCCGCTTCGCCGTCGTCAGAGTTCCATTTAATCATAACCATTTCAATTTCCGAAAAAACAAATACACCTAGAAAAAATATTCTCATTGGAGACCATGTGTTTAGTTAAAAATTTCCCCATTTTGAAAAATTCTCCAGTTTTTCTTTGGATAAGTGGTTGTTGCTATGGTTATTTTGATCACTTCTAAGTGGACTTAGTGTGATTGGCTGCTTCAACTGTCCGATTACAAGGTATCCAATTATAGCCAACTGTCCGATTACAACTGTACAAAATGATTAATGAAAAATGAAGCTGCGAATGCACCAATAATATTTGAGGAATTTGTAATGGCTATGATTATGCCATAAAGTGGCGTTGTTTATCGTTGTTTATAATACCCCTAATCTGTGGAACCCTTATTGAGCGGTCATCACGCCATTTCTCGTGGGTGACCGCTTTATAAAGGCTCGACTGTAGCTTTTCCTTTGTCCCCGAAATTTTTTTTAACAGATCACACAGTCCGTTTGGTCAATCTTCTGCATTTGGAAGTAATCTTAGTAGAGTTTGTTAAATTGCATGACCTCATTTATGGTAATTGGTAAACTTGCGACCTGATTGGCTTTGAATAAGTGACTGTTACTTCCCTATAAAAGCCCCTTTGATTCAACGTGCACTATGGGATTGGTCCAGAAAATTCGCACCACTCTTTCTCAACCAATCAGATTCAAAACTACCACTAATCGCGACCTCGTCACTCGCATTTTCCCGCGCTTTACAAAGTTTGTTTGTTTTTAAATCAAGTTCTCATTGGCTCCTCTTGATCTCTTGATATATTCCTTCCTATGACTGGCTATTGCGCTTACTATGATTTTGATTTTATGAAACTCAGTCGAAAAGCGTTTCGTTTTGGATACTATCGACCTTGATGGTTGACATAGGGGATCTATTCTTACTCGCGAAAAATATCCAGGCAAATAGAAAGAACTTTCATCATAACGAGTTTTAATTACACCCGCCTCTTATTTTAAGCTCGGTATTTTAGAATTATTGTCTTTTTTTCTGTTTCGTGAAACTAGTGATTGAATGTGTTATGATTATAGATAGCCGATTTCACCCTGAGGGACAAATTATTTGTTATTAATTATATGTAGACTGTTTGCTCTTCAAACAATTGTATTATTGGGTGTTTCGTCCATTTTGGAAATCTGACTAAGTGATTCCATCCTCTTCCTCAAAACAATGTGGGAGTTAAAGTACACAAAAAACCTCGGGGCAATTTTTAGCTTGAAAAGTTACAAAGACAGAGACGAATATAGCTTCAGACCTTGTTGAGACTAAATATGAAAAAACCTACGTCATTTCATACCACTCATTGCCCAAAAGTTTTAAATTTATAATTCAGTTGAAACAGAAAAAAAAAGGAAAAAAAAAACGACACCGAAAGAAATATCATGCTTTTTAAAGCTTTTTCACATGTTTATTCTTTAACACTCACTTGGTAATGAGAAATCATTCGAGTTACATTAGAATGCTCTACGACTGAATAATAAGTTTTGGCTATAGTGCCGAGATTTACTTTTATTCTTCTGAATCTCCTCCAGGTACTGCAAAATGAAAAAGAGAGAATTAAAGTCAGATAAATTTTGACAAAATCTCCCTCAAATGTTAAAGAAACCTAACACTGGGATTATGACTCACTGATTTATTCAACCCGCTGTCTATAAGCTCTAGAACTAGGACCAATAAACCAATCGATGTCTGTTTCTCAAAACAATTTTATCGTGGTTGGACGCTTACATATTCTATTGACCTCTACAGCTTCATCAGAGTTTCCCCCCTTGTAAGCTATTTGGATGGCCCAAGGATAATCATCCAAATCTTAAGGTCGCCTTCCAATGGCTAAATACAAAAGTTAACAAAACAAGGTATTTCATTCACTAAGACGAAGGTCTAACGCTCGAAAATTCAGCTTTGAAACTCTTTACGATGGCTAGTTTACATTATCAACTCAGCTAATAATACTAAATTACGCAGCTATACTCTCCCACTGACGCAACACCACAGTTTCTTTTGAAACTTACCCCCTTTAAGTATTTCAATGGTCTAACGGCGCCAGCGATATATATTTCTGCTACTAAAGATACCGAGCTAAACTTTTCGTAATCATTCATAGGGCTAGAATAAGGTCTCAAATATTCAGAACGGGGCGCCAAATCATATTTAAGACAATAATGAAGGCCCCACATCATATCAAGGATAATGGCCCCAAATATCCATAACAAGGCCCCAAAACATTCTTGAGGAAAGAATAACGGTCTTAAATCATTTTCTAGACTAGAATAAGGGCTCCAAATATCCTTATACTCACTGTTAAACTTGTAGACGAAGTTGTGCCAAGCTTTACCGACCATGTTGTTATAGCAACCAGCAGGATTGGATCCATACTGGTCATAAGATAGGTCTGCTTCCTCTCCTCCCCAGCATTCTCCATAATACTGGATTCCAAAATACTCTTGGCCTGTTGAAATGAAGAGCATTTTATTTGATTGAGTGTCGAAGGTAACGCAGGAATACTTTGGATTGGTTCGGTTTTGTGATAGGATTAGACAACTCGCGCCACTCAAGCGGATGCAAAATTGAGATCAGTCATGGGACCTGAGCAAACGCGTTTTCCTTCGACATGAGGTAATGGTGTCAAAGTCTATGGTGTTGCCCGGAGATGTAGTTGCCAAAAATAAATGTATGGTTTCAGAGACTCAGAGGACTTACTTAGTTGAAAAAGTAAACCGAGTCGAGTTTTAAAATTGCCTTTTTTGCGCTCTTTGTGCCGGTGACAGTATAAACAATTCCCACTCACGCTTATTCATAGCTTCATCCGCACATTTCTGTACTGTCTTCGACAAGTCTGACCAATCAATAGTCCCACGGAAGTTCTTCAGCAGTTCAGGCATAGCACGTGGGTGAAATTTGTCTCTGAAACATCCAACAGGGCTGAACGTAATCCCTAAGTAAAAATTGAATATTGTTGTGATGTGAATGGTCCGCAATCAAGTACATGCACAAGGAAGGGTAAAAAAGTGGCGAATGAATGAAAGAAGGACGGAGGCAATGAAAGGATAAAGGAATGACTGAATGATTAACTATTGACTGATAAAGGAATGACTGAATGATTAACTATTGACTGAGAGATTGAACGAAGTTAGTGACTTAGTGACTGAGTGACGGAATAACTGAATTAAAACATAAGGGAATAAATGAATGAATGGATGAATGAATTAGTAAATTAATGGAAAAAAATAAGGGAATGAATGAATGAGTAAATTAATGGGCATATGAATTTGTAAATAAATGAATAAAAAAAATGAGAGAGTGAATTACAAATCAATGACTGAGTGAATTACTTGAAGAACAAATGAATGGGTGTATGAAGAAATGAATGAATAAATCAGGGAATGAAAGAAAGAAAGAAAGAAAAAAGAATGAATAAAATATGAATGAATGAATGGATGAATGAGAGAATGAAAGAAAGGATAAAATAAATAACAAATGAATAAATGTATGAATAGCCGGCTAACTAGAATTCGAAAGATGACTGCTACAATGATGATGAATTTTCTATCACTTACTCTCAGGGACAGGTTCGATTTCTTCTGTTGGCTCAACTGTTGCAACTGGTTCTGAAAGGCAAAAAAGAAAAGCATTCTTAGACATGTGACCACCTGAAATAGTTTTCTTTTTCTTAAAACATGTTTTTGGCCAAAGTTGTAGGGATTAGTTCGACTGGTCTTTTCTATGGATCAGACAAACAAACGAATGCCAAGCAAGAAACAAACATTTTGTACGAGGTTTGGAAAGAAAGAAATCTTCCAAAAGAAATCAAGGTTCCCACTTACCGTATTTCCTTGAGTAAGCGTCTTCGATTTAATAAGCGCCCTCCCATGAACAATCGCTCACCCGCTCGGCCATAATATCAAACAAGTGCCCCCTCGGGTAGGTTCCCCCTCCCCCCTTACTCCCCCACTTTCTTAAATAGTCAGGGATACAATGAAAATCTGTTTCTACTGCCACTTTATTTATAACTTTCGAAAAAGATTCGAATGCAAAGGAATCAGAACAGGTTAATAATTTCTTTATAAGCGCCCTCCTCCCTGTAAGCGCCCTTCATTTAGCCGAAATTTTAAATAAGCACCCGCACACTTTTTCGAGGAAATACGGTATTTAAACACCCTGCGAAACATAACACAATACGGGAAGGGATGGAAAAAGCTCGTGGCCGAGATGCACTTTGGATAGAGCGCATTTTGACTGAGTGTCGTAATACCAGAGCCAAAGTAATTACAATCGCTAATCAGAGGAGGGGAATATACCTTGAAGAGCCCACGTGATCTCAAACTAATAGTGATTATTCGTCTTAGTTTTGCATATGATTGGTTGAGAGAGTGACGCGAGTTTTTCTGGACCAATCACGGAGCGAAGTAAAGCAAAACCTTAAGCAATTCCAAACTAATCTCGACACTCAATTAAAAATTGCGCAAATGAAAAAAAACAACAACAACAACAACAAAGATTCATGAAATTAGGAGCTTGTGAAAGCCTTCAGAGATATTCATATGAAAGCATTTGGCGATTGGCTTTTTAAAAAACTAATCACAAATCGTTTTTATTAAAGGAGTAAACGATTCAACAGCAGGAAAGATGAAAAGACAAAGGTCACAATTTAGGCATCTTAGGTAATTTGGCCTAAATATTTCAAGCTTATCATTCGCAAAGTTTGTTCTTCTTGTACATTCTGGACTGTTTTTGTTCCTTTTTGGGCCTCTCCTTTCCTTTGTGGTGTTCGTCTAACTTAGTAAATGATTTTTTCAAGGATTCATTTTATTCATAGGTAGTTCTAATTAACGATGAAAACTTAAAACATCGTGACTTATCGTTCCGCAATTGCGTCATTTTACTACATAAGGGACGCGCAAAATATTCTACGGTATTACACTGTAGAACAGGGCAAAATATGAGCGGAAAGCAGAGCAACAAAATGGCCGCGCTAAATGCTCCAGAATGTGATTACTTTTCTCTCATTTTTTATTAAGTTTTGCTTTTTAAAGAACAAAATTTTTATGTACTACATATTTTTTTGGTCATGACTTAATGATAATAACATAGTAATATAGAATGATACCACGCAATTCGCAAAATATCCGCCCGTGTCATACATTCAACCATCGAATAAGGTGTGTGTATTTCAGTGCAAAATCTGTAAGTAGCAACAAAGAAAATAAAGTACAGGAGATGAAAAGGAGTGGAAAGGAGAGTAAGACATAGAAACGAGATTTTTGAACTTTTACATTGGAAAAACGGGTGGCTAGGATAAAGCTGAGAAACATATAATACACTTGGTATTTTCGAACATGAAATAAATTGATTTGGAAAGAAAGAGAGAAAGATGTGGAACGACAAGAAATGAGCTGGAATTGTTGTATCGAGAGACACATGAATTTCAAAACATGGCCCACAGAGAATTTGATATATTCTAGCTCGCGAGATATTGTAAAAAAAAGTCTTACCGTCTCCGTCAAAAAGGAGCGCTCGACAGGATATCAAAGGCACCAGGAAAACAAGGGCCAAATTTTTCATCTTTTCGAATCTTCTCAGCTCGCACCCCCAAACTACAGCGACTAAAAACTTCTGAAGTGGTTTTATGCGAGATACTCAGAGCAAATCTTTTATAAGCGCTTTTCAGCGTGGGAAAACAGCATTGATGAAATTGATAGTTGATATCGAGACTGTAAATATTTTACTAGGAAATAGACCGGCTTTTTGCGCTCTTGAATTTGTCTATGAACGTACCTTGACAGAATTCCTGGTTCAATTTCTTCGTTGTTAAATTTGCATTCTCAGAACATAGATATCAAGCACGTTTTAATCTGCATGATACGAAAAATCTGAACCGAGTTGCGAAGGCAGTTTAATCAAAATATTAAGAGGAAAAAATTATTTTAGATCATAGCAAGGTTGAATTTCATGTTTAATGAGTTTCCGTTTACGTAATTGATGTAAGCTTACTTAAAACCCTAATAGCCAGTTTGTCAATTAAGTTGGATCAAATATCTAACGCATTTGGTATCTTGGTCTGAGGAGACCTTAAGGCTAATGAAACATAACCTTCTTGAAAAGTAAAATGTTTTCCTTTATACACAACGTGCAAAAATTAATCTTACTATCTTAATCTGAAAAGAATGCAAAAAAAAAAAGGTTAAGTTTTTATTTTGAAGTAACTCTGAAATTAACTCAATCACACTGCCTTGATTTCACGAGTTGAGCAAAGAATTTATTAAACTGTCTTTTCGTAATTAAATTTACTATCGACAGTGAAGTTGGGGCCATACAGCACAATTAGGAAGGGAAGAGGGAAGGGGGGAGCGTGGCGTACTGAAGACACCAACCACAAAGCTCGAAATCATCATCTTTTTAAACGATTTTTTGCAAAAAACTAAGGCGAGTCTTGCGCAAAGGCAAATTCATATTTTCAAAATTAATTTTTTAAAAATCATCTGCCCTTTATTGACCGGTGTGCGATATTTTGGTGCATTTCGGATCAATTTTAATCGGTTGTGATATTCAGATGACCGTTAGCCGTAAATCGGCCAAAGTTTTTAACTGTTAGCCGTAAAAGTCATGAGGCCCTCGTATAGCCTCTCCAGTCTTAAAAGAAGGTATTTACCCTGTAAAAAGTAGAAAACCTTGATACCAAATCAATTATAAAAGTTTAATTTGTAATAGTTAACGAAATTTAGATCCAATTACTTGAAAGGGAAAAAAAAGCAAAGTACTAGCTTGATATCAGCCAACTTTACATCGTGCAAAAAAATTTGGAATTTTGATGAGAAAATACAGATTTTACCTTTTTCACCTTGAAATACCATATTACAATGAGATGCATGGTTGGTCAACAAAACATGAGATAAAAGAGCGACTTTGTACTTTATCGAACTCGATATCAACATAGCTCTGTTTCTATCGTATGTACAAATAGCGTACACTTTTCTTTTCTTTTCAATTAAGAAGAAACAGCAAAAAAGCTACCAGCGTATCACGATTTAATGTCTTTCATTCATAGCAGATGTTATTGTCTCATGATTTGTTGAATAAGTGCCACGGTTGCAAACTGAATCTTGCGCTGAATTGTTGACATTGAAACAGTACACCTATTGACACCTAATGTTAAGCTACTTTGTTACTTCCTTTTCTCGCTACATTAGCCAAATATATTCTTGTCAAGAATCCTGCAATAAATTCAAAGATAGTACATTAAGCCGTGTATATCCTGATAACATGAGCGTATAAAGCTCAGTAAAAACTTGGTATTTTACAGGGCTTTAGGCGATAGTGAAGGGAATCTTATTCAGATCTTGGGTGGGTTTTTTAAGTGCCAGTTGAGACTTTTAAAGCTTCCGGGGGACTCCGGAAGAAAATCGTATAGTGCTGTAACAATCAACTATAGAACACTATGATTAAAAGAAGTTTCCTTCAAAAAATGAAAATTATATCGACTTACAAACTAATTGAGAGAGACATCTTATCAATAATAATGAGTAGAAATTAGGTTTGTTACGGTTAAAGAGAACTTTCGTCGCCAAAAAAGATATGTCTATCTTGTCCTTCTCACCTGTAAAGCCCGTCCCTTGGTCTCGATTGGTAGAAGAAGCACAGTGACTACGCCCAGAACAGAAAAACCGCTGTAGAAACTGAGTGATAGTAGAATGGAGTGTGGCATTAGAACCTGTAGACAATGAAAAAGAGCAAACAGGCGCTTACTGTTAAATACCATGATGGAAGAAATGCCATAAAAGACATCACGTGTCATTACAGACATTTTTTTTTTTTTTTTAACAAAAAGAACATTAATTTGTCTTACTTTAACTAACACAATGAATATTTAGTTTAAGCCTTTGAGTACAGAATCTCTTATTTCAGAAATTTCAGAAAATTTTTAACGACTACCATATGAATCATAAGCAAATGCAGAAAATGCTTTCCCTTACGCTACACCTTCTCGAGAAACCAGAGGTGTTATTTTTCAATGTTTTATTGGACAACAAATGTGTTATACCCTTTGATAGATGCCGCCTAAACTAAGGAGCTAAGCCAAACCTAAAACTCTTCGAAAACATTGTCTCGACAGGTTGCAAACAACTGCACCTTCAAGTGTTTCATGAATATTTTACTTTTTTGTTTCCTGAGTATCGATTTCTCTTTTACGTCACTTTACTCACCATGGCAACAAATGGAGTTATCATACAGCCGATCCTCGCCGCACCTGAGCATGCGCCCAATCCGACACCGCGCATGCTCGTGGGATACACCTCCGGTGTGTATACATAACCGCACATGTCAGCAATGCTGATGAACATTCGGGAGGCGTACAAAAATAGCGTTGTCGATGAACGACTGCCAATGAAAAAAATGACATCAATTTTTTTTCTTCCTCTGCTAGTGTGTGAGGACAGGCAAATTTTTTTTCATTGAATTTTCCGCAGTTTCATTTGAATCTCGGTTGAAGAAGTAATTGAGACCTTTGGCCCGTCCCCATTGATCGATAGTTGTGTGAGGATGAGCATATGTGGGGCCGTTTGCCGCTTAAGATTCGTGCGCATTTGTAAGAAATATTCTCTAAGAGCAGAGAGGAATTTTTTTCTGTGTTTCCATGGCATAATCCAAAGACTCAGGCTGCTGGAAGAGTTTGAGACTGCTTAACTTTCGAAAAAATGCCCCCTGTTGCTTCGTAACTCAGTTGGTAGAGGCGACTAACAGGCAGTTGGGAAGCACAGGTTCGAATCCCGTCGAAGCTTGATTTTTTTTTTAAACTGCTTTTTCTGAAATTTCTTCTATTGTAGTTTTGCTGAGAGGATCAGCTCGTCTTTGGCCACATCTCATCCACATGGTCAAAAATATCATACATTTTATTCATTATAGGAACATGTGACAACTGGCCCCATCACTAACCTTCTTGTGCAAATGAACAAGGCTGCTAGAAAAATTGCACTCCCCAAGAAAGCCACGAATTGAACCATTTTTCTACCTATTTTGTCCACCATGAAAAATATAAACACTAATCCTGTAAAATGTAGATAAGAAAAATCGCGATATTTAGAAGTGATTCATTGCTGTTAAAAAAAAAAGAAAAAACTTCTTCGATTGGCCTAGATTTTAAAGGAGATGCGATGTTCTAATCTTTAAGAATGGAAAGAGAGAAAAATTTGACAGAAACTTCCTGTCCTGGCCTTGGGATTTGTTTAACCCATTATATTCTTTTGATAGTCTCTGGAATGGAAGTGTGTTTCTCTTGAAGATGAATCTCGATCTGATCTTATAGATAAAAACCAAAGAAGGTCGTGTGGCGTAGGGAACCGTTTTTTTTTTTTCAATGTTAATGCATTCAAAAAGGACAATAATCAGTAATAATAAATCATTAAAGTTCGGATTCTTGGGAAAAAAAACTTTTGTTTCCGTCAGGAGCCCGTCAACGAGAGCCTCTATCTCCACGGATTCCTTGAGTCAATCCAGCGGAAAGTTTATTTCCGCTGAGTCAACCGCGAATCGCAAAAACTGATTCGCTGCTAAATACATGTGAGCGGATGTTTGACGTAAAACAATAGGATTGTCATAGCTCTGCTTTGATTGGGTCTTAGAACTCCAGACATCACCTGAGAGCCTTTCTATGGATAGATCTTCTTAGGAAAGGGTTGACTCTAAGGCTTAGTATGGGAGATAGAGGCTCCTAATGATGGGCTCCCGTTTCCGTCCATTGGTAAATAGTGTTCAACTTGGAAAGAATTGATTTATCCCAATCCACTCTCTGTCCCTAGATTTTTGCAGGTTGTTACTGGGGGGAGGGGGTGGGGGTGGGTCATTGTTTGCAGTGTGCACTACTTACCTAAGAGATCACCAGACATTACAATGAAGTAATTGGCGTAGTCTTCATAATCTAATTGTTTGCAGTGTGAAGTATCAGAAGAACCTTCTTTTGCAGCGTGGACCCCCTCCGAATTGATACCTGCCAATATATAGGTTTTTAAATATCAGCTGACATAATGAGGGGAAAAATTTAGGGTGGCTCTGAGCCCACTAAGCCCGTTTTACTCTCAAATTTGCCACAAGGTTATTTTGTGTAAAAATGTATGTTTGTTATTCGATAAAAAAGTTTGGTTGTGGAGTTACCTGATTTGAATTTCTTCGGTAAGACATTATATCGAGAACGACATCTCAACACTCACATTCCACGACATTTCATTTGCTTTCACATGCTTTCAATGCACTGTTTATATCACTTATACAACGTGATAGTCAAGAACTGCAAACTTAAACGAGTTAATAATAACCTATGTTAGAGATTCTTCTTGACGAGTTTCTCTTTTAAAACTACCCAAAATTTTTTGATAGAAGTTTAAATGAAGAAACGATGAGTTATGAAAACATAGTCACCTCTGCAAGGGTCCACCCTTGAGAACATTTCTGTAGTTATAAGCGCTATTCCGTATATTACAAAATGACTACTAAACCTGGAAGAGAAAAGAAGCCTTACCAACTGAGCTAACAAGCCAACTCGGAGTTGGTCATTATGTTGGTTCCAAATAAACCCGTGAAGTGATAAATAAATGACAGTAAATGTATAAAAATCAGAACTGAAATGAATATGAAAGCGATCCTAAAACAAAACTTGAAAAAAGGTGAACCGTCATAAACTTTTCTTTTTAATAAGGAGAACTGAGTCTGATCACCTCTTTCTTCACGAAAACGGATTGAATAGAACTTTGTAGAAACTGGAAATTGGATTGGAGAATTCTTTCTCAATCCTTTGAGTGGGTGGTGTATTAAAGTTCCTCTTCCTAAAAATAAGGCTGGATATGGTGTAAAGTGAAATAGTCTCACCAGATAATCCACAACAAAATAGTAGATCTTCGAAATGCAGGAGAAAATAGATCTGTTATCCTCCCTCGTGCAACCTGCAACGAAAACAAAGAACCTCAAAAAAATGCGTACGTCAGATTCTTTCTCACTTAATCACCTATACATGACTGCTTGGAAATAGAGTGTTTTAGGTTTCTAAGAAAACACTTTCTTCAAAAGGTGTATATGTCACATTTGTTTGCGAGCGCAACTGTAACAAAAGTACTGCAAAAGCGATCTCCTGATACACTGATTGAAAAGGCAAGAAAATAACAATTTTGATCATAAGTTTTTTGAAATTTTGTCAAGTTCAGGAAAGGTTTTTTAAGACTCAAATAAGTACCTCGTGTTGTTCTGTGGCAATTAGTTCTCCCGGAGGCAACTCCTTATTATTTTCTTTAGCAATCTTTTGCAAAATGCACAAAGCTTTTTCTGGCTTGCCTGCAGCCATATAGAATCGAGGAGATTCTGGGACGAGCTGCAGCAGAAAATAAAGTAAAATAGTTGTCAAGTGTTTAGGGAAGAATTTTGATGGTGTGTTTGCGTGCTCCATTATTTTTGTCGCTGTAAATCGAAGAAGTGAACGTGGTATCACATGACTGGCCACCATACTAACCAATCAGAGCACAGGTTCTCAGATACCTTTTTTGCATTTTACCTGATATCTTCCCTTAAAGAAATATTGTATAGGGTTTTCTCTAACTTTTACTTTATCTTCTAATGAAGTTCTATGACTACAAATGACCTTAAGAACAGTTTCTTTTTAATCTTTTCCGACTTCGTTTTTAAAGTGATTCCAAGGCCATGGAAGGATCGATTCGTTATGGATTGGTTGAAATAAACTCTGCATCCTTATTAAAAGTTCCTGAGTGTATTTTTTCTTTAATTGAACCAAGCGTTTAGTTGAAGACCAGAGGCCTTTGTTAAGACTTTTATACTCTAAGAGCGGGAAAAATTCTTATAGACTTACAAGTGGTCCTTCTAGTGTCAAAACTAACCACATAGTATACGTAGGTCGGTCGATGTTTGCTACAATGCGCTCGTTTTAAAACTGAGTTTTTCTCACCGTGCTACAGCATATGAAAAGAAGCAAAGGTAGACATGAGATAAAAAAGAGCCATCTCCAGCCTAGCGTGGGCATCACTACAAGCGCGACGAGAATTTCCAAACAAGATCCAAGGGACCAGGACAACTACAAAGAGAAAAGAAAATGAAAGGAGCGAAACGAAAAAACGATGGTCCTCTTCAACTGGAAGGATTGACGACGGTGTGTGTGCGGCAGAAGTGGGGGGGGGGGGGGGAGGAGGAGGAGGTGAGTCATTGTTATTGGTGTGTGCTGTATTGTCTCTCAAAGTATAGCGGGTCATTCATTCTTAGCTTACGTGAGCTATCACCCTTAAACATCAACATCATGCCCCTAAAAGCTAGAATAATGTAAGGCAACTGAGATTATTTACCGATAAGGCGTTTAGCAGAACTCCTCTTCGCTTGCTTGGAAGAAACTCTGCCCAAAGATTCATACTGCATAAGAGAGAAAATGGAAAACATATGTTTACGTAACTTTATTAAACGGACGGAGGGCCTTTTCATATTTTTACGCCTCCTCTTTCAAATTCAGATTGTCGTTAAAAGAAACCTTAGTTAAGTGCTTGTAAATTTGCTCAATTGCTGACGAGAAACTTTATTTTAGTCAAATCTCATGTCTATCAGAAACCCTGATAGGGATCAAGGTTTTGGTACTGTCGGTTATTCTCACTTTAGGTTCATTTGAAATAACTCCTCACGCGTAGTCAATAAAAACGATGCCCCTATCATATCAGATGTGAGATTGTTTATCGGCACAATAAGTGTGTGACTGGAAGGTAAAGAAAAACACCTTTCTCACGATAAGGTAGCGCTTTTCTAATCACTAAACTGCGCTCCAAGGCGGAGATTTCGTCAACGAAGGGGGTAAACAGGGAGCAAGTATTTATGTGGACTGATGTCTTAGCTACAACTTTTGGGGCAGAGGCAGCTGCCATGTCCTACCATTGTGCCACGCCCCCCATACCCAGTCCAACTACGGTACTGAACGCCATGATCCAAAAGTAGTTCGACGCAAACGTACTCAGGAGTCCGCCAGCAAAAACGACGATAGTACAAGCAAGGACTTCCTATGCGGAACGTAGACAAACAAAAAATGAGAAAACGTAAAAGGGAACCGTATTTTCCCGTCTCTACGGGCTTCAAATTCCAGCAACTAGCCGTAGTTCTACTCCCAATTTGCACCTTCCCCCCCCCCCCCCCCGCATTACCACTGCCCCTTGGGATTAATTACTGGTCGGTCGTAAATCTCCCGCTGACCCGTCCGAGTCCGGCACAAGGTATACCTTAAAAGTCCAATGATTCATACCAACTTTGAGAGGGACGTTACCTTCTTTCGTCCAAAGTTATCCGAAACATAGCCCCATATACATGTGCTTACTGTCATTCCAGAGAAAACGGCCTGGGAGACAGAATATGGGAGAAAAAATCAAAATATGAGAAATTGCACATTCACACATGTATGTAGTGTTCAGTGGTTTAAATTACATTGCAATAACCGTTGTACTTTTTCCATCTGTGGTCTAGAGAAGTTTGATTTTGTAGTCCTTTCGTCTGCATATCAGTCCTTGACAAGATTTGCCTTGCGACAAAAGTTTCATGTGGATTCAATAATTTTCTTAAACAGATGTAAAGTGTTTTCTAGACATGTTACATAGTTAGAAAATAAGCTTTGATGCGAACTCACACTGCCCAGCTAAAAAAATAGTCATTTTGGATGTTTTAAGGTGGGAAATTCTCAGGGCCTGTTATCTAAATAAAGTTCAGCTGTTGTTTAACAAAATCGCGTTCTAAACTACCTTGAATTTACCTGAATCTTTTTCCTGAACATGTATTTTTGAGGACAGTGTCAAGAGGGCCGTGGAAGGAAATTTATTTGATGAAAACAACCCTCTTATAAAGAATTCGTAAGGCTACTGCTCGCGCAGAACCGCGGTCTGGGTTAAACCTCGTGAAAATAACCGGCCCTAGCTTTTTAAACTAAAGTTATACCGTAGTAATGGTAGCTTCTTGCCAAGTAGCTAAATTCCAGTCACATCTTATAGCGGGACATACAATCGCCAGGATTGTCACTTCCATAGAGTCCGCCATCTAAAAATAAAAAACAGTGTTTCGATATTTACTTTGAACAGTTACATCATTTAGCATTTGCCATTTCGAACCTGGTGGTTCCCTTTCCATTTCTGTTATTTCACTGAAAGAATTAATGGATACCTTTATGTCTGCTCTTAACAAAGACGTCTACCAAGGTAAATAGTATCACTTGTACAGAATGTTTTCATATACGCCTAACTGTAAACCCTTTAACTCCAAAGATCTCATTGTCAATTCTCTCCTAGAGCTGCTTTGCATTTTCTTGCAACTGAATTTCGAGAATTTAGTGTCAGATCAAGATAAGAACTTCTATCTGATAAGTTTGAGTATTCTCCTTACTTGCTGGTTGGAGAACGGATGGTTATCATAGGGTTAAGTTCCAAGTTAATGACTCCTGAGAGTTAAAGGGTTAAGACTATGCGCTTAAACGCAACTAAAGAAGATATCATTAATTTTATTTGTTTAAGATGGCTGAGAACCACCGAAACTATCAACTGTGATCAAAAGGAGAAAAACCTTAACCGTTAGCCGTAAAATGGCCAAAATTTTGACCGTTTCTGAGTCGTAAAAGTCATCATCCCATTGAGACCCTCTTCATACTTTTTGGTATTCAACAGGAAATTCGGAACTATATTAAAAATAACACTATGGACACGATTAAGACTCAGAGAGAGGAACGCGATAAGTAGTAAGTCGGTAGGTTAAAAGGATTCAGGAAAGTTTAAAAAAAGTCTCATAACAGTATTTTCTCTCTTACCCAAGCCAATCCAATCACAAACATAAGTTTTACTTGAAAAGGTCCATAGCCAAGCTTGTCAATCGCCTCTTCCACTGTGTAGGTCAGTTTACCTCCTGACAAAAGTTATATCGAGAGAAAAAATAAGAAAAATTATGATAATTATGTTAGAGAAAGAGAAAGAAAGAATATTGAAGAGTTCACAAACAACAATCTTTCACAAAATTGTTGGGGCAATATTCATGACTCTGAATGAGAAGATGCTGTGTAGAATGTTCTGCATGAATATCAGTCAATCAATCAATCAATCAATCAATAATTCCATCAATCAGTAAGGTCGAGCTTGCTCGAACACCATGAATCGAGAATGTCGTCTATTATAATCCTACAAGAGGCCTCGAAGCTCGGTCCTCAAGGATGCATCCAGTACAGTGGCGGATCTAGAGGAGGTGGTTTCTGCAGACCCTTTTGGATCCATTGGGAGGTGATAAGTTCGAAAAACCTGTGACCCACGGGATACCACATCTTGTAACCTGATAAAGTTGCTCTCTATAATGGATATTAGGGAAATAAGTTGACCTTGAGCTAATTGATTCACAGACTTTTCCCTTGGCACGGGTGGGTAATTATTCAATCACGCCGCCCCGCGTCTTATTCGTGAAGACTCGCGAGGAACGCGTTAAATCAAGATGAATACCGCCGAGTACGTGTTCTGGTGTTTAAGCGATGCAACGTAAATCACGTAAACACTCACCTTGTTTAGAATCTTTGGATAAATCCACATCTGGATCGCCGTCTTCGGCTGTGAGGGCTGATTTATCTTCCTCAGTTTCCATGAAAACAACGGCGATATAATTTGATTTTCACAACTCAATCCACAACCTGTCCAACCTACATCAGGAGTTCAACCACTGAGAATCGTCGGGAGTAGAATAGCTTTTAAAACTGCAATGAAGGAAGTCTTGTTTTTCAGTTTTTGTTCTTGGTAATAATCAGATCTCAAGCCAAGGTTTTACGATTCTAAGATGATCTTTTTCCGGCAAAGCCGAGTCAACTTCGTAAAGCGGGTACCAGTCTGTTTAGAGCTATGCATAATTGACGGTTGCATCTCAGCTTAAAACAATAATCACAATTTTCGTTCAAAATAACATCGATCACTGATTCCTCATTTGGTAGACTTATGTCGATCAGCCATCAAAAGGATGTTATGGGTGTCAATTCTAAAGTTTAAATTTTATTAACGATAAGGCTTTTGTTGCGGCATTCCCACGCTCACGAAGCATTTCCGCTCTAATAAAATATTGAAATTTGATCTTATTTTTTAGCTTGGCAATGGGAATTTATGCCATTTGGTTAACCTTTATTACGTGAAATGAGAATTTCTGTTGATGTTCAGATGGACGGAAATTTGATGTTCCATCAGCATAAAAGGTATGGCCAGGGCATTGCCGGAATGCTTTCACTCCAGCTGAACCAGTATCGATAGTGTAATATTCCTCCCTAGGAATTGTTATTCATGAGATGGTAATAAGGTATGGAGAATCGCTCTGGCCGGGAAAGCCCAAGCCAGGCGAAGGGGTGATGGTGAGACGGATCAATCCGACCGGTGGTGGGTGGGTGGGAAAACGCTTCGATGCGCAGAACACAGCCCAAGGCCTCAAGTGAAGTGACAAGGAGTGATACAAAACAATCTACTATATCCAAAATCCCTAGGGACTAATTACCAATGCTAATTGAGTTAGCATAGTGTAATATTCCTCCCTAGGAATTGTTATTCATGAGATGGTAATAAGGTATGGAGAATCGCTCTGGCCTTCCCTAGCCTACACCCACACTCATATGAAATGAACAATCACACACCCTAAGAAAAGAAACACAAAGAACTCTTTAATCCTCTTTCCAATCCTTACTTAACACATACTATATCTAATCATTAACAATAACCTATACTATAATAGTTCAAAACTTCAATAAAATAAATTCATGAAAAAGCTTGGGAGAATCCCACAAGATGATCCTGATGTTTGTAGTCCTGCCCCGCTTGTAAAGGGAGATCCGCTAGTTTAGCCGCCGCGCCTGCTGGATTCACTACTTGCTTAAGCTTGATATAGTGAAGCGCCGTCTTACTAGATTTCCAGCCAATGTGGTCCATGATTTCACTGAGACTTACGCTTCGCAATGCTAAAGATACAGCCGCCCCACTGCGAAACCCATGAACTGTTAAATGACTACTAGATAACTTCCCAACTAGCGCGGAAACATAAATACTCAATCGCGCTTGAGCCGCCGAAGACTCCAAATGGCTGAAACAAACTCCGCCAGATTTTGAAATAGAGCGAAAAAGGAAACCTGGCGCAAGGTTAATACGTAACAGCTTACACACATCAAAATACATTTCCAAACCCCGGACAGGACAAATCAAAGGATTAGATCCCCGCTTAAAGGCAAACACATTTGCGTCACCTGACCTGAGAGACTTTGTCCAAACATGATTGAACAACAAACCAGAATTATCCGAGAAACGTAAAACATCAGATACTTTTACTTGTAACAAATCAGCTGCTCTATCACCAGCAAAAAATAATGCCTTAAATAAAGCCTGATCGCAGGCATACATAAAAATCCGAATTGCGCGCAAAGTCGAAGAATGCAACAAAAGGGCTCTAATGTATTCAGAGATAAGCAACAAATCGTTCACTAAGATAGGCTCTGCCTGGCGTGGAGTTACCCTAGCCTTTAGTTGTTCTTCCCGCACATTACTCAAATAAGTCTTAACTGACCTACAAGAAGCTGGATTACCTACACCTAACAAAAACTGCCATTCTGCGCCTCGACCACTCTCTGCAAATATAGCACGCAACTTGCCAATCAGTGAATCTATAGTCCCAAATGCCAATTGTTTAGGGCACTCACAATCTAGCCCCGCATTACCTCCCCAGGTGTGACAATCCTGTCTATGAACTCGTGTCCTTCCCCAAAAATCTCGAAAAATCTGATCATCCGAAGGTGAATGAACCGCACAACCCCACCCATAACCGGACGCATCGGTAGAAATCGCAATACGTACATGCTTCTCGTCTCTCCACGGAAGAGTGTCCTTCCAGTCGTCAAGGTAACGCCAATGCGAAATTTCCTCCCTCAAAGCGTCGGTCATAGACACTTGCCCATCATCCAAGCCAGAAGCGATCGCTCTACTCACTTCTCTAATGAACAATTTCGCGGCTGGAACAGCCAAAGAGAAAGATATGCATTTCCCCTGAAATCGTTGTAAAGTTTTGATCCAAACAGTTTTCTTGCAGGCAAGAATTTTCTCCCTAATTAAGGCCCAGGACTCAATATTACGGCGCGGCACCAAAAACGATTGTCGAACGGAATCCACGATCAGACCCAAATACCCCAGGGATGTGACCGGCACAAGAACCGACTTCTTGATACCAATGGTATAACCGAGATCAACCAACACAGAAAGGACAACGAATATGGCACCTGTAGCCGCCAGCAACCTTAACTGCAAAGATCTGTCCGCTGGTAATATGGACCAAGACCCAGTCGGTCGCAAAAGCTCTCCATTTAAGCGATCGTCTATATAGAGAGAACAAGGAATCCCTTGAGCTCTCAAGAAACCTGTGGCGGCCAGACCAATGGTATGATAAACATAAGGGGAGATTTTCCATCCGAACGGAAGAGTCGTACAAACAAACCACAGGCCACCAAAACTAAACCCAAAGTATGATTTCGAGGACTCTGTCAACATCACGTGATCATACCCGGACTTGTCGTCGCACTTGGTCATGAACGATCCGGGATAAACATACCTAGTCACTTCACTCAGTTTATCCAGGGAAAACGGCATATCTTTCATCCAAAGGTTTAGAAACCTCGCGTCAATACAAAGTCGAGGCTTCGTAGGTTCGACCGTGAGTGGCAACACAAGATGGGGGGGATCATCGACACCCACTACCCCCCAGACTCTAACCGCGCCGGTTAAAACACGATTCCGAATCTCCTTGGATATAAATTCCGTAAAATTTACAGTTTACATGATTCGGGAAAATCTTCTTAGGTGGAACAGTAGACGAATATTTAGCTCTCTTGAAAACTCCCGCAAAAGGTCTTGAAAAACTTAAGATGTCGACTTTATTTTAATCCAATCTAGAAATACAGTTCCTCAACGGATGACTCTCAAGTACCAGCTCCCATGCGGCTGAATACGGTGAAGACCACCTGCCACAAAGGAATCCGGATCCCTTAAATGTAAAGTCCCCAGATCCGGAACCTTACCAGATGAGATAACACTTTCCCAACACACAGCTGCACCCCCCTGAACGGGAACCCCAGTCATATCCACCCATAGGGTCTCGTTTCTTGGTTTAAATGCCGTTGTCTGTAGTTGAAATTCCGTAAGAACGTAAAAGTTATCCACAGCAGCTTTACGCTTAGTACCACCCAAAATCTAAGGACAACATGGCAAAAAGAGAGATCACCTATGGGAAGACCTGGGGTTCCCGATCAGGAGGGAGCAGCCTCAATTCGCCTGAAAACAGGTCGTCTGGTGGTCACCATATGTGATGAACCAGCAGGAGCTACTCTACCCCGATCCAGAACTTACAAAGATGAATTAAAATTGAAACAACAACAGACACCGATCGACACAATGAAAAGGGAGCCTTTAATGCTGGGAAACACACGGCATAAATACTGGAAACTGATCAAAAACATTGGGAAAACGCCTTAATCCTGTCAATACATTCATTGTTTTTGAGGTGCCTCAACTCCTTGATTATAAAGGCGAGGCCTCTTAGACTGAGGACCTGGCTGTGGACGCGAGGAACAGAACCTCTGATAATGCCCATATAGGCCACACTGAAAACACTGGACTTGTGATCTATCCCTGCCTCTCCCCCTTGGCATGAAACGATTTGCACCAACTCCAGGCACTCGCAACGCTTTATCTACGGCAGCAATCCGCTTGAGTACCACTTCATCCTCCTTATCTCCTAAGAGGGCTTCAAGATAGCGCTTAAATTGCATGTTTGAGGCCCACATTTTATTTTGCATTGCTGTTAGCACTGCAGAATAAAATCCAGCTTTCGCGTGTTTTGTTTCCTTGGCCACAATCTTCAGATTCACTAGGTAATCAATTGCCTGGTCCTTCTGGAACAACGGAGAACGTATTAGGTGCTGTAAATCCTCCAACACCGATTCAACAGATTGCTTTTGGGAATCTTCCAACTTCTTAAGTCTCTCTAAGACACAAGCAAGATCACCATCCTCCTATATAACAGATTTCAAAAGGTAAGATAAAAAATCACTGATCCATTCATTCCCTTTCTTTCCATTACTCAATCTCATAACTGATCGAGCACAGTATAATACAGGCTGAAAAAGAACAACACCGATTAGATTACAAGTTATGAAATATTACATTACATTAGGTTAGATTAAATTAAATAAAAATTAAATTAAATTATCAAAACCTCAAACTTCCAGCAAAAACGATGAACGCTCCTAGCCTCACAGGCCAAAAACTGTTTTAAAGACACACAACGGCAGAGCAGTCTTTCGTTTTTTGTTTTTTTTTCTTTTTACATACCGTACAACTAAAAGCTACTACACGTAAGCTTGCACAAGCAAATGAACGGCGACTGATGCTCAGGCATCACACTCCAACGAAGCAAAGCACGGCAACAGAACTTTCTACATCAGCAAGCAATTTCCTAAACGAGGGGCTACAAAGTAAAATTCAAGCCACAAAAACAAAAAAGGCTAAAGGAGAAAAACAAAAAATTATTCTTGCGCGCCAGCATCACACTACCTCAACCGAAGGTGAACATAAAGCATTTCATTCCAAAAAGCAAAACCCCGAAACTATTTCCGACCCCAGAAGCACAAACAAAAAATTTAAATGACAGTGCAGACAAAGAAACTTTCACGGCCTCGCAAGCAAAGAAAAAAAAAACAAAAAAACTTTGATCCCCGCAGACAAAGAAAACTTTAACAGCCCCGCAGACAAAACAACTTTCGCGGCTACGAAGACAAAGAAAATTTCTCGGCCTCCTAAGCAAAGGAAACTTCCACGGCCCCGCAGGCAAATAAATCCCAACGGCCTCGCAGGCAAAGGAAAACTTTCAGCACAGCCCCACAGGCAAAGAAACTTTCACGGCCACGCAGACAAAGAAAACTTTCACGGCCCCGCAGGCAAAGAAAACTTCACAACCCCGCAGGCAAAGAAAAACTTTCACAGCCCCGCAGGCAAAGAAAACTCTCACGGCCTCGCAGGCAAAGAAAAAACTTTCACGGCCCCGCAGGCAAAGAAAACTTTCACGGCCTCGCAGGCAAGTAACTTTAACGGCCCCGCAGGCAAAGAAAAAACTTTCACGGCCCCGCAGGCCTGACACAATTTCACATCTACAGAAAGTAAACCAAATCTAAACTCTACCGATAAAAATTAGCCACTGAAATATAATCAACCACATGGTATCCGAAACAGAAAAAGATGCAAACCTCTCGATTCTGAGCTTGTTGTGCCAAAGGTTGGTCCTGAGCTTGCTGCGCCACGGCAGGTTTGCCTTGAGCAGGTTGAGGATTTTGAACACCTTGAGCTATCGCTCCACCGGCAACGGCTTGGGGAACTTGTTCCGCCATGTCGGATTGATCCGTCGAAAAAAGTTATAGAACGCTTCAAGCAGTACACAGCCCAAGGCCTCAAGTGAAGTGACAAGGAGTGATACAAAACAATCTACTATATCCAAAATCCCTAGGGACTAATTACCAATGCTAATTGAGTTAGCATAGTTTTTCGATTCTCATCAATTGATTCCTGTACGATGCATGAGAATCGTGAGAAAGAAACTACAAATTTAATCCTTTACACCTAACATCAGTATCCATTTCCTCTATACTATTCCTTGTACATTTCCTTTGGTGTTAATTAGGAGAATTCGGTTATCAATCAGAACTTATTGAGTTTTCGATCAATTCCTTCGTTCTCATGATCTTAATGACAGATTCAATATTATTACTTTAGGGAGAAATTGGATGCTGTTCTCTCTATGGGTTTAATGGGTAAATCTTTTTAGGAGCTACTATGTTCACTACAACAACATCAACAACAGCAATAAAAAAGTGTATTGAAAGTTCAAGGGTAATAATTTTTTTATCGTGAAAAGCGATATAGACCTTTTAAACTGACCCTTCCAACTGTGCCCTTTGACGATATAAATTTTCAGGCTAACAATTCCAAAGATGTATCTCTTTAATATTCTTATCAGGCAAAAAGTAATTTCCACAAAGACGAGATTTCTCCGGCTGATTTCAAATTCATATATCACATTTCTCTGTTTTACTCCAATCATTACTATGTAACCTTACCCCATGCAATCAAGAACAGTCCAAGGCAATATACCACTTACAAAGCAAATTACTTTCACAATTCATTTCGTTCAAATTCAGTCCTAATAAGTCATTATTTACTACTTAATAACCGAGGGTGAGGTCGTTACGGGAAAATTCAAACTGAGGCCTCGCCGTGTTGACCGAGAGATAACGAGGTAATTTAAAATAGTACCTTCGCTGCTCTTCTAAAACTTTAGCTGTTTGTATCAAAATGAGTCTATTCTCTCTGGCCGTCAATCGGCCTTCATCGTTTTCATGCGCTCGGATTTTCAGACAGCGAAAAGAACCGCCGTGGTACTTGTTTAACATTTTGCGCTCTTTCTAGTTTGCATAATCCATAATCGGCCCAAGGGCATTACCACTGTATAATGCCCTGTTCTGATCTCGCTCTTAACCAACAGAGCGCGCATTATATCGGCCACAAGCCTAAGCCATAAAATAATACTTAGTAAAATAGATCCTTTCGAGAGAGGAAATTGTGTTTTTAAAAATGGAAAAAGAAAAATTTTTGTATGCTCCTTTGTTTGCGTTAGCCCCAATATCCAGCGCGCTAACATTACGACAACGCGTCCCCCAGTGCAACCGTGGAAATTTCTTTAATTCTTTTAGATTTTAAATTATATTTGCTCACCTGTACAATACCATGCTAATTTTAATCTTGTTAGATTCCCAAAACAATACATTAAAATGTAATGGGGCTTGTGTAAAATTTCAAGCGCAGATTTAAATATTCAATTATTTGAAAATTTAGCCACTATTTGGAATAGTGATCTTAGGCCATTCCTCAGTCTCTCCCAACATTGTGTGTAGTCAGCGGTCGATCTATTCTGTAAATTTTCTCAGCGACGTTAAAGAACCCAGTGTATTGCACGTCATCGGGTGTGACGTCATAATGGTAATGCCCTCCTTCTCCATGATCACTGAAGCAGTGAAAGTGTTCAATGCGCAAGTCCAGACCCTAAACACAAAATGACAAGATTTTGAGAAAGTTCGCTACGGTAAGGAATTGTATCCTTCGTCCACACTAGCATTTTGGCAACGTCGCGTACATTAATCCTGTTAAGGTGAAAAGGAACCTTTGGACACAGTTCTTGAAGCCCTGAACTGAATTGTTTTCTAGTTGGTTTTCAATCCGTTTAAATCTTCCATACTGTTTTCCATCCTGGTTTTAACAATGACCTGTTACGGCTTTTCCTTATCTGACAAATATTGGCAGTGTTCTTCACATAGAAATTAGCTTTAGGACGTTTTGCATGGCGCAAAAAAAATATATATTTTCAAAATGTCGTGAGGTATGATCTTTGAGGGCATTGACGAACTCATGCCAAATACTCAATAAACATAGCATAAAAATATTTTAAAAAACGAAGATTACTGAGTAGGATTTCTTTTTATAATGACAACAAATTAAAGAAAAGAACACTCACAGGATCGTGACTTTCCAAGACTCCCACACAAACCAATGGGGCACTCATCTCATAGAATTTGAGCCAATTATTCACATCTGCGTCTGTCTTGAGTGGGGTTTGGGAAAATCTGGGCTATTCAGACCAAAAAAAGACTTAAAATCAGTTATAGAATTTTTCAGTAAAAAAGTCTTAAGAAGTTTTTAAAAGCCTGAAATAAAATCTGCACTCAGATTTTAATATCGTCTGCCTATTGGTCGTTTATCTTAGGGGTCGATGAATTTTAAAGATTATCCTCAAAATTCCCTATTCTTTCGTTGTCATACAGGTATTTGAGAGTACTTTCTGAGTTGGAAACCCGCGATTTCGCTCCCTCGCCTGGTCACCCCAAGTTCCGTCGCCCTGAAGTATTGTTATGAAGAATTTAGTTTTTTTATGATTAGTAAGTCAGTTAGTCAGTCAGTTCAGAATGATTTTATCTTTCGTTTATATTTAGAAAGTATTTCATATATGAATTCGAGTTCCGAAGTTATTTAGGTTTGAGCTGCCGTGGTTTCCTAATTATGACAGTCTTTTCTAACTTCCTGAAGTGGACGCGCAAGGAGGCGACGTTACCTATAACCACAAGGTGCACGCTTTCGACTGTCACCACTATCTGTCCCCTAACAATAAACCTTTGTTCACTTCATAAAAATGCGCGAGTGATCACCGGGAAATTTAAGCACATTAAGAGTTCTTCTTTTCTCACTTTGTGGGCTGCTCTTGATTTTGACTTCTAAGACACCCATCCTTTTCCATCGCTTTCAAATAACCAGACCCTTGGAAAGTACTAGATTCTGATTATGAGCTATCTCCGTTTGACCTTCAGTAAAAAACAAATATTACCATAACCGTACCATAACATGAATCTTGGCCTTTCCTTTTTCGATTAAAAACACTCCACCCATCCCCACTGGTTGGTCTCCATAGTGACCAGCCAGGGTGTTTCGCATGCACGTGACAAAATTCTCATCTCCAGTCCTTTTGCTGGCACAAACTTTCAGAACCTAAAAGAAACAAACGTAAATCTCTATTTAAAGCGATGAAAGAAGTCTCTGCTAAAAGCATAAGCTATATTGTGTTTTGTAATTGATTTAGCAATTAGGATCTTTTTGCGAAAGTTGAAAAAAGTCACAAACTTTTCAAACCTTTCCTGGTTTTCCATCACTAACAAGAAAATTACCCAACAAATTAAACTCTCCACATTTGTAATCTTCCAGGACAAAGGATCCATTCTGAAACAAAAAACACAATTCATATATCACATATTATTATCACAAAAAGTTGCTTTGGTGGTGCACACTTCTTGGAGATCACCTCTTTCCTCTCACTTTTTGAATGGGAGTTAGAAAAATCCACTTTCTTGCTTGTTACACCTACAAATAATAGAAACTTACCTCTTCATTCACTTTAGCAATTTTTGTTGCAATGATTCCCTTCTGTTCTGAGTTGGTGACCAAGTTTGCCATCATCTGGAAGACATTTATAACACATTTATAACACTAGTAAAACTTGTGGGCTGGGCAAGCTAAAAAGCTAAACCTCCAAGAACTTTATAATGATGATCATAAATCAGTGATAACCCATGTTTTTGATCAAAGCATTTCTATAATGATTAATGTCATTTGACTTACAATAACTACTTCTAATATTTTCTACATAAAACTTTGAAACCTTGTAGTACAAAAAATAAATTTGTCCCTCAAGAATTGCTGTTAGACCATAAGATGAGAAACCGATGGTCTCTTAGGAAGCTACCAAAACAAACTTTCAAATTCAAAACAACAATATTTATTGTTCAGTATTTTGGAGAGAGAAAATTCCTCTCTTGGCATACACAACATCATTCCAAAAGTAAATCTCTTAAGTAATTAAGAATGCCTGTTTAAGTCCTCTCCATATCTAAGTCTTCCAGTAACTCATTTTCCATCTTTTTTTTTATATCCTTTTTTGGTTCTGTTCTTTATTAGATCTCCATCAGAATTTGAAGACTGGCCCACTTAAATCAGCACTAGCTATCTGTGGACCAAACTAACTGAAACTTTTATTTTAAGACTGAAATGAAGATTGTTGTTGTTGTCAATGTGTAATTCTATATGTGATCCCTTCAAACAGTAGTACAGTAATTCTAATTGTCACACTTGTTATATCTTTATACTGAATTACTCAAACCTGCCTGCTAACTTCAGAGAGGAACATGGGGGGAGGGGAAGGGGATTCAAAGCAAAAGTGAGTGTTAGTTTCAAGAATGTGGTAGTAGATCAACCAATAATCCCCTAAATGATATTTTCTTTATCCTTATTACTTTTCTGCTTGATATTGTATCAATATTGTAAGGAGAAATTCTGTCTTGGTCACTCATGGGAGATCAAGGGTTAAGTGAACATTTGAGTTTTACCTCACAATTCACTCCAACAAACTTGCTGCTTCCGGCTCCTGCACCAATAATGAATCCTCCTGGAAGACCTGAACTTTTTGCTACATCATCAAAATTGTATAACTAAAAGCAGGAAATATGATTCACAGTGTATTTAGCACATACTCCCCTTGGTCAGATTTCTTTACAGGCAACTAAGAACCAAATAATCTATGCTTCTTTGAATGATTCATGAATATTCAAATTTCACGAAGGCAACTGAGCAGTTTACCTTGGAGAGGTCTGGGAGAGGTATAAGGTAGGGCACTCCACCAACATCAGCAATTCTGACCCTGCCACAAATACCTTAATATAAAAAGTAATGTTTTCCATTGTAAAGTACTACTAATTAATGCCTCAATGTGTCACTAAGTTTTAAAAAGCTGTTAATAGTCATTCAGTCAATATTGTTTTGTGTGGTAATTTAAGTTCACATCATACCAGGAGCAGCCAGTGTCCATGGTTTCTCTCTCAAATCTGGACAATCAACTACTTCAACTTCCACATTTGAAAAATTCTTGGATAAACCATCCTTGAGAACTAACAAAAAAGGATGGATTGTCAACAAAGGAAGATGAAATGCATAGAACTGACTGATAATAAACAGTTTTTTGTGATGAAAATGATGCATCTTTGGGTGGTGTTTAATAGGCACATAATAAGCTGCCTCTTAGGTTGACTGCAATGTGGCTTATGTGTCACTGAATTCAGTTGGCTTTGAGACCATGAAAGGGGGAAAGGGGGAGGTTGTAGTCTAACTGCCTCTAATATAAAAAAAACACCTATAGATTGAAGTAAATGTTAAAATATTATTGTATGGAGTGTTAAGATGGTGCCAAAACTGAGATTTATCCACTGGTATGAAATATTCTCCTCATAATTCCTTGCATGATTCATCTGCATGAATCAGAAGGATTTTTTTTTGTCTGAATTACCCTCATTAACCACATTGTTATCAGAGTGAACAATAATTAGTTTCTCCTCGCAACAAAGTCAGGCAGGTAATGGGAGTGAAATTAACATCAAGTTTGAAATATTTCTTGACCCAAAGCCAAATCCTCAGAGCTAAAATTGTATTAATTCATGTCAGTCAGTTAGGAGAATTGATTTTGTGATCCTGGGAATGAGAGAGTAATCAAACCAATAAAGCCAAGTTAAAAGGTAACTTATCTTGAACCCTTTCACTCTAGGCAGTGACAAAGACAGAAATTCTCCTTACAATATCAATACAATATCAAGCCGACAAGGGAAGGAAATAGAGAAAATATCAAATAGCGAATTATTACGTGATCTTATACCAAATTCTCTGAACTAACATCATCAAAACTGTATGGCTGACAGTAAGGAGAATTACTATCAATGGAAGTCTTGGTTGTGACAACTGGTCACAGGGGGGCTTCGATCCCTAATTCACAATAAAGGCCAGTGAATGAACGTGGAAAACGCAGTAATCTTTTACAGCCTTACTTTTTTTAAACCTTTAAAGAGAGGGTAATTGTTTCAAGGGTTGTTCGTCGCATAAATTAATAACCTGTGGGAAGTGACAGGTCGTATTTTAAAGACCTGTCCTCATAGTAAAAATACTCCGATCATATGAATATCATAACAATCATACCTTGAGCCAACTCTTCTGATGGAGGCTGGAGAAGATCTCTGCTCTCTACGGGTAGATTTGAAGCCATTGAAAAAATATTTGCCACCGAGAAAAACTAGTACGGTGACACGTTTATCACAAGATTGAAGGATAAGTGAAAACTGTCAGGCGTTACTAATGTCTAGTACCCAGCCTTCCTTGAGTTTTAGCGCTCAGAAATATGATATTCAGATTTCGAGGAGTGACAGCGTCCGCCGGTTTATTTGAACTCGAATTAAAAAATGGCAGCGTTAGGGAAATTTTCAAGATTAGCAGCAGTTGCCTCGGCAGCGGTAACTTTTTCAGGAGCTTATATCTTGTTTAACGGGACCAGAAATCCCGCACGTGCCAGTGGAGGGGGAACGCAATATAGCCCTCCTGACGAATACGAACACCGCCTTCTTTACAAACCGACGGGTTTTCGATGGGATTCCAACTGGGATATGTGCGAGAAAGGCACAAAGAGGCCTAAGAAGAGAGATGACGGTAGCATCGACGAGGAATCTAAAGAGCTCAAGCCCACAGCTGTACGCCATCTTGTCTTCATAAGGCACGGGCAGTATCACGAGGACGCCAAGAACGATGATGATAAAAGGCTGACGGACCTAGGAAGGTAGGAGATGAAGTAATGGGGAAACTAATTGTTAAAAATTGAAAATTAAGCCAATGAGCCACAAATGCGGATATTTACAGTCTGCAGTTGCCTTTACCCTCCCATCATTAAAATACCGCTGAGAACTGTTTGTTTCCTTGTGTTGCTGTGGAATTCACGACTTAGCCCTTTATGCCCTAACATCACTATGCATATTCTCCATACTGTTCTCTATACATTTCCTAAGGAGCTGATAAGGAGAATTTGTTTGATAATCAAGAATTTAGTTGGTGATCATTTCCTGTATTCTCCTGTTCTTGATGTTTTATTCAGTAGTGATATTGTAAGGAGAAATTAGATGCTAGTCACTTTGATGTTAGGGTGTAAAGGGGTTATTTCCACTATTATGTGTTAGTAGCCGCACCTGGAAAATAGTGATCACCGGTTGGAGTGAAGAACACACCAAGCCTCTCTTTCCCCTGATTTGCAAGTTGTGAGCATTTTGGGTAACTTGGTAATCTTTAACTGGACTGTTAATCTTGAGAAAGTTAGTTGATTGATTAATTGTTACTTTTTCAGGCAGCAAGCAAACATTACTGGCCAGCGTCTTAAAGACCTGGACTTTAAATACACCAAATTGGTTTGCTCTACCTTAATACGAGCTGTTGAAACAGCTGATATCATTGCTAAATATCTACCAGAGGTGCCAAGAGAGACATGTGGCTTTTTACGAGAGGGGTCTCCAGTTCCCCCTGATCCTGCATCAAAAAACTGGAGACCAGATAAAACGGTCAGTGTGTCATGATATCATAACAAGTTTCAACTCTTTAAACCTTTCAAGTTACTAGCGTCTAATTTCTCCTTACAATATCACCCCTAAATCAAACATTAAAGTCACAAGAATATTCAGGGATGATCTCCAACTAAGGAAGCTCTTGATTAAAAAAAATTCTCCTTACTAGCATCCTCAGAAATGTATGGGGAACGGTATGGAGAATATTCACGCTGATATTAGGGTGTAATGGGTTGAATAGCAAACAGCTTTTTTCTGACATCGGTAAACATGTCACCAAATTGGGGACTTTGCTACTAATTTAGTTGCCAACATTTTTACTACTTGCAAGGTGACCAAAAAGGTTGCAGCTAAGAATGCTGGGCACATAAGTATCATGATGTCTTTCCCTAGAACACATCATTTTGATCTTGGCTTAGGCTCAGACATATCTCAGGATACAAAAATTTTTCATTAGACTACTAATCAGTGAGCCACTACATTCTGTACTGGGAAGAAAACAGTCACTGATAATAACTTATTTATTAAATGATAAGTTACTGTTCTACAACAAGGATTTAACCTATTTTCTGTGGTATTTCCATTTTTGAACAGCAGTTTTTCCAAGATGGTCCTCGCATTGAGGCTGCCTTCAGGAAACACATCCACAGGGCAGATGTTGATCAAGTTGGAAACAGTGTTGAAATCTATGTGTGCCATGCCAATGTCATCAGATACTTTGTTTGCAGGTAAAGTGACACAGAAATCAAAATGTTTTAATATACAATGCCACCTAGATACATGTAGCAGGTAGTCAAACAGTGTCCTTCATTTTAAAACCTGTACACCCTAATGTCATTATGCATATTCTCCATACTGTTCTTTATACATTTCCTAAGGTTCTGACAAGGAGAATTTGTTTGCTGATCAAAAGCTTCTTTCATTGGTGATCATTTCCTTTATTCTCATGACCTTAATATGTGATTGAGGGGTGATATTGTAAGGAGAAATTAGATGCTAGTCAGTCTTAGGTTTTAAAGGGTAAATAATACCATTAAGTAATAGTGATAAACAAACTAATGATTTATTATAACTTACCATTTTTTCTGTTTTGTGTTGTCCATAAGGGTTCTTCAGTTTCCACCTGAGGGTTGGCTTCGTATGAGCATAGGGCACTGTGGAATAACTTGGGTGACTATAAGGCCCAATGGAAGGGTAAGTGTCAGAAGTATGGGGGACACAGGACACCTACCTCCCACTCAATTGTCATCATAGACACAGGATACTCTGGAAAGATACCTTCTCCCTCAGGACTGTTCCACAGATTTGTCCTTAAAATAGCAGCTGGGTGTTTAATTATTAGGAAAGAGTTAAAATAATTGTTATAAAAGTAATCAACGCTCCATGTTCATCTTTTTTCAAAGTCACTGAATGGGGACCTAAAAAACATAAAATGTTTGCTAGTTAAAAAAAAAATTTAGTTGCCTAGAATGAAATGATAACCAATAGCTATAGAATGACAAAGGACTTTTTGTGCAATACTACATGATATTCATTTCAAGCCATAGGGTCAAAGTAGTAAAAGCATAACATTGAGCCACATAACTTCTGAGTGCTAGTTGCCATATTGACAACTTTCACAGTAAATTTAGCTGCCAATTGTTTTAATTATTATAACCAAAACGATCCAAACATGGAGCAATGGTATGGGTAACTCGGGTTGTTACACATATAGTTTGTGTAAACAACAAAACTTTAAAGCGCATGGTTTCAATTTTCATTATAAAACATTAAATGCCCAAAGGCACTTGAGTACAGAGTACTTGTAAAGGTGTTCTTAAAATAACTGTATTTCTTTAACAAAAGAACTATTAATGCTTTTGTTCAAAAGAAATTCCAGGTTAAAAGAATTTTTAATCTTGCATTAAACTAGTTTGTTGAGAAGAATTCGCTCACATTCTTTGTAATATTTATTTTCGTACTTTATTTACAATTAGTTTTTTATGTTGGAATGAATATTTTTCACTTTTTTCTAATTTACATTTTGGAAGATTACGTTTTCCTCTTTTCCCTTTGTTTAAATATTTGCAATGAATTTAAGTGTGCAAAAATAAATTTTCACCGACAAGTTCGTTGGTTTTATTTTATTTTTTGGCCATTTCCCAAGAGAATTTACGAATTAAGGGACTTGTATCTAAGGACGCTGTGACCAACAGTTGGTCAGCTGTTAGTACAGTGACAGCTGTCCGAAAATGGACGGGACCACACGAAATTAAACTGAATCATCCAAAATTTGACGGAAACTTTCGAAGTTGAACGGAACAAGTAGTCGGAACAATGCGAAGTTAGAATGAACTGTCCTTAATTAGACGGAACCATCCCGAGTGAGACGCATCTTCCGAAAAGGGACGAAACCGTTCGAGAACGGATGATATATTTTGACTGAAGATTGGAAAATTGCCTGCTAAATGTCTAGTAGTGTTGACTGACTGTCTGCCATCTGTTGGCCAAATGTTTGCCCAAATTTTTTTGTATCAAGTGGTTCTTTTTCGCTTTTCTTTTCATTTTCGTTAAATCTTGTATTTTCATTCACATTACGTTTTTTAATCCTACGTACTCTTAAATTTTACATACACATACATACTTACATCTTTACATGTTGACATACAAATAATCGTTCTCTCTGTGGATCCTGCTTATCAATAGACCGGCAATATTCGGTAACAATCGGGAGACAAACGACCAGCTTTTGAATAACATCGGTCAACATTTGTTAACTTTCGGCAAAATTGTCGGGGGTTGGTCGGGATTGGGTCTACACGTTGGCGTTGATCGCAATTCGATTCTCAGTAATGCTTTTTGGCTGAGTTGAACGACGAGGCATAGTATGAAAGTAAAATAAATGAATACGAAGAGAAAGAGAATGGATGAAGATCCAACCATGAGTTGATTGCAATAGCGCAATAATCCAACATCAGCATTTAGACACCTTGTAGGCCGATTGTGGTATGCTGTTTTATGTACGCCGATTGTGGTAAGTATACTGTTTCGTGTACGCCGATAGTGGTAAGTGTGCTATTTTTATGAACGTTCTCATTGGTTCAGCATTCGTTGTATTTTTATATCACGAAAATATCGAGAAAAAAACGTTGAATCATATAGTTTATCCTTATCAATTCGTAATTAAAAAGCCACGGTAAAAGGTGACAATGTGGTGGAGAAGATTGTAGCTGGTTTTACTCTTTCAATCTCAAGGTCTCTTTAGTGATTCCCCTTTCCGTCTGCCATACAACAGTTGTTATGAATTTAGATCCAAAAGCTAGACATTGGATCCACTAATAATCTCCTAATTAATGTTTATCTCTATTCACATTACTTGTACACTTGATATTGTGTTGATTTCCAAAACTGGGAGCTGGTCATTATGTTGAAATTTTTTCAGGCGTTATTTTCACTACTGCACAAGTTAGTGTTCATTACTGCGAAGATCGCTTTCATATTCACTTCTTTATCCGTAGTTTACATATTATTTTCATATATTCACAGTAATTTATTCTTTACCTCTCGGGTTTATTTGGAACCAACATAATGACCAGCTCCTAGTTGGCTTGTTAGCTCAGTTGGTAGAGCACTGCACTAGTATCGCAGAGGTCATGGGTTTAAATCCTGTACAGGCCTGAATTTTCTTCAGGTTTTATTTTCACTGCTCAAGTAGTGTTCATTGCTGCGAAGATCGCTTTCACATTCACATGTATTGATATTGTGAAAAGAAATTCTATCTTGGTCACTCGTGATGTGAATTTAAGGCCTTGAACGTTAAACCCCACCCACATTCTCGGTGAGTACTTCAAACAGCCAAAGTTATCCTGTTTTCAATCACGGTGATTTAGGCCTCGAGAAACACAGCGAAATCACTAATAAATAATAAGTGGCTTTACTCGAAGAATGTTCGCAAAGTAGCTTGATCTTCTTTTTTCTTCATTTCAAAAATTTGAGATCTGAAAAAATCACCCGTTGCATCAACCTCTGAGTAATTAGAAAAGATAATTAGTCACTCTCTCTAATTGGACGGAAGGTAGCAAATGATAATAATTAGAGTTTCTAGTCAAACAAATTCATGTTGGTGTCAAAAATCTACAAGTGTGATTTTGGAAATATTTTTTGAAGAAATTACTATCGCTTTAAGATTTATTTCTGCTCAGAGGGCAGGTATTTTATAATTGATAGCGACCTTCAGCTACTGGATAAAAGTTTAATTTTGGAGACAACAATCGTTACTTTTGATTGGGGTAAAAATTAATTGTTTCGAAGGATATTTCTATGGCTGATGGTAGTTTTTACTTTCGCTGTGAGCGAAGAATGGTCAGCACCGTGCATAGGTGAGAAAATTGCTTGCATAATTTCCCTGAATTCTTTGGAATAATGGTAGAAACTTAGCAACTGTATATATTTCTCATTGAGTTTCCTTTAAATTGATATGTGTTTGTAAAATATTTCTATTACAATTTACGTCCAAGACGCTTCTTTTTCGAAATCTTTTTAAGGCCAGTTGGATTTTCTGTAAGGAAGTTTGGATCAGTTACAAGAAATAATTATACTCTGTGCCTTACTGGGAAATTCACGTGGTTATTTAGCATTGATTTGTGATAAATCCAAGTTTTTGCGCGCTGGCATGAAATTCAGCGTTGCGCGACTCTTTGCCATTGCGTTACCTAAAAACAAACACGATGACAGAAAAGCACTTGAGAACGCTAGAAAATTTTCGAATTTGATTATCGGCGGGTTTCCGCAGTATTTTTGAGGCCATCATTTGCTTATGTAATAGGTACATTTAGAATGAGCTTTTTTCGCTTAAATGGAGCGACACGCCACGCACTACTAGCGTTTTCATCGTACACGGAAAAATGTTATGCAAATTTTGTCTCAATCAAAAATTCTCTTGTGGGGTGAATCAGTTCTGTACGTTTGCATGTTCATTTGAAAAGTTATAAGGCTTTTCATTGACTTTTGATACCAACTACGGGACGGTTAAGCAAATTCAAACTGTCAGTAAGGCAGCTTTTACCAACAAACGTCACTCCAAAGCCACGTAAATATTAATAACGTAGACCTACAAATGGATGAAACTCCAAAGGAAACGAGCCGTGAATTTCCAATCGGCCCCGAGACGCAATTAACGATGGATTATGGTACGTAAAATGCGATAGGAAATGTTAACCGTTGTTGTTGACGTCGGTTAAATATAAATGTTGTTAAAATGTACGTTCAATATCCCACTACAAGGAGTTAAGAACGCTTTAAAGTGGTATTTAGATATCTTAACAGTAAGCGCTCTATAATTTCATAAGTTGTAACCGCCATTGTGTAAACTTCAGCTTTCCTCGTTTTCACAGCGGTTTTTCAGGGCGTTGTAAAGTTTATTCACCTTAAGCCTAAATTTTTAAATGTTATGGTACTTTCTGCTTCGACGCACACAGAACCGATAGAAACGTGGTTTGGTTGACTGCACGTCAATTTTTGGTGAGAACGCTCATTAAAGGATGTTCACTGATTTATCGGACGATAAAATCGCTCGTTAGCTGACTGTACCTAAATTACTCTTTGATAAAACGATTGTAAGATAACTGAAGGAGGAACGTTTATCATAAATTTATTTTGAAAAAGCTTGTTAACGAGTAATTGCAATTTTCTTGTCACTTGATATTTTGCTTAAGTAAAATTTCCGCACAGCCCCTTACAACATTATGTATTCAGTTCTTAAACAGAGAAAACAATGACAAAAAAAATACATTGCCCTTGGGAAAACAGATTTGTTTTACAATAGTGTGAGGCTGTGCGGAAACTTTACCTTTGCTTAAGACGATGTTTATTCATTTTCTGGTAAATGTACCCTTCGTTTGCGATAGTTAAATTTCACCAAAAGAATGAATACGAAGAAAAAAAGAAACTTATCGCCTAGAAATGCTTGCTATTTGAAGTTTACAATAGACAAACCTGTTTACTTGTCGTCCATTCTTAAACATGGAATATTTAAAGATTAAGTGAATAAACAAACCGACGGTTAAGAACACCAATAAAAGCTTGCCAAAACAAACGAATTTAAAAACGAAACAACAAAAACATCGAAAAAAAGGAAAATACGAAAAACAAATATTTGAATTATTTCAGTAACGAAAAAGAACATAGTCACGACGAATGGACTCAAGGAGGGAGGGAGGGAGGGAGGGTGGAATATTTTAGGGAAGAAAAGTGGGATGAGGGAGTGTAGAGTGAATGACAAGGTATACGTCGGATGAAGAGTTACGAGGAAGGAGGGAGGGGAGGGAGCGTGGATGGAAGGAAGGAAAAGGCGAGGAAAGGAAGGGATATAGGGAGAAGAGCGGGGAGTGGAAGGACCCTGGCGGGGTACTAGGGAATTAATTACACCAGCTCCACTACCTTTGTGAATTTAGTATGCGCATGCAGCCTTACCTGAGGAATAATGGAAAGGACATCGATCGTTTGTACAGCGGGCCAGCAACAACTCACAACTTATTCATCATGGAATCACAATTTTCAAAGGAACAGTTAAGCAGGTTGCTAAGATACTCGTCAAAGCTCTGTAGCATTTGAAATTTAAAACCCATTAAAGTTTCACTAGTATTCATTAGAGACCGAATATCATTACGATAACTTGTTTTTCTCGTTTAGTTGAAGATCCTGCCTCTAAGAAGTCGAACCTTTTAAAAAATCTACCAAGTCGTCAACTTTCGCGTTGGAAGCGCCACGCCAGAAAAAAAATGAAAGACAGGGTACATTCAAAAGAACACGCTTACGAAGCCGTGAATAGTGAAGACTCTGATTTATCTGATATGGAGGAGGAGGATGAGGCTACAATGTCGCGGAAAGGAAAATTTGAACAAACTGAACCTTTGACTGTGCGTCTTAGAAAGCTGAGGCAGAGAAGGTAGAGAAATAACTTGAAATAGAAACAATTACGGTTGAAATATAATTACAGAGAGCGCTATGTTTCTACGCTGTCAGAGGTCTTTTAGAAAGATTGTAAACCCTTGTTTTGATGTTCGCAAACCCCATGTAGGATTAAAAAATTTACTCGTTTATGAGTGAAGTTTCTTTAGAGATTATGTAGACTAAAATGGTAGTTTCCCATGCGCTCTTGTTTTGTAGAAGTACCTCAGATGCAGATGGATCACAAGGACTTTCCACTTGTACAGAGCTGCGACTTCGAATTTCTATGGTAAGTTGCTATTGCACACGTACTGTACCAAGTTGGAGAGGCAGCATTTATTCAGTGAAATTAAGCCTAGTCTGTTTAAATGCGTTTTCATATCCATCCCTTTTATATAGAAGGACTCTAACTTATTATCATTTTTTGCCCTTTTTTACATAAATGCATTTATTTTTCAATAAAAGCTAATGACTTTGTCATCCAAAATGCAATAGCTAGTGACACAACATGTTCTACTTAACACATGTGTGGAATATATTAACAAGAGTAACAGGAAATGTAATTACATACGATGGAATAGTGTTTTAGAACCATAACTAAGATTTACTGTATAGTAAGATTTAGTATAGATTTACTGTATGGTAAGATTTACTGTATTTTCTTTCGGCGTTACTTTTGTCGTCACATTAATACACCTTATTCGATGGTTGAACATACAATACGAGCACATAGTTTGTGATAGTCTTTTACCGAGCCCCGAAGGGGCCAGGTAAGGCAAGAGCAATGAGAAAAATTTCCGTTCCTGTTATATTTAAAACTGTTGAATAAGGGATTTACTATCCACCGTTATTTCACTTTTTTGTATTTTGATTTAAGTTTGCGAATTACTTCAGTCTTGCGGCTTTATCTGTGCATCGTATTGCGAAAGACTAGAACAACGCGAAACCATTTAAGAGTTCTTTGTAACCGACCGAAAAATCTGTAGTGCTTAAAAAAATCGTTTCTTTAAAAGGCAAGCGTAGAAAACGAAAATTTAAAAAAAATCAAAATTTGGATCTTTCTGTACGACTACTTTTTTGCTCCGTATTTTTGCCTTGTTTTACAGTGAAATACTGTGGCATATTTTGCGCGTTCTCAGTAACTTGCTTGGCATAGTAGCCGAATATTAATTTGCATTCTTACGTTTGCGTCAAAAACTATACACTTTGGGTAACTATTACTATTACTAGTTGGTTTATGAAACGCTCCTCGAAGGGAGAGAGTACGAGTCGTAAATATTTTCTTGTAAGTCCTTTTGCCATCGTTTTTCCGATTATGATGAATGTCGATATTTTAAACCTGAAAACGTGTTGTCTGTTTGTTAGACGTTGAAACAAAGTTACGAAACCTGCAAGGAATTCATAAACTCTTATGAGTTATGGAGAGGACACTTCAAGGAAATAGAAGGTGTGTTTACCAGTCCATCTTCTTGCATCATCAAAAAGATTTCTGGACCTGCGAGACCATCACTTTAAGCATTAGTTTCAATCTGTCTGTTTTTAGTTCTTTCCTAACAGAATATTTGGGATAGGGGAAATTGTAGGTGAAAAGGAGACGGTGCTATTTTTCGTAAAGGATTTAAGTCCAAAGCCATTTTGAATCGTATAAAAGAGAAAAACAAAACAAAACAAAAAAAAGTTGTAATTCGAAACTAAATCTCCTGCAAAATTATATCCCACAAGGATACAATGACGGGTACAATACTGAATTTTGTTAATTAAGAGGTTTTTTTGTGTTATTTTACAGGATCATTCGGAAATGGTGTTCTATCATATTTCACATTTCTCAAGTGGCTCCTTTGGTTAAACATTTACGTCTTCATTCTTACCTTGTGTTTTGTGATCATTCCTCAAGCCCTCAGCTCAGGAGAGGAACTCCCGTTGACAATAACTGCGCAGAACGCGTCTGCTTTTACTTCAAACTCCTCAAGTTCGTCCACGGTTGTTCCAGCTAATGTAACAGCATCTTCACTAGCAAGGAAGAAGAGGGAAGTTTTGCTCAACAAAAGCGAGGAAGAAGATAATGATCTAAAGTGTAATTTGGTGAAACCGTATAACTATTCCTCGTATACAAACAAGCCTTTTCCGCAGCTTCTGTCTGACTTCATTTCCGGCATCGTAAGTATAGGAGGGACTCCTTATTTAAAACAACGAGGAAGGCGCAATGGCTTGTACGGTTTGTGCGCTAGACTCCGGGTCGAGACCTGGCTTCGGGCAAAACATGAACACTTACTTTCACAGTGACCCTCTCCACCCAAGAGTACAAATGGGTGCTGGTGAATTGTTAGGGAAACCTGATGAAATGCAAGGGGGTAACCTTGCGATGGACTAGCATCCCATCTAGGGGGAGGTAGTGATAGTCCTGGTCGCTGCATGTTACATGCTATCCGGAATAAGCTCCGCCTGATTGGGGTACTGGGTTCTAGTGCAAACTTTGCCTTTTAACCTATTCTAAACAACAGAACAATTGAATTTGTGTTTAAAGCAGCCATTTTGAATTAGAAACTCATTTTCACTAAGTAAGGATTCAAGAACAATTTAATTGCTCGTTGTAGTCGCTTATGTCCAGAAATGCACGCAGTAACGAAAATGGCTGATTTGGCGAAATTTCGGCATGGATTTTACGATTTTGGTGAATTCTATTCCAATTCGTCCAAGCGAAATCAGCCTGGCGGAATTGAAGAGTTTTCGGCATTTTCGTTACTGCATGCATTTCTGAACATACTCGTTTTAGTAAGAAATTCGATGCATTCGATGCGTACATATGAATTACAGACTAGCAAACACAGCTATTACTTGTATCCATATTAAAATTGCTCAAAGAGATTTTCTTTCTTTCCTCTGTAGGGATGGATAAACACAACGTACATGTTTTATGGAAGCTACTCTAATAACGTCTTGGTCATAGGAAGTAAAAAAACTTTCTACAACATGCCACTCGCTTATTTTGTGGTTGGCTGCGTTTGCTTTGCGGTGATTCTGCTCTCTATATTATGGAGGTAAGGGTTGGTTTAGTCTTAACCCTTTACGTCCCACATGAGAAGGCATATTCTCCATAATGGGCACCATACAATTTCTGAGGAGCTGACAAGGAGAATTTGTTTAACAATCACGAGCTTCTTTAGTTGGTGATCATTTCCTTTATTCTCATGACCTTGATGTGTGATTCAGGGGTGATAATGTAAGGAGAAATTAGATGCTAGTCACTCTTAGGGGTCAAGGATGGATACTGTCAAAAGTTATTCAACTGTTCTACACCTTCCTTCTTGCTTGCTTATTTTTAAGTGAGCAGAGGTGGAAAAATTCATTTCCTTATCGCCTTTCAGAAGGGCGGAGTCACTTCAGTCGGCCGTCTCTCTGACGTTCATTTCCCTAACTAGCTCTGTATGTTAATCTATCAGCCGCCGTTGTGTCCTCATGAAACGGAAACGATGTATCTAATTGTGAACAGAAAGTTTACTCGATTAAGGCGGACCCAAGGGTGTAGCTAGAGGAGAGAGGTCCTGGGATGCCCGTAATGACCCCCTTCCTTTGTAAGACTTTTTTTTTTGCAAACAACCTACAATATTCAGGTGGTGAAAACTAGTGAATACCTTCTCTTTGACACAGTGTGAACCTCCTCCCTCCCTTTAAAAAACCTGGCTAGGGTTCTCTGGTCTAAAGAGGGTTTACAAAGGAGAGTTTCCGGTATATGTTGTTTCTTGAGACAATTTAAGTAAAGGTTTAACCTTAAGAAAGCTGTTACTGCGTTTTATGTTTCCAGTGCTTCGCAGATATTTGAGGAGAGCTACGTGAAGGAAGGCATTAAATATTACCACACTTACTCTAATAAAGTGTTTGGTGGATGGGATATGTGTATTGAGGAGCAAGCTGCCGCAAAGCTCCAGATTATGAGATTCGTTAAAGACATCGAGGTGAGGCTTCCCTCTTAATCGCCGCTAATTCAACCTTTTATCAGGTTGTTTTCATTTAAGTATTGTATAGCCAATGATAAGAATGTATCAATATTGGAGGGCAATGAGGAATTTTTAGGCATAAGGCAACCAATTATCGTCTGTGAATTGCGCATTGTTTGCCATAGGTGTGATTCGTGTGATACTTTAGTCGACTCGAAAACATAACATAATGAACGGTGTTCACAGGCATCGAGTATCCAGAGTTGAGCTGACTCTCGTTTATCCTTGTTTCTCGGTTCTCGGTCCTCGGTTCTCGATTCTCGATTCTCGATTCTCGTTTCTCGTTTTTTTTTTGTTTCTCGACTCTCCACCCTTCATTCTCGTTTCTCGTTTCTCGTTTCTCGTTTCTCACTTCTCGCTTCTCCATTCTCGACTCTCGACTCTCGACTCTCGACTCTCGATTACCGATTACCGATTACCGATTCTCGATTCGCGACACGCGACACGCGACACGCGACACGCGACACGCGACACGCGACACGCGACAGGCGACACGCGACAGGCGACACGCGACAGGCGACACGCGACACGCGACACGCGACACGCGACACGCGACACTCGACGATTGAATTAAGTACTTTATTTGTATTTGAGTCTACTCAAACTGAACAAACTTATTTTTCTTTTCCAAAAATTCGCTTTGTTACGTCTTCACAATTTTTTTTCAGGCCAGTATAGCAGAAGACCTCAGACTCGCAACTTTGGCCAACAGAACTAAGAAGGAGAAATACAAATTGTACGCAATACGATTCATGGTGAATCTTATGGTGCTCGGACTCTCAGTTCTGTCAGCTTATTTGATTTTCATGGCTTCTCAGGTGTCTATAGAGGTAAGATGCGGTGTTTCACATTTTTTGCTGTGCGTGTTAGCAATATCCATAACAATATAGATCCGTGTTTTTTTGCGCCTCATGGGCTGATAATTTTTGAAAGCCAGTTGAGGCCGTGTTGCACTTGGTAAGTCTTTCGTTTTTTTCTCAATTTCTAGTGTTGCAGCTCCAATTTGCTTCTTAAATGTGATCGCACAGATTGTTTGGAAACACCCTGTTAGAAATATTGTATGGGCGGTAGGCAGCTGCTAGAGGACTTAGAGCGCTGCTTCAATTATGGGAGCTAAGAAGTCTTAATTCTTTTTATTGTCATATTTGTTTCCTGTTATACTCATTAGCGAGAATAGACACAAATTTTTTCACCTCTTTTATTTTGGTTACTTGGCACAGACTTCCCAAGATAATGCTAATATCAAGGCGTCGCTTATGACCGATTTCATACAGTTGGGGAAGAGTTACGCTTCACCAATCACCCTCTCCGCCTTGGGATTTATCGTTCCTTCTATCTTTTTCTTCTTCTCTGGCTTGGAGGATTGGAACCCACGAGTCCGAGTCAACGTGGACTTGGCTAGGTATGTGGTGCATGCGTCCCACAATGTTTGATAAATTTAAAACGAAAACGGTAGTTATCGAAAAGGTAATTAATTACTCGATATAACATCTCCACTGTGATTCAAATATTTTTCAGAACGGTTCTCTTAAAGTTGGCCTCGGTCGCAGTTCTTCTTATCTCTTTGTATAACAGAATTAACAAGACCTGTATGTTGGTAGGTGACTGCACCATTCAGTTGTAAATTCCTTAAGGCAGTGTCCTGTCTGTCTATCTGTCCTTTTGTTCCTTTTGTCTCTTTGTGCGTGTACCTATCTGTTTGACTATCTGACTGTCTTCCTCTCTGCCCGTGTATCTTTCTGTCTGTCTCTGTCTTTCTGTCTATCTGTTTTTATATCTGTCCTCTGTCTCTCTATTTGGTTTGTGTATCTTTCTGTCTGTTTGTCACTCGAGGGGTGGCTTGTTTTGGCTAACCTTTAACTTTTGCTCTTTTATGTCCATTAGTGCTGGGAGAATGCCATTGCGGCAGAAATGTACAAGTTGGTGTGGACCGACTTTTTCGTCACACTGTTGGTTATAATTGCTGTTCAAACTCCTCGAAGGTGATGGAGCGTTTTTTCTTGAAAAGTGATGCACATTTTTCCTCTTATAGTTAAGATGTGCTTTTGCAATTTGGATCTTGCTTTTATTTCAGTTTATTTTCCCCATGTTTGCCCCCCACCAGTGATCAAGACAGAATTTCTCCTCATAACATCCATACAATATCAAGCGGACAGGCGATGAGAATTAAGAGAGATATCACTGTTGGGATTTTTAGTTGATCCATGTCAAATTCCCCAAACAAACGTCATAAGATTTGTATGGCAGATAGTAAGGAGAATTTCTCATGAGATCTTAAGAATGAAAAAGTGAAAGGTTTGTTTTCTAGTCCGCTTAACTTCGGTTAGTTTTTCCTCAGGTTATTTGCTGATCACGTGAGTTTAGGATGTGACATGGGAAGAAAAGTTGGCCGCCCTGAGTTTTTTCTTCCAGTTAACGTGCTTGAACTTGTTTATAGTCAGGCTCTAATATGGTGAGTGTTAAAAACAGTTTGTGGTGTCAAAATTGAGCAAAATGTCGACAGCCTTGGTTTAACATTGAATGCTGTCTGTTGCAGTAAGTGTTCAGAATTATTTTAGAGTTACATTTTTTGGTAGGATTGGTACGTGGTACAGTCCATTTCTGCCTCTCATGGCCATCATAAAGCTACCAATTACTTTCTACGCCAAAAAGGTTAGATGGCAGACAATTTTATCCTCTTTACCGTAGCCTCTTCTAGGCGTTCAGTTTGTAGAACGTAGAGCACAATATTACACGGCGCGACATTAGTGGGGAATCGAAAATAGGGGAAGGTCTGGGTCGAGTCGAGAAATGAACTTTACGCAGTGCGACCCTAACCTCCCTCCGCCGCTGCTATTCCGCCATAGTCTCATACCCAGATCTTTCACAGCCAAGCGGTTATAAGATACAGTTTCAAAGTAGGATCTGGGTACGAGATTAATTACGTTATTTACTATAACCGCTCTCCGTTTTACTAACTTCACGCCTGGAACAAGCTTTCTTAATCATAAACTAGAATCTTTAAGACTACACTCAGGTGTGTCTTTCGTGTTTTAGTCAATCAGATGTATTGATATCACGACGTGATGACTAATTCAGTCCTCGATTCCAAGGATGGCCGGGAGGGAAGCCCCTTTTGGCACGCCCTCAGAAGACTATGGGACCGATTCTTCAGCGTTCACTTTGGTACACGATAAGGGAGGGGGATCTCTGTTTATGGAATCACCTCTTTGTGTTATCCCCTGTCCCTACTGAGCATGCTATGGGTGTGACCGAGTACCAGGTAGTATAACTGGGTGGAAAAACTAGGCGGGAAAACAGGGTTCATAAGTCTAGGCTGGCCTGGCATATCACAAAATTCTAAATAAGGGTTTAGACGCCCCTGTCAGATACCTTGATCAATAATCAAATGAAAAATTCTGCAGTTCCGAGAGATTACCGGACTTAGCGCACGCATCCTAGGCGAAACGAACCATTTTGAGATGGTTTTAAACAACAAGTCTCTATTTCTTTCAGGCGACTGTGTTTTATAATTGTAGAGCAGCGGAGAAGGCCTACCGTGCTGGGAGATCAAACTATTTTTTCATGATTCTGTTGCTCGGGACTTTCCTTCTTTGTCTGGCTGCTGTGGCTTATGGAGTTACCCAGTAAGAAGCTAAACATGGTAGAATCAAATATGAAAGTGAAATGAAGTAGCTCTTTATTTGTAGAAATTCGTGTTTTGGCCAAGGTGGACGGATTGACCGAAAATTGTTGCAGCAGGTGATCAGGAAATTTCAATGCACTGGTATTTTTCCACCTCAAAAAATTGCCAACCCTTTTTCGGATTTAAGTGTACTGCAATTTTTACTAACGCAACGCTTCACTCAAAATACGCCTCTTTTGATAAAGGAATGAGAAGAAAACGGGATGTATATATCTGCTTAGGGTTATCCATTCTACGGACGTTTCGATTTTTTTCGCATTGTTTACGTGAGAGCGATTGCTTGTCGTGTTTTCCTGTAAAATTTCGAGCGGGAAATTGGCACGCGGCCGGTCAAAACGGATCTTTCTTTCTGCGCATGCCCTACGTTTGACCGCTGTGTTTTCGATTCATGGCACAAAGGCGACGATACGCAGTGCCATTTCATTGTCCTTTTCATTGACATCGGTTTTCCTTTCATCCTTTTGCACTGATTATCATCCAGAGGTACTAAAATTTCTCTTGTGTGATTTCCATTTCAGAATTCGTCCGTCAGAATTGTATGGGCCATTTAGGTAAGTTTGCAGTTGTTTTGGTCGGCAGAGCGGCTACGATCAATAGGCCATTTAACAATTATGTACCTAGTTGCCAAGCCTTTTATCTGGATTGAGGCTGAGTCAACCTTGTTGTGATGAAGACCAGTATCTATTTAGCATGATAACAAAGTAATTTACATTTGAAAAGCAACAAGGTTTGTATCATGACGAGGTCACCTTTGGCCTCATTCCTGTTCAAAGGCTTGGCAACCAAGTATACAACTGTAAAATGAGTTATTGCAGAAGTTTTAAACGACTGACAATTTTTTTAATGAATTTTCAGAGGATTCAATGAAGTTTATGACATCATTCCTTGGACTGTGTCCATTCTTCCTACTGGATTTCGTGACACCTTTCAAATTCTCGGCTCGCCTGTCTTTCTTGTTGTTCTTGGGGTCATCATTTGGTAAGAGCTGGTGACTTTGGTTTTATAGTGTGTTTCAAGCACTTTTTAGTTTTTGAATCCCACCTTAAAATAGATTTTAGGATGCTGATTCTAACAACTGACTCCGCTTTAAACGAAGTCTGCTCCTTCGAATATTTTTATAACGTCTTTATTTGGCAGCCGAATTTTCCAGGCAGTTAGTATATCCTTATGTACTGCTGATAAATAGCTTTTTTATTTTTTCAGTCTCAGTTTATACTTCTTCTATGCCATAGCAAAGGTTTACCGAAGAATGATAAGTGGTCTTCGAGAAGAACTTTCCATGGTAATATGTCTCTTCGACTATTGAGGCGCTTACTTCTCCATCTCGCTAAGAAGAGTTAAGATTCCTTGTGATACCGAGTAGGATTGTGATACCGAGTAGAAAACCTGATAATTCAATTATGTAGACACTGTATGTGAACCTCTTCTACAGGTGAAAACTCTTCGAATAGCGGAAGGTGAAATAAGGCTCTAATTTAAGGGGAAGTTTCCATGAAATTTTTACAAATGTCTTGCTTGGTTTAATGGAGTATTTTGCAGAAATGCTATTTAAATTTTCGGGAAAAACCCGTTTTCGAACATCATGCTATCAATTACTATGCAGAGTAACAGCTTCAATTAGAATTTTAGGCTGAAAAACAGTTCTCACTGGTACGAAACCATAAGTTACAAGGTGATGTCTATTTCAAAGGAACACAGTTCTATTTTTTATGTAGGAATGTTCATTTCAGTTGAAATTCGTATGCTGAAGATTTTTATTACTCTATCCTCAAGGAATCCAAAGATAAGAAGTATCTTCTACAGCTGTTCGCGAGTCAATCGGAAGAGAAGAGCTGAAGAACAGTGATGACATCGTTTCAACGTCGTGACGTCATTTTCCAGAAGATTGGACGCATAAAACTTGATGCGCAGATCACATTTGCAATATTTTTGTAATTCTTAGATGAAAGGAATGGTTGTAGTTTCTTTTTTTTTTCGCCGAAGCAACTGGAAAATAGCACAAGGGAACTTTCTAAGTCCTTGTAAATTCCGTAAGGAAAACAGGGGCGTGGCGGGGAGCGTGGGGGGAGGATTTGGGACGGTTATGAAACCATGCAGGTTCTTGCACCCCCACTCAGAACTTAAAAGGCATGGTTTGTAATAAGACACCTCAATTTCAGGTGTAACATATAATCAGTTTTTGAGCCGCTAAGATAAATGAATTTTGGAATAAAATAGGTTGTTACTGTCTATAGAAATTCTAACTGCGAATATTTTTTAGTCGTAAAAGATTTGCGAATTCCACCAAATTATTCCCAAAATGTCAAAAAAAAAATTATCCTGTCTTGGCCAAAGATGATACAGTTCCCCTCTGTACCTGATCTTTCCTCATTTACTTGCTATCCTAGGTGGATTCAGATTGATGCTCCTTCGAAATATTTCGATAACACATCAAGAGTTATCGATGGTTTATGGTTGAATTTCCTGTTAACTTTATTATTCCTATTTTAATCGCTCTCCTGTCTAGAGGTAACACATGACAGGACGGATAATGCATGCACTGTAAGTACCTCCCGTTGTTCCATACAAAGCCTTAGAAAAGTTTTCTAAGGCTTTGTATGGGACAACGGGAGGTACTTACAGTCCACGCGTTTTTCCGTCCTGTCATGTGCTGGTTTTGAAATTTAAATTTTTTGTTAATATTTAATTAACCCCCAAAAATAAAGGGTTACCACATAAAGATTTCAGTTGTGAATGGTGTTTGAATCAATGAGATTGTCACCCTGAACACAGATGAAACAAGTTGTACATATTAATGAAAAGTTTGCTGATGTTGATTCCCTGAGAGTGATAGCAGCTTTAAGGGAAGTAAAGTGGTCATTCGTCCTTTTCATGAGTTCGTTTTAAAGGCACCATAGTGATTTGCAAGATGTTATTTCCGACTTGCCATCTAGTTTATATCTCCATTTCTTAACCCTGTTGCACAAACTACCTCTTATTACGCTTTCCACTTAATCAATACTAACTCGGATCGTTCCGAATTTTGGACCCAAGAAAGGATTAGCAATCTTCGTACAGCACACGAACTTGATACAAACTATCGGAGAGCACGGATCGTCGTAATTCTCGTAGCCAGCCCGAATCTCATCCCGGAGCCAGTTCGTTAACCGATTAAAGTCGTCCGGACTGAAAAAGAGCTGTACAACCAAAGCAATTGCTCCGGCGTCTATTGGTGTGTCATGCGCCCTCAATACTTCGTGTAAAAGTTCCGATCTTTTTCCGAAGCCACCGAGGAGCACGATGGAGGCTGATGCATCCTTATGGATATAACCATTTCTTTCGAACCCACCTTTTTCCAGAACCCCATCCTTGCCGAACAACTGGAACATGACATTGGCCATGTATCTATTGACCGGAAAGTTAATAGTGGCTGTACTGAAAGTGGGAGCTATCGTCGGCTCTGGGATCTCGTCACGTTTCAGATCGGCTTCATCTAAGGATTGTTGTTGGACGTCTTCATGTGCTGTGGAGTTCTTAATGATTGTGACGACTGGTTTCTGGTAAAAGTTCAACAAAACTGGAAAAGAGGAAAAGGCTCTGAACTGTCACAGTTGTTTTAGGAAAAATTTCTTTTTCTAAAGAACGGTCATTATTTTTCGCGACGATTGGTCGCCCTTCCGTTCCCCCTGAAAACCATGTGTTGCGCGCCTCCCTCCTCCCCTTCCGAAAAAATTGTTCTCCGACTCCCCACCCGGTCGATAAATATTTTTGCTGGAAAAGATGAAATTTAGCCTTATTTCGGTTTCTGTGTATTCCTTGTTGGAAATAGCATGGGTTCTGATTAAAAAAACAAAATGCTTCGAGTCAACAAAGCTGTTTGTCGAAATCAAAAGTGATATTTAGTCCATTTATCGTTACTTGTTATCAAACAGAGAAAAGAGTTGCCGACTTCAGTTTTTGCAAAAGATTATACTTCGGAAAAAAAGCAATAGGAAAATAATTAGTTTGAAGTTCCTGTAATCGACACCTTTTCTTTCCATTTCCTAAAGAAATTGTGGTAAAGATATAACCAAATGTTTTCGGCACACTCTCTTCCGATATCCTGTTTTTTTTTATCTGATCTGTGATTTCCAAGCATACGAGAAAGGGCACCACTCATTCGATTTTGAAAGACAGGCAATGATCATGTATTGATACTGTGAAATCAGTTTCCGTCACCGTAATTTAAAGCTTGTAGCATTAAAGTCAACTGTTATCGACGACTACTGAAGCTTTAGGAAAAAAGGTAAGCGTGAATATAAGTTATTTCAACCAAAATAAATACTTTTAAATCAGTGCTATAAAAAGAGTGCTTAAGGTGTTATTTATTCTGGGCTATTTTATGCCTGTTTTCATGCTCTGATGCAGCAATTGCGACTCACCCAGGTTGACCTGCATTCGCTTAATTGAGAGCAATTGAAGAAGAACATTCCATTGTCTATACATTTCTCAGTAAAAGGCAGTGTCCTGCTCACTTGAATGTAATCGCAAAGGACAATTGATTCATTAACTTACATCTGAAAGTGTTCTTCGCTGTTTCGCTGGCAGAATATACTTGTTGCGGATAAAATAGCGCAATTCCCATTGCGATGAGATAAAGGCCTGATTTTTCCATTGCTTTCGGTCAGAAAGGGAAGATAACTTTTCAAGCCGTACTTTCTGAGCTACGCTCAAGTTGAGGGCAAATTTGAGTTTCCTTGGAAACAGACATCCTCTTGTGAGAATTTCACTGTCAATTTTCTTTGTGTTGTGCACACAAATGTCAGATTTTCTTTTGTTGTGTTACTTTTGGAAGATTTTTTAATAAAAGACTTTTCGAAAACACTTGGAAAAGTGAGAAATAATTTTTTGATAACTTTTAATTCATAAATTCCGTGAATGATACATCATAAGTCTAAAATGACCTGTACAGCCGGAAGATATTTTTTTCATGACATAGGATCGATTGTGGAATGCTCTATGACTTATGCAAAGATAATGTCTCATTCTTTCTCTTCAGCTTTTAAAAGACCTAATTGTTTCCTACACGCTTAGAAAAATGCATAACTATATACCTGAATAAACACTTCTTTCTATTTTACAAATTTGATTTATGTTTATGTTGCATAACACGTACTATTTTGATTTAAATAATTTTTCAATGGGCATGTTCGATAAGCACTTGGCCTTCCCTGTTCTCGAGCTTAAAGAGAGTGTTCTTGTCTCAACTCTTCAAATTTGGCAGTGGTTTGATATTGTAAGTTTTTCTTCTACAAGCATCTTTATCTTCTATAATGTCACAATTTTGTTTAGTTTAAAGAGAGTTAATTGTGCCATGTGTATGTTGATATAGACACGGTACTTTTTAAATCAACAGTTCAGAACAAAAATTTGCAATAATTTTAAACTTACGAACTCTTTCACTGCTTACGGAGCTCCGTATTTTTTTGGACAGACGCGCGACATAGTCAAAAAAAAAAAAAAATTTTAATTTATTGAAACAGAGACAGTGAAAGAAGTCAATCTTATGCTACTTGCGTGCCCGATGACGCTTACGTGATGTCTTCCGGATATCGATGAGTCACTTGTTTTAGGAGACGCTCTTGACCTGCGCTGTGTATTTCTTCTAATTTTCCTCAGCGACCGGAAGAGAATGCGATACGTGTCCTTGAACTTCCGGTTCCTGAGAGAATAGATGAAAGGGTTTAGGGCCGAGTTGAGGTATCCCAGCATAAGTAGCGCGACGGATACTTCCGGTGGGGATTTAAAAAAACACGTTTTACAAAGGCCAAAGACAGTGCTAGTTACACTGTAAGGAAGCCAGCAGATGAACAATGCACAAACTATCACAGCAATTGTCTTAGTTCCTCTGAGATTTCGCTTAAAGTGTCTTTGATCGCGCGAGGAAGGGTGTCGGGCAATGTGGCCAGGAAAAGAGTTTTTACCCTCACCCAGCTCGTGGCATTGTTTCACGTTTTGTGCGATGCGATAAATCTTCAAATAAATTCCGCCGATGATCAGCAATGGTAGTATGAAGTGAAGGATGTTGCTTACAACTGAATAGGTGAACGTGATGTTGAAATTGCAGTAACCTCCAACAACGTAATGAGGCATACGTCGCCACCCCATGACAGGCAGTAAGCAGAACGCCAGGGAGTAGCACCATAGGAACACCACCACAAAACGAGAGGTTCGGATGGATAAGAACTTCGATTTGCGAAACCTTCTCAGCGGATCACTCAGGGTCTTGTATCGATCAATCGTAAAGACTAGGAGCGTCAGTATCGATGTAGGGACACTGAATAGATAAGTCGTTGTCCATACAATGCAGAGAGTTTCGCTATGTTTCCAGGCGCTGTTCTGGAGTAGGCTTTCAGCGTCAAACGGCATTGCGAAAATGGCAGTTAACAGATCACAGAGGGCCAGTGAAAAGATGAAAGACATGGCCGGTGAAGAGCGAAGACTTTTATTCAGGCAAATTGCCAGACATACGAGGCTGTTGCCGAGAAGGGAGAATGCGATAACCAAGGAATAACAGACGATGGAGATACTCACAAATACGGGGTTCCACGAAGAACTGATGTTCTCCTTGCCCAAAGAGGTATTGTTCATCATTGCTTTTGTGCTTCAGTCAAAGTGACCCCTTCGAATCAAAGCAGTCAAATTAAAATGAAGCAAAATTGAAAGCAATTATTAACAGCTCACAGATTAAGGCTCTAATGGAAATTAGAACCAAAACAAAATATGGACCCAATTTTGTCATAGAAACTAAGTGCGTGAGATAAAGTGGTCCTATTTGACACTGATTTAAAAACCGATAAAAGTAACTTTTTAACTTGAAAAGAAAAAAATGGTATGAGGTAAGGAAATTGGTTAAAGAGGTTTTCTCAACTTATTAGGGTTGAATGGCAATTATAACTAAATCTGACCTAGAAAGTGTTACATTCATTTGCCACTTTTTAAATCCATTTGCCAATTTTTGTGTTAGGTGGATTTACGGATTTCTTGGTAATTCTAACTGAAACGAAAATTAATTCTAGGAAGTATCATTCACCTGAGAGTGACAGTCCTAAAAAGACCTTCCTTCGCATGAAATAAAAGCAGTAATGAGGAAATTAGTTGAAATCACTTTTTAACCTCTAAGGTACACATACAAAAAAAGCTTTTAGGGAAATCAAGATCAAAGAAAAAATTCATCAAAATTCTGATTGCCACGGCTATTCGATTAAACAACATGACAAGGTAAATTTAACCTCAAATCTTTTGCAGTGAAGCGAGGTCTTGCCTGTATAAGGTTTTTTTTAACACATTTCCTTAAAAAAAAAAAGAATCATCCATCAAATGTTGCAAGTTATGTCCGGAAAAGTATTTTCTCGAATGTCTCTTGGAATTGGCCCAGCCGAAAAAGCGCACCAAAACATAAGCAAAGGTTGTTTCGCCAGGGGCTTTTAATCATCAGGTAATGGATAGCTGAAGATTTTAAGCGGCTAATAGAATTCAAAGCTCCAAATTGTTTGTTTTTGGCCCAAAATGCACGACTTATTAATTTTAGCACTTTTTTCATATTGATGAAATAAGAAATGGAATGAATTAATTGCTGAGTACATGCTGTCCATACCTTTATTTTTCTATTAAGCAATTATCTGCCAATGAAGGTGAATAAAGCAATTCTCATAAAAGTAATTCCAGAAAAGCTCTTTTCTTTCGAGGGCTTTATAATCGTTAATTCGTTATGTTGAAGTGGAACAAAAAGCGCTACTTTTTCGGAACTGTTTTCTCATTTTCTTAAAAACTTTAAAAGTTTTCAAGGTGCATGCCACCCACCTGTTTTTTCCCATTTTATCTTTTGCCTAAAGCACCCATCAATTATGTTTGCCAATATTTAAGTGTGTAAGATTCTTTGAGCGCAAAAAAATATGTGCTACTATCACATGAAATGAACTGTATCGGGATTAAAAATGGCCATTCCAATTAATATTGAGGAGTTTACAGTTTTCAAATGTATATTTGTCTAGGCTGTTGAATTTGATAACAACTGAATGGTGACCATGAATTTTATTTTTTTTATCTTGTACCTTTATTTGTATCAAGGAGAATACTCCATTTTCAAAGAGGGAATGAACGAAATTATGCCAAGTTTTCCTTTCAGATAAAACCTATTTCTATAAATATGCCTTTTCTTTATTATTGTTAAAAGCACTCGACTTCCATTGAAGACCGAAATCTTAAAATACTGGTAATTGCTTCAGACATTTCTTACATTATTTTCTCTGGACTGACCAAAGAAACGCTAAACTATACATAAATAACTATTTCAAAACACTAGTCAGTTCCCTTTTGCTGGTGATGAAAGATTCGAAAAACATACCTTTCTTTTTCTTTGTTTTCAGAGAGACCCGGACTCGATAGCCAAGTGTTTCAATTTAACTCTTAACAAAAATGATCAGCTACGAGTTGCTTGTAGTATTTTAAACATCAATTGGTAAAAAGATATTCTTGTACTGAAACACTTTCAATGGCACTTCAAGCTCTTTTAGGGTTTTTTCAAATGTTTCCGACAGCCGCCAACTTGCGGATATCTTCAAATAGTTTACCACTTGTGTTCTTTTTTTTTTCTTTTTTACTTATTGCTTTTGGAGATAAGATGTGACAAAATGAACTCTTTTTTTAGCAAATGTCAAGTATTTTTCCTTGTTCTTTTGCTTCTTTGATTTATTTCAATCGACTGCTTTTGTTACATTTTCTAAATGATGTTGCAAAATTCTCTTGGGCAGATGATCATTCCCACGCATAAATGTTATTCGTAAAAACAAAGAATCAAACAGAGAAAGACCCTGGTTCACGATTGTAGGCTAGAAAGTCTAATAGTAAGAAATCACTGCAATTACATAATCACTACGATCCATTGTAAGACAATCATTTCAACTGTTCGTAGCTACTCGTTACTTTCGATTCAAAAATCAATAATTATCTCAGCAGAACTTACGTACGTGACCCTATGGCAGGAAATGACAATTGAAAATTTCCACGCATCCTTTACATCTATTCGGTTACATCAAATAAAGCAATTGCACCCTCAAAAAAGTAAACATCATCGCCTTTCGGCTTCAAGTTAATAACTTGGTATTGACAGTTGGTGGTGCTTCCTCTGGGTCATATGAGAGAAAGAATATCATGGCGTGAAATGCAAAAGTCTTTCGAACAAAAGTTTTACTCTCTTTTTAAAAGCTCAAGGTCTGAAAAACTGAAACGTATGGATCAAGTTTATTGAGTTTCTTATTTAATAATATTTGCTTGTATACGCTTGTAGAAGGACCCTAAAATAATTTTAATGTTAAAAATATCTGGATCAAGCGACACAATATATTTTACTGACAATAAAATTTGTGGTAGTTTCTCTTACCTTAGAAATTACTTATTATGTAAATGTAGTTATAAATCATTTTATTCTGCTCCATATTTTGCTTCCAGAATAATTTAATCAGTGAGGTTTTTGGATCATTTAAGCCATTCTCTTTGTATGGACAGTTTTTAACAGTTTGGAAAAGAGATCACAAAGAAAACCAAGACTCGAAACCTTTAGAATTTTGTGTTAAAATGTTTCTGCTAGTTTCATTTCAAAGTAACAAGACTGAAGGTTGAGATGTTAATAAGTCGTATGTTTTTTTTAGAGTCTCTACACCAGTTCGAGGCTACAAGATAAATTGTGATGTTTTGTTTTGCGATGGGTCAGACTTTGACCAATTTATACTTTATACAATTAGAAAGTGTTTCTATTCTTAGTACTTTAGTACATCTGTTTCACTCCCCCTTCCCCAGTGATAAGGTCATTTGAACTAAAAACTGCACTTTTTCGTTTTAATATGGTGGTTGGTGTTAGTGCTTTGTTTCTTGTATAGACCCTCTTGAGAGTTAATTGAGATATCACGCGCGCTCCGCTTGGTCAAAACCTTGGATATAAGGATATAAAAAATGAGCAATATTTAAATAACTTTATTCAATTGTTTTTTTAGACAGACATTCTAATGATGAATTGCAGCCACTTAAAACATAATTTCCTATTTTTATGACTTAGTTTTGAAAATTCTGCCTGTCATCTTTCAAGTTTACTTGAGAAAATCCGATTTAATATTCTCTAGTTTGCTTACCTATGCTATTATTGAAATGCTATTTTTTCCTTAAACTATTCTCTAGTTTCATGAGCTTATTTCATAAACACTCGCTCACTTCTAAAATTCGCAAATAAACTGAACTATTTTCTGGTAAACCTCTGTGGGGGCAATTGTATGGCGTGAAAACCAACAAAAGAATAAAGTATTCGCCTGAGCACATGGCTAAAATGGCTTTAAATTTTTTATCAACAGGGTAAGTTTTTAAAAAAACTGTGGTGCTGCGTCGGTGGGAGAGTATAGCAGGTGATTTAGTGTTAACAACTGAGTTGAAAACTTAAATTAGCCACCGTAAAGGGTAGAAAAGCTCACGTTTCGAGCGCTAGCCCTTCGTCAGAGCGATGTTGTCTCCAGGCCACATTACATTACAATCACATTGCAGCAGACCGCAATTGTAAAACTTTGTTTTAGAATTTCGGGTGTCGTGCATTGGTAGTAATTATCAGAAAAATATTTTGAAGGCTTTCGTCATCCATTAAATCTTCAAGGTAGACGTTTAACCAGTTGTTTAGAGAATTTTTCATTCAGTGAGTAAATAATGTTTATTAGCACGAGTTAACAAACCAATCAGAGCGTTTGGATCACCAATAGGGACCTTAAGCAGTCAGGACGGCAACGCCAAGGAAGACTTCGATTAAAAAATGAAATTCTGCCTTTAATTAGAATTAAAATTAATTTGCTGCCGCGGTTTCGGTTCGCAGACGACGCAAACTTCACGTCGTTGTTTTGCATGGGACTGCTAAGAAATGTACAAAGCTTTAAAACAAACGTGCTGAGCTATTGTTCCGCCGATTAGATCTTTTGTTTTTCCATGTCCTCGTTGCCGTCGCTGTCGTGGTTTGCTTAAGGCCCCTATTATTGTTGAAGGAGTATGAACGTGAACCATTCTCAACTTCTAGGGTTATTTGCACTTTTGGTGAAGTTTATTTACTCAGTCAAATTTTAATCCGGACTACACGTTTTACTTAAAAACATTGAAAGGTCCATCTAGAATTTGTGTTATTAATTTGAAATTCATTTGGACTTCTTTCACCGATTAGTGCGACTTGTAATTCCTTTTTGGTATTTCCTCATTGAGAGGGGCATTGCGATTTTCGGTTTTGAGGTATTGGCTATTTTTTTAAATCGGTTTCTCGGTTTTTGTGCCAAAAAACTTTGGTGTTCATTTCGGTCTGCGGATTTTCCGATTTTTAGCATTTGGTTTTCACTTTTCGTCAGAACTACCGAATGGTTTTCGATTTTTCCTGATTGAGTTCCGGTTACTCTTCGATCTGAGCGGCAATTATGCGCCTCCACTGATCTCGAATAGTTGTGAAACCTTTGTACGCTCGAAATCTCTGTTTACTCCACTTGCCACCACTGCATCGGATCGATTGATAACTGGGATGTGAAAAGTTATCGGTTTTGACGGTTCTGAATGCGGTTTTCGTTTTGATCGAATTTTTTGGCGGTTTTGCGGTATAAATGATTTTTTCTACGCTGGGTTTTGTGGTTTCTAATAGACCTCAATGTCCCCCTCCTTATTGTGTTCACTTACACTTCAGCTTTCATTCAATCGCACCTGGAAGGCTGTGTTTGCTCAGTTAATAGACAAGTCATCTCCATTTGAATGCTCTGAATAACCTCTATTTTAAGACGTTTTGAAATTTTTTTTTTCGTTCTAGGTGAAAGAACAGCAACCGTCTCAGAGGTCCATGACTAAAATGAAGACCTCATGCAGTCTTGTATTGGCCATAATTTTCGCCGTATTTGTTATAGGTAGGTTTATCTATAGATTTGTATTATTGATTTAAGATTTAAATCTAATAATTTGAAATGTATTCATCATTAATTCTGCAGCTCTTTGTATCAACTTTGTAACTCTTTGATCTAAAAATCTATGTCGATAGACAAGCACTCATCACTTTCAGAATCACATTTCTTTGAAAGATATCGCATAAATCATTTTGCGGTGATGATTAAAAGAAAAAATTTCAGTTTTTAACTGAGATCAAAATCTCGGATACAAAGCGTAAACAATCGGTTGTCACAAATATTTTAGACTAAATAGGCGTCTAGAAAATTATCGAATGAAAGCAATTGATAAATTTAAGTCTAGTCTTACATGCCATCTAGCCAAAAACCCTCTTAAAAAATCGCTTTCTGGTCACGAGATTTTAAAAAAATTTTCAAATTTCTTAATTTCATACGTGGAATAATATGCTTATCTTTTACTCTGCTGTCGATATGGATTCAGCTGGGCCGATAGATCATCGTAAAGTTCTCCAAGTGAACATTTAGCATTGAATACTTTTCATGTCAACAGCAAACGAGAAAGATTCGGCCTGTTGTAAATTTAAAGGAAATGGTAAATATCACTTTGCTTCTTGATACCAATTCAGGTTAGGGCTTTGAAGCGTTATCCTCAATTTCTCAAAATGACAAAATTTCTATGCATAACATTGTGAATTGATTTTATCAGCAGTTTTTCTGTTCACGAATTATGATAGAAAGATATATGTTCATCCAGTCATGAAGCACAATGGCAAGTTAGAGGAAAGCTTCCAACAGAAACCTTCTGATTTTCCTCGCCACTATTTGAAAGGACACATACAGTGTTGAGATTTGACGTGTTTTGAGATTCGAAAGAGTAACCTGACTTTTCAACAATTGTCTTTAATGTGTCGGAGATTCTGAAACTTGCCTAGCAACCTGGCCGCCAACCTCTGGGGTCTGAAGTCAATTTGTCTCATTTTTTTCCGTTTTTTTTTATCTTTTTGAACAATTAGGAGATAGACAGGATGGAATTCTCAACCCAAGTAATGAATATATTGTAGGTGGCGTATAGCGTTGTAAACAAAGCTGAGAAAAAAGAAAGAAAGTAAAAATAGAAAGCGGCTTTCTGCGAGCTCTGCATTTAGGTTTCGTTGCGGCCAGGTTACCAAGTTTTGTAAAAATCCTTTGTAAAATGGAGGTCACAGTCGATTATAGCACATTCCAAGACCATATTCGAACAGCCAGGTAACTCTGAAATTCCCAACCGTAGCAGTAACTTTGTATATTTACTTTTCAATGATAAAGATATGAAGCATACCTCTCAGTTAAATAACGGTATTACGGAATGAGTATGCGCAACTTGAAGTTATTTGACTGCTCTAAATTAAATTTTGCAGATACGAACATACTCTTTAGCTCGTAATCGTTCATATGTCGATGAACGAATTTGTTCCATAAGCTTGTAGTTACATAGGTAAAATGGAAAAAGTTTATGAGAGGTTTTCATTTCGTTCCTCATACTAGGTTATACAAAAGGGCGGCCAGATTTCTGCAACCTTGACGCCGAAGGTGGTCGTTGTATGGCATACCTGAGGAGGTATTACTTCGACCAAAATGCTGGCACTTGCAAAGACTTTATCTATGGCGGCTGTGAAGGCAACAGCAACAATTTTGAGTCACTGGCAGATTGTCAAAACACTTGTGGAATGAAGGAAACTCTGCGCTAAAGATGAAATAAGTTAAGCCTCATTGTGTTAAAACGCTTTCTCCATCAAGCCTTCGATGCCATTTTGTTCAGTTTTCAGACATATGTATCGTAGAACCGAGAGTACGAAAAGAAGTATTTTATCAGGACGGTAAACTTTGTTGAAGACTCAAGTAGTATTGAGCGAATTTGGTTAAAATTTCACAGAATAGATAAATAAAATGTTGAATCATCGTGGTAATACTGCTTTTAACTTCGAAAGCAAAATCATTTTCGCTAATTATGCCAAGGCGAAACTTTTATTGAAAGGGAAAAGAACTACTGACAGGCATGTGTGCCTGTTTAGCATGAAAAGTGATGTTAGGCTTTTTAAAGAGAACAAGCGTAAAATGGAAAAGGAAATCAATAGAAATACACATTTTCCGCGCAATCTTTTCGAAAACTACCCCAGCCCATCTCCTCTCGTCCTCGTCTCAACCTCGTCTCGTAATCGTGTCATCTTCGTTTCAATCTCATAGTATCGAAGTCTTGTTCGTGCCTCGATAATGGCTACTCTATCTTTCGCGTTTCCCTCGTCTTATATTCGTCTCCTTTTCGGCATGGCTCCGTCTCAACTTCGCCTTGATCTCTTGTCGCCTCCATCCATGGTCTTCACTCGGTGGTACTTTAAACTTCAGTATATGAGAAGCGAAAACCCTAGACGCACTGTGGCTCCTCCAAACCATCAAAGATTGATGGTTTGGACCATCAGAGCTTGTTTTTCATTATGAATAAGACACGTTAGACTCAGTTAAGCGTGAGTTTAATTTATCCTGAGGTGATAGCTTTGTACAGCATGAAATTGATGTTAGCTAACAAATTATAATTCTGACTCTTGTAACTTAAACCCTCATCGTGCGACCGAACATCCTGAATAGTGATACTATTTAATTGGGAGATTTCTCATCGTCGTTTGTTCTGTAGTTGTTTTTATTTCATTTTAAATTTTTGTGTTCAAGGATGAAACTAAAGAACGGATTTATTTGCGGTCCAGACATTTCACCACGGTGGAGTCGATTTCCAAGTAATCCAGCAGCCAATCACAGTCTGGGCTGCAGCAAGAGTTAAAATCACGGGCTGAAATAAAAAAAAAAAAGATTCATCGTCATCAGTCTTACTGAGCTAACAGAATGTAAGGATTCTGATTGGTTGACGTGAGTACCAATGAAATGTGATGCACTGTTATAAGCGTTAACAGCTTCTCTTCTCCCAAATGTTTTTGGTTTTTTTTTTGCGAAGTTTTTCATACAGCTACATATTAAAATTTCTGTCGTTAGTTTTGAGTGTCTTTTAGTGTTTTTGTTTTTGTTGTTTTTAGGTCGTTAAGTCTCACAGAATTTTTTCTCACATAGCAATAAAAAATGAGCAGATCTTACCATAGCTATTCCTCCTTCCGTAATCAGATTCTGCAAATGAAGTAGAAGAGGAAATGATTAGTGGAGGCTAAAAACTAAAACATGCAAGCTTATGAAAGACTATCGAACGGTGGGAATTAGACCCGAAATAAATTGAGTGGCTAGAAATGTGACATTCAATGTAATTTTGATTGAGGGTTGCTTCCTGCATAAAACTCTTCACTTAGTCTTGTAGTTAAACTAGATATTTCCCACCTGACGTTATTGAGTGACTAGTGGCTATATCGGTAATTTAAATTGGCCCTTTTCTGTTCTTCAAAAATTCATAGATATAGATAATCCTGAGATAGAAATTTGTCCACTCTGACCACGAAAAAAAATGGATGAGGAAATTATTTGGTCAAATGTATGGCCTTTTTGTTATCATAAGTCTGACCGGACTTTTCCGACCGATGAGAAGCGCCCTTAAATTAAAATTCATAAGCTCATTGCAACTGAGCAAAGTCCTTTGTACCTTTGTTTTTAAACTCTCTTGCAAGCAAGTTTGAGGCACCTGCAATCAAAAAAAGGAAATGGTTAAAAACCAGGAGAGCAGATACTAACAGAGTACGAAATCAAATTCGGCAAAATGGTCTTAGTGCCAGCCGAAGGGCCTGCGCACATTTACACCCAGGGGTAGAGTAAAGTACATGAAAGATGAGCCTTTCCAAAATTGAAGCCTCAGCTATCATGGTCACGACTTGACACAATCTAAGCAAACAAGATTCGAATCAATTGCCCCAAGAACTGTTCTGCGATCTGCTTGATCTTTTGTGCCATTTAAGGTGAACTACTTACGTTTCTTGGTCACTGTACTACATGGAACGGATTTCAAATTGATGTGGTAGTGTTTCAAAAGTCCAAGCTCCTCGGCACAAGGCATTTCATTACGAGTTTCTGGAAAAAGCAAGAAACATGCATGGCAATTTGGAATAGAACTTGGCACTGTCTTCTTGATAAATATAAGAGTGGAAGTAATCTTTACAAAATCAAAAACTCGTAAATGAAAGGAAAGGTCCAGTTTTAAATTTAGTAACATTCACCTTAGACTTCTTTTTAGTCTTTTTGTGGACAATGATGTCAAACAAAAACTTCATCCGTTCAACGTACCACACCTTAATTATACTCATATTCTTTTAGGTTGAAACCAACTGCTTTCGAATTATTGATTTTTGAAACTATTCCAAGCTCTCAAATCATTTTCAAAAATTTTAGGCTAATAAGAAAATAGTAATGCGTTACAAAATCTTATCTTACCAAGCTCGTCTTCTTGTTCTCGTATATTCGCTCCTGTAATAAATCATAGAAAAGCAGATTGTTCAGGGCGTTACTTTTGCCAATCGGTTTTGCATTTGTAGTGCACATATGAAGTAAATGAAGAAATAATAAAGAAAAAAGGATTTAGAATTTTCTCCTCTCGGAATAAAATACGTTTAATTGGCGTTGTAAATCTTTAGGAAAGATTTAATGTGATAGAGTAATTAAAATAGCTTCATTAATGCGAAACCTGCCAATTTTTTATATTACCGAAGCTCGCTAACAAGGTGGATCTTCATTGTCCTTAAATCGGGTGCAATTCTTCCACTTATTCTTTCGTTCTGTCCCTCTGAATTAGAAAATAACTTTCATTCTTCAAGTTACATACAGTTGTTGAAGGAACTGAATATATCAGTCAAAGTTGAAACAACGCCTTAGAACCTTGTAAGCCTATAATCTGAAAGGAAAAAAATCATGGAGACGATGGAAGATTTTGCCATTTTTAAAAAGTAACTTGGTGGTGATATCTGAGGAAGTCTTTCACCTAATCCCTCAAAATTTTATGAAAATAAATTTTCGTTCTCCCTCTAAACTGAAAAGAAATTGATAAGACATGATAGGCAAACTGCAACAGACTGAGAAGAAAATAAATTCACTTTTTCTTTGAATCAGGAAACAATAAATAAAAGTAAGTAAATGAAAATAAGTAAATATTTTCACTAGTACTAACGTGTATCTTGCAGCCATTCACTCTCTATTAAATCTAGGGAAAATAATTATGGTTAGTATTAAAGTTACAGGGTTAGAGCGGGGCATTAAAGCTATATTTAGGTTGCCGTTAAATTCGGTTTCCTATAACTTACTACGAGGATTCATGATTGGCGATAATTTAGACTTTACTATCATGTTAGCTATGTCAGTTGCCTATGCCATAGCCCGTCTTTTTGTTAGTTAGTTACCCACATTCGCACTTGATTATAGAAATTTCTCATATTACTTCGTAAGAAATTTCTAAGAGATGTAAAACTCCTCAGAGGATATATCAGTTTTAATTTACTGTAACTTTTGAGTGAAGAAAACTATTCCTACGCATGAAAACTCCCTATTCATAAATTTAATTCAAACTTTTTTGATGAATAAGGCATCAAAGCTTTTTTACCTCTAGAAAACCTTTTGCAGAGTTTGCTTTGAGTTGTGAATTTGCCGAGAAATGTGTAAATAACAGGTGCATTGGTGACCGGATTTTTGCAATTTATTACCTTTAATGAGTTCCAAAACAAAAAACAAAAATATGGATTGATTTGCCTTCTAACTTTCGTCATATTTATATTTTTTTCTCGGAAAAAAGACAAATTTTTCTAAGCTCTCTTGCTGCACAATGGTTTTGTTGAAACCTTTCCGAGACATTTTTGGTCCCTTTTGCATTAACATAAACAGTAGGTTTTATTCCAGACAAATCGACGTATCATTCGTATGGAAAGAACAAATCATCAAAGAGGCTTCTAGATATAATAATAAAAAAAAGGATGGAAAAGATAATAATCGTTGACTTCAAATAAAAAGCATGAACAGTTAAGTTACATTTCTAATGAGTTATTAACCATGACATATAAGGAAATTAAAAAAAAGGCTCGGGCGGAAAAAAAGTTGTAGAAAATTCGTTTTGAAGCATTAAAATAACTTTTGTTTATATTGTAAAATGTGGCAAACACTTATGCTGTAAACATTAAGATCCACATCAGGAAATTTTGAAGCATCTGAAAGAACTTTAAGTCTGCATCTCTTCCATAGATAAAACAAGTCGGAAAAGGGCGACAAATGCTCCTTTTCAAATTATATGTGCTTCCTGCGCGAGATAGAAAAGAGGTTGCTTTTTTTGTAAAAGCGTGGAATAAATGGAAAAGAGCTAGTCTTTAATCACAAACTCCGTCGCAATAGATTACTAACGAGGATGTCAATTAGGTAAAAAACTTTTATATGTAGTGAGCGGGGGAAAAAATCAAGTGATTTCTCTTATAAATTTTGTTCTAGTTTTGGATTAAATAGTTGAAGTTTAAAGTCAGACATCTCATAATGCAGTGTTTTGTATTTCCTATTTCCAAAAATGCAATCAAGAAAACTGTGTCCGTAGTTGTGGCTTTTAAAACTGGGGAAGGCTAATTGCACTTCACACTCAAAGAACAGCGACGGTGATAGTAAGGAGAAAAAGTCTGTTATTTGGGTCAGAGTTAAAATAACTTGATACACAACAACTAATCCTGCATTGGTAAATCATGAATTATTAAATATATGTTTGACGCCTTGCTATGATAAAGTTCGCTCACTCTTTTCCTCCAGTTTCTGAAAGCAATATTTTCTAAAGGTGGAAAAAATAGGTATTTGATAAATTACCTCTAAACAATTATAACCAAGCTTGCCAAGTGTTAGGTTTTGCAATATCGTTATCGGAAATATTTCGTCATGTCATTTGTTTCTTTTCACGTGAGACATCTCATAATCGAAGTAGAATTTTTTTTCCGTTATTCTGTTCAGCTTGATATTTTCAACTTAAAATATTGAGTTTAGAGACCTAAATGTTTTTCAGATCACAAATTCCGGATTGTAATTTCAGTCGTACACCAAAATTATGTGTTAGGCTACGGAATTGTAACTCATGGCAGTTTTAGTTTAATTTAACAAGACGAAACTTCCAAAAGATGAAAAATTAAATTTCGATGTTTTGAGGCATTTGTTATCTAAGCGGAAATTTAGGGCAAACTTTGGAGAGCTTTTGTTTTTTTTATTTAATGGAGAGGAAAAGATTTTCGGTTTTTTTTTTCTCTTTTCATTTAACCTCCAAAATAAAAGTAATTTTATGTACTTTAGGGATTTTGTAATTTCTGCCACTCTCTTTTTTACTTAACGAGAGCAGTTTTAGAATAAGAATGTGGGCCTTACATTTCACAGATGAAAGCAATAAAAGAGTAATGGAGAAAACTCAATAGAGTTCATTACTGAGAAATATTAAAATTTCATTTAGCCAAAACAGAGAGTAATAGGTTTCTGATCTTTTGTCTTTACTGATTTTCTAAAGAGATCTTACTTAGTCTCCAAACTGGAATGACGCCCAAGGCGGAAAAACAATCGGTTAATGAAACGACGATTTCAAACTCTAGCCTAACAACCTCAAACTGTCTTCTTAAATTGCTTCTTTTTGATAAAGAACTCATCTGGAGCTCAAAGCTTGTTATGTTTGGGTTGCTTGGAGATCCGTATATCATTGAAAACCAGGTCAAGCTCATCGTTCAAGATTCTCTCATCTTTCCGGCTTTTTGTTAAATTCTTTAAATCAGATTCAAAAGTGAGTTAAATTGGATTTCTGTTAGACGTTCAAGATGTTCGTTGTAGTTTAATGTATTTTTCTTTTAATTTTTCATTTCGTGTGAAACGCAAAGTAATTATTACTTGTTATTCGAAGCGTCACTGGAATGGATTTTTGCTCCGATATCGAAATTACCTTCGACCGAGATTACTCAAGGAATATTTTTCTCTTTACTTAAGATATCTTAATTTGTCACATATAAGTTCTGCAATATTTCAAAATGTACATCAGCTGTCTAGTTTTTGTCTATCGTAGATCGCTTTTTAATTTTAAAGATAAACAAGGCAAAACGCGAAACTACAGTACAGTTCAGGCTTGGTCTGTAGAATTATAATTTATGTTCGCATAAAAGTAGAGACATACATTTTGAACGGAAATTTAGCCGATGAAATTCTCTTAAAATAATTGTTACGATTTAATCACTTCTTTAAATGGTATTTCACCCATTCGCTTATCATTTTTAGGAAGTATTTTGAAAAAGCTGTGGAATATTGGACTTAAACTTCTTCCAGTATAGCTCTTGTTTCTTGGAAATCTAACTAATTAAAAAATCGTATTTAAATAATGCGCAGTTTTGTACGGGTCTCTAAAAACGTCTGAGCGTCATTTTCAATAGCTTCTCGCGTCTGTTTTAAGTACTGTATGCATTTAAATTGTTCCTCCAAATGCAATTTTTGTGTTACGAAAAATTCATGTTCTCTATTAAGGAAAGATATTTGTCTCCCTCTTGTGGCCAACCATATCGTTATAGCTTTTTTCATATTGAATAAAATTTAAATCGCGCTTTTGGTGAGATTAAGGATAAAGATTAATGTTTCTCAAAATATTTCTGAAGTTAATATTTTTCTGGGAGTAGAAGGTTTTCAAAAGTCTCACCTCTATCGTCGCTTGGAAAAGAACCTGCGAAAGGAGTCAAAATGAAATTAAATTTAACAGCATGAGAAAAAAGAGATCACAAAACCTTAATAAGAAAATGGCGCCAATGATTTTTCAACCACGATATTGATGTATATTTGTAAAAATACCCTTGCTCTCAAATGATAAAGAAGCTGATTGAAATATATAAAAACGAATTGCGATTAGATTCAGGACTAAAAATTTGTGGTAGTCTTAGATTTGATTTAAAACTCGATAAAATGAATCTGATCCGTATAAGTGAGTCCCTTTTACTGTTTCCTATCTTATTCAGGCATGGCTGGAAATTGAAGATTTCTTTTTCTATTTCAAAGCAATTTGTCAAGAAGTGGGACAGAGTAAAAGAAAAATAATCTACTTTAAAACTTGTAAAAGAACGAAACTTGTTAGAAATGTGTAGTTGTTAAGCAGCCTATGAATATTTTTAATGTTCTTCTTATTTATTTCTCAATCATTCAAACTTAACAGTAATAAAATAAAAAGAAAGAATAATTCTCAAAAAACTCAAATTGCTTCGCAGATAAGTCTGTTTAAAAAAAGGCTTATTCGGAAAAACCAAAAAAAAATTCAATAAAGATGGAAATGAAATGTTAAAAACGGAAAAAAAAAAGAAAATGAAAAGAATACAGACAACTAGCAGAAGACTCACATGTAATTGCAAACAAAGCGGCGAATATCACTAAGAATGCAAGTTTCTCCATGTTTTTGTTAGCGGTCTTGTGCTTTGGACTCCTGGTGTTGTCAGTTCTGCGTTCCTTTGGCTTTTGTGGTACGGTGTAATGTCACTCAGGTTTTATATTCTCCTGTCAGAGCCACGATTGCAAACAAATATATGATCTATGAATAGGGGGTATTTTTCTATTAGCGTGGTCAAGGAAATTAGTGGCAAAGTGACCCTAGGTTTCAAAATAGTATTAATTTCGCCTTTTCTATCTCCTCTTTCTTTTCATGAACCACCGCTGAGGCATTTGGTTGTATTCTCACGCCATTGGGAAGCCTATTGTGCAACCTTAAAAGCTCAAAGGAAGTTGGTTTATTTCTCTTAATTTCAAATCCATTCATAAAGAATGTCTTGAAAAATTGATGATCTTATTAATGATGTGAACGTGGGCAGAATGCGTTTATTTTAGAAGTCCAGTTAAACGCTGACAAGATTCTCGGTCGCAAAATTTCTTCCTCATTGGCTCAGGAAATGACTATTTGTGATACACAAAAGCAGATAAGGATTTTTTTCTTGATTGGTTATGGCCACAGCACCTCTAACCCTTTTTGACAAGGTCCTCTAAATTCCATAGATATTGCAGTCATTTTGTCAAGCTCTCGAGTTTATTTACTTAGCTCTGACGTGATCATAACTTTTCTACAAGTTAATCTTTATTACATCCTGATATAATTCGACCCCAATGCAGGCGAATTTTTCTTGATTATATCCTCCGTACAATCGCCCCCCCACCGGCAACACATAAAAATTTCACAAGCTGCTTTATTCATCCTCGGATTTGATCTTTTGTTCCGTTTATTAACCGATCCACACTCTACACTGTCTTAATTAAAAGAATCAGCGCCACGGCGCCGAGCGGGTGAACCCAAACCAACACACGATCACAGAAAGGCAAGACAATCAGATCTGAGCAACAATAAGCTATCACAAAAACTGAATCGCACGGGCTGATATGTTTATTTATACACCGACATCATAAGATCGGGAAGTCGTTAAATTCCCATGTCTTAGCCCAGCTGGGAATATGTATGTCGCGCTCATTAGAAATTTTCAGCGCGCTTCGTACAAGCTGTATTACAGGGCGGTTCTGGTCATGTTAATTCATTTACAAGTGTCGGTGAAACTCCAAGAAAACAGTCCAATAGAGACAATACGGAAATTAGACCTCAGGAGATCCGTGACAAAGAAGGACAAATGAATATCACAGCTCACTGTAAGAAAACTTGCTGACTCTTCTATTGGGAAAACTCCCCGCAAAGCGCTAAGAAACAAGTGCTGCCGGGTGAACGCATAAACTTTGTGCGGTAAAAGTCTTGTCAAAATATACTTTTATCAAATGATAAGCGAGTTTTTAGATTCTAGTGCATCAGTTGAGAAATCTGCGATTTCAAGGGTGACAAGGAAGAATAAAGAAGATCCTTTAAATATTCCGAAATAAATGGCTGAGTATAAACGAAGAATTATTCCCTTTTTCTTTCTGTCGAGAATGATTGTTCAAAGTTAAAAAACTTCACATTGCTCGGAAAAATTAACCCTTTTTTCCCTCTGATGTGTTCCATTATCAAGGAAAGTAAATTGTCATTAGTACATCAGAGAAACTTTGAGTTGAGGAAAGAAAGAAGTCAAGTTCATTTCATCAGTGATTATAATTAAAAAGGATTTTTTCTATCAAGTAAATGCATCAGTCAAAGGTAAATGACTCAATAAACAAATAATTTTTTTCTCAGAGAATCTTCTGGATTCGGAAATCCTTGCACGATATCAGCCTGATGACAGGGCTATAAAAATTCTGGAAAGTAAATTTCCGCCTCATATACGTCAGTAAGACTGGGTTTATTCAACCAAAAAAGAAAATATCTGTAAACATCGATTGTGTTCGAGATGACTACAAATCAACCACAACAAACAGGCCTATTGTTACCCAAGCAGGTGCAACGATAACGAAAAAGATCGGTTTGGCGATAATCTCTTAAACAATGTACCAAGTAAGACAGGAGTCTTCTTTACTGAAGAAAAACTTTCTTTGTTTATGCCAAATAAAGACTATTTTGTCGGAAGACTTAGAGACGAGCGAAGCTCTAAAAGCAAAACATAGCTTGAAAGGTAAAACCTGAGTTTGTTTTCGCCAATTGTGGCTCGCTCAAGGAGACTTAATCAAAAAGCACTAGCGAGTTGTCAAACGAGAATTGTTTTGATCTGAGAAAGAGCCAAACATTTTTGTGATTACGAATCAGGGATAAATATCGCCTTTCGACGAGACAAAATCAAACCGCATCAGAAAATTGCTTTATTGAGAATTTTTTTCAACATATTTCTAATAAATTATTTATCAGTGATATGAATTAAATCGCAAAGTTTCATGGAGAAATGTGTGGGAAGGTAAAGATCTATATACAGTGAACTTGTAAGATTTACAAAAAAACCTACCCTAACGTTGTCCTCTTTAATCATAGACCATTACGATCAGAATTGATATCAACATTTTTGGTTGAAAGCTTTTTTAACACCAACGCTTACAAAAGTAATGAATTTCTTTTTATTTCATCAAGAATAAATTTAAAATTGAAGGAAAGAATGACTACATTCAAGGTTTGAAAGTTGTGTTGTCGCATAAAATACGACTCAAATTTTTCCGGTTTCTTCGATGAAATTCTTAGTGACTGATTTACGATTTCTTTCCTAGTTCCTTCTCCTTACCTTTGATTTCGTTGGGATGTGACTCTCAGTCAATATCTCACCGATATTATTACTACGCTTCTCAATAGTAGTGCTTAGGTTCAGCCTTTGGTTGGTGTAGGTACTGTAAATATTCAGCACTCGTGTCGTGTTTTTTGCGAGGGTATTTTCAATAAAACAGTTTAAGATCATAACAGTCAAATATATTTTGAAATAAATCTCTCACATCGCTACTATTTGGCTTAAGTTGAAATAAGTGTTTTTTTCATGAAAGTTGTAACAAAGAAAATAAAAACATTTTAAATTCAGAAAGCAGGCTATTGCAGTGCTACCTACTTGGAAAAGAAATAGCTAACTTTCTGGCAGGTTTGAATTTTGACCATATAAACTAATTTTTTCTGCCCTATCTAATTGTGGCTTTAACTCCCAATACTTTTCAAACGAGATTTCAATTTTCTATGTTTTTTTTCTTCAAAGAAAATATCAAGTTTATTGCCTTACAGGAAATATTTTATTTCAATTCTTGTTTCACTTACCAAATTAGTTGCACTGTCCACTCAGCAAAGGGCAACCAGAGATTTACTCGTAACAAATTTCAGTCCTCCTTCAAAAAGTGCTTGGCCTTTGTAGTCAAGGAACAATAACGGCTCAAATGTTACAAAAAGAATCTTAATCGTATTCAAAATACAAATTGCTCCTCCCTTGCAACGCTGTGAAGCAAATAGCAGACGTCCTACGAAGTTAACTTTTATCTCTCATTTCCTCGATAAGCGATTCCTTAGAATGCCGGCGATACTTCGAAGCTACCGAAAACAACTTGTTAAAATTCTCAGCGAGGGCGGACAAAAGGTGCGAGTTTTGCCTTCTTTGCATACTTTATTACTGTCATTCACATGTTGGTTTGCACAGTCAATGTACAGAACGCCAAAAGAATAAGAATGTTCAGCTGCAAATGATGGAGCAATCAAAGCATTGGACAACTTTTTACAATAATAAATCTGCGGTGAAATCAAGGATCAAAAGGTTGCGAATTGAGAATGTTATCATTATATCCTTTAAAGAGCGCATAATTTACACCATCATCATTTGCGAAATGAGCTGCAGAGATATAGAAAGCTTTGGAACTCATCATATGCACAACATTAAGAGTTATGGGGAGCATTTAGTCTTTTTAAGGATATTATCGTGCTCATTAACCATTCTGCATGAGAAGGAAACTGTTTTCGTACCAACTCCCGGGAAGAATTCTCAAAGTAATTCTTAGCGGTACTGTTTCCTCATAATAAGATAAAAGAGACAATGACATTAAAGTTAAGAACTTAAAACGGATTTTCGTTAAAAGTCGTTTTGAATTTGTATGGAATAGTGTCACCAGGGAATAAATAGTGAAAGCGATAATAATGAGGGTGATAAGGTTGTATTACACCAGAGCTAAATGTAACTAACCCCTTTTGATAAACATCTCTCCTAAGCGGTGACGCGTTTACGAATCCTTTTCCTCTGTCAAGTGTTTTAGGCTTTATCAAATTGAATCACCAAAGCCATGTTTTTCTAATAATTTGAACTGAATATCGAGAGGGAATAAACCCACGTATAATTTAAGCTCAACTAATTAGAAACATATTCATGTTAAAGTACATTTCTCATAAATTTCAGAAGAAAAAAATAGTGATAAACTATCAAAATTTTGCTTAGTATATGGATTTAATTTGAATACCAGTATATTTGATTTTTGCATTGCAGTTATTTCTAATAGTTATTAAAGCATCTCGGTAGGTCCTTAATTCAATCGATATGACCTAAGTTAGAGTTGCTCTAGGTTTCATTTCGCTTTATCTTATAAAGAGGAAAATTTATTTTTAATCTCTTTAGTCGGTATCAGTTTATACGGTATCATATAGAGATAATTTTCGAGAAAAATACCTTAGAGAAAATCATAATAAAATAATCATCATTTTGAGGCAACATGCATGATAAGGCTATCCAAAAATGCACTAATTTACGAAAGTGCTCATCAGAACTTTTCATGTAAAGTGGTTTACCCATCTTCAACTAAATCTTATCTTAGGAAGTCATTAAAATCCCCATCAACGAGATTGTATTTCACGCCCATAACGAATGGACTGCCGTCAACAACTGGTAAGTATGAAGAAAAACTCGACGCATGGTCCATTTTTTTAGAAGAGTTGAAGATATTGAGTTTTACTGTGTTGTAAAGATAATCTTATAAACTTTTCTAAATAATGCAGTCGCTTGTGCTGTTTCGCCCTATTTTCAAGCGGGTCTCTAATTGAAATTTAGCAAGAGGAAGCTGTAAATTTATATAATTAATCAGAATTTACCGAGGTGTTTGCATATTGTCTTTAAAATCCTCGTCTACTATATTTAGCCCATACAGCGATTGATAACAGAAATTCCGGAAGGGCTTACTTCAGCTAATCTGGCCTATTCCTATGTAACAAGACCAACAGAAGTACCTATTAAGTGCTTCAAAATGGAAACTGACATTAGCCAAACTAGCGGCTCTCTTCTAATTAATACCGAGGAACGAAAGGATTTACACCTCTTTACCAGCAATTTCTTTGCATTTGGAGGCCATCAAAAGCTGCTTTCATGGCACCTACAAATAGGCCGGTGAAAAATGACATCAAAATGGCTCACAAAATTTCCCAAATTGAACTCTACAAGAGCAGGTCCTTTCTCGAATGAGAAAGAGGGGGATACGAAAGTTCTTTAAGCCGCTAGCTTGTTTGTTTGTAGATGAAAAAAGACCCTTGCAACTTCGGCAATCATTAGCCCTTTCAACAAAAGTGCGTTCCCCGTTCCTTTTATCTATGGTGGGTCTTTCCGGAACTACAACTGAAGTGCAGTTTCGTTGTACAGACTTTTCATAGTCTTTCCAAGAGAAAGTACTTATCATCTGGCACTAAACTAGATTGTGCTAGTAAAAGAAGCCTATTATGCTAGTGGCATTGCTCAATCATTTTTCAAATGATGCTTAAAATTATGCTCGTTTTTGAAAATTATGCTACTTTTTCTTTAAGTGTGCTCTACCAAAAAAAAAGAAAAAAGAAACAGTGAAGTCCAAATTATATATTTGTCGTCAATTAAGCATGAAATCCTCTTCATTTTGAGATACATACTTGCTTTGACAAAACATAATCAACCATTGGATTCCAGACGAGAAGCAGTGACTTGACGTGTCAAAATGTAAGTTTCTCTTCGGCACCATTTTGTTGCCTGTGAAAGTGGGAACTATAAACGATGCAATCTTCACAACGGATGTGCCCAGTCCTCTAGAACAATTGTATACTGCGGTAACTCTCTTCTTCCAAGACGTTGAAAACCTGAAAAAAGACATGAACCGAATTTGAAAATAATCGGTCTTGGAGACAAAACAAGTCATGACTCTGCTAACTTTTTCTTCAAAATAAGAAAAAATATCCTGATTAGGCTTGCAGTGCTATTTTCATAATAAAAAGGAAAAATTATGCTTGTTTTAACAATTTAGGTCGAAAATTATGATAGTGCTATGTATAAGGGCCCAACTGACGCATAAAAATTTGTCTGATCCCAACTTACTTGTTAGGTGGGTGTGCCCGACAGGAATCCTGAAACGCATATAGTTGCTATGGAGCTGGATGCAGACTTTGCATTTCTTTTCAGGTTTATTTCAATGTCCTTGTATAACGTGTTGCACGACCATTTTTCTTCAGGGACGACTGCGAAAGTACAGAAATAAGCTTAAAAATTACTTTTTAATTCCAAACAGTCATACTTCGTATATTTTTTTTATCACAACTCTAAGGAGAAATTTTACCGCCGTTTTTTTCGTTTTATTCATGTAAGAACTTGCATTCAGTGGCGAAATAATCATATAAATTTTCAGTTAATAGAGTTCAAAAACGTAAACGAAATGCAAAAAAAAATCTTAGCCAAGGAACAGTTGGAAGAGTAATGGTGGATCGCAACACTGCATTTTACTTTTTGGATAAAAACGAAACAGGCAGATCCGAATGATTCGTAACATCGATTATTCAATGGAATATTGCCTGGCTCACGTGAGTGAACGATTCTGATGACGAAATATTGGATAGAAAATTTGAGCTTTTGACTTGCGAGGAAAGCCTAAAGGAATTATCAGCGGATTTAGTTGCAGTTGCTAAAGACACTGCCAAAGAGCAACTTACCCCTGCCGAATTACAGGTAGTTAATAGTTTTTTGTGAATTTTATATATTTTACCACGCAACATTCTGCTCGTCATGTCAGACATTTATTCCGATGCAATTAACAGTTTTTAAATTATTTATTTCTTGTAGACAGCGGATTTGTCCAGTGAAATGGAAGGGTTATTCTTCACTGGCTCACAAATGACCAAATTTATTTTATTTGCCTTATTGGGAATATTTGCCTTCCTATTAGTCATCGGCAAACTATGGGAAGTCTACACCAACTGTAAGCCAACGGTACGCAAGAAGAGAAAAGGTAACTGAAAGTAGGACCTAAAAAAAAATCAGGCTCGTACGGTTGGTAGAGCGCTACACCGGTATCGCAGAGCTCATGGGTTCAAATCCCGTACGGGCCTGAATTTTCTCAGGTCCTATTTATAACTACTCGTTTCAGTAGCGTTCTTAGCTGCGAGGATCTCTTAATTTCATTTCTTCACCGCAGTGCAAATATATAATTTCATATATCTAAAATCATCATTCATTACTTGGATGGTTTATTTGGACCCAACACAGAGGTCATGGGTTCAATACTTATAAGGCAGTCGGTCTGTCAATCAAATAATAAGTAATTATGTCAGTCCGTTTGTCGGTGAGAAAATAGTAATTCATTCAAACGATTAATGACCGAATCAAATATCAACTATTTGTGTACTGACAAACGGAAAGACTGAAGTAATATGTTCAAGGATTAATTTTGTGGTTCATTTCTTAAAATGTCCTCTTCGATCCTTTTAGGATTGATTCCTCGCAGCAGGAAGATGTCCATGATGCGACTCAAAGACATAACGTCTGATCTACAAAAGTTGAAAGAGGAATTTGAAAGTGCCGTGAACGGTTTGTCTCCTGTAGGCATTCCTGAATACTCAAGACCAAAAGAACGCTCATTTTTTATTATGCTTGATCAGAAAGGAAAGAGTGAAAATACTGAAACAAAACTATAACTCGCTGAAAAAAATTTGTCATAAATAGATTCAGATAGCATTTTACTCTTCTGAGATTTCCATGGCCAGTGGTATATTTTTAGCTTGATCAAAAAGAAAAGGTGAATGTGTCACACTGAGTAGGACACGTAACTGACTTATTCTTTTTCATTACGAATTGTATTGAATTGTTTTCCTTCCTTATTCCTATTCCCTGTTTAATTTATTTACTTCAGTTTTTAGGCCAACAAACCAATACGTCGTTTTCAGAGAAAGGTAGCAAGTTAACCAAGAAGGTTTATAAATTTTTCTCATTCCATTGCAATCAGTTTTGGCCGTCTATTGATGAAATAGCTTGCACAGTTAATTACAGACTCTACCTCGTCCGTGCTGACGGATGAACAGAATCGAGGGTTAAGAATAATTACTTTGGTATTTGCTGTTCAGTGTGTAACTTCTGGGTTTGTTTGTTTACACTCTATGGTATTAAATTTTTACCAGTGCTGGAAAAAAGCAAGCTTTTGAAAACGGGTGGTGCAAATTGGAAGTATAAATGAAGAATTTCTTTCTTTTTCAATTATTTAAGGAAGAACTTATCATAAAAGGTATAATATAACGAGAATTGTTTCTTGACTTCTCTTCTCTTGGTTAAGTAAATGCAAGTGTAATTTCTGGCTGGTCACTTTCTCAATTTCTTTCGCAAAAAGCAAGAGATTTTATAACATTTCAGGAGACTTTAGGAACCACTAGATTTTGAGATTATGGAGGGCAGATGCAAGTGGTCACTGAAGACTCCAGGTTACAAGTTAATCGTTTCGAAACGTCCTTAATCCTCAAATCCTTACGATTTAATCAAAGTTTTTCAATATTTTATATAGCCAATAGATATGTGTGCCTAGAGCATGCATAAAAAACACTAACTATAAGAGAATAAGGGCCAGTCAAGGACCATTATTCATTTACAGATAATAAACTCCACAGGCGATTTCTCTCTGAGAAATGCATCCTTGTTTTGCACTTGAATCTTGCACCGTAATCGATAATTTTTTCGTGTATCTATAAATATATTTTTTAATTCAGGCAAGATTGTATATAGAAGCATATTTTTGTAACTTTAGATATGCCACAAGTGAAAGCTAAATGATGTCTACAACTTGTAAAGTTATCATAGGAATCTTTACTTTTAGCGATCAAGAAATATGGTGGACAATGTACAGTTATAATTCTGGGTTAAAAAAAAAAAGAAAGCTTAGACGTTAGATCAAATAGTGTCCACAGAGTATTATTTTAGGGACCTTACTCGCACATTACATGATTGGTTCCCTTGACTAAGAATTTTTAGGCTCGCTCTTGTACCATGGAAAAATAGATCGTGTCGCGGCAAGCAACTACAGGAATGGGAGTCTAATGGGCTGGCAAATTAGAAAAAATAAAGATGACGAATCTTGAATCTCGGCTAAAAAATTAGTTACAAGAAAAGAAGATTTAGTTTAGTCTAACGTTTTGGTTATAGTTCAGTCTTATTCGTTCATTTTTTGAAAGGATTAAGCAAAATGTGACGTCTCAGACTTATAGGAAATGAAAAATGAAACGTATGCATAACCTTGAACGTTTCGATCAAAAAGTTACTTCTGCAAGATTACTTCTAAAAAATTTAATCAGGATGTTTAAATTCTCTGCTAGGGGCTTCTGTAAGCCCCCAAGTTTTCCGTGTCTGTATTTGCATAAGCTTGAGTTTCTGGATGACGAGACAATATGTATACCTACCTTATAGAGAATGGATAATCTTCACCGTATAAGTGGTGTAAGGACTCTTTAATGAAGAATTAAGATATTGTAAAACCATAGAATATTAGGGAAAATTTTGCATAAAGTCTTTTAGTTTAGTCATTCACGGCCTTAGTTTGGAAACTAGGTAGACTTCTTCCCAAACCCTCACCCCTGTGAGTCCTATTTCAACTAATTGTAAATAAACTGATGTTTTTTAAATTTCATGTTTGTTAAGGTAACTGGATTCTGGCAAATTTTCATGAAAATCCAATAAATCTATATACCCTGTAAATTCGTTTTAGTAGAGGTAACTTGCATAAAAACAAGCCTCGAGTTTTCGTTCTCCAAAGAAATTCACATTTTTCGCATGTCATTGCGGTCAAACCGCCGACCAATGGAACGCGACATCGACCCCCTGTTATGTCTCCAGAAGAAAAACTCCGAAATTCACGGGAAAGGTAATTTCGCGAAACGGGGAAAACGAATTTTCGATAGTTCAACGAAGTCCTAATGTTCATCCTCAACTGAAGAACATGAAGAAAATTGAGTAAAGCAAGCAAAAGAAAAAAAAAAATTTGCCTTCTGTTTTCTCGGCCTGGGCTCTCTCACGACGATTCTTTTTTTGATGAGGAATGTGATTTGTTAACGTGTTGCGAAATATTACAGAAATTCCCCTTCGTTGTGTGGTGCAAGACGTGATTCAAACAAAATATGCAAATAAAAATCCCAGATGAAACCCCGCGGAAAACGTTAACACTGTGCTAACTAACACCCTTTAACTCCCATGATCTCATTAGCAATTCTCCTAACTGTCTGCCACGTAAATCTTGTGATATTAGTTCGGAGCACTTGGTATTGGATCGACTAATAATCCACTAATTTATATTTTTCTTTATTGTCATTCATTTTTTTGTATTGATAATGTAAGGTGAAATTCTGTCTTGGTTACCCATGGGAGTTAAAGAGTTATGACATTCTCTCAGCCATATCTCCCTATTTTCAAGATTCTGTAATTTTTATTTCCCCAAAAAATCAGACTTGACTTCTTTCTTCGACTAAAGAGCGAAAAAACGAAATTCTAATAGTTTTGACCATATTTTGTTGATAGTAAGCTTAATATTCATTTATAATTTTAGTGGAAGTTACGGGTTCTTAGCCCTGACCCAAAAGAAAAGTTAAAAGGAGTTAAGATGAGTGGATAAGGCCTTAAGAATAATAAATAAATAGATTGACAATTCGAGAGAGTCAAAATCATTTTAGTGGTTAACCAAAAATACCTGAAACAATGGACCAATGAATGATGGCCATATTTCGTAATCGGCAGCTGCACCCCGTGAGCTGTGAGACTCTTGTTGACTTACAATTGTTCAGCGATCCTCGTCTTTTGTTGAAAGGGAGATTAAATTTCACTGCGTTTGATATTTCACACAACATGTACTTCAGCAAATATATAACTCTTTTACAACTGCAGTAAGTCAAGGTAAGTGGAATCTGGAGCCTTCCTGCTTTCGATCCCGCGCTCGATCAACACTTCTGGTGATTGAGTCACTATTTTTCAGAGATAATAGTCCGTGCTTTTTATATAAAATGACACAACATATCTTTTTAAAGAAAGAATATAATGCAAAATTTGTATAGATTTCTTCCCTGTGAAATCCTCAGAGGATTATCACAAATGCACATAAAGAAAAATACAAATATATGCGTTTGCCTGAAAATCTCGCTACGAATATTTTGAAAATGGTTACTTTCAGAACAGTCCTCCGGCACTTCAAGACAGCATAAACATTTTTCCTCTTTTGGTTCCTTTTTGCAAATTTTTGGTGTTTGCCACTGGTTAAAAAAAGCATCACATTTTTCTATCGCAGCACTGTTAGTAAGCAAAGTGTCATTTATACCAGGAATACAAACAATTTATTACCTTTTCCGTTCGTTTTGGCTGTTCGTTATCTTACTCAAGCGATAGTCATTGCTTGTATTCTCAGCAGGACTGCATATTTGTTTTTCTCGTATTTTTTACCCAAGCGACGATAAGAGGTGTCAGCAAATTGTAGTCATAATCATTTCAATAAAAATACCAGCCGGCCAGCCGCCATTAGCGCTAAAATATATGTTCTAATGGATCATGTTCCTAACTCTTTAAGATAAAATCTTCGTTCACAGTCGGTATCGTCTTAATTTGCTAGTGAAGGTTTTAATTAACTTGGATTCGACTCTCCTGTTTTCTGCGCCCAGTGCGAAGTTTTCCCACCTTCAAGCTCTCTTTTCGCATGATTTATGCCGATAGCAGGATTTGGAGGTGAGTATAACGTTGCATTATTTAAGACCTGAAATTTTTTCCAGCCATTTTATGCTGTATTTTATTCTTACACTGACCGAACTCCTCGGAATAGACGACTACGAACAAAATTTCCACATTCGTTCTTGAGTTGTTCAATTAACATGCAGCGTGCAACAATGTTTCGGTCTTTTTTCCTTTTCAAAAAGGTACGTGTTTCCTCGAAATACTGTATTGTCATCATGGCAATTTATTCAGACAATTTCTTTATTGTTTGCAGAAACAATCCTCGTCGAACTTTTGTGAAAAATTGTTTCCAAATTTCTTGAGCTTTGTCCATTTTATTTGCTCATCCCTCGTGCTTTACGTAGAAATGGCCACATCCCAACCAGTTAAGTCCTGGTGTGAATATTTCGCTTCGATTCAACACTCCCTTTAAAGACGGTTTTGTTGTGGTAATTTTAATTACACACTGTAGGGTTGAATTTGCACCTGCCTCCAAGCAAAATAAACCGCTATCCCCGATTTGCATTCGTTTACATTACGTTCATGAGGGTATTTTTTCTGCGGCTCATTACTTTTTCTTAACTTGCCGACTTCACTAGTTTCGGTTGCTCAAAAAGAGTAAAAAAAACAACAGTGAAAAAAAGAAAGCCACTTCCGATTTGCCATTCTCAGAAAACGTGGAAGCAAATTTTGAACTGAAATTTTTCACTAAAAGATGGAACTCTGAATAATTTATAAACCGGGTAAGAATTTAATAGATCATAAATATTTTAATTGAAAAGAAAACTATGGAATAAGCTAATTCATGAACAACGTAGAAAGCTGTTTCTTTTCATCTTCGTCTCTGGTTCGGGGACAATTTAAACTTTGACGATAAATTTCTTATTCCGCAGAATTCAATATGTATAGAGTCAAGATTGGATTCATCGTAGTTCTGGTTTGCTTCGTTACCTTGCCTGCTGCTAGCTATTCAAGTCATAAATCGAAATTAATCCCTGGGACTCGTGAGATCCGGCAAGAGCGACGAACGCGTGAAACCCGTCAGGCACATTCTAGCAACACCAAATGCCGATACAAAATGGCTCTTTTGGACGTGCCTCCATATATAATGAACACAGCTAGTAACAAGTCAAACAGAGGCTTTATGTACAAACCGCTCATGGAGTCTATAAATAACGTTTGTTTTGATGAAAAAAAGTTAACGGAATCTCATCTGAACTGCTTGCTGGATCCAATCTTTGTACGTGACTACGACGAGATGATCAAACTGATTAAAGAAAAGCAAGTGGATTTTGCTTTTCCTATTCTGTCCGACATGAAAGCTAAGCTGACGACTGAAACCAATGTCACGGTCATCCGAGCATTTGTCTCATCCGGGTGTTCAATGATAGTGAATACAAAGTTATGCGAGCAGGATTCGCGGAAACAGTTGATGACTTCCATCACGTCACAGTGGCCGATATTGGCTTGTATCATACTTTTATCAGGAATATCTGGGGTTATCATTTGGCTTTTTGTGAGTATCATTGGCCTAGAAAACGTATTTATAATGAATAAACATTTTTAAATGCTGGAAGTTATTGCATACGCAATTTAATTTTTTAGGAAACTTCAAAGCGCTAGAGAATTCAATGATGAATTAGTCTAATCTCATGATTGGCCATCTTTGTTCATTAACACTCATAGTGCTTAAACTTATCGAAAAAAATACTCGAAATTAACTTAAACTGTCTGAAATCGAAGATTATCGCGAAAGATTTTAATCAGGTAAAAGAAAATTGTGTTCCTGAGATATCGAAACGGTATGAGCGAGCTCGTAGCGCGCGCAGGAGTAGGTCGTTATAATTTAAATAATTTGGCTTGTGGACGGATGTGTAGTATTCATTTTAATACCATGCTTTTGTTTTGAATCCCTCAGGAACATAGAGAAAATGAAGAGTATTTTTCACCATCTTTTGCAATTGGATCGCCTCAGGGGTTCTGGTGGGCAGTGGTATCACTTACAACAGTAGGGTAAGTCATCTTATTTTTCTTTTGTTTATTAAAAAACTTCGCGGGTTAGAGAGCAAAAACACTGGCGGCACATCGTCATGTGCATTTTCTTCTCAGCGACCAGTCAATATTTATCGCCCTAGGGAGGGGTCAATTATTTATTTTTTTTGGGGGGGGGGGAGAGGCGGGGTTGCGTGGTTTCTAGAGGGAATGGGGTGGATATGGGTCGTTGTCAACCGAGTATAACTGTCAATGGGGGGGGGGGGTATGGTTATTACAGAGCCTTATGGGGGTATCAGGTAAATTCCACCTTGACACAACCAAAATCCTCCAAACCCTACCCCCCTCCCCCTAGCGAAAAATATTAGTTATGATTAATTCATGGACAAATCTCATGTTTTAAGCACGGCTTAAAGATATAAAGACGCCGCTAGCCACCTATTTCGTTGGAAAGCTTGCGTTTTTGAACCACGTATCTTTGCTCTCTTAAGGTTACTTCCCATCTTCGCAGGTGTCCTTCGGGAAAAAAATCGTACGCGCGCAAGTTTTACTAAAGTCCTAGCAAACTATATAGCAGAAGAGAGCTTAATAACTGCAGTTTACGAAGAAAATATAATTTAAGCGACTTTTATTTTAAGGAAGTGTCAGAAGCTGGAAAGGCGTGAAACGACCGAAGGTTCTTCTATTGAATTTATCGGGTATCGGATGCCACAGTTATTCACATGGCATCAATCAACAAAAGTGTGTCAGGCTTCTTCGATATTCTGATTGGTTGTCTAGATGTCGGCATCTAAAGTCGGAGTTGCTAAAATACGGGAGGTGTGTTGCGTAAATGGAAGCGAAACAATCTCCTGTTTGGAGAACATTAAGTTTGGGAACCTTTATGAGCTAAAATCTCGCATTTGATTTTGGGAGGAGTACAACCACTTTGACCGAAGTTATAGGGTATTTGGATTTGACAAATTTTCGTCTAATTTCGCCGACATCCTAGGAATAATAACAAACGAAAATGTGTCGAAAAATTTTGATATTTGAAATATTTGTCCCATTGCGTCCATTAACGCAACACGACCGGCATATTTTTTGCTACTCCAACTTTAGATGTCGATATTTAGACAACCGATAAGAATATCTAGAAAGCCTGACACACTTTTGTTGTTTGATGCTTTGATACCGGCTCCTGACCGGCTCCTGACACTTTCTTAAAAGAAAAGTCGCTTAAATTATATAATTATCGCAAAATGCAGTTATTAAGCTTTCTTCAGGTGTATAGTTTGCTAGGATTCTACGAACTAAAGCGCGTACGAATTTTTCGCGAAGGACACCCGCTAAGGTGTGAAGTAACCTTAAGTCGCAAGCTGCAAGATTGAACAGGTTTAAAAGCGAAGGATAAAATTTTCAGGAATGGCTATTCACGTTGAATTTTTCTCTCGAAGCTCCACTAGGTCTATGATGAACGTTTTTTTGGTTAAAATAAAAGTGTTACCAATTTTTACCCTGAATTCTGTCAAGAATATAAAAACTGTCAGATGGAGCTGCGCTTGTACTCACACCAGAGCTGGATCAAGGGTTTTATGACAGGGGATCCCAAGCTTTGATTCAGAAAGCACAAAGTAAATTCTCTTTTTATAGTAGAACCTAAGATAAGTAAATTTCAACTACTGTTCGTAGTGACATGCGATCCTGACGTTTCAGTAATTCTGGTTGTAAAAATACCCAGGTCCAGATCCCTGGATCCTCATTCTGTATCCACCCCTATAAATTAATTTTTGTCTCCCTTTTTAGGTATGGTGACAAAATACCAAGGTCGATTCCTGGACGGCTATTTAGCATAATTTGGATCCTTGTTGGAGCGATATTGTTATCGCTGTTCACTGCCATGGTCACAAATGCTATGAACACTGCTCTGGATGGCTCAAAATGCAAAGATATCAGCGGTAAAGAGGTGAGAGTTGTCAAAAGTAAAAAATACGAAGTTGACAGCATTGTCTGTGTTATTTCCATAAACCTGGCTTATCAACTCATTTTAATATTTCTATGGATTGATGATAATCTGGTAAATCATGGCCTTTAGGGTTGATGCTAACCTTACACGGGCAAGGATAAGAGTGGTCCCTTCTTTTTGGTAAAGTCCGTCGCACCAATCAAAAACACAAAAATAACAAGCACAAAAGTAACCGTGGAAAAAATTGATATTGGTGCGCCGCGGCGTGCCTCATCTGCACATCTCCGCGCGCCACACTATCGTCCATTTGTGTTCTTTTGTTCACTGATATTTTTTGACTCGTGCGACGGACCTCTCCGAAAAGTGGAGACTGCTTGCAGTCTGTACACAAACTCAGATATAAAAAACAAGACAAAAAAAAAAGAAAGAAATACGAAACATCTTGCTACGGCCACCCCTGAGTGTGTAGCATCATGGTCTGAGCTGTCAGACTCGTTCCGAGAGCCTTCATAACTTTCTTCGTAGAATCTATCACCAGTAATGCCCTCTTCGCTGACAGAATCACTCCACAGCCTTTCTAGAATCTTATTAACTGAATACTTACTAATTGCCAGCAAATTGTAAGTGTACCTAAAAATATGTGGAGATTCCAAGATGACAGATAATTTGTACTTGACAAGAGGTAAAGAGGTGAGAGTTGTCAAAAGTAAAAAAAAACGAATTTGACAGCGTTGTCTGTGTTATTTCCATAAACCTGGCTTATCAACTCATTTTAATATTTCTATGGATTGATGATAATATGGTGATAATCTGGTAAATCTGGCACCAATCAAAAACACAAAAATAAAAGGCACAAAAGTAACCGTGGAAAAAATTGATATTGGCGCGCCGCGGCGTGCCTCATCTGCACATTTCCGCGCGCCACGCTATCATCAATTTGTGTTCTTTTGTTCGCTGATATTTTTTGACTCGTGCGACGGACCTCTCCGAAAAGTGGAGACTGCTTGCAGTCTATGCACAAAATTCAAACAAGAAAAAACAAAAAGAAAGAAAAACGAAACATCTCGCTGCGGGCCACCCTTGAGCGTGTAACATCATGGTCTGAGCTCTCAGACTCGTTCCGAAAGCCTCCATAACTTTCTTCGTAGAATCTATCGCCAGTAATACCCTCTTCGCTGACAGTATCACTCCGAAATCTTTCCAGAATCTTCCTAACTGAATACCAACTTATTGTTTGTAAATTTTAGGTGTATGAATTGCGAAGTAATCACGCAATTCACCCAAAAATATGTGGAGATTCCAAGATGACAGATCAAGTATTCACCAGGCCCTATTAAGTTTTTTTACGTGCGATTTTATTGTTGATTTACCATAATATGTAAGCACTGTTCCTTGAGACCTATCAATTACTGACTATTGCTAAGTGAGTAATCTGATTCATTACTTACTAAGTTCGTCCTTGTAACATTGAAAAGGCTAAAGGATGTAGTCGCGTGCAAGGGGGAAAGGTTATGAAAAAAATGAACTCACCCAACACATGCGCAAGAGAAGATAAAAGCTGTTCTTATGTAGTGTCATTCACCTTAGGTTGGTTTGTTTATCAAAAATACTGATACACAAATTGTGGCAAAGCAGTTCGACGCGAAGATAATTGGTAAGTAACAATTTTCGCTGAGGTTATATCTATTGACAACATTCCGTTCACAAATAAAATTTATAAATGCCTCTGTCTTCCTTAGTAAATTAACGTGACGATGCCATACTGGATTAACGAAGATCAGGCATGTGCTCCTGATTCCTGTCTCACCGAAGGATTCAGGGATAGTTCTGATTTCACCCGACTCCGTGGCAATTATTCGTTCCGGGGCAAACGCCAGTATGACTTCCCATTCAAATACAAACGTACACGAACACAGAGCCACGAGAGTGGGGAAGAGGAGGGAGACGGGGAGGGGGAGGGGATTGACTTCACCCAGACGGGAAAGTCCTCCCATATCATGAGGCCATACCTTAATTTTAAAAATACATGTCAGTGACACCTCTTCTGACAAACTACCAACTGGATAGTCTAAAAGGTTTTTTAACCTTTTTTAAGTGACTTCCCTTGTGACTGGACTGATCCAGAAATATCTGATATTACAGTGTTTAGAAGCCTGCAAGAGATGCAAGAAAAACTCAGTGAAGGAACCATTGGAAGAGTCCTTGTAGATCGAAATACTGCATTTTACTTCCTCGATAAATCCGGACTGAAAAAGAACAGGCAGATACGAATGATTCGCAATATCGATTATCCTATGGATTATTACTTGGTGCATGTATACACGGCACCAGTGAACGTTACAAATGACACCGATCCAGAAATTGGCAAGAGAAAAAAAGTGGTGGAATGTGGACCAGCATTAAAGGAATATTCCACAGATTTGCGCGGAGAAAGTAAAAAGGCCTCAGGTGACCTGGTACCCGCAGAACTGCAGGTAGTCTCCTACAACACTTATGAACTAAAGTGGTCAAGAGTAATTGTTGGTACTCATGTCATTTTTTTGATACACGACCATACAAAAGTTTTTTTTTTTGTCGCCATACGGCTTTAACTGGCCGGCAAAATATGAGAGGTTCGTTTTAAGTAGCTTTAGCCCTCTGATGATGAAAGAATGCTTGCAAAGTGGCGGAACACCTTCTTCTACAGTTATTAGACGCTTTTCTTTAGTCTCTTATCCTTTAACACCCAGAGTCAATTAACAAATAACCTCTTCCTATAATATTCATGCATTACCTAGCAAACAGGTCATGGAAATACTCAAACTTATCTGGTAGGAGTTGTTAGTATATACCACACAAGTCAATAGTACTTTTCGCGCGCGCTGATTGGCTAATTCGGAGGTGAATAACAAGCAGTATTCACCTCTGAGTAGCCCAAGAGACAAATGGCGCGTCACCAACCATTTTTTGTTGTAATGAGGGAAATAAACTAATTGTTTGTTGTCTGTTCTGGAAAAATGAGAAAAGAAGGACTCCTATGGAAAACAAGGACTACCCTTGTCCTTTAAACAACTCTAAGTGGTTGAGTCTATTCTTCTTTAATGTTTTTTTTGTTTTTAGACAACAGCCTTATTTGATCAAATGGATGGTTTATTCTCAAGTGGCTCAGAAATAACCCGGTTTATCTTATTTAGTCTTCTTGGGATATTCCTCGGACTTGTCATCATTGTAATGGCTTGGGAGGGCTTGAATTCCTGTAATCCCGCGATTCTAAAAAGGAAAGGTAAGTTTAACCCCTGTTGAAATATTTTGATTCAATTTGTCCTTGTTCTACCATCAACAAACATTGTCATTTTTTCGGAGGGCGGGTCCGAGGTTTTCGCGGGAGGGGGGGAATGCGTAGTTTTCAGGGGGTACGAAGGGAGCACCTATCAGAGCATAAAGGGAGATCATTAGAATTCAACAGAGCCTTATGGAGGATCAGATAAATTGTGATGCAACTCAAATCCTCCGAAGTAACTCCCTCCCCGTCCCTAACCCCCAATTTTATGATAGATACTGACCGTTCCCAAATACAATTTTTTTTGCTTAATTAGGCTTTGACAGATCCCGCATTTCTTTAATTCTTCAGATATGCGCAAGTGTGACCGAGGAAGCGAGGAAGATAATCCAACCCACTTTAACAGGAAGAAATTCGTGGCGGAGAATTTTCAGAGTCTTGAAAATAGACTCAGAGAATTATCTAGCGACTTGCAGAAGATTAAAAAAGACTTTGCTGAAGCTCTCTTAATCCAGGAAAGTGATGCGCCTCATGACACTTATTATGACACATTATCATAAGGCGAGAAATTGTACCGTTTAAAGAGCTTTATCTTATTTTATCTCATTCCTATGAGCAGAGTTTGTAAATTATTAGTAATAACATTCTATCTATATGTTCTTCTGGACGAAGGAATTCATCGTTATGTCATTTGTCACATTTCGACAGCCACCAGACGTTTTCCATACGTATTACAGGTAATTTTCGGTTTTAAAAACCCTCTTTTTCAAGTGAGCCAAGCTGCAAATCTGTCTTATGAAAATAAGTTTCATTTAACATGTATCATTCTCTAATCAAAGGTCTTGCAGTCATCCATGTTTTAGAGCAGAGGCCTTTGTTACCTCTGACATTTTACAGCAAAGAGGAAAAATTTAAATAGTCGTTGGTCAAATTGCAATCATTATCATAAATAAGGTAGGTAAAGTCAGCATAAGAAACAGTCGGCTCATTTGTTCTGTGCTTCTACTCAGTCCCCACTTCGCCTTAGACGTCTTCCAATGGCCTAATGCATGGTCAGTGCACTGGACTCTGGATCGAGAGGTCTGGGTTCGAGACCTGACGGGGTCAATGGGTTGTGTCCTTGGACAAGACACTTTTCTCTCCCATGCCTCTTTCCACCTAGGAGTATAAACGAGTACCAGCGGATTGTCAGAGAAGCCTAATAAAATGCTGGGGGTGACCTTGCCTGGACTGGCAACTGATCGGGTGGGGGGTTGGGGGAATAGTAATACTCCTCTTTATGCTAAAGTGAAACTGGGATAAGTTCAGGCTGGGTGGGTCAATTTCCTGGACTATGGAGGCAAGGAAGGCCAGTTTTAATCTTCTAAAATTATTGTATGGCTGGGGATTTTTGCTGTATCCCTAACAAAATCAAGTGTTGACTCTTGTGATTGAAACTTTGTACATAGAGGAGTTATGTTCTGAGAGTTGAAAAACAAAACCAAAGTTATTAAAGCAACCAATCAGAAGAACACTTTACATTATCATTAACAAAGAGAACTCAAAGTGAAAACAAGCAAACTGCTTCAAAAGCAGGAAAAATGGGAATGAGCAAGTTGCAGTTGCTATTAGTTTTGCATCCGCTAGGTTGAGACGACAGCTCGAGTTTTCTGGGCCAATCAACCATTAGAGTTATTATTTTTGTTATTGTAAATTGGTCTAGATAAGATCACTTGATGTTATTTGAAAATTTCATTACTTAAATGATTTTTTTTTTAATTGATAAATTGAATTCGTCATTTATTCACTAGTTTTTGTTCGATTAACCGATACATACTATTATATTTTCCAGTTCACTTCGCAGCTAGATAATTGTGTAATAGCGGAGCTTGCCTTGCACGGTGCGCTGCAACGCCTCATACCCTCAAAAATGATGGTAACATAATTGTAACCCATCAAGCAGAGACGATTTTATAGTCAAGACATAATTTTGTAATTTTATTTTGCATAATACTTTTGTTTATTAGACTTAAAATCTGTATCTGGTCTGTATTATAAACCTTTCCATTCTAATGCTGTAGTAGAAGCTATTATATGTGAGTATGTTTTACTGCCGCGGCTATTTTCACGAAAGAATTAAAACTAAATGAAAACTAAAGGTTGAGCCAAGACTGTAAAGTTATGACTTTCTTTTTTCATTCCTTCTCGTAACTAATTTTTTGGCCAACATTTAGGATTCGTCATCTTTTTCTTCTAATTCGTTAGCCCATTCCTGTAGTTGCTTGCCGCGACACGATTAATCTGTTCATAGTAAAAGAGCGAACCCAAAAATTCTTAGTCAAGGGAACCAATCATCTAGTGTGTGAGTAAGGTCCCTAAAATAAATAGCTGTGGACACTATTTGATCCAACATCTAAGGTTATTTTTGCTTTGTTTTGTTTTTGTATTTTTTTTCACCTGCAATTATAACTATACATTGATCATATTTCTTGATCACTAAAAGTAAAGATTCCTTTAATTACTTCACAAGTTGTAGCTTTCGCTTGTAGCATATATAACGCTTCAGTCTTGCCTGAATTTAAAAAAATCAGCGACTACGGTGCAAGATTCAAGTGCAGAACGGGGATGCATTTCTCAGAGAGACATCACCTGGATTGGATTTTATTACCTGTAAATGAATAATAGTCCTTGACTGGCAGTTATTCTCCTATAATCAGTGTTTTTTATGCTGCTCTATAGGCACACGGATCTATTGGTTATATACAATATCTAAAAACTTTGATTAAATTGTAAGGATTTGAGGATTAGGGACGTTTCCAAACGATTAACTTTTAACCTAGAGTCTTCGGTGACCACTTGCATCTGCCCTCCATAATTTTAAAAGTCAGCGGTTCCAAAAGTCTCCTGAAATGTTATAAAATTTCCTGCTTTTTGCGAAAGAAACTGAGAAAGTGACCAGCCAGAAATTACACTTGCATTCGTTTAACGAAGCGAAGAGAAGTCAAGAAACAATTATTGTTATATTATATCTTTTATGATAGGTTCTTCCTTAAATAAATATTAAAGAAAGGAATTCTTCATTTATACTTCCAATTTTCACCACCCATTCTCAAAAGCTTGCTTTTTTCCAGCACCTGTGAAATTTAATTTCATAGAGTAGAAACAAACAAACCCAGAAGCTAGGCACTGAAAAGCAAATACCGAAGTTATTATTCTTAACCCTCGATTCTGTTCATCCGTCAGGACGGACGAGGTAGAGTCTGTAGTTAATAGCGCGAGCTATTTCATCAATAAACAGCTAAAACTGATTGCAGTGGAATGAGAAAATTTTTAAACTCTCTTGGTTCACTTGCTACCTTTCTCTGAACATAACGTATTGATTTGTTGGCCTAAAAACCGAAAGTAAGGAAATTAAAAAGGGAATAGGAAAAAGGAAGGAAAAGAATTCAATACAATTCATAATAAACAAGAAGTCAGTTACGTGTCCTATTCTGTGTGACATATTCACCTTCTTTTTTTGCTCAAGTTAAAAATGTACCACTGGCCATGGAAATCTCAGAAAAGTAAAATGCTATCTGAGTTTACTAGTGGCAAAATGTTTTATATGTTATACTATTGTTTCTGCATTTTTACTCTTTCCATTCAGATCAAGCATATTAATAGAAAATGAGCGTTCTTTTGGTCTTGAGTATTCACAAGACAAATCGTTCGCGGCACCTTCAAATTCCTCTTTTAACTTTTGTAGATCAGACGTTATGTCTTTTAGTCGTTCCTTGAAATCCAGGAAGTTTTGCATCATTGACATCTTCCTGCTATTAAGAATCAGTCCTAGAAGAAGGATTGTAGAGGACATTTAAAGAAATGAACCACTAAATTAATCCCTGAACATATTACTTTTGTCTTTCCGATTGTCAGTACACAAATAGTCGATATTTGATTTAGTCATTAATCGTTTACATGAATGACCATTTTCTCACTGAAAAACGGACTTACATAATTACTTATTATTTGACTGACAGACCGACCTTTCAATAAGTATTGAACTGTTTCATGTAACGAAGGTTTCCACATTTCTGATTAAAATCTCACTGGCTGATTGGATGACTGACCGACCGACTGCCTGACTAACTAACTGACAGACTGACCGACTGACCGACTGAAGGACGAGGGACTGTCTCATTGTCTTTTATTGCCATCTGAATTTAAAAATATAGAATTACACCAATACCACGAATTAGTCTGGCTGACTGACAGACAGACTGACTGACTAACTGACTGGCTGACTGACAGACAGACTGACTGACAAACAGACTGACTGACTAACTGATTGACTGACTGATTGCCTGACTAACTAACTGACAGAAACTGAAGGACGAGAGACTGTCTCATTGCCTTTGATCCAGGGCGTGAAATTGCGCCTAATACAGGCGCCAATGCGACTAAATTTTTCACTTTGGCGACCAAATCCTGAAAGTTAGTCGCCAAATTGGCGACTAGAACGTTTCATCATAACCTTACCAAGAGATATAGTGAATTAAAAAGATTTGCAAAGATAAACCCGCGGCAAACTTCCTCGTTAAGTTTGTTTCCAAAACGTAGCATATGCATCTCGATCGATAACTAGACGCCATCTTGGATTTAGATGAGCCTGAACGTTGTATATCATCCATCCTAGTGTCCACTTTGTAGCACGTTAAAGATCTTTTCCCTAACTTAATTTTGGAGGGTCTATCTAGAACGCTGACAGCGTAAAGAAAGATTTTGTTTGTCTTTGAAAATGGCGACCAACTTTTTTGGAATTGGCTACCACTTTGAAGAATTTAGGAGCCAAGTGGCTATCAGAAAAAAAAGTTAATTTCACGCCCTGTGATCGCCATCTGAATTTAAAAATATAGAATTACACCAATACCACGATCTATATTAATTAAGATAGAACAGTTTTCTTCAAAAGGTATCTGTTTTATATTTACTCTGTAGGAACCTATGGTAAATTAATTTAAGAAGTAGTTACCTTTTCTCTTCTTGCGTACCGTTGGTTTACAGTTGATGTAGACTTCCCAAAGTTTGCCGATGATCATTAGGAAGGTAAGTATTCCCAACAAGGCCAATAATATAAATTTGGTCATTTGTGAGCCGGTGGAGAATAACACTTCCATTTCATCGGACAAATCTGCTGTCTACAAAGAAACAAATAATTTTCAAACTCTTGATTGCATCGGAATAAATGCTAAACATGAAGAGAAGAATGGCGCGTGGTGAAATATAGAAAATTCACAAAAAAAACAATTAACTACCTGTAATTCGGCAGGGATAAGTTGCTCTCTGGCAGTTTTTTTTGCAACTGCAACCACATCCGCTGATATCTCTTTCAGGCTTTCCCCGCAAACCGAAAGCTCAGTTTTTCTATCCAATACTTCGTTCGTGTCATTCGGTGACGCCATTACATCATGGCTCACGTGAGCCAGTTAATATTCCATTGGATAATCGATGTTACGAATCATTCGGATCTGTCTGTTTCGTTTTAAACCAGATTTATCCAAAATGTGAAATGCAGTGTTGCGATCCACTATTACTCTTCCAATTGTTCCTTGGCTAAGACTTTCTTGCATTTCATCCAGGTTGTTGAACTCTGTTAATGAAAAATTTATTTGATTAGTTCGTCAACGCAAATTCTTACATTAATAAAATGAGAAAAAGCGGCGGACAAATTTCTCTTTACAGTTTTGATACAAAAGTATATGAAATATAACTGAAATTAAAAGGTCATTTTTAAGCTTATTTTTTTACCTTCGTAGTCGTTCCTGAAGAACAATGGTCATGCAACGCGTTATACAAGAACATTGAAATAACCTGAAAAGAATTACTTACTGACAAAGTCTGCGTCCAGCTCCATAGCGACTATATGCGTTTCAGGATTCTTGTTGGACACACCCACCTAACAAGTAAATTAGCGTCAGACAAATTTTTATGTGCCAGTTGGGCCCTTGTAGATTGCGCAAGAATGATTTTAGGTCTATGTTTCATGTCTATTTTCAGGTTTTCAATGTCTTGTAAGAAGAGGGTTACCGCAGTATAGAATCGTTTGTTGTCTAAAGGAGTGGGCATACCCGTAGTAAAGATTACATCGTTTATAGTTCCCGCTTTTACAGGCAACAAAATAGCGCCGAAGAGAAACTTACATTTTGACTCGTCAAGTCACTGCTTCTCGTCTGGAATCCAATAGTTAATTATGTTTTGTCAGAGCAAGTATGTATCTCAAAATGAAGAAGATTTCATGTTTAATTGACAACAAATATATACTTTAGACTTCGTTTGTTTCTTTTTTCTATTTTTGTAAAGCGCACTTAAATAAAAAGTAGCATAATTTTCAAAAACGAGTTTAATTTTGAGCACCATTTGAAAAATGATCGAGTAATACCACTAGCATAATATGCTACTTTTACTAGCACAATCTATAAAGGCTTATTGCCAGATGATAAGTACTTTCCTCTTGCAAAGAATATGAAAAACCTGTACAACGAAAGTACACTTAAGTTGTAGTTCCGGAAAGACCCACCCTAAATAATAGGAACAGGGAAGGCATTGTTGTTGAAAGGGCCAACAATATCCGAAGTTGTACAAAACCAGAACAATTTTCCACTTCGACAATCAATTAAAATTGTTTAATGCTAATTTCATTCTTCCATACAACTTGCTAACTCGGACTCAGGTAGCTCATAATTCCTAGCTTAGCTGTTCGAAGTCTGAGTAGCGCTAATCCGGGGTTAATTTCATGCGGGTTTCTTTACACCTTTGTTCAGCAACCTCTTTCGAATAATTTTCTCTATTTTTTTTTCCTAAGAGCATTTAATAAGTGTGGACAAATCGTAACAACCTTTCTTTACAGCTTTCAGATCTTAAATAAGATTTCACATTACTGCTGAGTTATCTGAACCCTGCTTTTAACAACTCAGCCCTGTGACTCAAAGGTTTGAGTCACAGGGCCGAGTTGCATTTTAGCTGTTCCTGAGTTCGATCGATGAGGGTAGGATCCATTTATTGGTAAAATAACTTTTCCAGGGAAAAGCCTTTCGACGCTTCGTTTAGGATAAATTGAAAAATGTAGGGAATCTAATTTGAAACCAAGAAAATAATCAACTAATATTTCCTTATAATATCACACCTGAATCAAACATTAGGGTCACGAGAATAAAAGAAATGATCACCAACTAAAGAAACTCTTGATTGTTAAAAAAAATTCTTTTTTCCAGCACCTTAAGGAATGTATAGAGAAAACCATCGAGAAGAGGCATAATGATGTTAGGGTGCAAAGGGTTTTAGGTATTCATGTTAGGGTTAATAACCTTTTTGCCACCGATGTCCCTACATCTCGTACCATCCAGGGAAGCTTGGATAGCATTTGTCATTAAGGCGGTGAACAGCGACAACGTTATAGCTCCTATCAGAATCCATATTATACCAAATGAACGTCCACAGAAGGTTTTAGGCGTCTTATCACCGTACCTAATGAGAAAAGGGAACCAAATATCTTCGCGCTTTGAAGATAGTGTAGTAAGTATAGGAAGAGGGTTGTCCATTACACCCAAACCGCTACGATTCGTCAAGGCAGTTTGCGAATCGTTCTACCGGTTAATGCGGTTAATGCGTCTCGTTATACCGGAAATCTGATAAAGCATCTCTCATTAGATGGAAACTGGAAGTCGATTTGCAAATTACTTAGGAAATATTTCATAAGTAACTGTCAAGGGTTGTTGAAAATGTTGTCGAATTGAACGACTCGTCTAAGTTGAAGTCGACCCGTCACACCAGAAGTCGATTTGCAAGACACTTAGAAAATATTCCGCAAGTGGCCACGAAAGGGGGTTGCAGATTTTGTCGAATCGTACGACTCGTCGCAGCTGATGTCGACCCGTCATACCGGAGGTCGATTTGCAAGACACTTAGAAAATATTCCGCGAGTAACTACGAAGGTGGGTTGGAGATGTTGTCGAATCGACTCGAATCGAACGACTCGTCACAGTTGATGTCGAACCGTCATACTTCCGGTGTGTAGATTCGTCAACGACCGTGGACAAATCGTAGCTGTTTCACGCTTTAAGAACGTGGAAGGTTCACGTTGTCATTTTCTCTTTTCATGCTACTCATTTTCACTCATTGCTTACGCCCCTCGACTTTCGGTATGTTAACGCACGATTCGACTTCCGGTATGCTATACTAATCATTTTCAAAAATTACTTACCAACCTCTACTTCTGGTATGTTAACGCACGATTTGACTTCCGGTGTGTCGATTCGTCAACGACCGTAGACGAATCGTAGCGGTTCAGGTGTGCTGGACATGTATATATGTAAAAAAATAAATAGATAAAAAACTGAATCATGATTTTAAGATATGCAATGGAAAATTCTTTTTCTTTTCTTTGCTACTATTCATTTTGCTTTATAAGCTGTGAAGAACTGTAAACGAGAGTATCCCGATACCACGTAACAACTAGTTATCTGTAAGACTGGAAGCCAATTGAAGAATGGAACCCTGGTGTGGTGAAGATATTGATAAACCCGACACATGTATTAATTTCGACAAAAAAATGGGTTTTACAATTTTGCGTATTTTTGGTTACATTCAAAGCACGCTATGAAAAAAAAATCCCACTAATACCCAAATTTAAATCAAATTACCCTACTGTTGTAAGTGATTCCACTGCCCACCAAAAGCCTTCTGGTGATCCTTTCGTGAACAGGGGTGAAAACTGAGACGCGTTTGAACGGTTTTCCTGTCATGAAAATCAGTATAACTGTTTAATGAATTAATATTATGCATAAAAAAACTAATATTATGATGACATTTAGTGTGGAGTAAATACATTGTTTAGAAAACGCTTCAAGCTTACTTAAGGCCCTGCTACAACACACAAAGTTTGCAGCAGTTTTACTGTATCCGAAATTTTGGCAACTTGGTATAAAATGTCCTTATTTGATAGTTTGCGTCATTGCAACGGTCTTTTTCACTTACAAACAAACAAACATTATTTGTAGATTCATGACTTGTAGGGCATTACAGTTTTCTTTTATATGTAGACGATATGTTTTTCTTTCTTTATGTGAGGTCCTTTTTTTAGTCTGGCTTTCTATTTCGGTGAAGTGATAGGGTGTGCTTAGCTAACCGTTTACTCAAAAATGGTGCTGTCGATTCCTACTCGAACTATTTTCATGCTAAAGCCGTGACAATTAAGTTTGAATCTAACCTTACGTTGAATTAAAACTAAAGAGCTTCAGAAGCTGAGTATAGATTGACGATGATAAGCCTTAACTCCTACCAAAAGCCAAATAATCACTCCAGATATCCCTGACAGCAATATGATATAAGCCAATATTGGCCATTGTGACGTAATGGAAGTAAATAACTGTTCCCGTGACTCTGCTTTGCACTGCTTTAAGTTCACAATTATTGAACACCCGGCTGATGCAAATACCCGGATGAGTGTCACACTGTCTAGAACGGCAAGTTTTTGTTTTGCATCCGATAGAATTGGAAAACCAAAATCAACCGACCCATTTTTAATCAATTTCACCATCTCGTCTTGATTTTGAACAAATACTGGTACCATTTTACAAGCTATGGGGTCTGTTGCTTCTCTACCAAAGCAAGCCATGTGCACAAACCATCTTAGGGTATGATACATAAATCCTTGGTTAATACTTTGGTTCATTATGTAAGGAGGAAAATCTAGCAGGGCAAATTTGAATTTGCATTTCTTTTCTTTATCTTGTTCCTGACGAAGTTGAAGCGTTTGGCGAACTTGACGATGTTGCCTGATTTGACGGGCTTTGCGCACTAATTCCGATTGATCGATTGAATCAAGCTGGAGCTTTTGGCTGCTGGCAAGCCATAAATCGCAGCAAACCATTAGACATAGGACCAATCTCAGAGTTGCAACATGCATCGTTAACACCGCCAAGATATGATATATGTTAGAAACCTCCCCTGAGGCTACCAGACTTCAAGTTGTGTTCAGATCTAACCAAAAAAAACAAACAAATAAACAAAAAAACCACAGATGCAAAAGTCAGAACAATATGTTATCTGTTTGTAAGCTTGCTGTTTTATACTGCATGGGTGCAATGCAAGAACATATCTCAATGTGATTTCCATTACACTTACATGAGAATATTCACGAAGAAGACGCCATGCACTTGAAAAGAATGGAACGAAAATATGATTTTGACCTTCTCAAAGGACTCGAAGAAGTTTTTTATGGACAAAAAGTTCTAGAGTTGTCATTGAGGTAGCGATATGCATATGGTACCGATATGCAAAACACCGCGTCAATGTATTTTTTTTTCTAACGCTGCAGATGCAGAATATTTTGAGTCCTGGGCTTTGACCCCAGATTGAGCGAATGTTATTGTACAGTTATTTGTGGGGAAGAGAGCGGGGGCGGACTATAAACACAATTGATGAAGTCTGTCGAAGGGCTGCATAGAAATTTGAAAAGACGAACGCGTTTCGATGATCGACTAAGAAATTGGGAAAGTTGACTTTTAATGAAAGATATTCAAAAGGGAATCAGTAAACATGGTGCAGTATGATTAATAATCATTATGGGAAATATTCAGAGCCAGGCAAATAAATGTGCTTTCAGCTGGCGTTGGCAAAGCCAAGAAATTATTTAACAGTCACTACTTCTTCTTTTTTCTTATGCTTAAATTCTGCTACTTAACGGGATCGCATTGGCAATTCAAAATAGGTCACAAAAATTCTGAATTTGGGACAGGTTTTCGTTAATTTTAGGAGAGTCCAACTCCAGATAACAATATCAACAAAAATTTTAGAAATTAGGTCGCCAACTTCTGTAAGGATAAAAAGCGTTTGGCGAACTTGACGATGTTGCCTGATATCACCGTGACGGTCTTTACGCACTAATTCCGATTGATCGATTGAATCAATTCGGGGCTTTTGGCTGCTGACAGGCCGCAAATCGGAACAAAAGAAGAGACATAGCGCCAGTCATGCAACATGAATGGTAAAAACTGCCGAAGAAATGAATTACTGGAAAACCTCCCTTGCTTGCACACTTGAAGTTTTGTTGTGATCGCAACAGATAGCGCTGGTTCTTCAGAGAAATATGTTACTGAAAGATGATCAACGCCAAAATATAAGTCAATATTCGAACATGAACAAGCCCATTTATGTTATACTTTATAATGCATTCGTTTTAAGGAACGATACTTCTCAGGATTTCCTTAATTAATTCCTGATCGTTTAAAGTTGGAAAGAGGATAGCCGATAGATTAACGAGTTTCGTTATGGTTTTTCTTTTCTCATCGTCTATGATCATACAACAAAAGGGAAATACATCTATGATATTTAGGAATTTCAAAAAGAACTTTTCTATATATGTCGATGTCCAAATGGTTAACAGTGTAAAATAACGATGAATATAGGAATAAATACCATATTGCGCACGATAATCGAACGGCAAATACGAGAAAATGCCTGGGAGTAGCTGCATTCGGTTGGTGAATCACCGATAACAACGCGTTTTATTTACGCAAACAGCTAAAAAACGCCAGTAAACATTTTATTTCTTTACGTTGACCAACCCGTGAACGTTGGAAGACCGTTGTTTTCAAGCGTTTTCTACGCATTTTCTGTCCTAGAAAATGGAAGGAAACGCTCTATCTTCGACGGAAAACTTCTTTCAAAGCAATCTTTTGCTACTGGAAAACACCAGTAAGCAACGAATTCAAATCATTTTCCCACCTGACACCGTATTCTTAACACCAGGAAAACAATAGTTTTCGTAGAGTTAACTGTCAAGGAAAACTGTTGGATAATGGAACAAATACTCCAATTTGCCGACTCGAAAGCAACGGGAAAATGTTGATTTTCTTGTCGGAAAATGTCAGAAAAATGCATAAATAATGTTGCGTGTTAAATATTCAGAACTTGTTTTCCGAACCGGTGAACACCATATGTTTCGCAATGGAGTGCGTACAAAGTAATGAAATAAACAAATACCTCAAAACATATCTATAGATGTCCAAATGGTTATTGGTGTAAAACACCGATGAATATAGGAATAAATACCATTGTTCGCACGATAATCGAGCGGCAACCACTTGAAATTGCGTGGGAATAACCGCATAAGGTGAATCGCCGATATCGAGGCGTTTTCTCAACGCAAACAGGTGAAAAACGCCAGAAAACATCGCATTTCTTTACGTTGACCAACTCGTGAACGTTGGAAGACACGTTGTTCTCAAGCGTTTTCTACGCATTTTCTCTCCTAGAAAATGGAAGGAAACCCTGTCTTCGATGGAAAACTTATTTCAAAGCAATCTTTCGTTACTGGAAAACACCAGTAAGCAACGAATACAAACCATTTTCCCATCTGACACCGTATTCCTAACACCAGGAAAACAATAGTTTTCGTAGAGTTAACTGTCAAAAAAAACTGTTGGATAATGGAAAGAATAATTCAATTCGCCGACTCGAAAACAACGGGAAAAATTTGAATCCTCTTGTCGGAAAATGTCGGAAAAATACATGAATAATGCCGCGTTTTCAAATATTCAGAAATTGTTTTCCGAACCGGTGAACACCATATGTTTCGCAATGAAGCGAGTACAAAGTAATGAAATAAACAAATACCTCAAAATATATGTAGAAATAACTGTGCTCTGTACTATTGAAACGCTTTAAATCCTGAAATCATCATTCCGAAGTTCATCATCATTATTCACGGAAAACACGTCAGACGTAAGATGATTCCGGACAGCTGGTAAACGAGGAGGTAATTTAAGTTTGAATTAGAAATAACATGCAAATAACAAATGGTGTACGACAACACTATTCGTTTTTAGCTTTTTCTCTTGCGACTATTTAAAGGCTGTTTAACTTTTAGACTCATCGATGGCTTCTAACTAAAATCAAGAAAATTTATTAGTCGACGCTGTCTTGTTATAAACGGAAATTTTTGGGAGATATATCTCATGAAATTTCGTAAAGCCCTTTGTTAAAGATGAAACTCTACGTTATCAAGAATCAGAAGGAGTCTAGCCTGCAGTGCAGGCGTGTTAGGGCGAGCTAAAGTTTGAAGCTCACGATCGTTTTTCCGACCAGCCATGTTTGATTTGGAGTCAGAGTGAACGGTGGAAGTGGAGGGCGGGGAAAGGGCAAGAAGACACCTGCCCGAAGAGGCTGTGGAAAGGAAGAACACCCCCTAAATAGTTGCACGTCACTGCATTTCCCGAAGATGAGCGGGTAACCAATAAAACTGAGTTAAATCATAAACCGGAAGCATTGTCTTCCGACAAAACAAAGACACGTAGAGCCGATGAGTGAAACAGTGTGGCAGTTTTTTCTTTTTTTTTGAGCTAGAAAAGAAATGTTTTACAATTTTTCTTCCATTTGATCGTAAACGATACTTTGAAGCAACAAACAACTGCACTCAAAGGTTTACATACCATAATTTGTTTGATGCAAACCGGCATACTCTGGTGAAATGGTGTGGCTATTTTTGTTTGTTTGTTTTTTTTTTTTATCGAAGAAAAAAGGGCACGCCGATGAATATGGGAATAAATACCATTTTTCGCACGATAATCGATAGGCAACTACTTAAAAATGCGTGGGAATAACCGCATTCGGGTGGTGAATCGCCGATAACAACACGCTTTCTCAACGCAAACAGCCAACAAACACCAGAAAACATCGCATTTCTTTAAGATGACTGTGAACGTTGGACGACACGTGGTTATCAAGTGTTTTCTACACATTTTCCTGTCCTCGGAAAATGGAAGGAAACGTACTGTCGTTTACGGAAAACCTCTGTGAAAGCAATCTTGTGTTACTGGAAAACACCAATAAGCAACGAATACCAACCGTTTTCCCATCTCTTAACTGCACTCTTTAAAAGGAAAACTGCTGGATAATGGGACGAATACTCCAATTCGTCGACTGGAAAACAACGGGAAAACTTTGGATTCTCATGTCGGAAAATGTCAGAAAATTCAGAACTTGTTTCCCGAGCCGGTGAACACCTTATGTTTAGCAGTGAAGCACATACACAAAGTAATGAAATAAACAAATACCTCAAAATATGTGTAGAAATAACTGTGCTCTATACAATTGAAATGCTTTTAATCCTGCAAGGAAAAAGGCATTTGATCATTCCGAAGTTCATCATCATTATTCAAGGAAAACGCGTCAGGCGTAAAATGATTCCTAACAGTTGGTAAACAGAGAAGTTAGTTAAGTTTCAATCAGAAATGTATGCAAATAAAATATAAAGTAAGACAACACCATCCATTTTTAGCCTTTTTAACCTTCCCTCGAATATTTTAAAATTACAAATAGACTGAAGCATGGACGAAATATCAAATATCAAAATATCAAATCTTAGTATAAATAAATACAGGTACTCTTCTGCCTACTTGCGAGAATTTGCTACTTAAAAATTAAATATCGTACATTCTCATCATAAACACCTACATTGCTTTAAATTCGCAAGAAATGGAATACTTTTTTTCATGAAAATGTGTTCCTTCCCCAACCAGGGGAACATTTGTGTGACGATGGAACCATTTGTTATCGGCGACCAGACCTGTGGGTGTATCCACTACTTGTTTGAAACAAAAATTCGTGTGACGACAAGATGATAAAATACCTCTCGACTTGAAGTAATTGAAATTAGTTATCTTGAAATAGTTCTTAGATTATTTTGGCGTTAGCATAAAAAAAAATCGTTTTCTGAATCTTAGTATGACCCCTTCCCTCCCCCCCCTCCCTCAGTCAAAAGTTCCCGAGTCTGGTCTTGCAATACAGACTCAATTCATGGTTAGTTTTTAGCAATCTGTTTAGAGAGTCAATTCAAATGATTCTGTTAGCTTTGCCTTATCGTTAATTTATAGCTACTGAGCTGAGTTTAACAGCCGTTGAAAGGAACTGAACAATAGCCTTTGGCTCCTTATGGGCTTGAGCAGTGCTCTCACGATAGCCAGATCGCGATCTGAAGATGGGTGTTACATGTGTTTGATGATAAATTCTAAGTGTGCTATACGAATGAAAAATGATAAGTTAGTTTGGACTAAAAATAATAAGGTTTTGCTGCACATCTTGTTGGAAATAAACATCATAACGGTGGAATAAAAACGCTCTAAGTTTTAAGTTTTATTTAATATAATTATGGTCAAAGACAGAGGATGGTGGCCATAATGATGTGCAGTTGACAGATGCGACTTATCATCGATTTTTTTTTTAATTCCTTGAGGTCGGGGTTTCTTGGCCAAGGATAGTCATGTTCATCTCTTCTTTCATTCGCTGCACTTGAATCTTTTAGTTTCTCCTCCAAATTGTTGACATATTGCATCATGTCAGCCACGGGCCTGTCCCGGGGATTCTCAGATACGTCATTACGGTGTGGAAAATCTACAAACACAGTTTGCTGAGAGAACTGCCAAATGACACAAATGCAGGGATCAGGGTGACATTAGGCAGTCCATCATCATCTATCTTATGGTTAGCTTGAAAGGGAAAAGTAAAATCCACTTGCTTGGTTTTCATCAGATTTAAAATTTCACCTTGACTTTGCGCAAAGATGGCATCTATATTGCAAGCTATTCGGTCGCTTGCTTGTCTACTAAAGGAAGCCATGTCCACAAACCATTTAATAGTTAGGTACATAAATCCTGGTTCAATACTTCCGTTCATGATATAAGGATTTAATCTAGGAAAGCGATGCGCCTCATGAAACACTACTGCAATAAGGCGAGAAACTGTAACGTTTAAATAGCTCTATCTTATTTTAGCTCATTCCTATGAGCTGAGTTTGTAAATTCTGAATAATACCATTGTATTTTACTGTTATTCTGCACGGGAGAAGTCATCGTTATGTCATTTGTCACATTTTGACAGCCACAGACGTTTTACATACGTATTACAGGCAATTTTCGGTTTTAAAAACCTTTTCTCCAAGTGAGGCAAGATGCAAACCTGCCTTATGAAAATAAGTTTCATTTAACGTGTATCATTCTCTAATTAAAGGTCTTGCAGCCATCCCTGTTTTAGATCAGAGGCCTTTTTTACCTCTGACATGGCCTGAAAAAGTGAGGTTTTACAGCAAAGAGGAAAAATTTAAATAGTCGTTGGTCAAATTGCAATCATTATCATAGGTAAGGTAGGTAAAGTCAGCATAAGAAACAGACAGCTCATTTGTTCTGTGGTTCTACTCTGTCCCCACTTCGCCTTAGACATGTTCCAATGGCCTAATGCATGGTCAGTGCACTGGACTCTGGATCGAGAGGTCTGGGTTCGAGACCTGACGGGGTTAACGGGTTCTGCTCTTGGGCAAGACACTTTTCTCTCCCATGCCACTTTGCACCTAGGAGTATAAACGAGTACCAACAGATTGTCAGGGAAGCCTGATGAAATGCTGGGGGTGACCTTGCGATGGACTGGCAACTCATGGGGGGGGGGGGGGGGGAAGGAATAGTTATACTCCTCTTTATGCTAAAGTGAAACCGGGATAAGTTCCTGCTGAGTGGGTCAATTTGCTCCTCTATGGAGTCAAGGAAGGCCAATTTTAATCTTGTAAAATTATTTTATGGCCAGGGATTTTTGCTGTATCCCTAACAAAATCAACTGTTGACTCTCGTGATTGATACTTTGTACATAGAAGAGTTATCTTCTGAGAGTTGGAAAACAAAACAAAAGTTATCAAAACAACCAATCAGAAGAACAGTTTACATTATCATATGCCAAAGAGAACTCAAAGAGAAAACAAGCAAACTGCTTCAAGAGCAGGAAAAATGCGAATGAGCAAGTTGCAATTGTTATTAGTTTCGCATCCGCTAGGTTGAGAGGATAGCTCAAGTTTTCTGGGCCAACCAACGAGCAGAGTTATTAGTTTTGTTATTGTAAATTAGTCTACATAAGATCACTTGATATTATTGAAAAATTTCATTACTTAAAAGATTTTTTCTCAATTGATAAATCGAACCCGTCATTTATTAACTATTTTTTGTTCGTTTAACCGATGCATACTATTATATTTTTCAATTCACTTTGCAACTAGATAATTGTGTAATAGCGGAGCTTGCCTTGCACGGCGCGCTGCAACGCCTCATACCCTCAAAAACGATGATAACATAATTGTAACCCATCAAGCAGAGACGATTTTATAGTCAAGACATAATTTTGTAATTTTATTTTGTATAATAGGTTTGTTTACTAGACTTAAAATCTGTATCTGGTCTGTATTATAAACCTTTCCATTCTAATGCTGTAGTAGAAGCTATTATATGTGAGTATGTTTTACTGCCGCGGCTATTTTCACGAAAGAATTAAAACTAAAGGTTGAGCCAAGACGGTAAAGTTATGACCTTCTTTTATCATTCCTTCTTGTAACTAATTTTTTGGCCAAGATTTAGGATTCGTCATCTTTTTCTTCTAATTCGTTAGCCCATTCCTGTAGTTGCTTGCCGCGACGCGATTAATCTGTTCATAGTAAAAGAGCGAACCCAAAAATCCTTAGTCAAGGGAACCAATCATCTAGTGTGGGAGTAAGGTCCCTAAAATAAATAGCTGTGGACACTATTTGATCTAACATCTAAGGTTTTTTTGGTTTTGTTTTGTTTTTGTTTTTGTTTTTTCACCTGCAATTATAACTATACATTGATCAGTATATTTCTTGATCACTAAAAGTAAAGATTCCTTTAATTACTTCACAAGTTGTAGCTTTCACTTGTAGCATATATAACGCTTCAGTCTTACCTGAATTTAAAAAAATCAGCGACTACGGTGCAAGATTCAAGTGCAAAACGGGGATGCATTTCTCAGAGAGACATCACCTGGATTGGAGTTTATTACCTGTAAATGAATAATAGTCCTTGACTGGCCGTTATTCTCCTATAATCAGTGTTTCTTATGCATGCTCTATAGGCACACAGATCTATTGTTTATATACAATATCTAAAAACTTTGATTAAATTGTAAGGATTTGAGGATTAGGGACGTTTCGAAACGATTAACTATTAACCTAGAGTCTTCGGTGACCACTTGCATCTGCCCTCCATAATTTTAAAAGTCACCAGTTCCAAAAGTCGCCTGAAATGTTATAAAATTGCATGCTTTTTGCGAAAGAAACTGAGAAAGTGACCAGCCAGAAATTACACTTGCATTCGTCTAACGAAGCGAAGAGAAGTCAAGAAACAATTATTGTTATATTATACCTTTTATGATAAGTTCTTCCTTAAATAAATATTAAAGAAAGGAATTCTTCATTTATACTTTCAATTTTCACCACCCATTCTCAAAAGCTTGCTTTTTTCCAGCACCTCTGAAATTTAATTCCATAGAGTATAAACAAACAAACCCAGAAATTAGGCACTGAAAAGCAAATACCGAAGTTATTATTCTTGACCCTCGATTCTGTTCATCCGTCAGGACGGACGAGGTAGAGTCTGTAGTTAATAGCGCGAGCTATTTCATCAATAGACAGCTAAAACTGATTGCAGTGGAATGAGAAAATTTATAAACCCTCTTGGTTCACTTGCTACCTTTCTCTGAACATAACGTATTGGTTTGTTGGCCTAAAAACCGAAAGTAAGGAAATTAAAAAGAGAATGGGAAAAAGGAAGGAAAAGAATTCAAAACAATTCGTAATAAACAAGAAGTCAATTACGCGTCCTATTCTGTGTGACACATTCACCTTTTTTTTTTGCTCAAGTTAAAAATATGCCACTGGCCATGGAAATCTCAGAAGACTAAAATGCCATCTGAGTTTACTTATGACAAAATGTTTTATGTGTTATACTATTGTTTCAGTATTTTTACTCTTTACATTCAGATCAAGCATATTAATAGAAAATGAGCGTTTTTTTGGTCTTGAGTATTCACGAGACAAATCGTTCGCGGCACCTTCAAATTCCTCTTTTAACTTTTGTAGATCAGACGTTATGTCTTTTAGTCGTTCCTTGAAATCCAGGAAGTTTTGCATCATTGACATCTTCCTGCTGCTAAGAATCAGTCCTAGAAGAAGGATCGCAGAGGACATTTAAAGAAATGAACCACTAAATTAATCCCTGAACATATTACTTTTGTCCTTCCGTTTGTCAGTACACAAATAGTCGATATTTGATTCGGTCATTAATCGTTTGAATGAATGACTATTTTCTCACTGAAAAACGGACTTACATAATTACTTATTATTTGACTGACAGACCGACCTTTCAATAAGTATTGAACTGTTTCATGTAACGAAGGTTTCCACATTTCTGATTAAAATCTCACTGGCTGATTGGATGACTGACCGACCGACTGCCTGACTAACTAACTGACAGACTGACCGACTGACCGACTGAAGGACGAGTGACTGTCTCATTGTCTTTGATTGCCATCTGAATTTAAAAATATAGAATTACACCAATACCACGAATTAGTCTGGCTGACTGACAGACAGACAGACTGACTGACTAACTGACTGACTGGCTGACTGACAGACAGACTGACTGACTGACTAACTGACTGGCTGACTGACAGACAGACAGACTGACTGACTAACTGACTGGCTGACTGACAGACAGACAGACTGACTGACTAACTGACTGGCTGACTGACAGACAGACTGACTGACTGACTAACTGACTGGCTGACTGACAGACAGACTGACTGACTAACTGATTGACTGACTGACTGCCTGACTAACTAACTAACTGACAGACTGACCAACTGAAAGACGAGTGACTGTCAAATTGGCTTTGATCGCCATATGAATTTAAAAATATAGAATTACACCAATACCACGATTTACATTAATTAAGATAGAACAGTTTTCTTCAAAAGGTATCTGTTTTATATTTACTCTGCAGGAACCTATGGTAAATTAATTTAAGAAGTAGTTACCTTTTCTCTTCTTGCGTACCGTTGGTTTACAGTTGGTGTAGACTTCCCAAAGTTTACCGATGATCATTAGGAAGGTAAGTATTCCCAATAAAGCCAATAATACAAATTTGGTCATTTGTGAGCCGGTGGAGAAGAACCCCTCCATTTCATCGGACAAATCTGCTGTCTACAAAGAAACAAATAATTTTCAAACTCTTGATTGCATCGGAATAAATGCTTAACATGAAGAGAAGAATGGCGCGTGGTGAAATATAGAAAATTCACAAAAAAACAATTAATTACCTGTAATTCGGCAGGGATAAGTTGCTCTTTGGCAGTGCCTTTAGCAGTTGCAAAAATATCTGCTGATACCTCTTTCAGGCTTTCCCCGCAAACCGAAAGCTCAGTTTTTCTAGCCAATACTTCGTCATCAGAATCGTTCGTGTCATTCGGTGACGCCATTACGTCATGGCTCACGTGAGCCAGGTAATATTCCATTGGATAATCGATGTTACGAATCATTCGGATCTGTCTGTTTCGTTTTAAACCAGATTTATCCAAAAAGTGAAATGCAGTGTTGCGATCCACCATTACTCTTCCAATTGTTCCTTGACTAAGACTTTCTTGCATTTCATCCAGGTTGTTGAACTCTGTTAATGAAAAATTTATTTGATTAGTTCGCCAACGCAAATTCTTACATGAATAAAATAAGAAAAAGCGGGGGAGACATTTCTCCTTAGAGTTTTGATACAAAAATATATGAAATATGACTGAAATTAAAAGGTAATTTTTAAGCTTATTTCTTTACTTTCGTAGTCTTTCCTGAAGAACAATGGTCATGCAACGCGTTATACAAGAACATTGAAATAACCTGAAAAGAATTACTTACTGACAAAGTCTGCGTCCAGCTCCATAGCAACTATATGCGTTTCAGGATTCTTGTTGGACACACCCACCTAACAAGTAAAATTTTAGGATAAATTGAAAAATGTAGGGAATCTAATTTGAAACCAAGAAAATAATCAACTAATATTTCCTTACAATAGCACACCTGAATCAAACATTAGGGTCACGAGAATAAAAGAAATGATCACCAATTAAAGAAACTCTTGATTGTTAAAAAAAATTCTTTTTTCCAGCACCTTAAGGAATGTATAGAGGAAACCATAGAGAAGAGGCATAATGATGTTAGGGTGCAAAGGGTTTTAGGTATTCATGTTAGGGTTACTAACCTTTTTGCCACCGATGTCCCTACATCTCGTACCATCCAGGGAAGCTTGGATAGCATTTGTCATTAAGGCGGTGAACAGCGACAACGTTATAGCTCCTATCAGGATCCATATTATACCAAATGAACGTCCACAGAAGGTTTTAGGCGTCTTATCACCGTACCTAATGAGAAAAAGGAACCAAATATCTTCGCACTTTGAGGATAGTGCAGAAAGTATAGGAAGAGGGTTGTCCAATACACCCAAACCGCTACGATTCGTGAAAGGCAGTTTGCGAATCGTTCTACCGGTTAATGCGGTTAATGCGTCTCGTTATACCGGAAATCTGATAAACCATCTCTCATTAGATGGAAACTGGAAGTCGACTTGCAAATCACTTAGGAAATATTTCATAAGTAACTGTCAAGGGTTGTTGAAAATGTTGTCGAATCGAACGACTCGTCGAAGTTAAAGTCGACCCGTCACACCAGAAGTCGATTTGCAAGACACTTAGAAAATATTCCGCAAGTGGGCACGAAAGGGGGTTGCAGATTTTGTCGAATCGTACGACTCGTCGCAGTTGATGTCGACCCGTCATGCCGGAAGTCGATTTGCAAGACACAAATATTCCGCGAGTAACTACGAAGGTGGGTTGGAGATGTTGTCGAATCGACTCGAATCCAACGACTCGTCACAGTTGATGTCGAACCGTCATACTTCCGGTGTGTAGATTCGTCAACGACCGTGGACAAATCGTAGCTGTTTCACGCTTTAAGAACGTGGAAGGTTCACGTTGTCATTTTCTCTTTTCATGCCACTCATTTTCACTCATTGCTTACGCCCCTCGACTTTCGGTATGTTAACGCACGATTCGACTTCCGGTATGCTATACTTATCATTTTCAAAAATTGCTTACCAACTTCTACTTCTGGTATGTTAACGCACGATTTGACTTCCGGTGTGTCGATTCATCAACGACCCTAGACGAATCGTAGTGGTTCAGGTGTGCTGGACATGTATATATATATGTATATATAACTAACTGCAGACAGTACTGTTTCGGCCTTCTGGGCCTCATCAGTGCAGTGCTGATGCTAGGATGGGGGTAAGACCATCTAGCCACCCCAAGTGATCTCACATATGTGGGATCATCTAAGCCATGCCAGAGTGCTCAAACTAGAAAAACTAGTGAGCATGCATATATATGTAGATAAAAAACTGAATCATGGTTTTAAGATATGCAATGGAAAATTCTTTTTCGTTTCTTTGCTGCTATTCATTTTGCTTTATAAGCTGTGAAGAACTGTAAACGAGAGGACCCCGATACCACGTAACAACTAGTTATCTGTAAGACTGGAAGCCAATTGAAGAATGAAACCCTGGTGTGGTGAAGATATTGATAAACCCGACACATGTCTTAATTTCGACAAAAAAATAGGTTTTACAATTTTGCGTATTTTTGGTTACATTCAAAGGACGCTATGAAAAAAAAAATCCCACCAATGCCCAAATCTAAATCAAATTACCCTACTGTTGTAAGTGATTCCACTGCCCACCAAAAGCCTTCTGGTGATCCTTTCGTGAACAAGGGTGAAAACTGAGACGCGTTTGAACGGTGTTCCTGTCATGAAAATCAGTATAACTGTTTAATGAATTAATAATATGCATAATAAAACTAATATTATGATGACGTTTAGTGCGGAGTAAATACATTGTTTAGAAAACACTTCAAGCTTACTTAAGGCCTTGCTACAACACGCATTATTTGTAGATTCATGACTTGTAAGGCATTACAGTTTTCTTTTTATTTACTGTGAGGTCCTTTTTTTAGTCTGGCTTTCTATTTCAGCGAAGTGATAGGGTGTGCCTAGCTAACCGTTTACTCAAAAATAGTGCTGTCGATTCCTACTTGAACTATTTTCATGCTAAAGCCGTGACAATTAAGTTTGAATCTAACCTTACGTGGAATTAAAACTGAAGAGCTTCAGAAGCTTAGTATAGATTGACGATGATAAGCCTTAACTCTTACCAAGAGCCAAATGATCACTCCAGATATCCCTGACAGCAATATGATATAAGCCAATATTGGCCATTGTGACGTAATGGAAGTAAATAACTGTTCGCGTGACTCTGCTTTGCACTGCTTTAAGTTCACAATCATTGAACACCCGGATGATACAAATGCCCGGATGAGTGTCACACTGTCTAGACCCGTAAGTTTTTGTTTTGCATCCGATAGAATTGGAAAACCAAAATCAACTGACCCATTTTCAATCAATTTCACCATCTCGTCTTGATTTTGAACAAATACTGGTACCATTTTGCAAGCTATGGGGTTTGTTGCTTCTCTACCAAAGCAAGCTGTGTCCACAAACCATGTTAGGGTTTGATACATAAATCCTGGGTTAACACTTTGATTCATAATGTAAGGAGGAAAATCCAGCAGGGCAAATTTGAATTTGCATTTCGTTTCTTCATCTTGTTCCTGACGAAGTTGACGCGTTTGGCGAACTTGACGATGCTGCCTGATTTCATGGGCTTTGCGCACTAATTCCGATTGATGGATTGAATCAAGTTGGAGCTTTTGGCTGCTGGCAAGCCATAAATCGCAGCAAACCATTAGACATAGGACCAATCTCAGAGTTGGAACATGCATCGTTAACACCGCCAAGATATGATATGGTTAGAAACCTCCCCTGAGGCTACCAGACTTCAAGTTGTGTTCAGATCTAACAAAAAAAAAACAAACAAAAAAACAAACAAAAAAAACCACAGATGCAAAAGTCAGAATAATATGTTTTCTGTTTGCAAGCTTGTTGTTTTATACTGCATGGGTGTAATGCAAGACCATATCTCAATGTGATTTCTATTTCACTTACATGAGAATATTCACGAAGAGGACATCATGCACTTAAAAGAATGCAGCGAAAATATGATTTTGACCTTCTCAAAGGACTCGCAGAAAGTTTTTTATAGACAAAAAGTTCTTGAGTTCTCACTGAGGTAGCGATCTGCCCACCTGGCGATAGCCAGCTACCCTCACGAAACGTTTTTATTCTCAATTTTCCGAAAAGCGCCCATTACGATGTATCTATTATCACACAGCGTGCCGTTACCTGAGTTAGTGTGCTTGCAGAATTTACACCAACAAGTGTAAGTGTAAGTGCGGGGTAGTAGAATCAAAGTTACTAATTAAAAGCTGATACTTGAGCCAAAATCAGACATTCTCTTTAGTTAATGAATCAGGTAAGGCGGCTTGAAACATATAGACAAATTTTGGTTCGCTCCCATCAAGAAGTTCGAAAGATGGACCCATTATGAATTTTGAACTGCGCTTGGTGGTTGGCAATAACTGTTTTTGTAAGGGTCTGTGTCATCAAGAAGGCTTTTAGGAAAATACTTTACGTTTTCAAATACAAGTAGATCCTTAATAAAGAAACCACAACTTTTAGTTTGCAAGACATGTTTCGACATTCTTATGTCATCTTCAGTTGTAAATGCGATTTTAACGGTTGTACATTTGAATTTATATGAAATTACGTTACAAATTACGTCATATTGTTTACGTACGATTTGAATATTAAATACGAAAAAACGTGACAAAGCACGCGCTAGATGGGGAAAGAAGGAGAAAAGAAAAATAATGATAATAATAAGAAAAATTATAATGATAACAGAATCAAAAGGAAAGAGACAGCTCTAGATGCTTCAATTGCTGATTAAGGATGGGTTTGTCCCACTTAATATGCAATGCCTCTTTGATCTTAATTTCGTATTTCGAAGCGGCAGAATCTAAAATGGTGAAACATTCTGTACCACAAGAGTCGAGACAGGCCTTTGATGATTGTAGGTGCTTGTAAATGTGTGAAGTTTTTTCAGACAAGAGGTGCTCACGAACCCGTGTACAGATGTGGCGAGTGGTCTCACCAATATAACTGGCATTACAGCCAGCACACGAAAATTTATAAACGACACGCGAACGTAGACCTGGTGGTACTGAATCTTTCACACTGAACAAGTTTCTGAGCTTAAACGTATTGAAGACTAACTTAATATCTAAATCAGGTCTACAATAACGTTTCAGTAGTTGCCTTAACTTGGTTTGAGCGATGTCAGAAAACCGCCCAACATAAGGAAGTGAGCACCTCTTGTCTGAAAAAACTTCACACATTTACAAGCACCTACAATCATCAAAGGCCTGTCTCGACTCTTGTGGTACAGAATGTTTCACCATTTTAGATTCTGCCGCTTCGAAATACGAAATTAAGATCAAAGAGGCATTGCATATTAAGTGGGACAAACCCATCCTTAATCAGCAATTGAAGCATCTAGAGCAGTCTCTTTCCTTTTGATTCTGTTATCATTATAATTTTTCTTATTATTATCATTATTTTTCTTTTCTCCTTCTTTCCCCATCTAGCGCGTGCTTTGTCACGTTTTTTCGTATTTAATATTCAAATCGTACGTAAACAATATGACGTAATTTGTAACGTAATTTCATATAAATTCAAATGTACAACCGTTAAAATCGCATTTACAACTGAAGATGACATAAGAATGTCGAAACATGTCTTGCAAACTAAAAGTTGTGGTTTCTTTATTAAGAATTATTGCCACTCTGCTGTCTTTACGTCCTTTTGGTAACAAGTAGATCCCTTTTTTCCAAACCGAAACGTGGTAAAAAAAAATTATACTGTGAATCTTCAGACAACAAAATTTGTAATTGTAGCAGATGCAGTTTGAGGGCTTGATTATCAAAATTTTGGGCTAGAAAATAATGATTTTTAAAAGAATCCATCATTAGCTCATTTCATATGAGATATTTTTTGATAAAATATGGTTTTTCTTCGACTCCACTTTTGTGTATCAAAGAACATAACGGCAATTTTGGCATATTAATTTGTGTTCTACAAGATCTGTAAGGGTGGCTATGCCAAGACTATAAATAACTCCCCATTGGGAACAAAAACACCGCGTCAATGTAATTTTTTTTCTAACACTGCGGAATATTTTGAGTCCTGGACTGTGACGCCTGATTGAGCAAATGTTATTATACAGTTATCTGTGGGGGAGAGAGTGGGGGCGGACTCTAAACACAATTGATAAAGTCTGGCGAAGGGCTGCATCGAAATTTGAAAAGACGAACGCGTTTCGGTGTTCGATTAACAAATTGGGAAAGTTGACTTTTAATGAAAGATATTCAAAAAGGAATCAGTAAATATAGTGCAGTATGATAAATAATCATTATGGGAAATATTCAGAGCCAGGCAAATAAATGTGCTTTCAGCTGGCGTTGGCAAAGCCACGAAATTATTGAACTATCACTACTTCTACTTCTCATGCTTAAATTCTGTTACATAACAGGATCTCATTGGCAATTCAAAATGTCATAAAAATTCTGAATTTGGGACCGGTTTTCGTTAATTTTAGGAGAGTACTTAAAAACTCCAAATAACAATATCAACAAAAACATTAGGAATTATTTTGCCAACTTCTGTGAAAAAAAAAACTTTCCGTCAAACCTTCATGTAATTACTTCTTTCTTTGGACTCGTCCAGTTTCTAAGAAACGCATACATATAAGGAAAAGGTGAACTGTTAGACGGTTCCTGAAAAAAATCTTGGCGAGGCCTCACTCCAGACTTTGAATACCTGAGTGCTTTTAGTTTAAAAGAAATTAAAAGTGGAGGGAAAGCGGCGATGTTTTTGCGCTGCGGTGAAGAGTAATTGAAAACTTGTTTTTTTATAGACAAAAAGTTCTAGAGTTCTCATTGAGGTAGCGATATGCTCTCCTGGCAATAGCCAGCTACCCTCACTAAACGCTTTTTTTTCTCAATTTCCGAAAATAGCCCATTAAGATGTATTTATTACCACACAGCGTGCCGTTATCTGAGTTAGTGTGCTTACAGAATTGACACCAACAAGTGTAAGTGTAAGTTCGGGGTAGTAGAATCAAAGTTACTGATTCTCAGGGTCTGTGTCATCAAGAAGGCTTTTAGAAAAATACTTTACGTTTTCAGTTTACCAGTAGATCTCTTTTTCTCAAACTGACACGCGGTGAAAAAAAAACTATACTGTGAATCTCCAGACCAACAAAATTTGTAATTGTGGCAGATGCAGTTTAAGG